>NC_140799.1:28443001-29643001 GCF_037176805.1 Vigna unguiculata | reverse complement strand
AATCAAATATTTATTTATCATAAGTCTTATTTTGATGTTAAATCATATAATTATATAAATAAATAAATAGGATTAGTACATAACTAAAAATAAATAAAGAGGACCAATACGTGACTAGAGATCAATATAAATAAATAAAAGAGGGTAAATATAAATTGAATAAATAGGACCAATGCATAACTAGAGATGAATATAAATAAATAAATAAGGACGAGAACTAAATATAAGTTAGAATGAGATTAGGGCACCTCACTTACTAAATATAAAAATAAAAATAATTATGAAGAGATAAAAAATAATAATAAAAGTAAAAAGGTAAAATGATAATGTCTCCTCCCCTTATCTCATTTATTGTGGAAGATATACCAAAATTATATTGAGACTATGATGATATATTTTCTATTTTCTTCGCTGCACTCACACCACCTATTTCTTGTACTAGATTAACTTGATGAATAATTTCAAAGTACTAAACTCTCTTTGTTTTTGGTTTTTACCTCCCCCTGCATTCCATAACCCTTCACCTATTTATACTACTCAAGTAATGATTAGTGTTAATTTTATTTTAACCAAATTCTTTTAACACTAGGCCAATTACATTGCTAACTAAACATTCGTTCCTAATATTTTATTTTCAGATGGAGGAGCATTTATTTCTATTCCTTCAATGTTTACATGCTTTTATTACGTGCGTGTATATATATATATATATATATATATATATATATATATATATATATATATATATATATATATATATATATATATATATATATATATATATATATATATATATATATATATATATATATATATATATACTAATTAGATTTTGTTTTTTTTCCTTTCACTTATAGATAACCTTTGAAATTGTAACCTTGTTTATAACTCAATCTTTCACCGCACATTTGTTTTGTTTACGTTTCTTCTATTATTATAATAAAAATATTTTTTTCTCATTAACATATATAAATTCTAAAATATGTAATATATTTTTTATAAAATATTCAATTATTTGATATTTTGGATATTTATAATCTTTAAATTCATATGTTTATAACTTATTATAATAGATACATTATTATTTTTAATAATATTATATATATATATATATATATATATATATATATATATATATATATATATATTATAGATACATATTAAAATGCTTATAAATAAAGTAATACATTATTTATTAATAGTATAATTTATGGATGTAACAAGCAGACCACATATCATCTCGTCTAGAAAACATCTTGGCCATGGAAGCCTAGAAAGTCGCCTCAAAATTAGCAAAAAAAAGCATGGGAACGACGAGGCTAGCGTACAACTTTATGACTAGGGGAATCAACTGCCCTATTGGTGCAATGTTTTTAGACGAACTTCTTATCCAGGGGAGGAGAAAGAGAGAGCAACACAGGAGTGTCAAAAAAAGACCCTTGTCCCTGCAAAGTGTCGTGATTATGGTAAGAAAGCCCAATTATAAATTGGGAGCATTAATAGTATAGGTTATGCCCAACGTGATATGTGCTCCAACATCCATGTCCAACTCAGTGACTATCCCATAAATGAGATAAACCCTCTCCATATTCAAATAAGAAGTGTGCTTGTTAGGTCGGAGGTTGGTGTAAGAAAAGGCAATCCACACTTAGGCCAATGACGTGAAATGTTTCCTAAATAACCGAATTGGCATACCATTGACACTCAACACAAAATTGTGGCTAGGAAGACATAACTCATCATAACCTTTGTGGCCAATCACTGGGCGACAAGATCGAAATAGCAACAATGAAACAAAAACTAAGAAATAGAAATAAACATTGGGTTGCCTCCTAGTTAGCGCTTCTTTAAAGTCACTAGCTTGACTAGTAACAGTTTATTAAAGATAGTGGTGAGGCATTCAACCTTATCCCCCAAATAATGTTTCAACCCTTGAGCATTCACCACCCAACTTCTAAGTAGATCTTCAGATGAAGGATCCATCAACTCAACAGCACCATAAGGCTTAATAGCCTTGATAGTGAAAGGTCTAGACCACTTGGATTTTAACTTGCCAGGAAATAGTTTGAATCTTGAATTGAAAAGCAAAACTTGTTGGCCAGGTTGAAAATCCTTTTTCAAAAGCTTTTTATCATGATAAAGGTTGACTTTCTCCTTATATCTCTTTGAACTTTAATAAGCAGTCAATCTCATCTCTTCAAGTTCTTGCAACTGTAGTTTCCTCTTCTTAGCAGACAACAAGGGATCAAGGTTCAGAAATTTGAAGGCTCAATAGGCCTTATGTTCCATTTCCACTAGCAGATGACATGATTTGCCATAGACTAACTGGAATGGGGATAACCCCATTGGAGTCTTCATGGAAATCCTATAAGCCCACAAAGCATCATCTAGTTTCACAGGCCAATCTTTCCTAGATGATGTCATAGTCTTCTCAAGAATCTTCTTTATCTTCCAATTTGACAATTCAACTTAGCCATTGGTTTGAGGATGATAAGGAGAGGTTATTTTGTGCCTCACCTCATAATGTTTCAAGACCTTGGTTAACTGAGCATTACAAAAGTGGGACTCTACATCATTGATGAGGACCCTAGGAACTCCAAATCGTGAGAAAATCAGACATTTCAAGAACTTAATGACTGTCTTGGTATCATTTTTCTGACAAGTAGGTTCCTTCACCCATTTGCTGACATAATCCACCGTAACCAAAATGTACTCATTACTGTATGAAGAAGGTAGGGGACCAACAAAGTCAATTCCCCAACAATCAAACACCTCAACCTCAAAAATGGCTTGTAGTGACATCTTATTTCTTTTTGAAATTCTTCCAACCCTCTGGCACTTATCACAACTCTTAGCATAAGCATGAACATCTTTGAACAAATTAGGCTAGTAAAAACTAGATTGGAGCACCTTGGCAACTGTCCTTTCTCCATTAAAGTGTCCACGATATGGCGAATTGTGACAATGCCATAGGATACCTACAACTTCCTTTGTAATAACACATCAGTTTGTGTTTATACATCTTTTTAAGACTACATCTAGGTTCATCAGACATAGATAAAAGGATCTTCCGAAATCCGAGAAGTCGTCCATGAACACCTAAATACACTTCTTTACCAAATCAACAAAAACTGTTAGCA
Source organism: Vigna unguiculata (assembly GCF_037176805.1). Classification (NCBI taxonomy): domain Eukaryota; kingdom Viridiplantae; phylum Streptophyta; class Magnoliopsida; order Fabales; family Fabaceae; genus Vigna; species Vigna unguiculata. Next base: position 29,639,861 of record NC_140799.1, on the reverse strand, counting down.
TTCATCGTTGGAGGGTAATAGGGGCATTACAAAGACCAAAAGGCATCTTTCGATATGCAAACACATCGAAAGGGCAAGTAAAAGTCGTCTTCTCCTGATCCTCAGGATTTACCACTATTTGATTGTAACCTAAATAACCATCCAGGAAATAATAGTAGGCTTGCCTTGCTAACCGTTCCAACATTTGATCCATAAAGGGAAAAGGAATGTGATCCTTCAGAATGGCTTGATTAAGTTTCCTATAATCAATACATATCTGCCATCTAATGACTGTCCTAGTCGGTATCAACACATTCTTCTCATTCTAAACAATAGTCATGCCTCCCTTCTTTGGCACCACGTGCATAGGACTTACCCAAGTATTGTCAGAGATAGGATATATCATCCTTGCCTCCAACAATTTCAGCACATCCTTTCTCACCATTTCTTTCATAATTGGATTTAATCTCCTCTATGGTTGTGTTATGGGCTATCAATGCAATAGGTTGGGCTTATGCCTTTCAAATCAAAAATTTTCCAACCTATAGCTCCTTGATTTGCTGTAAAAACCTCTACAAGCTATTTCTTCTACAAATTTTGATAGATAACTACTGATTAGGATTGGCCTTTTTGAATCATCCTCCAAGAACACGTACTTGATATGATCAGGCAACAATTTCAATTCCACTTTTCTTTGTTCATATAACTTTCCTTTTTCCAGTTCTCTATTTCATCCTTAGTTGAGGTAACTTCTTTCAACTTGTCCAAATGATGTATAATCTCCTTAACTTCAGATTCTTCATCTAAAGTCAAGTTATCACAAGCATCTACAATAGTCTCTCAAGAGAAGACTTCACAAACATTTGGCTCTTCACAGTGTCCACTGTTTCATCCAAAATTTCCACCCAAAAACAATTGTTATTATCTCTAGGATGTTGCATGGCTTCTTTGACATTAAAAGTCACAATTTCATCTTGCACACACACACCTTGAGATGGCCATCATCCACATCAATGATTACTGTAACAGTCTTCATAAATAGTCTACCCAGGATAAGAGGAACCTTAGTGTCCTCCTCCATGTCTAAAATGACAAAATTCACCGAGAAAGTGAATTTGTCTACTTTAACTAAGACATCCTCTATGACACCATCTGGACACTTGGTAGACCGATCTACTAATTGAAATGTCATTCGTGTGGGTTTAACCTCTAAATCACCAATTTTCCTTAACATGGAAAGAGGCATCAGATTGATACTTACTCCCAAGTCAATCAATGCCTTTCCAATATGTAATTTGCCAATGGTGCATAGAATGGTGAAACTACCTAGATCTTTAAATTTAGGTGGTAGAAGTTTTTGGATGATTGCACTACAATTACCTTGGACTTCTATTATTTCCTCTTTAATGTATTTCCTTTTCTTTATGAGCAACTCTTCATAAATTTTGCATATGAAGGCATTTGTTAAATAGTCTCAAAGAAAGGAATGCTAATCTCCAATTTCTTAAAGATATTCATAAACCTTGAGAATTGTTTCTCTTTCTCTTTTCAAAAATAAGTCTTAGGATAAGGAGGAGGCTTTACAACCTCTTTTCCTTTTCTTGTGACTTCATCGTCCTCCTTTTGCTTTTCCTTCTCTCCATCCTTATCAATAACACTATGCTCACCAATAATATTATCCTTCTCTAGTTCTTTCTTCTCAGGTTGCCCGGCTAACACTCTCTTATAGTTATGGCCTTACATTACTCCTTGGGATTGGTTTCAATGTTAGCCCCAAAATTTTTCTCAGGTTTATCTTCCAACTTCTTGGCCAATTGGCCAACTTGCACCTCCAGGTTAAGAAGAGAAGCCTTTGTGCTCTTATGGTTAGATATGGACATTTGCATAAACTGATTGAGGGTTTCCTTAAGTTGAGAAGTCCTATCATACAAAAAGGGTTGTTATGGTGGTCTGTTGAAAAACTAGGTTTTCTCATGCTAGGATGAGGTTTCCAACCTTGGTTGTAATTACCCTGACAACCTTGGTGACCCGTATAAGTAACCTCCTCCTTAAAGTTGGCTTGTATGGCACATTATCTGTTTGGTTGATCACCACCACACAACTCACACCCTTGCACAGATTGGTTGTGTTGAGCATAGGAACATTTTGAATTTCTTTCGATAATTGAGAAAGTTTCTTCATGAGATTTTCAAGTTGTTGAGTCATGATTTCTTTTTGTGCCAACAAAGTATCTTGGCATTGTAGTTCTAAAACACCACCTTTCTTTGGAGGTTGAGCTCTCTCATTTACTTCATTGTCACTAGATGCCATATTATCAATCAACTCATAGGCCTCACGATGTGTCTTCCACTTGATAGACTCCCAAGTCGAAGCCTCTAACATCAATTTTGTATGAGATCTCAATCCTCCTAAGAAGATAGTTAGTGAATTAGGCTCATCAAACCCATGAGTAGGTTTTTTTGAGCAATCTATTCAATCTCTCCCATGCACGACCTAATGACTCATCAACTTCTTGCTAAAAAGAAGAATTTTTTTGTTTCCCTTTATGGATCTTTGGCTGAGGGAAATATTTGTGCAAGAATTTAGTAACAGCATCTGCCCAATTAGTTAAATTATTCTTAGTAAATGATTTTAACCAAACTTTGGCATTGCTAGCCAAAGAAAAAGGGAAAACACTAAGTCTGATAGCCTCATCTGCCACTTGATGGATCTTGACAATGTTACAGATTTCCAAAAATATAGCCTGATAAGTGTATGGATTCTTATATGACAATCCATGAAACTGGTTACATTGGACCAAATCAATCAAAGACGGCTTCATTTCCATGGTTGCAGCATTCATTACCAGCCATTTCTTGTTCAGAAGAATTATAAGCTACCTCCCTAACTTCTCTAGATTTTTGGTTCTTCCTTCTTCTACTATTATTCCTTTGAGTAGTTCATTCAATCTCAGGATCAAATAGAAGATTTTCAGCTTTTGTTCTGCTTCTCATGCAGAACAAGAACCACTACACAAGGCAACTTAGATTCAAGAGATATTTAACCACATTGAATATACAAAAATAAAAAGCAAATTGAATTTATAGATGACTGAAAGCCTAAAATGGTAAATAACACACAAAAGACTAAAACCAATAAACAAATTCCCAACAACAACGCCATAAACTTGTTAACTTTTTGGCAAGTGTACCAATTTTTTACAAGTAGTAAAATGGAAGTCTAAGTGTCATTTTTTCCAAGGAATTTGTGTATGTTTGTCGACTTGTGATTATTTACTGATTTTAGCAATTGTGAAAAGCATTTTTGAATCAATCTAAAAGAAAAGTAGTAGAAGTTATAAAAGTAAAGATGTGATTCGGTAAAAGTCTCATTAGGATTGGATTTCATGAATCAAGTTAATGTAACAATACACAATATATATACATCTAACTTATTAACATTCATATAAAAAGCATACCTACTCTAATCCTTAGAAGCAAGTACTAAACCATATAAAACATCCATTCCTTAGCCATGTTAACATACAATTTGTATTAAGATCATATTTCTAGAATGACCATAACTCTTGGGTGTTCTATACATGTCAAGTTCTAATTTATTTTCCAATGATTCAGTAACAACAAATAGCATGATATTCCATCATACACAATAATAACTAAGATAGAACAATTGAATATGAAAGAGAATATATTGCATAGGAAAATATACATAATGTATGAATTCATTACATCCAATCCTAATGAAAATGGAGATTAACTACTCCTAATCATCTAGAACATACATATTTGATGAATTCGAACGAGTAGATGGAAGAATTTGTTGTAGTTTCATCCCAAAAGTGCCTTTGACCGAAGTGTCGGGTTTCCCTACGTTTCCACACCAAAGAACTGCCTCATTTTGTTTCATTCTCGACAATTAACCAATCCAAAAACTGTTTGCTCGTTGGGCAAGCCTGATCTCTCGCTGGGTGAAAGGTCCACAAACTCAAGTCCAACTGCTTTATCTCACTAAGCGAGACAGACTTCTCGCTGGGCAAGTGGTGAAGCTTTGGCTGAACTAGATGGTCCTAACAAAGAACTTTAAAGTTTTCTCTAATCTTCCATTTTCTGATACAATGACTCAAGAAAAGAAAAAATATTCCTAATTAAACAAAACACATAACACTTATGAACTTCCTGAGAAATAAACACAAAAATACCTAAAATAAAGACAAATAAGAAAGGTTAATAAGCTTAAATACTAAGTATTTATCAAGCTTATCATCCAATCATGATTTTTAGTTATTTCAATCTTCCTTTACAAGTTCCACCAGCAACTACTTAAGTGGACTAGTTTAGTATTGCACCCAAAATTTTCCAAATTGGACTCATAGCAAGTTAAATACATCTCTACAAATTGTTTGACATTTTAGAAAATAAAAATGCAACTTCCACAAAACTAAAAAAATTATGTTCTTACATTCAAGTTAAAGATAATTGAATCAAGAATTCAATGCAAAATAATTGATTAACTATGTAGAAAGTTATGCACCAAATAAGCAACATAGATCAAAGTTGTCAGTATTTACTTTTACACTAAAAACCTATATGAAAACTACAAATTAATACATTTTCACACAAACTAAGATTTTTATAGTGAAAACCAAATCTGAACTAAAAGGAGGAAATTAGAAATAAACAATGCCTAAAAGGAGTGCTACTAACTATGAAAAATACAACAAAATAGGGACTCGTCAGTCAAATTTGAGAATAAAAAAGGTTACCATATTTGAGTGAGGCTTCTCATGGTGGTCTTCACTATACATTGTGGTTTACCAATCTTGCCTAGTTCAAAAGTTTTGTTAGCAACACAGAGTTGTGCAGTGGCTTGCTCAAGAGTCACATCCATCATTATTGCTTGAAATTCAGCCCTCTCTTGATTAGTCATTTCTATTGTATGAATATATAGATACTCACTCACAATGTTCTTATCATAGTTGATTGTTCTTCCTCTTACCTAGGAAATTCTAGCCTTCTCATTGTATTTTAGTTGATAAGCATTGACATAGAATTCCCTTACAATATCTTCATTGTAGATTGGGGCAGTGGCTACTAAAACTTTCTAGTGAGTATTCTCAATCACAATAACAAATTCTTCAAATACCTCGAGGGGAATTTCTACTCTCTTCTTAGTCAAAATGGACATTTCCTGCAATTGTGCAAACCTGAGTTTTTTGGCCCTAGTTAAAAAGTGTATCTTGTCCCACCTCTCCATTCTTGCTTCTTGAGGAGGCATGTTCCCTTCTGTGATGGTGGGGGTGATTTTGCTCTAGTTGGGACAGGTGATGGTGTCATCCCTTTGGTAGGAGTTGATGGTGGAGTCCTCTCTAGTGTTGAGTCATTAGATTTTTCTACTGCCACAAGACTTGGCTCCTTCTGACGTCTTAAAGGAGTGGTAACATTGCTCTTCCTCTTTCAAGATTGAGGGATCTCATAAATGTGCCTTCTTTTTTGTTCCATCTACAATTAAGAACAACACAATATGTTAAAACATCAATACACTAAAAATAGTTCATCATGATTTTCATTTATCACAATCGCACTCATTTAAGAGTTTAACATTGCAAAAACAAAATAGTGTGGAATTTTGCTTGCACATTTTTTGTGTTTCTAAAACTACATGATTAATAATCAGCTTTGGGATCAAATATGGACAAGATACATGCAAATGAATCAAACCCAACTTCATTGTACTCATAGATTAGCAATAAATATTCCATTCCAAGATTATGGGTTGATACATGAATGATGCATGCTTAAAAGTCAAGATTTTTGTTCTTTTTTTTTCCTTAAAGTGAAGTTAGGTTTCAATGAAGTGTACAATACATAATCAAAGCAAAAATAATCAATCTATGCATATGCATTGTGAAATCAAGATACGGGTTATTGCGCAAAAGATGGGGCACTAGACCAAACCCTAGTTTTTTTGGCTTAGTGACGTGATAGCAAAAATTTGTAATAAGGAACACTTACTTGGTGAAATGGAGGTGATTTGATACAATACAAACCTATATACTATCTAGAAACCTAAAAGGCAAACTAACAAGTAAAATTAAAAAGGAAATTTGATAAAGAAACTCATCACATAGCTAGCAAGAATTAAATTTTCTCTTTAAGATCCTTCTATCATGATGGGCCTTTACTTTGCTCTTGTAGACCTTGGATGACTCATAAGCCTACAATCTCATTTCTTCCAATTCATTGATGATGACTCCTCCTCCAAGTATCCTATTCGCATGGCTTGAAGAGAAGCCTGGAAGGTGCAAAAGTAGTAAAGAGATGGAGGTGATGAAGGTTTGACTATGATGAAATGGAGGTGTAGAAGTGCTTCCAAGAGAGGTTAGGCCAACTTTCAAAGAAGAGTGGCTAGAGGAAACCTAAAGAAGAACTCTAGCCTAAGGAATTCACAAAAGGAAGAGTACTCTTGAATAATTTAAACAAACTTTCTCTACTATATATTCATGAATGAATTTAAAAGGGGTATGGTCCTTTATTTATAGGAGCAAAGGATAGGTAGGTGTCTCCAAAAAGATAGGGAAATTCAAACTCTAGAATTTGAAATTTGGAGCCCAAGGAGAGCATGCTTCTAGTTGGGCACATCCTAGGTTAAAAACCCTAATCCATGTCTCTCTCAAAAAGTCCCAACCCATCTAGGCCCAAATTACACTAGTATGCCTAAAATCCAAACAAGGCCTAAGAAAACCCTATACTACATGGCTCGTAATACAAGGCCCAAAATTAACCAATTCTAATATTTACAAATAAAGAGTCTTGGGCCCAGTTTTCACGTTCTCCTTAGCTCATGTGAACATCAACTTGGGCCTACTAAGCCTAGAGGGGGCCTAGTCTTTTTGTATCTGCTTGACCATTACTTTTGTTGTAGGCCCCTTGGCTAGAAGTATGTCATCAATTGAGTTGTAACTAGCATGCTTTAGGTAAAAATTTAAAGCTTTTAAGGCCCAAAGACCTTGTGTTCTAGCTCCACTCGCATATGCTAAGCCTTGTCATACACTAGCTTAAATGGAGTGAATCTAATTGGTGTTTTAAAGTTTTTCTGTAGGCCCAATCTCTCTTAGAGCTTGCAACTATTTTCTCCAAAATTCTCTTAAGCTCTCTATTAGAGACTTCAACTTGGTCATTTGTTTGAGGATGATATGGAGTTGTGACCTTTTGCTTCTTATTATAATGTTCTAACATCTTTCTCAATTGCAATTGCAGAAATGACTACCACCATCTTTGATGAGCACTCTTGGAGTTCCAAATCTGCAAAAGATGTTTCCCTTAGGGGACTTGGTTATTGTCCTAGAGTTATCTTTTTTTATCTGTATTTGCTTCTAGCCACTTTGAAACATAGTTCACAACCGCTAAAATATATTCAATGGAATAGAGCATTGACGGAGAGCCAACAAAGTCAATTTCCCAAACATTTCTACCCCAATGACATTCTATAGGAGCTCATGCCTCTTTGAAATTCCTCCGGTTCATTGACATTTGTCACATCTTTTGCAATGCTCATGAGAATCTTTGAAAATGAAGGCCAACAACATCCAAATTGGAGAACTTTTACAAATGTTCTCTACCCATTATAGTAGCCTCCATAAGAGGAATTATGATAATGCCACAAAAAGTCTTTAATTTGCTCACAAAAATTGCATCTTCTAAGCAAACCATCTGCACCAATTTTGGACAAGTGATGATCATCCCATATGAACCAACTTTCAACCTTAAGCAACTTCTTTTTCTGGTGCCAATTATACTCCTCTAGAATCATCCTAGCAGCCCTGAAATTTGTCATCTAAGCATACCAAGGTCTTGTTTGTATTGAGAACAATTTTTCATCATGGAATTCTTCAACAATCTATCTTTCCTTATTTGTTACCTCTACATTTGTGAGTCTTGATAGGTGGTCTGCTACATGATTCTCATAACCTTTCTTATCTTTAATTACTAAAACAAATTCTTGCAGTAGTAGAATACACCTGATCGATCTTAGTTTATAATCCATTTTTTTAAGAGATAATTAATTGAAGCATGATCTGTAAAAGTTGTGATTTGTGATCCAATGAGGTAAGAATGAAACTTCTTGATCCATACATTATTTCAAGAAGTTCCTTGTCATTAGTTACATAATTAATATGAGCCTCGTTCATAACCTTATCGGTATAGTGTATAACATGGAATTGTTTGTTCTTTCTTTATCCCATAATAATAGCTCCAACAACATAGTTACTTGCATCGCACGTCATTTTAAAGTTGTAATTCCCGTCAGATGCAATAGTTATGGGTGCTAAGCTCAATTTTTGTTTCAACAAGGAAAAACGATCAAGGCAATCATCATCAAACGAGAAAAATTCTTCATGAAGTATTTGTAAAATTCAGCATGTCCTAAAAAACTCCTAATTCCTTTAACATTTGTTGGAGGATAGAATTTTACTATGATATCCACTCTGCCTAAATCAACTTGGATATCTTTTTCATAAATTTTGTGCCCAAACGCAATATTGTTTTAACCGTAAAATGTCTTCTTCTTTTTTCTAATTAAGAACCAAATTGATTTCTACACATCTTTTTAATCTTAAGATGATGTTTACAAACATAACTTCTACCCTTAACTAAAAAGAATACTTAAATTTATTAGTTATATCGTAAATCTCAGCAAAGTTGTACCACCTTTTTCTATAGAGTCATTTAAGACAAAATTGCGCCATTCATATCCGCTTGTGTGCTTGCTAAATGAGGTGGTTTTGCCATTATAATGTTAAATTTATTTTTATTATATCATCTTAAATCCTGTATAGTCTTTTATTAATTACAATACAAGGAAAACAATATTTAGGTCTTCTTTTGGGTAACTTCCTAATTATTCGTCTGAATCGTGCTGCAAAAGAAATTAGACACTCATGTTAAAGTTTGAAGTGGACAGCTAAGTTCTGCAAACACTGATTAAATTAAAAATCAATAAAAATAGTATTAATATAACTGTGCTATACTTTCTAATACATCTGAATATAAAAGTTTATTATAACTCGACAACGTAATATTTAAAACTATAATTGAATGAAGAAATGAAAGAATGTTCGTGTAGCCTAAGACCTAAACCGCCGGGTGAAAAGTAAAAGCTTTGTGTGGGGGGTTTTAGACGATGGTTGAACAAGCAGAGGTTTTAGGGTCAACGAGAGCTGGCAAGAGATATTTCCTTCCGTTGACACCATTGGCGTTGTAGCTGGCACCGGTGGTGGGGTCCACCAAGAGGTTCCCTGCATAGCCAGGGTAGGCGCCCTTACCGTAGACGCCGGTGCAGGCGGAGGCGGCTTCTAGCGGAGCCTCTTTGGGTCCCTGAAAGTAGCCGTTGCCGAAAGGGTTGGTCACGGTTCCAGCCAGGAGGCTAGCCACGTTGATGACCATGCCGTCGACGCCAACATCGTTGTTGGGCGCAACCAGAGCTGGGTTCTGGGGACCGTATATGGGTTGGTGGAATGGCCACGCGCATTGCCCCGGGCACTGGGTTTCAGAGTTACCCACCCAAATGTAAGCGAACTTGTACCTCTTTCCGTTAACGCGCGCCCCCACGGAGGACCCGTGAGTCCCGCACCTACTGGAGCAGAACCCTTCCACGGCAACGTCAGCGGAGGTGAGAACCACGTTAATTGCGTTTCTCTGTGGACCCTTGGATGCAAGTTTCACGATTTGATCGGTGGTGAGTGATTTACCGAATGAGTAGTTTTCGTCGAGGATTTGGGAACCCAGAGAGAGGGCGAGTTTGGGAGATGGGGTTTGGTAGTATTTTTCGGTGGCTTTCCACCACGTGTCAACCGATGGTTGGGCCGTGAGGGGTTTGGGGGAGGAGAGGGAGGTGATGAAGTCAGTGACGATGGCTTTCTGGGAAGGTTTGAAGTTGCCGTACCAAATGAGGTTGACGGAGATTTTACCTGTGAGGAGAGGTCCTCTGTGGTATTGGAACTTAAGTTGGGGCTCTGACTCAGTGAGTTTCCTCGCTGAACTGAAACGAAAAATTGAAATAGCCAGAAAAATACATAGGAGAAAGTTTAAGGATGTAAGAGAGGCCATTTGTTTATGTTGTCTGAGAGAGAAGTGAAACGTTGTTGGTGAATTGGTGTGATGGAAGAAGGAAATGTTGGTGGATATATATAGTGGTGGTGTGAGTGGAGTGAGGTGCATGGTTTGATAACGCGTTTGCGATTTGGTAGTGAAATTGAAGGGAATTGATTTGTAGGTATTGATTGACCGAGTGGTGAGGGTGGTGGGGAAACAGAGCATGGCCAGCTAAGGGGAGAGTTGGCGCGGATAATAACAGCACTGGATGGCGACATGAAGACAAATCCCGTGTACCCTTTGAAGAATGGTAGGGCCCCTTTTATTTGGTTCATGGAAATAAATTATTTATTTATTCCTCAAGAATATGTGCTGGATCTGCTTGCTAATTTGGCACCTTCCCTTTTTCCTTCTATACTTCCAAAACAATTTGACTTCTCCATCTGAATGCATGTTTACTGAGGAAAATATATGTGCTCAACAGGGTGTGATTATAAAATAATAGAGTTTGTAGCAAATGTTTTAGTTTGTCTGGGCAAGTTGAAGTTTGTTCGTTTTCAAAATATTGTAGCATTTCAAATTACATGGCATGTGTATTTTAAGATGCTCTTTCTGTGGTTAGGAAAATAAGACTTCTTTTGTATGACATCAATAAGTGTTCGACAGTAGAGAAATACTTCTCGAAGCATCTCCAGCAGATAAAAAGTTCAAAGAAATATACATTTTGAAACCTCTCTCTTTTATTAGAGAGATATCACAAAATATCTTAGATATCTGAGAGATGTTCTAGTTACTTTACATCAATGATAAAAAATAATAATTTACTTATTGAAATGATATATATTATTACGTACAATAGTTAGATATAAATTAATAAAAATAAAATACTGAGTTTTTTAGAATTGTATTTTAAAAAAGGGAAAAAGTCAAGAGATTTGTGTCAATTTTGAAGTCGCAGTTTCATTAATTGAGACGCATTGGTGTTTGAAAAGAATTTAAAAAATGTATGGGTAAATATAGACCTTTTGCGTCGAACCATTAATTTAGGTGCTTTTGGCTCTTAAAATCTGTTTGCGGTAATTGCTTAAAGGAAAGTCAGTACCGAGAAAAGAGGCTCCTGCTATTAAAGAAAAAAAACGTAGTGCGGGACCCAAACCATGAGTTGCCAGCTTTCATCACACGGTTTTCAAATCTTTACCTCTTTAGCCCTGTTTTCTTTCTTTCTGGAGGAGCATACTCTAGTAAAAACTTACAAAAATAGCATACTTTTCTATTCATAATTAGAATACAGATTTCCTTGGACATTGTATCTTTTTGCAACCTATTTGTAATTTTCTCACTGATTGTTTTTTTTTTTTCAAAACCACACTCTAGTTAATGTTTATCAGGATAGTACACTTTTTTTCTTTTACCGGATTATGATATCTGATTCGTTGGAATGGTGCTGTAAAATAAGTTGGTTTTCAAAAAAATTCGAATTTCTTTGGATTTCATATTTATTTCTCTTTTTCTTTTTTACTTTTAACATGTAGGGTAAGAAAATAAATAAATAAAATGATTATATTCTTAAAGTAATTAATTTGGTATTTTTTATAAATAAATAAATATATTTTAAGTATCCTTAAGTTATCTAAACATGTAAATAATATAAATTTTAAGAAAGAATTACTCTCTTATTTTCGGTAGGATGCAAACATGTCCATCATGCTTCATGCTTCTCATATGTTCATCAATCCTTTATATGGAAAGAATGGAAAATGATGAAGAGCATCTCACTTATTTTATTATCAAAAGCTAAAGCTATACAAATGTAAAACCCTATTTTATTCTGTCCTAATTTTTAAAGGGTTGTACCTAATCTTATGGGCCTAAGGGCTGGTCCATAGGATGTCCAAGGCCCCTAAGGTAGTCAAACTCCTCTCACTTTTGTCATTCTTGCAGAAACATTACTCTCACACTCTCCTTTACCCCACAAAGGCTCTGCTATGGTTTAGCCTCAATCTTGGTCAAGCTAGCTCTAAACTTAGCTCGTCTTCACTTCTTAGATCTGCTCTTAGAGTTGTCGGTCCCGTTGGTTTAAGAGTCGAAGCTCGATATTAGCTCCTTTCCAGGTAAGGGAAGCTAGGATTTTTTTATGCTTTTATAAATAATGTGCCTGTTTTGGTTTTGTTGGGTGCTCTTGATGATTTGATATGCTTTTGATGGTGTGAAAATAATTTGTGTATTGTTTATGGATGGATTTTTGGCTTGGCATGCGTGAGAGCAAGTGAGATCTGCTATGCTCGCCTAAGCGAGCTGTTTTTCGCCCAAACGAGAAGCTCTCGCCTAAGCGAGAATGGTAGTAACTCACCCCCCTTTGGTTTCGAGTGCTCGCCTGAGCGAAGGCCTCTCGCTTGAGCGAGATGGGCTAGCTTGAGCGAGAACTCGAAGTACTCTCTGTTTTCAATCTCGCTTAAGTGAAAGCTTGTCGCCTGAGCGATAGACTCCTGTCGCCTGAGCGAGATTGACGGCAGAGTTGTTTAAATACTTGTATGCTCCTATGATTGATTTGTTTACCCTTTTAAAGCATGAAAATATGATGCCAACGTTTTATGCAACGGGTTTGTGTTTTCTTTAGCTTTTGTTGTTTGGGATTTTGTGTTCTTACATGTTGAAACCAGTGAAAAGCTGTCAGTTTAGCTTAAGCGAGAGATTTTAGCTTAAGCGAGATCAGTCTAGCTTAAGCGAGAATTTCTAGCTTAAGCGAGACCAGTCTAGCTTAAGCGAGAATTGCTGCAGAATTTTAATTCCTTCCTTTAACTTGAACTTGTGGATTGATTCAATTACTTTTAAAAGCATAAATTGGGTGAATGGGTATGAGTAGAATGGTTTATGGTCTATGATTGATAAGTTTAACATGACCTTGGCATGTGGCATGTATGAGATGGTTGGTAATTGAAGTGGCATGGTATTGGTATGAGATGAAATTCTATATTCATGGTTTGGGAAGGATGAGTTGGTATTGATTGTACATTCGAATATGAATGAATAGGGTTTCTAAAGGTTGGCCTGAGATTATTTGCATAATAAATATTATTCGATTGTTTGAGCATGATTGGTCGAGGGTCAGTGCATAATTCCTTGAGATCTCTAGGTGAGATTTCAGAGTCGTGCTTTAGTGGTCGGGACGTAATTCCATGGCCCATGTTAGTGGGTGTCCATGGTGGTGCCCCATCTGTATAATTTGGTAAGGATTCAAGGTAAGGTTGCATCCTGACACTCTAAGGAGTTAGTTAGTCTCACTTAGAGCGGACTAACTCTTGTGGTGAGACTAGCAGGAGGCCTGAAACTCACTAAGGGCTAACCTTGTGTGTGAGGGATTGATTCATTGTAACACTTGTAACACATAGCTCGGGAGTGAGCAGAGGTATCCACCACAAGTGCAAGCATCTATGGAATCCAGCCAGATTATATGTATCTGGATGAGTCGAGTCAAGTCTTAGTGTATTGATTGGAAGGTCATAACATGCTTGGATGATGTATGTATATTGGACTGTGAAAGTATATCTGATTGCATGATAAAACTAATTTTGGCTCTAGTTTACCCTCCTGTTGTTTGTTGTATGTTCCTTGGTGTGGTCTTTTCTTTTGCAATGATCATCAACTTGTTGATGTGAGCAAAGGTGAGAACTCCCCATAATCATCAGGGTGATGGAGGTTCCGCTGCATAGTCTGCTTGGACTGGATCTAGGTTTACTTGGACTTTCCTTTAAGGCTATGGCCCGTGTAACACTGGTCTTTAGGCTTAAAATTCTAAATGTTGATGATTTATATTTTATAATTTGTTATGGCATCGTAGTGTGCCCTTTTCTTATTCGGGTTTTCTCTTGGATAATCGTGAGGAGTAGTGTCTACACTCCAGGACTTTGTTTTTAATACTATTCCGCGTGACATTCCTTTAATTAGCGTTATTAATTAAATGGGGTGTTACAAAAAATATAAAACTAAATAATTTATTTTCATTTTATGGAAGCTACAATTTCTTTAGAAATATTTCTCTTCATTTCCTTTCTATTCTTTTGAGAATTCTAACCACTTTATCTATTTTTTTGAAGATAACTGTGCATCATAAGAGTTCTAACTTAAAGAATAATCATGATATCCTATCACAATATGAATCATAGTAAGTTCATCTCTTACCTTTTCCCTAATTGATTATATGTCTACATGTGTGGAAAACTTGCTTGCATGTGACTCTTATGAGTTCAAGATGAATCTCTACATGTTAGTGATCAATAGGATATGTTCAAATCCCTTATCTAAGTTTGTCTTTATGTAAATATAACATCTAGTGAGAATTCAAGTTGTAGAATTTGGTAGATAAAAGAATCAATTCCGAGTAAGAGAAGCTATATTTTTTTATTACATTCGGTTCCGACAAAAAACTAAGCGTCTTATATTTAAAGAACTCTCATAACCTAACGTGAAATAAAGAGCACTAAGGACAGAAAAATAGTCCCTTGACCCTAAGAGTTAAGATTTAATTTATATGCAAAGTAGTTACAAAAATAATAATTGAGTGATCAAATATCTCTCTTATACCAAATAACTTTTAATAAAATATCAACTAGTAGAAGGACGAACTTAGGCCAAATTCTCGAGCCCATGTACTTGAAGCCGTCTTCGGGACATCTTATACATCTTCAGGAATCATGTCGAGCCCCAAATGACCAGGACACTACATAACCTCTAACTTTGAGCCTTAGTATTTGAGGCGTAAAGGCTGAAAAAAGAAGTCATGGTTTTGTGGGAATCATCACTTTAATCAGGTCTTCCCTGACCCCAATCTGAGCTCAAGGTTAGTCTCTTTAACGGGTCTTCCCCGCCCTGAGTCGAGCTCCAGGTTAGTTGCTTTAACGAGTCTTATCCCGCTCTCGAACCGAGCTCGAGGTTAATCATTTTAACGAGTCTTCTTCGCTCTCTAACCAAGCTCAAGGTTAGTCGAATTGATCTGATGGATGAACTTTAAACATAACTACCAATTCAAGGTTAGTAATCCACATAATATACCTCAAAAATCATATATAACAATTATAATAATTATTGAAATAAATTTTTTTATAAATCAAGATTAATAATTAATATGTAACAATTTTATAAATAATTTTCCTATGTAAAAGATTCGATTTTTTAAAATATTGTGTTTAGGTATTGTTTTGTGAAATTAATTTTTCTAAAATGTCGTTTCAGTTAATAATAATTTACTTCTATAATTTTGATTAAAATCTAAATAAATTAAATTATAATTCTGATTAAAATCTAAATAAATTTTAATACAATCCAATTACAATGTAAAAGGATGTTGAACTCAAAATAGAAACAAAAATCACTAAAATACAAATTATGAATACATTGGCTAAAAAAACACCCCAACCCGACCCAAATACAAAGCCTAACATAATAAAAAATATTTGTGAGACCCTTTATTTACATGTTGGTGAACTAGGTTCTAAGTAGGTTAGGTCAAAAATTAATCTGTTCTGAAATTTGTAAAAAAGTTCAACATAACCTGATCCGAACCTATGATGGGTTGGGATGATTTGAATTCCAACCCATTTTGACAGCTCTAAGATCGATCTGAGTTGACCCAGATTAAAGATTAAGTCGAACAATCTAGGTAAAAGGTTGAGACTAGTTAACTTGAGCTAAAGGTCTTATATCTAAATCAAAAATCAAGCTAACTCAATTTAGTGAAACCAAATTAATCCGGATTAAAGATCAAAACTAGTCAACTTATATAAATGGTTTAGATGACTTAATTCATGTCATTGATCAAGGTGACTTGACTAAGATTAATGACCAAGTCAAGTTAAGCTGATGCTGAATATTAAATTTAAACGTGAATTGTTAAGTAAATTTGTATGAATATTATTTATAATTAGTAATAATATAAAATAAGAATTCTCTCTACTTTAGTGTTGACAAATTTTTCTTTTTTAAATTATTGTCAACTACGATGGATTGATTATTTTGCCTTGAAAAATTAAGTACACATTTATTTAATTAAAAAATTAAATAACAATCTAGTTAGTCAAAATAAATAGAATAAGCATCTTTTTCTTTAAATTAGAAATATAATTGACCCCCGTTACCCCTCACATTGCATCATCTGATGATAATTGGACGAGTTCATTTACGCATTTCTACCTATCATGATTCGGGAAATAAGATATAGTAGTAACGATGAATGACTTAAATTAATTAATCGATATTTGAAAGCAAACCAATATAATTTGCTTCTACATATGAAGGAATGAATGAATATATCCCTAACAACTAATATAATATAGTGCTCCTCAAACTAGAGTGGAGCACGATGACGTGGAAGGGTCATACAAAGCAGGAAGCAAGAACTTCCTTCCGTTGGCACCATGCGCATTGTAGCTAGCGCCAGTAGAAGAATCCACCAGCAAGTTTCCGGCGTAACCAGGGTAAGCCCCTTTGCCATAAACCCCAGGGCACGCCGACGCAGCTTCCAGCGGCGCCTCGGGAGGCCCTTGGAAGAACCCATTCCCGAACGGGTTCGTCGCCGTCCCAGCCAACAGGCTCGCCAGGTTGATAACCATTCCATCGACGCCCACATCGTTGTTGGGCGCCACCAACGGCGGGCTCTGCGGCCCATAAATGGGTTGGTGAAACGGCCAAGCGCATTGACCCGGGCACTGAGTCTCGGAGTTCCCAACCCAAACGTAAGCGAATTTGTAGCTCTTGTCGTTCCCCTTGGTACGTCCCGCCGAGGAGGAACCGTGGGTCCCGCATCGGCTCATGCAGAAGCCTTCAACTGCCACGTCAGCGGATGTCAAAACCACATTGACGGCGTTTCTGTGTTCACCCTTTGAAGCCAACTCAAGGAGGTGCTTGTTGGTGAGGGATTTCCCAAGCGAGTAGCTTTCGTCCAGAATCTGTTTGTTGAGAGAAAAGGAGAGTTTACGGGTGGCTTTTTTGTTGCTGCTGAGGTGGTAGTATTTCTCGGTGGTTTTCCACCACGAGGCGACGGATGGTTGGGTGGTTTGTGGTGGTGAGGGTGAAGGTGAGAGTGAGAGTGAGGTGATGAAATCGGAGACTATTGCCTTCTGGGAAGGTTTGAAGTGACCGTACCAAATGAGGTTGATGGAGATTTTGCCAGAGAGAAGGGGGCCATTGTGGTAATGAAGAAGCTGAGAAGGGTTCTGCACCAACTCATTCAACCTCCTTGTAGCCAAAGAGATGTTGAAGATAGATAAGAGAAAGAAGATTTTCAAAAGAAAGGTTGCCATTTTCTGCACAAACGATGCCAACAAGTTGAGTTGGCTTGTAAATTTCTTCTTGTGTTTTTAGGGATTAAAGAGAAGAGCATTATATATAGGTGAGAGCTCTCTGTAAGAAGAAAAATCGAAGCTTTACCAGTGGGGCACACTGGCACAGACCTAAACACTATTTTAAAGCGTTTCTTTATTGAAAACTGAGCAGTGTAACCCTAATCCACGGCGTTAATGGTAGTAGTTGAGTCCACGCGTTAGGCAAAGAGTGTTTGAAGGAGAAGCGTGGGGAGCACGCGTTGGGGATGAGGTGGGGGTGTGTGTGGGAGAGGGTTTAGAAAAAAAAGAAAGGTTTTATGAGAGGGAAAGAGAGACGTTAGGTGACAGTCTGTATTGTGTTGGATAATTAACTGGCAGTTACGTAATCGAAGTTAGTGGTTTTATGAATGGTTATTTATGGTGTGGTGTGGGTATCCGAGGAGGCATGCGAGGCTACGAGATGCATATTCAACTCACGCTGTCTTCGTGTGTAGTTGTGTAACGTAACTTTACACGTAGATATAAAGACGTTATTAAGCTGTCTTTTTTTTTTTTCTCTCAATTATGTTGTCTCGTGTTTCAATGTTTGCGCTAGTGTTTGACAACTATTGAAACTTCTAGAGAATCTAGACTATAGAAGTACTACTAAAATTTAAAACACATGTAACTAGCGTTTACTTTATTACAGCACTTTTTTCAGTAACTAATAAGAGCATCAAGATCTACAATGGCTTAAATATATTTTTCTACTTGATTATTGTGCGTAAATGTGTTCGGTATCAAAATGAAAAATTCACTATGTATTTAACTTTTATAGTTTATTCTATTTTTTATAATATATTTTGATTCATAGTGATAAGTTCTAATAGGAGAAAATTTCTCGCAAATTTAAAAATTGGATATTTTATTTATTAATAAATTAATTTATATTAAAATATATTTTTATTTTATTTTTTGAATTTTTTGTGAATTAAATTTATTTACTTTATTTAGTATTTTTTTAATAGATATTAAGGTTAATTTATCTAATTTTCGTTGAGATATTGTTGATTTTAAATAATTTTTTGTTTTTTTAATTTTGAAAAACTTCTTTAGACTAAAACAACTTATAATGAAGTGGATAATATTATTGTAACACTCCATTTAAATAATAATTTTAATTTAAATGAAATGCTACACAGATAGAAATTTAGTGACAAGCCCTGGAGTATAAACACTACTCCTGACAATATCCAGAGGATGCTAGGAGAAACCAAGGCACACTACGATGCCGGATACAAACGAAATCCAAGGACTTCACAATAGTAAATAGAGTACTAAAGAATAAAGTAGTACATGGGCCATAGCCCTAAAGAAAAGCCCAAAGAAACATGAAGTCCCGCCCAGGTAGACTATGCAGCGGAACCAATCCCTTCCCTGTTGACCTCGAGTACTTCTCGCATCTGCTCCCATCAATAAATTGATGATTATCGCAAAAGTAGAAGAACAACATACAACACAATCAAACAAGCAAGGGTAAGCTAGAGCCAAAACCATTTCGCCAAAGTAATCAGATATATATTCACAATCCATTATACATACATCACACAGGCATGTTAAGACCTTCCAACCAATACACTAAGACTCGACTCATCCGGATACATATAACCTAGTCGGATTCAGCGGATGCTTGCACTTGTGGTGGATACCTCTGCTTACCCTCGAGCTATGTCTTACAAGTGTTTCAATGAATCAATTTCCCTCACCACAAGGTTAGCCCTTAATGAATTTCAGGCCTCTTGCTACTCTCACCACAGGAGTCAGTCCGCTCTAGCTGAGACTAACTGACTCCTTAGAGTGTCAGGATGCAACCTTACCTTGAATCCTTACCTAGTTATACAGATGGGGCACCACCATGGACACCCATTAACAGGGGTCATGGGATTACGTCCCGACCACTGAAGCACGACCCTGAGAATCTCACCTAGAGATCCCAAGGAATTACGCACTGACACGGACCAACATTCTTAATCAATCAAACGCATTCAGCATGCATACACATATATACATATACATCACATACAATTTCTCATAATTCACCTCTTTCGTATTCTCAGCCAAACCATACCAACTCATTATTCTCGAACCATGAATATGGAACTTCGTCTCATATCATTATCATGCCACATTGATACCAACCCTTTCATGTCTCATGTCAAACTCATACCAAACTCATCATTTCAATTCCATGAATCATCTCATGCATATATCATACTCATATCAGGTTAAAGCTCATAAATCACAACTCATACACCCTCTCATTTCATGTATACTCATTCAATTCATATTTTAACATAGCAATACAACCAAATATGTACTTAATACCCCAAACAAGAATTCCAAACAGTACCCACATATCCTCTCGCCCAACCCTCGCTTAGGCTAGAGGCCCTCGCTCAGGTGAGAGGAGTCCTCTCGCTTAAGCGACAGGCCCTCGCTTAGGCGAGATTCGCGACAGAGGCGAATGGGTGTTTCTCATGTACTCGCTTAGGCGAATCCTCCCTCGCCTGAGCGAGCCCACCCCTCGCTCAAAAGTGAGGCCCCTCGCCTTGGCTGCAACTGCAGCGACCCATCCTCGAACTCCCACACAAGCTCGCTTAGGCGAGTGTCTCTCGCCTAAGGGAGATAACACCTCGCTCAAAACTAAGACCCTCCGCCTTAGCGAGAGCTCGAGTGCGATTTGGGGTTGGTTCTCTGCAAGTCTCGCCTAGGCGAGACCAAGTCGCTTGGGCGGGATTAACAGACCACGCCACTGTTCAACCTGCATCAGCTATACATTCGCACCCAAATAATATTTCCAGCCATCTCATACGTTCACAACAACATGCAATCTCAACCAATCGCGAAACAAACACACAACCACAGAAAACGCATCACACAACCAGAGGGTTCTAGCTTCCCTTACCTGGGAATAATCTAGCACAAGACCTTGACGCCGAATAGAGGAACACCACAGCTCTAGGAAAGGATTATGGAGTTGGAAAAAGAATAGCAGTAGGTACGTTATGGAAACATTAACATTGGCTACACAATAAGACCAGAGATTGGAAGCTATGCGTTGGGGAATACTTACGTGAGTAGAACGAGGTTGAGTTAGGCTTAAATCTGGTTAAACGTTGAAACCCTAACGGAGTGACGGCTGCGACTCTAAGCACTAAGGGAGCAGATTCTGAAAGTGTAGAATGAGTGAATTAGGGCAAGCTTTGAGGTGGTTTTATCCTTTGGGCCAACCCTTAGGCCCAATAGCTTAAAGGCAGCCCTTAAAACTTTAGGGCAGAAAATTGGGCCTTACAATTATTCTATAATTTGAAAAAAAAATTATTCTTTTTATATAATTAAGAAATTCAATTAATTTATCATTTTTTAATTTTCTTTAAAGTATAATTCTAAAAAGAAATTTAATTCGTCAAGATTCGACAAATTATCATGGTTTCAAAAATTAGTTGTGGCAATATATCAAACCACTTATACTTCCCCCATGTGTAAAAGAAAAAAAGAAGAAGCTAACTTGTCAATGATTATCCTCACGAAAAACATGAGAAACCTTAAAGTGTATATGTCGAATGAAAGACAAACATATGTGTCATCTTCCTCTAAGAGCTCATGGTACCAATTGTTGACCCACAAAACTTGACAAACCAAAGTAGAGACAATCTCCAACCAAAAAAAGTAATTGTTTTATCTACAATGTACAAAAAGTAATCAATTTTAAATGATTCTCGGAGATATTTTACAATTTTATTGTCAACATTTGCATCATATTGTTTCTTTCTATGACTAATATGTTTTTAATAAAACTTTTGCTCTATATCCATTTCAAAAGTAATTTTCCTTGTCGAAGTCAATGCATTTTCAGATCTATTTTCTCTATACTTTTTGAAAAATGAAAGAAGATCTTTTAATTGTTCAATAGCTTTATCAATGCACATATTTTTTATTGTAAATTCTTACTGATTGAGTTAGCTGTAAACGAATGTCATACAAATATTCATGTATAACAAAAATTCAAAGTTTTCTAGCTCATAAGTTGTTAAACAATTAGCTTCACTTTATATTTCAGGATCACCACTAGCTTCAACTAATTCAAATAAAGTATCTCTTATTTGTGAAGTTTAAAATATTACAACTTTCACACTTTGAATACAATTTTCCCTGTATGTTTGTGACAATGATTTAAGAGTTAACATGTATATGGTCTTATAAAATTTTCCACCTTTTGTAGAAAAATAAAATTAAGTATAATGCATTGTAACACACCTAAAAAAAGTGTAGCTTTAGAACAAGAGTTAACAATATCAAAAAGTACTAATTTTAAACTAAGACAACCACATAGAGTATAAAATGATCTAGAATTAATATTATGAATTTTGTTTGCACACGTTGGTGTTTTCCTTTCATGTTAGATTCATTATTATATCCTTGTCATCTAAGGTTGTTAATATCAAGTCCAACATTTTTTCAATTCGTCTATGATAGCATCAAAAGACATTTTCCACTTGTATAATCTACTTTTAAAAATTCCAAAACATACTCATTAACTTGTATTAGAGTTGATGAAATATCCACACATCATAATACCAAATACATTTGCTCTTAATACTTATATCTAGGGTACATGCAATTATGACTAATATTTTCCATCCCTAATTCTTTTATAGTTTGTTTTATTTCACCTCCTAACAAATTTATCAACTCATTTTGTATTATGGATAACGTTGTCGTGAAGTGATCAAATTAATACTATTTATCTGTAACAATTTCAGTGTTGTTAAGTAAGTAGTCAAAAGATTAATATGAGTAAAGTCAACCCTAAGTCGTCTTCCAATGAATACGAAATTGATTTTTGACAAATTACTTCTTATAAAAACTATACAAAAGGGGTTAGTTAAATAATATTGGAAAAAATAATAGAAGAAGATAAAGATAAAAAGATATTAAAAAACAAAGATAAAGAAAATAGATTAATTCCACTAATTTTTTTTAAATAGATCTATCACTGGTTATCTAACGATTATTGCTCATTATTATTGTTGTAGATTTGCAAATTAACCAATGAATATTCTCAAATTAATTTGTTGTTATTCTCACTATTAACCAAAGTACATTCTCATTTAAAAGTAAGAACTTTGTAAATTAATCATAATAACTTTAACCAAAGTACATTCTCAATTAAATATTTCGGACTGTCGGGCTTGTCTGAGTCGTAAGGCCCGCCTTGGTCGTTAGGCCCATTTGCATCATCGATTCCGTTCAGATTGTTAAGCTCGTTTGGTTTGTTAGGTCATCTGGGTTGTTGGGCTCGTCTAGATCATCAAGCTTGTCTGGATTGTCAAACCCGTCCTGGTCATCGGGCCTGTCCTGCTCATCGGGCCCGTCCTGGTCGTCAAGCTCGTCCTGGTCGTCGAGCCTATCTGGTTCATTGAGCCCATTCGGGTCATTTGGCCTGTCCACGTCGTCGGGTCCATTCGAATTATTGATTTTGTTTGGATCGTCGGGTTGTCAGGCCCGTGTTGGTCGTTAGGCCCTTCTTGGTCCTATGATTAGTCTAGGTCGTCGGGCATGTCCGGGTCGTCAGGATCGTCGGGCTTGTATGGGTCGTCGAGGCCACCCGACCCATTTGGGTTGTTGGGCCCGCTTGGTCAATCCGGATCGTCGTGTATGTTTAGGTTGCCAGGCCTATTTGGATTGTCGGAGTCGTCCGGATCGTCGATCCTGTCTAGGTCGTTGTGTCTGTCTGGTTCATCGGGTCTGTCCAAGTTGTCGAGCCTGTTTGGGTCATAGGGATTGTAGGGATTGTATGGGTCACTAGGATCGTCGGGGTTGTATGGCTCGTCGGGGCTGCTCGACCCGTCCTGGTTGTTGGGCCCGCTCGGCCAATCTGGATTGTTAGGTACTTCAAGGTCGCCAAAATATTTAGTAATATATTTTAAAAAATAATAAGTTTTTTATGTTTAAGCAGAAAGCCATGGGCTGACTCCGACCCATATGACTTTTGTGGGATTTTTGGCCTTGTGGGCTTTTGATGGGGTTTTTCTTTCAATGTGAATTTTTTTAATCCTAGCCCACAAGGCTAAGATTGACACCTCTAGCTGTGAGGGAGTGTTGGAAAGGGGAAAAGCGAGAAAAGAGGATGAGGAGAGGGGAGAAGCTACAAGAGAAGGTGGAGGTGGGAAGAGAGAGAAGGGAGAGAAGAGTACACGTGTCAATGCATGGACACACATGTAATATAATTTTTATCACGTAAAAAGAATTAATATTTTTAGGTGATGAAAATTCTATTCATCTATTTCTAAATTATTAAAACAAAATAATTTTAGTTATAATTTACGGCTAAAAACATAATTAACTCTAGATATACTTGTCAACATTTAAATTCCAACTATTTAATTATCTATTCGCAAACTACACATGATAAATAAAAATAATCTCAACTAATTATATATCATATTTTTTTAACAAATGGATTTCTCACTTACATAATCTGGTTGTTTTTTTAATTTTAACATATGAAGTAATTTCTCCACTAAGTAGGTACTCTGAAACAAGTTTATCGAAATCCCTAAACACATCACACTTTATTTTTTTTATATTTAAAAAATAATATTTATATATTATTACTTTATTTATATTAATGTCAATAATTTTTATTTTATTTTATCTTTTATATATTTTAAAAAAATATATTTATATATTATTACTTTATTTTGATTAATTTAGTTTAAAAAAGCTTTTTTAAAATTTAAAAATCATATTTTTTCTCTATTATAATTTTATATACTTTTTTATTTGACTTCTATTTCTTTTGTGCCTCCGTCTCTTTCTTTCTTTTTATTTTTATCTCAATTTTCACCATCAATTATTTATTATTTTCAAATCAAATTGCACTACAGCAAAATTGAAGAGTTCAGGAACATTTTGGGCCAAACAATTTTTTCTTTTGAGTAAATTCATTTTTTACCCTTTTTTTTCCGAAGCAACGCTCTAGGCATATCTCTATCTCTTAGAGATCATAAAATCATGCTCTAATTGTTTATCAAACTCTTCTTTGTGTAGATAGATCTAGTTTAGGCTTTGAAGTTGTTTAAGAGAGAGCAATATTAGGAATCTATTCTAAGGTAAGGAAAACTAATCATTTAGAAGTTATTAGTTCTATTAAAATATTAAGTCTTAATTTTAAGATTTAATTTGGGTATTCATAATTTTATCTTTTTGTAAATAGGTGAGAGGTGACAAATTTATATTAGAAAAAATATGGTAAAGAGTAAAAGAATTATTCTTTTTTCAAGAGGAAGGCTTGTGATGAAGATGAAAAAAATACATTTACGTCATCTAAAATTGAGAAACTTCATGAGAATCCAAAAATTGAAGAAAACGAAAAATAACTCCTTAAGGTTCCTAAAGTTACATATAAAAAATTTGAAAATACTTTAGAACGTGATCCAAGAAACGTCTTCAAATTTGACAATACATATAAGGTAACTTTTTTATAATATGTTATTGTTGATGATAAATTTTACGTTACTCTTTCATATATATATATATATATATATATATATATTATTGTTATATTGTTTGGATTCTATTGTGATGAGTGCTTGTTTTGAATAGAAAAAATAATAAAAAAAAATTAATTAAAAGAATAATTTATATATAACAAATATAATTTGACTTTCTAAAATTTTTGTTCAAGTCAGTGTTTTGTTTAACCTTCTTCGTCGAAGAGTTTAAAAATGTTGACCCATTACCCCTATGTAATACCTTGCATAACGCAATGATCAATAATATTTTTAAGAATCTTGGACTCCACTAAATATTTTCATTGCCTTTTACACATTATACACAAGAACTACGATTAAGAACACTTCAGAAGTAAATACTTGCAATTGAAAATTGCAATTACAAATACACGCTTTACAATTAATGTAATAAAAAACTGTGTGCCTCTTGTCCACTTACAATGGCCTAAATTCCCGATAATCTGACAAGCCCAGCGATTCTTATGGTGCATGCACCTCTGCACTCTTCAATCTTGAACAGACATCACATTAAAACTTACTAATTTCACTTTATTAATCAACATGTTAAGGGCATTCACGAGACAACCCCATTACATTTGCATAAATATTATATCCATTAATGTTTTTCTGTGTCTGCAATGCAGCAGGCCTGGTAGCTCTGCTTGTCCATTACAAGCTATTGCAATTAATCCGTGGAGTAAACACTAAATTAATGTTTAATGCGGATATTCTCATACGTTGAATGTTTGATAGTATTTCACCAAGTTTCTGGTTTAAGGTTCGAGATATATTTCGTACGTGGGGGAGGGACTATCTAAACTCTGCTTATGTATTTTGTTTAGGTGGGAAAAAGTAGAATAAAAGAAGATAATGAGAAATTAAAACTATATGTGGTGTTCAAAAAAAATCAAAAAGTGGTAGAATTTTTACATTAATAATATGAAAATAATAAATAAATTTGTTTGTAGGGAATTTTTTTAGAAAATTGTTGTATAAAAGTATTAAATGATTTTTTTTTATCAAAAGATTACTTATCAGATATCTACTATAGCTTTTCTCAATAATTAATCGTCTGGTTAACTATTTTTCAAAATAGTTCTCCTTTAATAAATTTTTCAAAATAAAATTATTTAAATTCAAAAAGAAACAACTAAATATATACAAATATAACAACTATCTCCTCTACTAAATTTTATTGAGCACTCTCACATGAAACATCATTTGTTCTTAATGATGATCATGGATTGAATTTTTCAAAATTCAAGTTAGATCCGATAAAATAGATTGGATTTATAATCAAGATCCATTTTAACTAGATCATATATTAAATTCACTTTATCAATAATATTAAATATAGTGAGATTAACCAAATAGAAGTGACTATTATGTCTACTAAACACCGGTCTACTACAAGAAAACTCTTAAATAATAATAAATTTTGGTGACCAAAAGTATATTTCGAAACCAATTTTCTAATTAGAGATCAATATCTTTGGTAGCCAAAACCTTGATAGCGAATGTTAATAATCAATTTAGAGATCAATTTATAGTAGAAACTATTTTAGTTACCAAAAATATGGATTTGGATTTGAGAATGATCCATTTAATTAAAAAGTCTCAAAGTAATATAGATTTAGATAATTATGGGTTGAATTTGAGAACTTGGATCTTTTGATCACCTTTATGTCTTTCTCTCTCTCTCTCTCTCCTTTCTTTCTCTCTCTCCTTTTCTTTCTCCCTCTTTCTCCTTTCTTTCTCTCTCCCCTTTCTTCCTTCCTTCCTTCCGTTCTTTCTTTCTTTCCCTCCTTTCTTTACCACTTTCTTACTTTCTTACGTAACTCACCTTCACTCTTTTTACATTTCTTCCATGTATTTATAGGTTAGGATAAGATTCCTTTCATTAATGGAAGGTAAGCCAAAACTTTACAAAGTAATCCATGTAATACATGTGGAAGAAGTAATCTTAGGTTATCTTTCTTTCATCATCCATTTCTTTCATCCATTTACAAGCCATGTATGTGCCAACTTGTCTAAGTAATGAATAGATGCATTAAATGTAGGGTTATCACTTCTATTTATTCTTATCTTCCATGTATTAAGATAATACTCCTTTAAATCTCCTTATCTTCTTTCTTTTTCTTTTATTTTCTTTGTTTTTCTTTTTCTTTTCTTTTTCTTTTCTTTTTCTTTTCTATTTTTTTTCTTCTTATCTTCTCTCCTTATCTTGTTATCTCTAGAAGATCTTTTTTAATACACACACTTATTTAATAATATTTTAATTAATATATTTTTACCTAATATTTTTTTAATACACACACACACACACACACACACATATATATATATATATATATATATATATATATATACATACATATTTTATTAGTTTTATTTTCTTCTTATTGTTATTTTCAATAAGAAAAAACTACATCATGATTAAATATATTTTTAATATTTAAACTACATTTAGATAAAATATGAAACATTAGTAAAATCATAAGATTTTCTAATTGTTTTATTTAAAATAAATAATACAATTTATTAAAAGTAGGGATATTACATTTCTCCCCTTCTTTTAGGAATTTCGTCCCCGAAATTCACTTGGTTGTGAAAAGATGGGGATACATCTCTCTCATATTACTTTCTAATTCCCAAGTTGCATCACCTTCATCTTGTTGACTCCACAATACCTTTACCAAAGGTATGTCCTTTCCCTGAAGTTGTTTAATCCTTCGATCTCCAATCCTCACAAGAAACACATCATAAGTGAGGTTTTCTCGTATTTGTAATACATAAGGTTCTATCACATGAAGAAGGTCATGAATATATTTATGAAGTTGACACACATGAAAAACATTATGAAGTTTCGAAAGGTTTGGAGGTAAAGTAATTTGGTATGCGACAAAACCAATTCTTTTAAGGATTTGATAAGGACCGATGAATTTGGGTGTAAGTTTTTTAGATTTGAGAGCTCTACCAACCCTAGTTACAGGTGTAACTTTCAAGAAAACATGATCTCCTTCTTCAAATTCAAGGGGTTTCCTTCGTTTGTCATAGTAACTCTTCTGCCTATCTTGAGAAGTTTTCATCTTTTCCCTGGTCATCTTAATCTTCTCAGTTGCTTGTTAAATTATCTCTGGACCCAAAAGTAAGGAATTTCCATTCTCATACCAACATAACGAGGTTCTACATATTCTCCCATATAGAGCCTCATATGGAGCCATTCCTATGCTTGAATGAAAACTGTTGTTATAAGTGAATTCTATCAGTGGTAGAAATTGATCCCAACTTTCAGTTCATTCTAAAACACAAGCTCTTTACAAGTCTTATAAAGATTGGATAGTCCTTTCTGATTGTCCGTCAGTTTGAGGGTGATAAGCTGAACTGAGCTTAACTTTTGTTCCTAAGGCTTTTTGTAAGCTATCCCAAAATCTAGAGGTGAAACAAGGGTCTCTGTCAGAAATTATACTAAAAGGTACTCCATGTAGCTTGATAATTTCTTTTATGTACAAATGAGCTAACTTTTCTAAGGAAAATCTAATGTTAATAGGTAGAAAATCCATAATGACCCAAATTGCATCATGACTAGACATACTTTTTGGTAAACCTATCACAAAATCCATGGATATGTTTTCCCATTTCCATTTTGGAACATCTAAGGATTGTAATTCCCCATAAGACTTTCTATGTTCAACTTTTGTTTTCTGACACACTAGACAACGTGCGACGAACTCCATCACTGCTTTCTTTATCCCAGACTACCAAAACATTTTCTTTAAGTCTTGATACATCTTTGAAGCACCCAGATGAATACTTAAGCTACTTTATGGCCTTCCTCCATTATCAGCTTTCTCAATTCTTCTTTTGCAGGTATGCAAATTCGACCTCTAAACTTGATGATTCCATTTGAATCCTTGTGGAATTCAGATTCATTTCCTTCAACTTTTGCGATCAACTTTTCTTGCGAAAATTGATCTCTTTCTTGAGCTCTCTTTATTTCTTCTAAGAATTCACTTGATATTTTTAACATTGCTAAGCATATGCTATTGGGTCTAAGTTTTACAACTAAGTTCAAGTCTCTGAATGATTCTATCAGATCCAATTCCTTCACCATCATCATCGATGCATGTATAGACTTTCGACTCAAAGCATCGACAATAACATTTGCTTTTCCAGGGTGATATTGCAGCTCAAAGTCGTAATCCTTAAGAAATTTCATCCATCTACGTTGTCTCATGTTTAGCTCTTTTTGATCAAAAAGGTATTTCAAACTTTTATGGTCACTAAAAACTTCAAACCTTGCTCCATACAAGTAATGTCTCCTTATTTTCAACGCAAACACCACTGCAGCTAATTTCAAATCATGTGTAGGATAATTAAGCTCATGTTGCTTGAGTTGTCATGAAGCATAAGCTGCAACTTTTCTTTCTTGCATCCTAATCCTTGTCCACATGCATCAAAATATACCTCAAAATTTTTTGTAGGGTTATGAAGGATTAAAACAGGTGCAAATGTTAATTTTTTCTTCAACTCTTGAAAACTAAACTCACATGCTTGATTCCATTCGAAAGGTTGTCCCTTACGTGTCAACTTAGTCAAAGGCAATGCTAATTTAGAAAATTCTTCAATGAATTTTCTATAGTAGCCTACCAATCCTAAGAAACTACGTATTTCTATGATATTCTTTGGTTGTTCCCAATGCAATATTGCTTGAACCTTTGAGGGGTCAATTGCAATGCCACTTTGTGATATCACATGTCCCCAAAATTGAACTTCTTTCAACCAGAATTCACACTTTGACCATTTTCCATACAATTGTCTCTCTTTGAGAATTTGTAACACAATCCTCAAATGTTTCTCATGTTCTTCATGAGTTTTGGAATAAATTAAAATGTCGTCAATGAAAACAACCACAAATTTATCCAAAAATTCATGAAAAATACAATTCATGTAATCAATGAAAATGGCAGGAGCATTGGTCACACCAAAAGGCATTACCAAGTACTCATAAGACCGTATCTTGTCCTAAATGCTGTCTTTTGAATATTGATAATTTATCAGATATCTTTAAATAATTAATTTATTTAATTATATCATAAATTATTAACTAACTATATTTGTCCAATAGTCTATATCTCTCCAAATACTTTTGAATATTTATCTTTATCTTTATTTTAAAAGATATTTGAGAGATTTTAGCAATAGAAAAGCCTAGTCCAAGTTCTATCTAAAGATTATTGCTCAATTAATTATTGTTACAGATTTACAAATTAATCAATGTAAAGTCTCAATTAATTTGTTGGAGTTCTCACTTTTAACCAAAGTACAATCTCAATTAAAAGTGAGAACTTTTAGATTATCCATAGTAAATTCAACCAAAGTACAGTCTCAATCAAATTTACTATGCCTAATCATGTCTATTATTTTATCTCCTCACCAAATAAAAAGCTTAATTAATCAAAGTAAAGTCTCAATTAATTGTAGTTAGAGTAAACACCTTTAACCAAAGTAAAGTCTCAATTATTGGTAAAAACTCATTTAATGATATGAAAGTTTCTAAATAAAATCAAAGTAAAGTCTCAATTCAATTTAAACACCCTTGGACTCATATGACCAACATGCATATAAATTTAAAATCATTAATTCTTACGTGATTTAAAGATAAAAGACATAGATGAATGAAAACCTCAACAATAATAAAAAGAACAAAGAAATTAATTGATCTAACCTCAGAATCCAATTAAGAAATTACAATGGAATCAACCCAAGAAGTTTAGAACTCCATGAATGCAAAATAAAAATAGAAGAATGGAGAGAGAGAAAGGAAACGAAATTAGGCCCCCCTAAGGGTTCCAAAACTTCGAAGTCTCGAGCTTGTTCCTTTCTGCTTCCCCCTTGGTCTCTTTATATAGAATTTGGACTAGGCTTTTCTGTTGCTAAAATCTCTCAAATATCTTTTAAAATAAAGATAAAGATAAATATTCAAAGGTATTTAGAGAGATATAAACTATTTGACGAATATAGTTGGTTAATAATTTATGATATAATTAAATAAATAAATTATTTAAAGATATCTGATAAATTATCACCAAATAGTATTTGCATTAATTTTCTCAATAAGCCATTTTTAATCATGTAGTCCAAATTTTGTAGAGACATCAAAAAATATCAATATTTGCAGTTAAACCCCTCTTGTTCGACTAGTCTTTGACCAGATTTGAATATTTGACCAGAGTTGACTGTTTGACCAGGTTTGACCAGTTTGACTATGCAATAGTAGACTGACACGTGGTAGCTCCTTCTCTATCCAGAATTAGGGTTTCACTCTCACACTCTTCTCCAACAAAGTTGCTACGTGATGACGGTTGCCACTGCCGTTTTTTGGCGACGAAGGCGCAGTGGTGGAGGCGCAGATCTGTGTTGAAGAATGCAGTGCAAATGCGGTGCTGGTCCAGGTGCGTGAAGCTCCCATGGTGCGCGTCTTCTCTCCTATGGCTCGCGGTGGCTTGGATTCAAGGCTGCAATGGTTCTAGCTCGCGTTTTCTATGGTGGTTTGCAGGTGCGAAGGTGGATGTTGGTGGTGCGTTCGCTGCTGTTTCGAATGCAGGTGCTAATGGCGGCTCACGGTGGTGTGGAAGAAGATGGTGGTGGCTGCTGCGTTTCACCGGCGAGAAGGATGGAGGGGAGCTGCCATGGCTGCTGGTACGGGAAGAAGAAGACTAAACTGTGGTGGCTGGACTTAGTGCAGGCGGCGGCCACGGGTCGTGCTGGTGATTGCTCCGGCGAGAGTGGCGGCTGCCGTGGAGATGAAGATGATGATGATGTGGTAGTGTATGGTTGGCCAGTTCAGTTCAGTTCAGTTCATAACACGTGTCATCATGTGGTTGGACAAATTTGAAAGTTAAGGATTGCCACATGGCATGATCTGAGTGAGTTGGGTTTAAGTGGTAGGAGGGGGTGTAAATAGACATATTAGGGGGTGCAGAATAGGTTTTTGGTGAGACCCATTTAGAAAGAGGAGAGTGTATAAGTAAAAATTGGGGTGCATAAGTGATTTCTCCAGAACTTGCTAATTCCAGCCTTATTTAAAGGTGTTCTGTAACTTCAATCAATTTATTTTCTCCTCTTGAATGAGCTTAATATTAACTTCAGCTACATCAACAAACGTTAAAATATCCAAAAATAATTTATGCAGCTAAAAATCACTTTTTAAGACATTTTTATCACACAAGCTCAAATAGCCTAATTATCAGAACTGTCAATTAAATCACTCTTTAAGCACACAAGTTTTGATCCTGGTACCAAGTCTTTAGTGAATTCTATTTCTCTTTGTGGAGGTAACCTTGGAACATCCTCAAGGAAAATATCAAGATACTCATAAACAACAAGAAACTAATTAATGTATGGAATTTCCTTGACTTTTAAAGAAGTTAAGATCATGTATACTCACCAGTGCAGTGAGGGCTTTTGGCCCCGGTTTTAGAACCGAGGCATATTGGGGTGAGGCTATCACCCGAGGCCATAAAGTCTCTTTTCTGCCTCGGGTCTAGGAGAACTGAAGCCATAGGTGTTCAATATTTTTTTTTTAAAAATTCGCAGGACCTTTGGCCTCGGTTATGGTAAGAACCGAGGCCTATTCTGCTATTTTTTTTTAAATAAATTTTCTGTTTTATTGTGACTCCCACATTTAAACCTGCACATTTTTCATAGAACAACACAAACCAAAACAAAATATAAGCTTATTCACCAAAGTTCTAATATTTGGAATCATCTTTAGAATTTAAAATATCTATACTTATTAGATTAATCATTGAACAATTCATAAAAAGGATGAAAATTTCCAGTACACTATTTTTATATACCATTTAGGCACATAGAACATATGCACGCTTTTTTTATTTTTCAAGAAATAGCAGTCCAAATATTCTTTCCTAATAGAAGGAAGAGTACCTTAACCAATAAATAATTAGTACACAACATAAATTAAAGGTTATTCTAAGTTAAATGAAAATTCACTACAACATTATTAAACTATTTTTAATATCTGTTAGTGACCATGAGAATGGGGAAAGGGGAATTGAACGCAATTACTATACCATTGTCTGGATACTCTATATTAGAACATAGAAAAATTTAATTATTTGTGAAGTGAATGGTACAATAACAAACTCAATGTATGATGAAATTAGTAATCATTCCCTCCTCTGTCTCCAAAATTGGGGGATTGGAAGGAATGAAATATGAACTTCACAAGGTTCCGATCAAATCGATTCCATTATATACTAAACAATCTAAACAATGGAAACTAATATCGTTCTATTCTACACTATTTCCCTCTGTTCTGTCAATCCAAACACAGCCTAGATAGCTAGTTTATACTGTACATATAACAATTTAACAAAGAGACTGAAGTCCATACCTGGCTAATAACAGTCAAATCTACCTTTTCTTTTGGCCCATTGATGCATATATCAAGAAGATCAAACTTGAATGCAGAAAGCACACCAAATGAATCACACAAAAAAAATACAAAAATAAATTTAAGAGTTAAACTTGTGAGTACCCCAATATGTCATTGGCCTTGCTGAACAAAAGGGCAGCAACAGGCACATTCTGGGCTTCCTTCCCCATTCCAACAGCTTGAGCACCCTGAAATTACAGAAACATTACATCCAAATCGTCGTGTATGCGTTTTCTGAGCATAATTGGGAATCGAAAATGACGTAATCTTGAGAAAGTGTACTTGACCGGGGAAGAGGAACAAAGTGGAGGGTTTGTAATCGGCGTACCCCAATATGTCATTGGCCTTGTTGAACAAAAGGGCAGCAACAGGCACATTTTGGGCTTCCTTCCCCATTCCAACAGCATGAGCACCCTAAAATTATAGAAACATTACATCCAAACCGTCATGTATGCATTTTTTGAGCATAATTGGGAATCGGAAATGACACAGTTTTGAGAAAGTGTACCTGACCGGGGAAGAGGAATGAAATGGAGGGTTTGTAATCGGCGAACAGAGTTTGGTGAACGAAAGGCTGAGATCAGGTGGAAACACTGAATTGGAGGTGCAGCACCAGCAAAGGCAATGCCACGACGGTGGCCGGAGGATTGTGGTGGCAGCGACAAAGGAGGGTGGTGGCAGCGACGGTGGCAGGGAGAGAGACGAAAGAGTGACGCGATGATGACAAGAGGTGCAACACAAAGAGGGTTTGCGTTCACCTTCGCCTTCGCGTGGTTGTAGTGGTCGGAGATGGCCAGAGGTGGTCAGAGCTCTGGTGGCAACAGTAGAGAGAGAGAGAGAGGAAAGAGTAGCAGAGGCGCGGGGAAGAAGAATGGGGTTCACGAAATTGAAACCCTAAATACACCCTATGGCTTCGGTTCCTTTAACAACCGAAGCCATATACCCCTTTTTGGCATCAGGTCTTGTTGGACCGAGGCTAAACACCTAACGGCTAGTTCACTTTTTCAAAAATGCAGTCCCTTTTTGGCTTCGGGTCTTGTTGGACCGAGGCATATAGTTCTCTTTGGCATCGGTTTTAGGCGAACCGAGGCCCATAGCTCTCTTTGGCTTCGGGTGTTAGCTAAACCGAGACATAAAA
Source organism: Vigna unguiculata (assembly GCF_037176805.1). Lineage (NCBI taxonomy): Eukaryota > Viridiplantae > Streptophyta > Magnoliopsida > Fabales > Fabaceae > Vigna > Vigna unguiculata. The sequence continues at coordinate 29,605,320 of NC_140799.1, read as the reverse complement.
CTTGGCTAGAATTGCAAAAATGCCACCGCGCCATTATATGCTTCGGTTCCAGGCCAACCGAGGCATATAAGGCGAGGTAAAAAGGAAATTCTGCACTGGTGACTTGAGATCCTTTTGGGATTTCGTTGTGATTGGTAGTACACTCTTTTAATTCTTTTGAGTCAAAAACTTCACCTATGTGTGATTCAAAAATTTAAGTCTTATCATGACAGTTTAGGAGAACATGGTTGGAAGATAACTAGTCCACTCCAAGAACAATATCCAAATGAGACAAGGGTAGACATATAATATTTATAGAAAAATTTCTATTTCCTATACAAATATGACAATTGGTACATGCAAGTGAAGTGGTGACTGGAACATTGGTAGGAGTAGACACAGTTAAATCATATGGCAATAAAGAGACAGGTAACTTTAAATGTTTGACATATTCATGTGATATGAAAGAATGAGTAGCACCTGAATCATATAATACATTAACGAGGTGACCGTTTATGATGCATTTACCTTGGATTAGATCTTCAGATTGAACAACTTCAGTACCATTCATCGTGAAGACTCTTCTGGTTGTCTTTGGTCTTCCAAGTTGATTCTTTCCTCCATTGTTGCTTCCCCTATTTCCTTGCTCCTTAATTACTTCTTTACATTCATTACGATAATGATCCAACTTCCTACAATTGAAGCAAGTTACAGTCTTTGTGGTGCAATTTCTTGACAGATGATGTCCTCCACAGTGGAAACATTTGATATGGTTAATTATGCCTGAATTATTGGCAAGAGAGGAATGTCTTTGTCCTGAATAATTCCACGAAGTATGATATGGACGTTGGTGGGGTTTCTTATTATTGAAATCATTTCTTTTATGCCTAAATGGCCCTGCTTGCCTCCACTGAGTTTGCCTTGCTTTAGTATCATCCTCATAAATCCTACAACGGTTTACAAGAGTAGGAAAGGAAAAAATTTCTAAATAACCAACTGCTTGTTTAATATCAGGTCTCAGTCCATTTTCAAACTTTGAACAACGGGAACGTTAATCAACACTATCATGAAAGTAAGGACAAAATTTTGACAACTCGTCAAACTTTGTTGCATATTCTCTTACAAACATGATTCCTTAATGAAGATTAAAGAATTCAACCTCCTTCCTCCTTCGAGAAAGTTTTGTTTGAAGACTTCCCAAGTAATTTGTCTCCCTTCATCCTCCAATTGTTGTTTCGTAAATCTTCACCAATTTTCAGCTTCTTCAATGAGCATAAAAGTAGCAAATGTGACTTTATTTGCATCCGCACACGTCATTACGATGAAAATTTTCTCAATTTCTACTATCCATGATTGAGCACCTTCAGGATTAAATTCTCCTTTAAATTTTTGTGGATTGTTCCCACGAAAGGTTTGTAATCCTTGATTTTCCATGGGTTCAACATTTTGTTTTCGACTCATATTTTCCAGGACAACTGTCATTCTTTCCAATAATTCATTGGTAATGTTTGGTCCGTTATCCATCTTTTCCTGAAAGAATGAACAATTTCCTTAGTTTTCTTAGTTTTTTTTAACTATTGCTAAAACTTATCCTGACTAAAGCATTAATTGTTGTTATTACTTACTTTTATTAGTCTACTTATTAATAGAGACTACAAACATGGAAAACACCATACCCAAGGTCTTGACAAAAGGAACTGCTCTGGTACCACTAAATGTGACGCTCCGAATACTATATTAAATAATTAATATTTGACAAAAAGATGGAATTACTTCTTTTTTTTTTACAATAAGATTTTCCTTGAGAGGATACCAACAATAACATAGATTCATATTCATATATAGGCCCATAAAAGAGATATATACTCACTACCTAACTTCGGCGATGTCGAGCATGTATCAGATAGTCCCAAATTTGGCCTATGAATATCCTAGTCCAGTGCGCCATTATGAACTATCCAGATATTCACCTACTTGGTAAAACTTCCTTAGACCCCACCATGGTCCTTGCCTTTCATCCCACAGTGTACCAAACTGTGACTTCCCAAATAAAAATACTCTAACACTGGTTTAATCCCAACTTATTGAAACCAGACTTAATTGACACAATCTTGGATATTTTCAAAGGTCATAAAATGTGATGACTATCAAATCATGTCATTGTATAAACTATACACAAAAAATATAAAATAAAATAAAATCTACATGTAATTTTCTTCTATCCAAGCTAACTAAATAAAATAATATTTACTTTTACTCTACATTCATTTATTATTTTTTTTAATTATAAAATAATGATAAAATAAGAATCAAAGCAAGAATTTTAAATAAATAATTAGATATAGATTATAATGTTATAAATAAATATAATAATAAAAGTATAAATTAAACAGCACCAATGCGTAACTGGATATATATTAAATGAAATAAATAAAAAGGACTAGTTCATAACTAAAGATAAATTAAATAAAATAAATAAACAGGACCAATGCATAACTAGAGATTAAATAAAATAAATAAACATGACCAATACATAACTGGAGATTAAATAAAATAAATAATCAGGACTAGTGCATAATTGGAGATTAAATAAAATAAATGAACAGGACCAGTGCATAATTGGAGATAAATTAAATAAAATAAATAAACAAGATCAGTGCATAACTGGAGATTAAATAAAATAAATAAACAGAACCAGTGCATGACTGGAGATTAAATAAAATAAATAATCAGGACCAATGCATAACTGGAGATTAAATAAAATAAATAAACAGGATTAGTGCATAACTAGAGATAAATAAAATAAAATAAATAAATAGGACATGTGCATAACTGGAGATAAAATAAATAAACAAGACCAGTGCATAATTGAAGATTAAATAAAATAAATAAATAGGACTTGTGCATAACTGAAGATTAAATAAAATAAATATAAGAGGATAATAAATGAAACAATTTAAATGAAAGTAAATAGAATAATATATGAGTCAAAATAAATAAAAGATTAATATAAAACCCATGAGTTTATCAAGATTAATATAAAAAGAGCTTAACCTCACTCCCTCTTACCTTATTGATTGAAGGACACACTATTAATATTTGAAGAGGACTAGGGTCTCTTTGAATCTTTGCTCTAAACTTTCTCTCTCTATTTTCTCTTTCTCTCTCTCCTTTTCTTTCTCCGTCTTTCTCCTTTTTCTCTCTCTCTCTCCTTTCATTCTTTCTTTCTTTCTTTCTCTCCTTTATTTCTCACTCTCTTACTTTCTTACATAACTCACCTTCACTCTTTCTACATTTCTTCCATGTATTTATAGGTTAGGATAAGATTCCTTTCATTAATGAAAGGTAAGCCAAAGTTTTCCAAAGTAATTCATGTAATACATGTGGATGAAGTAATCTTAGGTTATCTTTCTTTCATCATCCATTTCTTTCATCCATTTACAAGTCATGCAAGTGCCAACTTGTCTAAGTAATGAATGGATGCATTAAATGTAAGGTTATCACTTCTAATTATTCTTATCTTCCATGTATTGAGATAAAACTCTTTTAAATCTCCTTATCTTCTTTCTTTTCCTTTTATTTCTTTTATTTTCTTTGTTTTTCTTTTTCTTTTCTTTTTTTTTCTATTTTTTCTTCTTCTTATCTTCTCTCCTTATCTCCTTATCTCTTCAGAAGATTTTTTTAATACACACACCTATTTAATAATATTTTAATTAATATATTTTTACCTAATATTTTTTTAATATATATATATACATATTTTTTGGTTTCTTCTTATTGTTATTTTCAATAAGAAAAAACTACATCATGATAAAATATATTTTTAATTTTTAAACTATAGTTAGATAAAATATGAAACATTAGTAAAAACATATGATTTTCTAATTGTTTTATTTAAAATAAATAATACAGTTTATTAAAAGTAGGGATGTTACAAATAAACTACATTTCCCACAATAAAAAACAATGACACTAAAAGAATGACCAATTTTAACAACAATAAATAATTAGTCACTATAGTGACAAATTTAGAAACCAATTCATAAATGAAAAATTATTGGTAATTAAAATAGTTTCTAAATTTGTGATTATAGTTAATTGGTTTCTAAATCAGTCACTAACACTAATTACCAAGGTTTTGGCTACCAAAGAAATTGGTGTCTAAATTTGTCTTTAAATTGAGTTTATAATTTAATTACGCATAATATTTTAAAGATATTTCATTTAAGTGTTTGCTAGAAAATTTAATGAATTTTGAAAAGAATTCAACCAACAATTTTAAGTGATGATATTTAAATTAAAGAAACAATTATAAGAATTTAAATTTATTAGATTCTATATTAAAAATAATTCATTGGTGATAAACTTAGTTAATTAAACTAACGGGTTAACAAATAATTAAAATTGGCTTTAGAAGTAGACCTTGGATTTTCTTATTCTCTCTCTATTGACCAAGGTTGAACGCTTATGTAATCTTTTTCTCCACCATTTCTATTCACATCATCTTTTTTTCTTCATACACTCTTCCCTATTTAATTTTTTCCCTTAACTATAATGATTTCTTTATGCTCTTGTTCTATGATAATTCCTTCAAGTTGTCATCAAAGGCTAATAATGGAACCTCCAAGTTCACCTCTACACCTGTCAAGTCCACAATTGCTATTTCTTACAAAAAGGAAAACATTGCTTCACCAATTAGCATAAAACCTGTAAATGGAACCTCCAAGTTCACCACTCCACTTGTTAAACCCACAACAACTACTTCTTTCAAACGAGACAACATTGTTTCACCAATGAGCAATGACCTTCCAAGTTCACTGCTACACCTATTAACTTCACTACTGTTATTTCTTTCAGAAGGGATAATATTGTTACATCAGTGTGTTAGAAGATAGAAGAGAGAAAAGATAGAGCTCTCACACACACTCACATAGTGAACACTAGGTAAGCACATTAACTGATTGATATAATGTTTCTATAAAATTTTATTACTACAACAATCATTAAAGAGAACATAAACTATATTTATAGAGTTGAGTACATAATAACCAATTGTAAACTAATTAACTAACATAGTAACTGCTTGAATTAACTACATCACTTCCCCTTATTCAAGCCTAGGGTTTCATGATGCCTACATCATTTCTAAGCTATTCGAACCTCTCCTTCCTTAAAGGTTTGGTTAGAACATGTGCTATTTGTTGTTGAGTAGGACAATACTTGAGTTTAAGCTTCCCATTATTGACTTGTTCTCTTAGGAAGTGAAATCTAGCCTATGCTCCTACCATGTGATACTGGATTATTAGCTAGATTGATTGTTGGCTTGTTATCAACAAGTAGTTGTATAGGTTCTTTAACTTCTATAATCATTTCTATCAACACCGAATGAAGCCATAATACTTGACATGCAACGTAAGCACAACCTGCACATGAGGATAGTGCTACCATTTCCTATTTTTTAAAACACCATGATATTGGTGCTCCTATGAACTAAAACAGAAACCCACTTGTGCTTCTTCTATAACAACAAACACCACACCAATCAGAGGCTGAGTAGCTTGCTAACTCTGTTTGCACTTGATTATTCTTAGGAAACAATACTCCAAACCCAGTTGTTCCTTTCACATACCTGAGCACTCTTTTGGCAACAAGTAAATGCATTCTCGTTGGTTGATGCATATGCCTAATGATTACTCCTATTGCAAAGCAGATATATGGTCTATTATTGTAGAGATAGCTAAGTGAATCCACCATTTGTTTGAATAAAGTGTTGTCCACCTCTTCTTCTCCATTCTCTATTTCACTAGCCTTTACCTCTATTGGAGTGATTGTTGTATTGTAGTTCTCTATGCTAAATTTTTTCAACACTTCAATAGCATATTTATGTTGGTGTAGAATAATCCCTCTATCAGTCTCAAAAAATTCCATTCCCAAAAAAGAAAACTTCAACCTCCCTAAATCAGTCATTTCAAATTCGATCATCAAGGCGTTTTTAAACATTTCAATCTCAACCAGATTGCTTCCTGTTATCAACAAATCATCCACATAGATACACATTAGTAGCATATTCACACCATTCTTCAACTTCACATACACTCCACGCTTCATTGAACATTTCCAAAACTCATGCTTTATCATGAATGCATCTATCAAGTTGTTTCAAGCTTTAGGGGCTCGTTTTACACCATACAAGGCTTTTCTTAACCTATAAATTTTGTTCTCACTCCCTGTAACCTTAAACCCAGGAGGTTATGTCACATACACGTCTTCCTCAAGTCGACCATTTAAAAATGTTGATTTTAAATCCAATTGAAACATGGGCCACCCTTTACCACTGGCCAAGGGTACCACCAATCTTATAGTTTCAATTATGGCCACTAGAAAAAAAAACTTCTAAACAATCCAAACCTTTTTTCTATAGAAAACCTTTAGCAACCAGTCTTGCCTTCCCTTTATAAATCATTCCATTCAAATTTATTTTTAACTTGAATACCCATTTGACATCAATGGGTTTCTTATTTACGGGTAACTCTGTTAAAACTCATGTTTAGCTCTGCTCAATGGCCTGTAGTTCCTCCATCATTGCTTTTTTCTACAACTCTGGATTCAAACTTCTAGGTGATTAATAGGCTCAACTTCAGCAAGTAATGCAAAGTGCATTAAATCCTCTTCATTTAACACAGAGTTATCTAGAAAGATTTCAAATCCCACTATTGCCCTTGGTAATCTCCTCTATCTAGACTCCCTTTGCACCTGCTGATGTTATTCTGGTGTTGTTTCACTGTCACCAGTATTTGCAAAATTTTCCATTTTCACCTCCTTCAATCATCATGGACACTCCCTACTTTTTACTATTGTTCTGAGTTGTCCGGTCCCAAGAATTTTCTTCATTCACAAACACATCTCCACTGATGCAAATTTCCTTGGTGATTGGATTATACAATCTATAAGCTCTAGTAAGATGATATCCCACTAACACCATGACCTTACTCTTATCTTCTAGCTTTTTTCTCCTAGAATCTAGGACATGTGCATAAAACACAAACCCAAACACCCTTAAATGATTCACAACTGGTTTCATGTCAAACTAGATTTCTTCTAGTACTTTATTTCCCAACTTCTTGGTGGGACATTTGTTTAGCACATATAATATAATTGACACTACCTCTCCCCAGAACTCACGTGGAAGCTTATTCTCTTTCAACATGCTTCTAGCTATATCAAGAATGGTTATGTTTCTCCTTTCTACAAGGCCATTGTGTTGTGGAGTGTATGGAGTTGTTACCTCATGTTGTATACCATTTTCTGTGAAGAAAGTTTCAAACTCATTTGATGTATACTCTCCACCTCCATTTGTTTGAAAGATTTTCAACCTTCTTCCCCTCTGTTTTTTCAGCAAACACTTTGAATTGTTTAAAGATTATGAACACATCACTCTTAGCTTTTAATAGATACAACCATATCATGCGACTATACTCATCTATGAATGAGACAAAATATCGATTTTATCCTACTAACAACACCTCAAATGGCCCATAGATATCTGAATACACAACATGAAGCACATCCTTTGCTCTCATGTGCATATGTGATTTAAAAGGGGTTCCACTGTTTTCCAACCAAGCATCCTTCACAAAACTAGTAACCATTTCTTCAACAACTAATTTTCTTAAACTCTGAAAATTAAGATGATCAAACCTCATGTTCCATAGCCAAGCAGTTTTGTTCACTGTTGTAGCAGTTAAACAATGACTTTCAATCTAATTAAACCTTGTCTGAAAGGTTCTGCTCTTGGAGAGTGGAGATTTCAGAATCTGCTTCTATTTTGAATCATATACTTTCAGCATATCATTTTTCATGCATACAGAAAAACCCTTTTCTATTAATTGCCCAACACTAAGCAGGTTGCATTTCATGCCTGGAACATACATCACACCTTCAATAACAGCCATAATTCTTCCATCTCTCTTGATTTTTACATCACCAATTCCACCAGCCTTAATTGTATTATGATATGCAAGTTTCACAACTCTCTTCTTGCTAGTATTAAGATTCAAAACCTAATTTTTATGCCCAATCATATGATTGCTACAGCCTGTGTTAAGAAACTAGTTTTCTGACCCAAATTCTTCATCTTGGGTAGTAACCATAATTATTACTGGTTTTTCTTCTTATTCCCCTTGAGCCACATGTGCTTCCAAGTCAAATTCCCTTTTTTACTTCCCTTTTCCATGCCAACAATCTACTGCATAATGTCTCCACTTCTCACAATTGTAACATTGAATCTTTCTTAAATCTTGCACTTTCTTTCCACCTCTTCCTCTGCCACAAAAACCACCTCTACTGGTTTTGTCAAAGAATTTTGATTTCCCTTCACCTGAGGCTTGATCTTGGTTGGCAGGTCGTCCTCCTTTACTGAACTTGGCACTATAATTGTTTTTATTCTATCTGCCATGAGAAGAATGACTTCTGTTCAACACCTGGGCCTTCAAGGCTTACTCATCCTTGGCCTTTTCAAAATCTTGTTCACCATTTTTAATTCATGAGCTTCAAGTGTTCCTTCAAGTTCTTCTATCTTCATCTTTTAAATATCCTTGCATTCTTCTATTGCTGCCACAACATAGTAAAACTTAGAGGATAATGTTCTTATCATCTTTTCAACCATTTGTTGATCCGTGATGGTTTCGCCGCAATTCCTCCTTGAATTCACTAGCAATTGCAGTTTATTGAAATATTTAGCCATTGTTTCTTGATCAGCCATAGACAATAGCTCGTATTGACTTCAAAAAGACTAGAGTTTCATGTTCTTAGTCCTTTTCGCACCTCCATATGCATTCTATAGGATGTCCGAGGCCTCCTTGGTTGTTCTTGCCTTGGATATTTTCTCAAAGTTCACCATATCCACACACTAATGAAGCAACCAACAAGGCTTGCAATCTTTCTTTTTGGTTACAACATCATCCTTTCCTCGAACCCTATCTCTAACAATTTGAAGAATTTCTTGACAACCAATAGTTAAATTCTTGCCATCAAGAACCACTACAAAAAAAGTCAAAATTATCTACAAATAATTACATATGGATTAATATCTATAGATAAATTAAGTTTTATATACGAATTTTACATACTATTTTTTTTCATATGTAAAATTTTACAAAAGGATTTTTTTCGTATGTAACAACAAACTAATTTTTTCTCCCATTTCCATATGTAAATTCTGTAAGTAAGTAAAGACTTCCTTCTCGTACGAAATTTACATACGGATTTCACATAAAAAAAATATTAAAAAATATTAATTTTTAAAACCTACTTTTATGGTGTTGCATTTATTTCTCAATTTCTTCACTCATATGCTCTCTCTCTGATTAAAGCTTAGATTGCTCATCTATGGTGATTTTTGTTGCTCATTGCCTTTCTCACGTTTGCTCTCTCTCGTTCACTGACCATCGATTGTTAGTGTTTACGAATCGGAGTCACTTGCTGTTGAGTGAATCCAATGAAAAATCAATTTGTAGTGTGTTTTACATTATTTTGTATTTGTTGTTGCATTTAACCCTTGTGTCATTTTCTCCTTGTGACCCTTTTTAGTTATTTGCAAGATGAAAATCCCCATTTCTGAAACCCTAGCTTGGTTTTTCTAAATCAAAGAGAGTAACTCAATTCTAAAGGTCTTCGCGCACTTGATAAGAGAATTTATTATGTATTTACATGTCAATGTTATAATCTGTGTGTTTCTCCGTCTCTATTTCTTTCTCTATGTTAATTGAGATGTAGATGTTAAATGTTGGGAAAGGGAACAAATCAGAACATAATAGAGTGGTGGTGGAAAAATTGAAGTTGATGGGGGAAGCCCCCATGTGACACAAATGTGTTGGTCCACGGAATTGTGGAGACAACCCTAGAGACTCATAAAAGAGATGAATTAGGGGATGTCTAGATGTAGATGCGTTACTGATGCACATTCGTCACAAGGGTTGAACAAATCAGGTCAATCTCTTGTTGTTCTTTTGGAGGCATTAATTGGATGTCTAACCTCATTCAATGCAGATAAGTGAAGTAGCCCATTTTGTTAAGCACCTAATTCATTTTAAACTAGAAGAGGTGCCAAGCGGTGCAAGTGGAAGCCACTAACTAACCGTTTCAGCAACATCCTTGGTCATGTGTTGACAACAGATTCATCAAAATGGAATAGCTAGCTAAATGCAAGGTTGGTGGAGAATTGGAGCTGGGAGGTGGCTGTTTTCGAGTGGTGCATATGGAAAACACTTCACTGGTTAAAATATTGCACCAGGAATTTGCATTTGGCAGCAGCCTCATTCGGTGCAGTTAGTACAACAAATTGTTTTTGGAGCATCTGACTTTTCCTAGCTTGATTTTTGAAGTGCAACCAGCTTTTATACACAATTCCATTCGGTGTACACAAGTACGTGTTGTGAGAAGTGTTGCAGGCATCATCAAGCAATTATCACAATTGCCAAATTGTGGTTCATGTGGTGGCAGTATCCAAGCGGCGCAGAGTAGAAACTTCAGCTAGCTCACGGTGTGCACGAAACTTTGTATTTTGGCAAACGAAAATAGTCCAAAAACTACAGTAAAACAGCCTCCAAGCCTACTGTCAAAACCACCAAAATTCACAATTCTGGTTCCTGTAGAGTGCAGATTCAGTGTAATAGATTTGGTGCAGTTATAGGACATGAAGCACTTTCTTTTTCAAGGGGTGACAACAACAATCCTTAATGGCTCAATCTAGCCACGATTCTTTCTTCCACTAGCCACAATTATGTCCCTTTCATTTTTAATTTTTTTGTACTATCTTATTTCTTAGTTCTTATAAAAGTTTTACTTCATTTTGTTGCGCTAGGACTTAACGAGAATTTTTGGCTTCTCTATTTTTGTTTTATAGGGGCTTATGCAACTTGTTCTTGAGTATGAGATGGTGAGGGAAGAGGTTCAAATGAAGAAAATTGAGGATGCAACAAGCCGTCAAATGACATTTTCGAAACCTCGAAATGGTCTTTTAAAGGAAACGAGCTATCTGTTCTTTATGATGCATGTCATAGTCTTCTCCCAAAACGGAAGGCTCTATGCGTTCTCAACTTTCGAGTACGTTTTCCTTCATTAGTCTGCTTAGGAAATACATTATTGCTTAAGGAAATGTATTCACATGTTACTACAAAAAAATTTGCATTTAACGGGGTTATTTAGCGAAGGTTAATATAACCTTAGCAATGGATTAACTTAACTGAGATTTTTAAAATCTCCGTTAAATTCCAAAGATTTAGTATTAAACTTCTATAAAATAGTGTAGGATTTTAAAATCCCGTTAAATTTGTAGAGGTTTTAACCCTGGATAATATAAAAATAAACCTCCGTTAAAAATATTTTTTTTTGTAGTGTGTTGTACTTATTAGAAAAAAATGGAGATGGGCTGAATTGTTGGTTCTTTGTGCACTTTTGTATTGAGATTTGGTGATATCTGTACGAAAAAACAAATGAGTTGTTGTGGCTTTAATTGTGAAATTAAAAATTTTGCCAAATTATAAAATACACTTAACATATAAAATTAAAGATAAGAGATAAATGAAAATTATTTATATTTAGTTAACAATAACTGTGATTTGGCTCTTAGAAAAGTGTGGGAAAGGGAATGGGCATGTGGTGTTGGTGAGTTTAAAATGTTATTGCCTCATGTTTTTATTTCTCACAATTTCAAATTTGCTTAATGACCAAGAGCAACATTAGCTTCCACATGAAAGTTTAGTAGTAGTGTTGCTAATAGCCAAATGCTAACTTAAAAAACCCCTGAAGACTAGTTGCATATGAGAAGTGGTTTTGGTCCCTGAATGTGAAAACTACCATGATGGATGGATTCTAAATGAGATGGAAGAATATATGTAATTATATATGTAATTATATAATATGAGTATAAGGAGATGATATTTGCTCTGTAGGTATTTAACATTGATATTGATATTTTTTTAACGACAAGTTGAAATTTATTGTTTAAATTTAGTTATTTCGTATGTAACATTATGTATGAAATTTTTTCGTATGTAAAATTATTGATGTCTGTTTTACATACGAATTCTTTTTAGTACGTAATTTGTCAGAATTATTTAATTATTTAAGGTTTTATATACATATTTTGTCCGTATAAAAATTGAATTTTCTTTTGCAGTTAATGGAAAGATTGGCCAGAAAATTTCCTCCTGTCATAGCACCACGTTCCTGAACCTTACTGCTACTGATACCGCTGTTAGAAGACAAAAGAGAGAAAAGATAGAGCTGTCACACACACTCACACAGTGAACAACAGGTAAGCACATTAACTAATTGATATAATGCTTCTGTAAAATTTTACTACAGCAACAACCATTACGTATAACAGAAACTCTATTTATAGAGTTGAGTACAGAATAACAAAATGTAAACTAACTAACATAGTAACTACTTGAATTAACTACATCACAATGAATAATATGCCTGTTGGATTAAGCACTACAAATAAAAAGAGATCTTCTCCAAGATCAATTAACTTTACGCCCATTAGGGAACTTAATAGGTTGACTGCAAAAGCATACATTGACCCCATTAACTGAAAAGAAAAGGTACATGATTTCTAACCTGTTAATTATAATTCTAAAGGAAATTGTTTGCTTTAGGTTTTTTTCTAGCTATTTTGCATCCTTTATTGAGTATGCAAATTTGTGAACTAGATTCCTGGTCCTTATGTATAGATGCATCAGTCAAGGAGCACTCACTCCTAATGATGTCAAAGAGTTGATTTCTTTGCTTCAGGTTTCCCCTATAAATGCAAGTGTTAATGCCAATAATTAAGGAAAGCAATTACATTATAATTACAGGATTTAATCGACATAAATCAATCAGAGCTACGCAACTAGGTTTGTACAGTTAATACTAATATTTGATATTCAGGCCCAAATTAGTGTACATAACTAATCTCATCTTCCTATTTATACATCCTCATGTGTATATATATTTCAAATTAGTGAAAATAGTGGGAACTTGGTTAATTATAAATTACTTTTGTGAAATTCTTAATCAATTAATTAACGTCCTCCCTTTTCATGACAGCAGTGACCATGATATGTGTGTACCATTTACTGGAAGTAAGGCTTGGACTCGGTCTCTTGGAATTGTGGATGAATGGAGGCCATGGAACTGAAACGACAATGGGTATGCATTTATTAACATAATTAACAAAGTTCTTCAATTAACTATGATCCAGAATAGTAAATATGAACGTATAATTAACATAAACTATGTTCAATTATTTGAAATGACATTACACATGTACTTGCAAAAGTACGAGAACATATTATTAACTGATCTTATTTTATTTTTTTGATGTAATTCTGAATTGGAATTACTTTTGATAAGTTTAAACTCATTTAACTATTAATTAACTCAAGAAACACAAATGGAAATAGATAAATTAACTCTCTTAGACATGGGTTTGGTGCAGCATGATCATATGTGGTGTATCTTTGTTATGTTCTCTTTCGATTTGTGATTTAATTTCATGTGCTCAATTTAATGAATATGTGATATGTGTGGTCATTGTATCTTTACATTTTGTTTAGCTATGATCTTTGATGATGAAATTTATTTGTGTAGGTGTTGTTATGAATAGAAATTTCATTATTTAGTACCGTGAGTAATTTTTTATTTCACTAAATTTCGTTTTCATGTGTATTTGGTTACTTAATGAAAAATACAATGATTCACTAACGAGATTTTAGATAATTGTTAGTAATGGATTCCAAACCCTAAGCAGTAACGGGATTTTCAAAACAACAAGCAGTAGTAAGGATTCCAAAAATCCAGACAGTAACAAGATTTTCAAAAGCCTAGGCAGTAACATGGATTTTAAACCCTAGGCAATAACATGTGTTTTGAAGACCCCAGTAGTAACGAGGGTTCCAAATCTCAAACAGTAATTAGGGTTTCAAACCAAATAGTAATGGAATTCCAAAAGCCCACGCAATAGCAGAGGTTTTAAACCCCATGCAATAACGTGTGTCTTGAAAACCCTAAACAACAACTGGAAGTTCTAAAAACCTCTACTAATTTCTTAGCATAGGCCGTTGGTGCCTTCAATGCCAGTTTGTAGTGCCTATATTGCAAACCTCTAATAGTTCAACAAAAGGTGAGGTAATCTAGAAATTGTTCGAAGGAAAAGTCGATTTGTTTAAACGTAGAAGGTTGTCAAACATGGTTTTCGAATAGTAAATGTAAAATGTCTCAAACACGTTAAACACTTTTAAGTTCTAGATGATTTAGTTTTATGTTATTAATTTGTTGATTTTTATTTTATATTTAATCTCATTCTCTTTTATCTGTAATATTTATGTATATATAAAAGAATTATGTACTAATACCAATAATTTTTTTTTAAAATTAATTCTTCTAATAAAAATATTTAAATATTAAATTAATTTTAAGTGTATAATTAAATTAAATTAAATATTCATATTTTATAAATAAAATACGTACATACAATTTATTTTTATTTATAATGTATCATATATAATTTATTTCATATTTAAAATTTAAAAAAAATAAACATATAAAACAAATTGTACCGTTAATATAACAATATGTAACAATATAAATGAACTAATAATCCTTTTATTTTAAAAAAAATTAACATAAAAAATATAGAAAAACAGCGTAAAAAATAATAATTAATTATTTTGTTTTAAATATAATTAATAACAATTGTTTTAATACTTTTTATAATAAAATATAAATGGAAAACAAAATATTGTATTCGTTAAATGTTATATCATTTGAAAAAAACATACATAATAAATATAATTTACAAATAAACTATTAATTTATATAATAATAAAATATATTTTGATAATTTATTAATAGTTTTTAAAAATTTCTTTAATAAATTATTTTTTATAGAATAATTTGTACATTATTTTCTTAATTAGAAGTTTTATTTTTTAGCTATGCGACAAAATCATTTCCTAGCTAAAACCATAATTAATTAGCCATAACTTAGCTACCATATTACGTTTTGTTTAATTCCTAACTAATTAGTTACAACTTACGTACCATATTATATTGTATCCAATCCCAAACTAATTAGCCACAACTTAGCAACCACATTATGTGGTGTCTAATCCCTAACTAATTAGCTATAACTTAGCTATCATATTATGTTGTGTCTATTTCCTAATTAATTAGTTACAACTTAACTATCATATTATGTTGTATTTAATCCCTAACTAATTAACCACAACTTAGCTACCATTATGTTGTGTGTAATTCCTAACTAATTAGCTACAACTTAACTACCATATTATGTTGTGTTTAATCCCTAACTAGCTGCAACTTAGCTACAATATTAGTTTGTTGGCTTTTTTGTATTTTGGGGTTTATTGGAAGTCAAATTTGTATAAATGGGTTTCTTATTATTATTATTTTTTTTTTGCGAAAATGAGTCAAGTCGTTGGGATGGAAGACACATTGGAGGTGAAGTTGTCCTCTCCCGACCGATTTCTTTATTTAGTTTTTTTAAAAAGATAATGTCGTCATGTTAGATGAAGTTTTGTTTTATTTGGAAAAAGTAAAGTCGTCCTCATACATGATGATTTCACTTTTTTAACTTTTTTTTTTAAAAATTGATAATTGAAAATTTTTTAAAAAATAAAGAAAAATAACGAAAGTGAAAAATTAAAAAAAGTAATCAAAACTGAAAGAAAAAACAATGAAACAATATTAGACATTGATTTAATACTGTAGATGTGGAAACAATATTAATTTCTTATAATTTTGTGTGACAAGTGTGAGAGGAGAGGAAGGACAATTGTGCGTTTGAAATTGGGTTTGGCTCCTCGATTGTTTTGGTTTCAATTTTCATGTCCTCGTGCTCATCACTTTCTTCTTCACCCTTACGATGGTTTGGTTTGGCTCCTCCACTATTTCTGTTTTAACCTTCATAACCTCGTTCAACACATGCCTCTTCACCTCACTTGTCACCATTTTCGTTTTCATCCCACTTGTCTGGTCATCGTTTTAGGGTTTAAGGGTTGTGTCCCTTGACAGTTTCATTTGTTATTTGTGCAAAGCTTCTTCGTTGACCTCTGTTAATAAATTTGTCGGTAATAGAAATTATAATTTCGTCAATAAAATATGTTAGTAATTACAAACCTTGATATTTATTGGTAAAATTTGTCGATAATTTAAATTGTTTATTATCGATAGAATTGTCCATCAATAAATCCGTCGATAAAAAGAGAAGTAAATTTTTGGCTCAAATATGAATTTATTGGACCAAACTTAATGTTTAATTCTGGATTGTTTTTATTGAATTTTGTTCTTAAAAGATTGATTTAAATAACATTTCTTGTAATTGAGTTTATTGAGCATGAGATAGAAAAACATGTTAAAAATATTTTCTTAGTTGCATAATTTTTTTTTTTTGTATATTTTGAGGTGTGTTAGTGCAGTTGCAGTTAAGTTGAGCTCATTGAGGTATAGAAATAAATTTATTAAAGCTTAATGACACCTTAAAGATCAATGAAACAATAGAAATTATCAAAATCACAAAATATCCAAGTCAAACATTGCATGAAGAAGACAAGAAAAGCTTGAAAAAGTGAAGAAGTTTGGCTAAGCCAAGAAGGGAACGAGAAAAAAAAATTGGACCTTGTGATTTTCTCTACTTTTACTAGAAAAAGAACTTTGATAATTCATAAATATTTATGATAAAAGATAATTTGGAAAAATATATCTTTAGATATTTTATTTGATATTTTTAAAAAATTATCTTATTTAATTATATCATAAAATATCAAAAGATAATAACTACCAAATCTTATGGCAAAATCTTCTTAAATCTTTTTAGATATCCATAACAAACGGGCATATCTTAAAGATATTAGATTATTTAAAATATAATTGGAGGAGATTGCAAATTGTTGATTTGAAATATTAATGGAAATATTAGTTGGTGATAATTTATCATATATCTTTAAGTAAATAATTTATTTAATTTTATTAGATATTGATATTATCAACAAACTATATTTGTCAAATAGTCTATATCTCTCCAAATATTGTTAAATATTCATAATCTCTATAAAGATATTTATCTTTATTTTAAAAGATATTTGAGAGATTTTAGTAATAGAAAAACTCAATCCAAGTCCTATATAAAGAGATCAAGGGAAAGCAAAAAAAAAAAACTCGAAACTTTGGAGTTTAGGAACCCTTAGGGGGGCCTAATTTCTTTCTCTCCTTCCATTCTTCTTCTATTTTTATTTTATTTTGATACCATGAAGTGCTAAGCTTCTTAGGTTGGTACCACTGTAATTTCATTATAAATTTTGAGGTTAAAATGCAATAATTGGTTTGTTCATTAGATTATTATTGTGATTTATATTTTTCTGTGTCTTTTATAATTGAATCAAGTAAAAGTAATGATTTTTACATGCTAGATAATTAGCAAAGTGTTTAAATCTATATGCATGCTAATCAAATGAGTTGAAGGGTTTTTTAAATTTAATTGAGACTTTACTTTGATTTTGTTTAGAAACATTCATGTGATTAAATAAATTTTTTCCAATAATTGAGACTTTACTTTGGTTAATTTATTCTAACTAAAATTAGTCGAGACTTTAATTAATTAAGCTCTTTATTTGGTATGGAGATAAAAGAATACACATGATTAGGCATAGTAAAATTTGATTGAGATTGTACTTTGGTTGAATTTACTATGGATAATCTAAAAGTTCTCACTTTTAATTGAGACTGTACTTCGGTTAAAAATGAGAACGCCAACAAATTAATTGAGACTTTACTTTGATTAATTTACAAATCTACAATAATAATTAATTGAGTAATAATCTTTAGATAACCGATGATGAATCTATTTTGAAAAAGCAATGGAATCAATATATTTTCTTTATCATTATTTTATATCTTTTTATCTTTTTCTAACTTTATTTTTTTACTTCTTATTTTATTTGATTAACCCTTTTTGTATAGTTTTTATAAGAGCTAACTTGTTAGAAATCAATTACGTGTTCGTTGGGAGACGACTAAGGGATGACTTTACCCATACTATTCTTTTGGTACTTTCTTAACAATAATAAAGTTATTACAGATAAGTAGTATTAATTTGATTGCTTCACGATAGCGTTATCACCAATCTAATACCCTAGAGGAGGATTTCTTCCTCCCTGGATTTCGTCCACGTCAAGGGCAACCTCCTCCATTCATGCAAGTCACCACAAGAGAAATGCTCCATCGTTGCCGCAAGTTCGACCTCCACACAAGGTTTTCATCGACGACGTCGATCATTGCAATAGGTGTCATCGAAGCTGTTATCCTTCCTTCTCCCAAAATGTAGAAACCCTAAACCCTAAACACTAGTGCATAATTTCCTTTTTACCTCGCCTTATATGCCTCAGTTGACCAGGAACCGAAGCATATAATGGCGCGGTGGCATTTTTGCAATTTCAGCCAAGTTTTATGCCTCGGTTCAGCTAACACTCGAAGCCAAAGACAACTATAGGCCTCGGTTCACGCAAAACCGGAGCCAAAGAGTGCTATAGGCCTCGGTCCAACAAGACCCGAAGCCAAAAAGGGACAGCATTTTTAAAAAAGCTTTTGTTCAGGGTACGCGAGGCAGAAAGCGGAAGGGGAAAGGTTCGGTCTAGGGTTTAAAATTGGGCAAATATATCATCTTTTTCGCATTTCTCTTTGTGAGCCACTGGTTCCTCTTATCCGCGTTGTTGTTTCATCCTCGCTGCTGTGCTGGTCCACCGCAACTACCGCCACCGTTGCTGTGCGCGTCCATCCTCGCTGTTGTGCGCATCCACCGCAGCTGCCGTAGTCGCTACTGTGCGCGTCCACCTTGTTGTTGTGTCGGTGCTGCTTGTTGCAGGTGCGTGATGTGCGACGCGAAGAATGCTGCTGCAATGGCGCGCGGTGGTTCCGTGAGAAGATGGTGGCGGTGCAGATTTGGTGTTGCGTTGTTGTGCCAGTGCTGCTTGTTGCAGGTGCGTGATGTGCGACGCAGAGAATGCTGCTGCAATGGCGCGCGGTGGTTCCGTGAGAAGATGGTGGCGGTGCAGATCTGGTGTTGCGCTTCCGCTACTGTGGCTGCTGCGACTGTGAACGGAGATGGTGGTGGGTTGCAGGTGCGAA
Organism: Vigna unguiculata; assembly: GCF_037176805.1. Lineage (NCBI taxonomy): Eukaryota > Viridiplantae > Streptophyta > Magnoliopsida > Fabales > Fabaceae > Vigna > Vigna unguiculata. The sequence continues at coordinate 29,586,150 of NC_140799.1, read as the reverse complement.
GCTTCCATGGCTGCTGCGTTTCGTCGGCGAGAAGGAAGATGGTGGCTTCCATGGTGGAAGAGGTTCTGGTGCGGTGGCTTGAACGACGTTGGTGAGCGGCGCACACGTGCTGGAAACTGTTGGACAAGGAAAAGTGGGATTTGTTGGGTTGTAGAGTGATGAAAGTATTCAGCCCGTATTTTTTTTTTAATTTTAATCAATTTTCTGCCTCGGTTGCAACTATACCCGAAGCAGAAAGTCCAATTCTGATTTTTTTTTAATGCTCATTAGGCCTCGGTTGTTTATAGAACCGAAGCAGTAGCTGTTGAATATGTCTCGGTTTTCAACTAAGGTAAAAAAGTGACTTTTTTGGCCTCAGCTTTATATGCCTCGGTTTTGAAACCGGGGCAGAATAGTAAAAATAACCGCGACCAAATCCCCTGTTTGTACTGGTGAAACCTTAAACCCTAAACCCTAAACAATTTTATGTATTATGTTTCATTAGTACAATGAGCCCATTTTGAGAGCTAAAAGGAACTATATTAATAGAGGGGCTAGAAACTTTATTTTTGATTTATGATATTTGATGGACATCAACAAGATTAATCATGCTATGTTCAATTAGGATGGATGCAAGATAAAAGATATGTTGAAGGGTGTCACAACCTCGGAAAAAAATCGTGACAGGACGACAAACATAAAAAAAAATATCTTTTTAAAATATAAATTTAATAAAAGAGAGTTGTTACCGTAGTCTTTGGAAAATTATGAAAAACCTAAAAAATGTCTACGAAATCGGATCAGGTACAGGAGTGATTATGCATGGAGAAGGTATTAGCACCTCACACGTTCATCCTAAGGCGATTCCTTTTAATCAAGTGTGCAAAACTAAATGTAATTTTAAAATATGTGTTTTCCCAATAAAAAAGAAACAAAACATATTAATATGAATGAGAAAAACATTTTTTAAATTTTATATTTGGGCCTGACAAAGTGTTTGACCTTGCTCCTACGTATTCTCATAAAAATGAGAAATCAGGGTTACGTAATTCTCTTCTAAAAAACTAATTATTAAAAACTTCAATTTGATTAATATCCCTTTTTATCATTATTATTTTTTATTTTAAATTTTTAATGCATAGATATTATTTATCAAGTGAATCCGAAAGTCAACATGATAAAGATTTATCATCAAGCAAGTTCGAGACTAGACATGATGATTAAAATTTACTTAAGAAATATATTTAATTATCAAGCAAGTCCGAGACTAGACATGATAATTAAAATTTATCTAAGAAAAACATTTAATTACCAAGCAAGTCCGAGACTAGCATGATAATCAAACTTCATTTAAGAAAAACATTTAATTATCAAGCAAGTTCGAGACTAGATATGATAATTAAAGTTTATTTAAGAAAAATATTTAACTATCAAGCAAGTTCGAGACTAGACATGATAATCAAACTTTATTTTAAAAAAATTAATTATCAAGCAAGTTCGAGACTAAACATGATAATCAAACTTTATTTAAGAAAAACATTTAATTATCAAGCAAGTCCGAGACTAGACATGATAATAAAATTTTATTTAAGAAAAAAAATATTTAACTATCAAGCACGTTCAAGACTAGAGATTAAAATTTACTTAAGAAAAATATTTAATTATCAAGCAAGTCCGAGACTAGACATGATAATTAAAATTTGTTTAAGAAAAACATTTAATTATCAAGCAAGTCCGAGACTAGACATGATAATCAAACTTTATTTAAGAAAAACATTTAATTATCAAGCAAGTCCGAGACTAGATATGATAATTAAAATTTATTTAAGAAAAATATTTAATTATCAAGTAAGTCTGATACTAGACATGATAATAAAACTTTATTGAAAACAAAATTAATTATCAAGCAAATTCGAGGCTAGACATGATGATCCAACTTTATTTAAGAAAAATATTTAATTATCAAGCAAGTCTGAGACTAGACATGATAATCAAACTTTATTTAAGAAAAAAATATTTAATTATCAAGCAAGATCGAGACTAAACATGATAATCAAACTTTATTTTAAGAAAAATATTTAATTATCAAGCAAGTCCAAGATTAGATATGATAATTAATAATCTTCGATATTTTTATCACAATTTTAATGTAATTTTTAATTAAAAAATAGAAAATAACCAATAATAAAACTTGTTACAAAGATAAAATATCGTAAGTTCATCCCAACTTTAAATCAAATATAAGTGCAAGAATAGTAAAAAGGTGCAGCGCATCAAGTAACCTCACTCCATCTAAACACAATTTTCAAACTTACGCATCATCAAACATTCCACAACAGGTACACAGCTTTTAACATAAATATAACGATCCAAAATTATATTAGATTAATCAAATAGTATCACAACTAAAAAGAAAATACATTCATTTATTTTCCAAATTTTCCACACCAGAAATATAGGACTTCACCAAAATCACTTCTACAAACTTCATTCAAAACCATCACTGTCAAGCAACTTAAACCAAGAAAAACGCACAATAAGTTGTACAATTTCTTCGACATAAAATCTCCAATATCAATACCACCAAGTTAATCAAACGTCAATACTCCAATCTGATCTCAACAGATAACACCCAACCAAACCCTAATCATCACAGTAGAGAATTAAAATTAACAAAAGCACAAGAGAATAACCAATCACAGAGCAATGTTGAATCCCGAAAAGAATAAACACAACAGATAAACAAGGAGCATTAGAAGCTGAACCTGGATCAGTTCCTCAAACAAACTTCACACGAATGCAAAATAACAATGAAACTCTTCAATATTTTCACAGAAACTCAATTTCCTATTCATACGCAAATGTAAACCTCAACACATCACCTACAATAATCTGTACTAATATCTCAAAACAGTAACAAAAGCCCTTCTGAAATCCCTAAACTGCAACGAGCAACAAATATAATGAATAACGTCAAAATAACACCGATAGATTAAGAGTAGGAGTGAAACATGTTCTTCGTAATCACAACTCAGTATTACTCAATCAAATCCAATCATAATCAGAATGAAATTCAAATCAGGAGAATAAATGAAGGAGAAAAAAAATGTGAACGAAAAACCTTAACGGTAGAAGATCGAAGCTAAAAGAAAATTGGGGGAGTGTGCTTTTTATAGTACCTCTCTCAAGTAATTGGGTTAATGAGGTGCGCAGTAGGTGTGTGCGTATATAGAGTGTATATAGAGTGAGGTGCGTGTGAGTGATTGTGAGGGTGCAGGGACTGTGGTGCGGTGATACTGTTGGGTTTATATATTTTTCATTCATGTTATAGTTATTAAGATATAATTATGAAGATATCGTAGTTATATATATATATATATATATATATATATATATATATATATATATATATATATATATATATATGGTATTTGTATTATATATATACAAAATTTTTTAAAATTTTAAAGTAATGGATCTTTATTTAATTTAATTTATTTTATTTAATGTGAAATTTTTTTACTCACACCAAACCGTTTTTAAGATATAGATGTGCAGTGAGTGTGGTGCGGTGATGAGTGAATTGTTGTGTGTGTTGTGTTGGTTAGGAAATGAGTTTGTAGTGAGTGCAGTGAGGGGTTTGGTGTGGGTTAATGTGGGTGCGGGTTTGGTGAGTTAATGTGCGTGCAGTGAGGTGTGAGTGAGTACAGTGAGGAGTTTGAGTGTTAGTGAAATAGGTGAATGTGGTGTGAGGAAAAAAAATGTTTTTAAACAAAAATTGGGCCAAAAGAAAAAGGTCCAAAAAATGATTTTTTTTTTATTTTTAATTAAATTGACCAATTAACCTATTTTAAAGTTTTTTCTTTTTAATTTTTATTTCACTTTTTTACTTTTTTTTTTCTTATTTTTTCTATCATTATTTTTAATTATTATTTTTTATTTTTAAAAATATCTTTTATCGGACGGAATCGGATGTTGAGAAAGGGACAAAATACTTAGTAAAGCAATTTTATTTGGTCTGAAGCGTTTGTCGTGTGGCAAGGTGGAGGGATGTAGTAAAATTGTAGTTTTACCTTGTGAAATGAAGGGGCAGAACATGGGGAACAATGCAGTCATTGTCATTGGTGTATGCAAGCAAAACACTGCTTTGTATCAAAGCAAAAAAGAATTGGGAGCTGGATTGTCAAAGTGTGATGTGTCGATGATGGATATTGGTTTCAACAGCTATCTACTAAACCAATTGTTATTGGCACCAACCGTGGAAGATCATTAAACAATGCCTCTGAATGCAGATTGTTAATTGGTGTTTATTGTAGCCAACACAGTGAGAAAGTCAAAGGCAGGGATTGACTAACAGGTAATATATTGAGATTAAATACTACTTTCTGTTAAATAGTGATAACAATATATAACATTAAGTTTTGTACTTGAACTTGCAGGCAGATAATATTTGGCACCAAATCATTCACCGACTGCATTAGCTCCTAACAACACATTTAGCAGCAAGGTATTTTCTGGCATGGTCAAGTACTTCCATCTCTTCTACCTCTGACTTCATTGTGCCCTCATGTAGGATAACAATTGAGTATTATCATGGGGCATGTGTGTTACCCTATCACAGGGGTTGTTAAAATTAACTGCTTACCTAACGTTCTCTTGTTACAATGTCCTGTGATCCCTTTACTTTGATTGGTAAAATTAATTGCTTACCTAACGTTCTTTTTGTTACAACATATATAGAGGTTTTGAGATTGAATATGCAATAAATTTATTTTACAATACTTATTCAATTCTAGTTTTAGTTGGTTTATGTTGATTGGATTGTTCTGTAACATTGATAAAATTCTAACTTGCAATTCAATGGCTGCGATCAAACATAGAAAGCCCAGGATAGTACTCAATATTGGTATCTCAGATGCTTGACTTGGCTCTTATGACATAGTAGATCGGTGGGAAGTTTTTGATCTTGATAATTGAATTCGGGATGCTAAGAACTCAAACTAATATAGAGATTATTGGTTTGATTAATGCTATGTAAATATTGAATTATTATTATTATATTATTTACATTGAATCTTAGTTATAGAACAACATTATTGATTTTTTTTTGGATGATTGTATTATTTTTGAAAAAGGCTTAAATACCTTTTTGGTCCTCATTTTCGTAGTGTTTGTTGCGAATGATCCTCATTTTCACAGAATGTTTAAAATGGTCCTCATTTTTACCGAATGTTTAGAATGATCCTCATTTTCACAATTCGTGTTTTATTTGGTCCTTTTCTGTAACATTGTTTAAATCATTAACGGAACATTGTACAGGTGGCACGGTTTGTATTAGGGTGTGTTACGTGTACTGTACAGATGACTAATTAACGTTAATTTTTCAATTTAGGGGAAATTTTGCAATTAGGAAAATTTCTTTATCTTCGTTTTTCTTGAGTTCAGATTTGCAGAGGAAGCAGCTAATACTTGTCATTTCATCATTGGATTGCAGTTGCACTCTTCATTTCAATTTTCTAGTTAATCATCACCAACGAGGTAAGTGGGTTCAGGGTCTTGGATCAACTATAAAAATCAAAGTGGAAAATGATAATGATGAAGCAATTTTTCAGAGGTTTTACTCCTGTTTAAAAACATGTAAAGATTCCTTTGTCTTCTGTAGACCCATCATAGGTTTGGATGGTTGTTTTTTATATGGAAAATACGGAGGTGAGTTGTTGAGTGCTGTGGGTAGAGATGCTAATGATCAGTTACTGTCCTTAGCATATGCTGTTGTGGAAGTTGAAAATAAAGAAACTTGGACATGGTTCTTGGAATTGCTTATTGGTGATCTTGGAGGTATTGACGTGTGTAGGACAATGACCTTTATGTCTGACCAACAAAAGGTATGTTTAATATATGTTCAATTTATTAATTTTTGTTTAATGTTGTAAGTACTAATATTCTTATCATTGCACAGGGATTAATGCCTGTCATTCAGGACCTATTACCCACTGCTGAGCACAAGTTTTGCATGAGGCATCTGTATGTAAATTTCAGAAAAAGATTCTCTGGCCAAAAATTAAAGATACTCATGTGGAAGGCTGCTAGGAGCACATACCCAGCAGTTTGGGAAAGAGTGATGTTAACAATTAAAGAGTTAAATATTGATGCTTACAGATATGATTTCTATATAAATACCTGATTTCTGTACAAATACCTGATATCAATACTGACGCTATTATTTATGCAGGTTCTGATTCAAGTCTAGATTTAGTGGTCGAGTCATATGCGACACAATTGTCAACAATATGAGTGAAGCTTTTAATAGTGTCATAGTGGATGCAAGAGGAAAATCCATAATCACCATGCTCGAGGAAATAAGAGTTTATTTAATGGAAAGGTGGGTCACCAAGAGAAAAAAGGTTACAACTTTTGAAGGAAACATTTGCCCAAAGGTCCTTGACAGACTACATAAGGAAAATAAGTTAACCAAATATTGGATCCCAAGGTTACGTTTTTGTCTTTTTTTAACACAATCAACTTATTTGTGTACTGATATGTGTAATGATATTTGCAGTTGGTCAGGAGAAAAGATATTTGAAGTGAGGCACATATCCATGGTTGGAGATAAGTACACAGTGAATGTGGATGCTCAACATTGCAACTGTAGGAAATGGCTTCTGATTGCTATCCCTTGCTGCCATGCTATTGCAGCAATGAATTTCATCAATGTCAATGTTGAGGACTTCATACCAATCTGTTTCAGGAGATCCACCTATGAAGAAATATATCAATCCATCATCTTTCCAGTCAATGGTGAAGTCTTATGGGAAAGAACTCCCTACCCTGACGTCCATCCACCACATAAGAGAATCTTACCAGGAAGACCCAAGAAAAAAAAAGGTTGGAAGAGTGGGAGTTGAGAAAGGATAACACACAAATCAGCAAAGGAGGTCATAAAAAAATGTAGCATATGCCGTCAGATTGGACATAACAGAAACAATTGCCCACATAAGCCTATGGATGAGCAGACTGTAACACTTGTTGAGACTGCACCGGATGCCCAAACTACTGAGAATGCACCAACTGTTGAAACTCAAACAACTCAACCACCAAGGAATGAAGTAGAGAGTCAAGCAACACCACTACCAACACCAAAAGAACCATCTCAGCAGTTTAGGATGAAATTACAGATTAGAAGGAGGCCATGATAGCTGCTATAAACGTCTTAGTTATTTTTTAGAATTTCTGATATAGAATTCATTATTGATGTACTGCATTTTGACTTTCCTTAAACTTCGTTCAGTTTCACTTTTGCCAAACATTGATGTAGTGCATTTTGATGAGGATGAATTAATGTTATGAATTTAACTTCTTCCAGACTTATATCAATTTAATTTTTCCCAAACTTAAATCAATTTCACTTACTTCAATGCTCAAATTAAGATGTCATTTTGAACATGTTGGGACTAATATCAACATAATCAAACTAATTCATTTCTTCATTTAACAATAGTACAAAACATATTGGACTTTAAAAGATTACACACAATAACAGTACGAATAATACAATAACAACTCAAGTGAACCCTATTACTAATTGCAGCCTCTTCTCAGCAACCTTCAATGACTTCTCCAAATCATTAATTTGCCTCATTTGTGTCATGATGATGACATCCTTTTCATCAACACCACCATTTGAAAAAGTTGCAGCCCACATTATTGGAACCACCACTCTGTAAATCAATAAACCAAAAATTAAAATCAATTTATTATTAACACAAAAATAAAAATAGATTGTACCCAAAATTTTCTACCAATATTCTTTGCAGTTCTTGTCATCCTCAAAGCAGCCATCTCTCTACAACTACAAATCGGGGTTAATTCGTTTCTCGTTGAACCACCAATAGTGCATGAAGTGATACAACACGGTTGCCTCCAACGATTACAACCAGAGGTAAAGGAAGAAGGTTGGGACCAACATACCTATATAATGGGATTGCAGGAAGAAGAAGATTGCAGTAATACCAATTGGGAATGAAGGAACAAGATTGCCAAAACTCACCAACTGCCCAAACATTCCCTACCAAAACCCTAACTCACTTATTTATCCCCAAATATCTAATTAAGCCACCTGTACAGTACACGTAATACACCCTAATACAAATCGTGCCACATGTACAATGCTCCGTTAATGATTTAAACGGCGTTACAGAAAAGGACCAAATAAAACACGAATTGCGAAAATGAGGACCATTCTAAACATTCAGTAAAAATGAGGACCATTTTAAACATTCTGTGAAAATGAGGATCATTCGCAACAAACACTACGAAAATGAGGACCAAAAAGGTATTTAAGCCTTTGAAAAACATTATATAAAAATAGTTTAATGATGAAATTTTGTAACATCATGTCAAATAATATACAAATAATGACGGAGGGGATGTCGATGGTGCTATGAACTCTCACTACTTGAGTGGACTAGGTTTCAAGAGTCTATAACATTCACCCATTGAAGAATAAAAATCCAAAGGCAAAATAATAAAATAAAAAGAGCGAATTTATTTTCATCAAACTAAAAAAATTAAAGGAAAAGAAAAAGTAAAATATTAGATTTATTAAAAAAATGACGGTATCTATTATAATATTATAAGTGGATATCCATTACAGATTTTATCTATAAAAATTACTTGATTTTTTTTTCATTATTAATTTTACAAAAATGATATTTCAACAAAAATTTTTGACACAGTTTTAACATTAGTGACGTGTCACCGCATTTTAAGTTTTAAAAATTGATTTTTATTAAATGATAATAACCCTTGCACGTGTGGGAAGTTTTAAAGGCAAAGGGGAAAAGTGTTTCGGAGAGATAAGGTAGAAGCATTTTCGTTGGGTGAGGGAAGACAAAGGCGACTGGAAGAAGATGATGGGAAGACATCAACGAGAAAACTTATTTTCATTGGAGTCATCAACGCCCACGCCGATGTTGGTTTATAATTTTCCTTTTATTGTATCTCACACCTTTCTCAAACCTTCATCTTCATCATTTTTGTAACCCACCCGTGATTTGTTCATTATTTTGGCACATACAACCTGCAAGTTTAACATCAAAATGCTTGGTTTTTGTGAGATTCACCATAAAAGTTTAAAAATTGGGTTTATTTAAGGAAAAGGTCAAATCTTTGGGCAATAGGAGTCATTGCAAGCAAGGGATGCAGTAGGAGTGATTGCAAGGCTAGGAGAATCAAATTTTTTGGGTGCTGTTTTTGAAATCTTTTCTTCGTCGACTTTCATTTCATTATGGGTTCTGTATGTGGGGAGTAATGTTGGAATACGTGGGGAGTTTTTCTTAATATTATGAACATCGCTAACAGATTTTTTAATGTAAAATATGAAACTTGAGTGTTAAGACAAAATGTTCGTTGTCATTGTATTGCGTACATTTTGTTTCACAAAGTTCATTGTTGAAATGAATGAATTGTTCTTAGTCACCTACCGTGCTAGGATTGATGATACATCATTCAAACACATATGTAATGAGTCATTGATGAACCATTTTAAAAAAACACAACCAATAACATAATCTAATATTCTATGTTTTGGTCATTGAAATCATTTTTTAGTAAATCAGGGTCACTATAAGGATCTTTTTCTGACACCTAATTTTTCATTGTAAGGATAATTTTCTGACACCTAATTTTTCACTTCAATGAAATACTATGAAAAAGTCCAAAATATTTATCACCACTCCCCACTTTTTTAGTCAATAGTCCTCACTTATTTTATCAGTTATAGATGGTTACTTTAGTGCTAGGGCCATTGTGTTATAGTTGCTAAGGTGATAAAGGTCAGCCTTTAGTGGGTTCTTCTCTCGGTTGTGGGCCGAATGTGGATAAGAAACACCATAGAGTGATAACATTTCTTTATTTAAGTTGATGGTTTTGATTGTGCTTGTTGGGTTTCACCATCACTGTTGATTGATATTGTTGCATTATTTATAAATTTATTTTTAATTTGTAATCAGGATCTTAAATTTAGAATTTAGCACTAGTGCAAAAAATATAACATTAGTTGTCATAAAAACCATGTAATTGATTGTGTGATGGAAATTTTGTAAACACTAGGAACTATATTGCATCGATTGTTCACCTAACTGATGTAATACACCAATTTTTTGAAAAAAAAAATAAAAAATGTGATTAAACTGATGCGGTAACCCTTTTAATCTAGGAGAATCGAGGTAGTATCTATTTTAATCAAACAAGGTGTGTCTGGTTTCCCACATATTTGTCTTCTTCATTTTTGCACTTCATTCGCTTCTTCATTTTCCTCCCAGAGCATCTTCATTTTCCTCTAGTTGCATCGTCGTACGTCGTCCATTCAAAGCCACATTAGGTTATCCATTCGAAGCAGACATTAGTTCTCAATTCGAAGTCGTTGTGGGTCATCACTTTCATTCGTTCAAAGCCCTCGTGCAACTCCCTTACCTCGCCATTGTTAGAGATTGGTGTACTCGTTCTGTCGTGCCACCACATTGTCACATCATTGAGGACTGTTCGGTCACCAGTCGCACCACCTCGCTAACCTAGTCACACCGCCAAGGAGTCTTAGGTCATCAATTGCATTATGCAATATATGAGTGATAAGTTCATCAACAATACGAAGAAAATTAAATCACTAATGCATGAAATAACACTTGCATAAAGCAAATTAAAACAGTACTAGTATAAAAGTTCAGATAGCTACATCCAATCGCAACACAAGGAATTTCAATAATTCATGTTGATTCTAACAATTGATCCTAGGAATTGAGGCCCTTTCCACATTCCTCTTTAGTCTAGGAAATATTACAAGTAAATATATAAAAGAGATGCTAGAGAGAAGTCTAAGAATATTAATAAGGAACTGGATCCCTTAAACACAGGGGTATGCTCTTTTTATAGAATTTTTTGTCTTGGTTGAAACTCAAAACATGATGGTCAACTTGTTAATTTTCCTTCCTTGGAAGATTTCCTCATAACTCATGCTTTCTTTGTGATGCTCAGCCCAGAATCTTTCCTTCATGAATAAGTTTCCTCCATGGTTAAGCTTCAAAACTTGATGTTTCAGTTTACTTCAGGGTGAAGTTTTTCTTGTATGGCTCATGCTTCATCTTTATTGCTTAAGCTGTGAAGACAAAATTTAAATTTTGTTCAAACCTCCTTTCAGCAATGAACTTGTACTTTTGGGGCTTAAGCTGCTTGACTTTTTTTCTTCTAAAAATGTTGAAATTCATACATAAATTGTATTAATTCACCACACATTTTTATATCCAAATTTTTTTTAGTAAATTCTAAGGGAAAGAGAGTGGAATATCAATTCATGTAAAAAAAAAAACAAACGAGATAAATGCCAAAATGCATGTGAAATATAAGTAAAATAGGCACTTATCAATAAGTAATGGTTTGATATGGATCGGAGGCATATCAATAAAAAATATTTGTGATATGTTGCTAAATAAAAGCATCTAACTAACTTATAAAAAGTGAGGTAGCCCGCAACTGATAGACCAATAGCTATACAAGGTGGGTCAGAATATTCATCATGTTATTTTTAAGCGAAAAGGGCCAACTTAGCTCACATTTTGCAGAGTAGCTGCATGGTGGGCCTAAACGAGTCAGACCAATCCACATTGTCACCCTTAATTCTAACGTAGGCTTGCATGCACATCTAATACCTTATCCAAAATATGTAGAGAAAAAAAAAAGACAAGGCTAAATTTGTGAAAACACCATTCATCCTCTCAAATCTTTGCATATTATCAAGGATGGCATCCTTCCTTCCTCCCTCAAATTCACACCCCCATGTACTCCCTTATCACCTAGAAGAAACAAGGTGAATTCGTCATTTTTCATCAATATGCAGAGTACATACCCCAAAATGTATAAAGCATAAAGCAATAAGTTTATGAACCTTCATCATTATATATCATCCAACTTTTTCGTTTTATATAATATAAAAACTTAAACTTACACTTAAATTTTTCAACACTTACCAACATTAATCTAATTGAAATACATGCCTAGCCTTGCATCCTTTCTTTTGGGTAATGAATTTTTACAACGAACTTTCTCCCATTGGCTTCTCATGACTCTTGTAACGTCTTACCTCATAATATGTTGCTTTTTTTACATTGTCACAATTGGCTCTACCAAATCAAAATTTTTGAGTGGACTACTCATAATTGATCCACCTAAAAACATTCTCGTTGTTACTTGTCCCACTACTCGTAAGGTATTCTTGAAAAAATACCCACGAATTATTTTATACTGTATATATCCATAGATACTTGTAAATATTTTTATATATTTTTTTATTTTAAATAAAATTACTTAAAATCAAATCTTTAAAATATAAAATTGAATAAAAATTAATTATGAACAAGTAGTGGGTATCCACAAATCAGATAACATAATACACGTAATCACTCCATATAATTAAATATCTGTATCTATTATGTGAGATATCCATCACAGATTTTAAAATGATTTGAATTTTTTTTTATTATTAATTTTATGATGAAAAAAGTGAGACCTATTTGTTCTTGAGGAAAAGGTCTAGAATTTCTTCCATGATTTGTCACTTTCTACTTTTAATTCAATTTTTTATAAAAGAAATATTCATGAAAAACCAATACTTAATATACAACTAAAAGAATAAAATTTATAAATTTGTAGATTATATAACGTGATAAAAGGAAAAATAAAAAATGTAATAAATATACATGAAATGAAAAAAAGACTATATATATTTATTATTTTTTTATATTACATAAAGTTTATTTTAAATGTATTTAAAAAAATTGAAATCAATATCCGAAGACAAAGATGGATTTAAAAAATAATAAGGTAGTACTGCCCTTTGTCTCATTCAATTCCGGTAACTGCAACATTCAATTCAAGAACTCTCTTGAACAATAACAACGTTGTAACAGTGACACAGCAAGTAAAGGTTTATTCACCATGGCATCCATTGTGAATAAACTTTGACACTCGTTAAAATTACATAATTTAACACTCTCTTTAATAATATAACAATATATGTATATTATAAACTTTAAATTAAAAAATAATACATATATTATAAATTTTAAATTTTAAAAATATAAATATAATTAAAATATTATTATTTGAATGTATAGGACTAAGATATTTTAACACATTTTTTTTGACAAAATTTGTTTTTCTCACACGCACCTAATTTTTTTCTTTTCTTTTTCATCATAAAACTTTTCAACAAATCTGTTATAAAATGACTTTCCTATCCTTTATGATATGAAAGTATTGCCACTCTTCCCTTATAAATTCAGGAGTACAGACCAAGATATCACCACCACCATCAGGAAACACTCCTTTCACTGTTCTTCTTCTTCTGAAACAAAAAGGATAAGAAATGAGTTCCCCGGACGCAAACGAGAAACCGCACGCTGTGTGTGTCCCATTCCCAGCACAAGGCCACATAAACCCAATGCTGAAGCTAGCAAAACTCCTTCACTTCAACGGCTTTTACATAACCTTTGTGAACACCCACTATAACCATAAACGCCTTCTCAAAAGCCGAGGCCTGGATTCTCTCAACGGGCTTCCCTCGTTCCGCTTCGAAACCATCCCCGATGGGCTTCCCGAGCCCGAAGTAGAAGGCACCCACCACGTGCCTTCACTATGCCACTCAACCAGCACCACTTGCTTGCCGCATTTCAGAAACCTTCTTTCCAAACTGAACAATGAATCCAGTGTTCCCGCCGTGTCTTGCATCATTTCCGACGGCGTCATGAGCTTCACTCTGGATGCTTCCCAGGAATTAGGTATTCCAAACGTGTTGTTTTGGACCAGTAGCGCATGTGGGTTCATGTGCTACGTGCATTACAATGAACTTATTCAACGGAGAATTGTACCACTCAAAGGTCAGTAATTTGTCTTCTTAAATATATTTTTTTGGAATCTTAATTTTGGTGGCGGTAAAAATTGAAATTAGTATTTTGGAATTTTGGGAGTTTAATCTTTCGATTTTAGAATCCGTAAATTTAGTTTTTCTAAATATAATTTATTAAGTTTTGTTCATATTTCAAACATGTTTATTTAATTAATATTAAAAATAAAAATGTGTTCAACATGTAAATATCACTATTATTATTAAATATATTTAAAATGTTAAATAACTTTAATAAAATTTAATTCAAAAGAATTTATATACTTTTAAAGTTAAAAAACTAAATTAAACAAAATTTTAAATAAAAATAAATTCTAATTTTCATCAAGAAAGAAACATATTTAACTTTTTTATTTAAAGATAATTTATAATTATTCGTATTCATATTTTATATTTAAATATTTGAATTTATAATTTCAACTCATTATTCATATGCATTATTATGCTTCCTCCTTTCCTCTGACTCCAATCATGACATTGGGTAAGGTAGAAGAAGAAACAGAGACAGTGGACCAGAAATAATACACGTCATAATCAATATTCTCAAAAAAAGTTAAAAGTAAAAGAAAATTACAGTAGACCAGAAATAATACACGTCATAATCAATATTTTCACAAAAAATTAAAAGTAAAAGAAAATTATACTATTACTTATATTATTTTACTTTTATCTTTTATATTTTTACATAAGTCAGTATAAATTATTAATTCTTTTAAATAGTTTAATGTAAATTATTAATTATTTAAATAAATAAAAGAGAGTGATACATTGATCAAGAATTTACATTAAATTATGTCAAAAAAATAAAAAACTATTAGTAAAAAAAAAATAGAGCGATAGTATTATCTGAACGAAAAATAAAATGAAAGATTTCTGGAGTTAATTACATTTATGGGAAGCTTTAAGCAGGGAGTAAGATTGTTGACTTGAATGGAACTTACGAGTTTAATGACGTGATTTTTGTATTTGACATGCAGATGCGAGTGATCTCACAAACGGATATCTGGATACTACAATCGATTGGGTGGCAGGCATTAAAGAGATTCGATTGAAGGATTTTCCGTCGTTCATTAGAACCACAGATCCAGACGATATTATGCTTAACTTCCCTCGTGACGAGTGCATGAGAGCCGAAAAAGCTTCTGCAATAATTTTGAACACGTTTGATGCTTTAGAGCACGATGTTTTGGAAGCATTCTCGTCCATTTTACCTCCTGTGTATTCCATTGGTCCCTTAAGTTTTCTGTTGAGCAATGTGAGTGATAAGAGGTTGAACGCAATAGGGTCCAACCTATGGAGGGAGGAGCCAGGGTGTCTGGAATGGCTTGATACTAAAGAAGCCAACACAGTGGTTTATGTGAACTTTGGAAGCGTGACGGTTATGACGAATGAGCAAATGATTGAGTTTGCATGGGGACTAGCAAACAGCAACAAAAGTTTCGTGTGGGTTATAAGACCAGATCTTGTGGTTGGCGAAAGAGCTGTTCTACCTCAAGAGTTTGTGACAGAAACTAAGGACAGAGGCCTGTTATCTGGTTGGTGTCCCCAAGAGGAAGTGTTGGGTCACCCAGCAATTGGAGTTTTTTTGACACATAGCGGTTGGAATTCAACGTTGGAAAGTGTTTGTGCTGGTGTTCCGATGATATGCTGGCCTTTCTTTGCGGAGCAACAAACTAATTGTAGGTTTTGTTGCAAGGAGTGGGGGATTGGGGTGGAGATTGAAGATGTTGAGAGGGGGCAAATAGAGAGGCTTGTGAGGGAGATGATGGATGGTGAAAAGGGTAAAGAGATGAAAAGGAAAGCTGTCAAGTGGAAAAAATTGGCCAAAAAGGCTGCTTCTGGCCCCACTGGTTCTTCGTTTGTTCAGCTTCAGAAATTGATCCGTGATGTTCTTAAGGGCAAAAATGGTATCACAATTATTTAGAAAATGGTGATGATGTTGATGGGTGATGTGTATCTATTATCAATTCCTCTTAGGTTGGATACTTTCGGTAATTGTTCTTTTTAATATTTAGTTTATTTGTTTTAAAGCCAGATTGTGTAAATTGACGTATTTCAACTTCAACTTCATCTTCAACATTATCGATTCCTCATATTTAGTTAATTTTGTGTGTGTATTTTCACCTGTTAAAATATTTTTATTAAGGTATAACCATTATAAAACACTCTCTTAGCCATAACTAAAACCATTTTAGAAATATTGCATTCCGATGTCTAAGTAACAACTAATATAAGGAAGGTTAAAATTGATTCTCATTTTTATACCAAAATTTTAATTTGGTTTTCATATTTTTATTAGTCTCAATTAGGTTCTATTTTTGTAAATTAGTATCAATTAGGTGTCATGTCAGCTCCTCATTATTTTTAAATTTTTTGAATTTTTTTGAATTTTATTTTTATTTTTTTTAAAAACATATCTATGTCACGTGTCATGTTTGTAATGTGTCACGTGTCAATCTAATATGGTGACACGTGTTAGATTATTGTATGAATCTCAATTTGATCATCATATTTGTTAATTTGATTTTATTTGAGTCCCAAATTTTTTTAAAACTTTTCAATTTTAATTTTTATATAAATGTAATGATGATACTTTTATTACAAGTGATATTTCTATTACATATTTTTAACAATATTTAATTTATTTAAATTTATATTTTACATTAAATTTTATTTAAATTTTATTTTAAAATTATAAATATATAGATTAATAAATTTATATTCGAAATATTTGTATAATATTCTATATTAACAATATTGTAGAGTTGGCTTAAAAATAACAATTTTATAAATTCAAATGTAAAATTTTAAAACAATTTTATAACAAATTAAAATAAATATATTTAAAATTTTAATATTAAATACAATTAATATTATTAAAATATTTAATAAAAATATCAATTTTAATAAAAATAATCATAACATTATATAAAAGTAAAATTTAGTTTAAATTTGAAACACCTAAAATTAAAATTTTTTAAAATATTTGGAACTCAAATCAAATTAACATATAAAAAAAAATTAAAAAATTTAATCCCTCTAACCTACCACCCAGGATAGTTGAAATTGAATTGGGTGAGGCATTCATTATACTTATTACTTGAAAATATTGATTGGAGGGGAATAGGCCCAGAGATGTTATCTGCATTCCAGAAGATCCATAATTTACGCGAGTCCTATCAAAAGAAAATATAAAATGTTTATGTTGAAATTATGGTGGTACTAGATTAAAATATATATTTTTTGTCTCAAGTAAACCCATTGCGGAATTACAGAGTAATCTAGTATTAAAATATTAACAAATATGAATTAAATTGAGATTTATACAATAATATGATACGTGTCATTATATTAGATTGACACATGACACATTATAAATGGTGACATGTGGCATAATTTTTTTTTTTTAAATTTAAAAAATTTAAAAAAAAATTAGAAATTTAAAAGAAAAATTTTTAAAAATTCAAATAAACGAAAAGCTGATACGTGGCACCTACTTAACGGTGTTAGTTCTACACTGACGGAAAGAACCTAATTGATACTAATTTACAAAAATGAGGACCTAATTGAGACTAATAAAACTACGAGGACCAAATTAAGATTTTGGTACAAAAATGAGGACCAACGGAGTATTTTAACCTATAAGAAAATGGAAAATTATATTTTGATTCTTTTTTTTTTATTCTCATCCTTTATTCATTGACTGACTTAGTGTGAGTCATTGATTTATTCAAAGAAAAAGATAGTGATACATTAATCAATGACCCACATTAAGTCTTATTAGGGAATAAAAAATGGGAATTATAGTATCATTGTTCAAAAAAAATTATAATTAATTTGTAAATCGTCACTAAATTAGTCTTTATTTTGATCCTTGATAATAGAATTGTTATCAATCAGCATGTATCGAAGGAATTGTCTATTTTGGAGCGCGTGTTCGGTTGTAGTTTTATCCTTAAAATACATAGAAGGAGAAAAGAATATTTAAACCGCCTTACGCCTCAACTTTTAATCAACGAGAGAATATTGAGCGATGCTAATAATAGAAACAATCTCTAACTATCTAAAGATTTTGGCAACTGCTAAATGAATTAGTAGTTAAATTGGTATCCAATTAACTAATGGTCAATTTAAATATTAATTCTTTTGATAACCAAAATCTTGATAGCTAACATATGAGAGATCAATTCATAACCCAATTATAACTTTTTTTATTCATAAAAGAGACTATTTTATATACTAATAATTTTTTAATTTATAAATTGATATATAAATTAATCAATATAGTAATTATTATTATTTTCTCTAAAATTGATTTAGAGAGTTTTTTAGTGTTTGCAAGGTTGTCAAGATTGTCAAAATCAAGATTTAAAAAATCTTACTATTTTACATAATATTTATGAATTAAAATTAAACAATCAGTGGCAGATCTTGACCAAAATTTTTGGGGAGCCAAAATAATATATTTAACATTTTTGTCACTAATTTAGTGAAAATTAATACATAATTTAGTATAACTATAACTATAAAAGAAATTAAACATATCTAAATGATTGTCACTCATTTTTTCATATTCTCAAGCAGTTGAACTTGGACAAAAAATTTAGGGGCGCCAAATTAAATTTGTTATATATAATTTTTTTTTTTCATTTTTTCTCTTCATTTCTTCGGCTTAAAACAAGCCCCCATAATAGTATAATTCAAAAAAATATGATTATCATTCGATATTATATCATGCTATTATATCATTATATAAACCATGAATACCATTTTGATAAGTCTTTCGTACCTCATCAATTTGATTTGGTGGGTATTGTCAAATTTGAGGACATTTTTTCCCGGATCGTGTTCTAATGAATTCTTAAATTCATTATATATAACACTAGGAAATTTAGAGATTTGTTTTTCATTGTCTTGAATTCTTGGTTCTCATGAAATTTCTTAAGTTTAGTTAATGTAGATGTTTTTTTTTTTCATCTTTATCACAAACCTTCCTCTTTCCAAAAAAGAATCAATTCTTTTAATCTTTGTCATAATCTTTCTAATATAAATTTATTATCTCTCACCTATTTAGAAAAAGAAAAATTGTATTCACAAATCATAATTATCACAATGCAAAACATAACAAAATTCATACAACTTTAATTAAATAAGCAACACTATACAAATTCAAAATTACCATAGGCAGCAGAAAACATGAAATCCCTAAATTTCATAATTAAGGGTTATAATAATTTGGGAAAAATTATAATTAAGGTTCATACAAATTTCATAAAACAATCCCTAAAATCAAAATTAGAGTTTATACTCATTTGGAATAAACTTAATTTAGGAGAGACATCTTAAAAAGAATTATAAATTTAACATATATAAATTATAATAAGATACTAACCTTGATAGGTGAGAGATCATCCCAGAATGTATACTTCAATTTTAATTTATGTGTTCCCCAATCTCTGTTTTCTAATTTATCTCTTTATATTTATTTCTTCTCACACATTTTCATGATAATTTACACTATGGAAAGTTCTTATAGCTAGAAAAAAAAAACTCTAATCTCTTTTATAAATCAATGTCTCCATTGAACTTTTTATTTTATTTTTTATTATAATTTTTCATAATATAAATTTAATATAAGTAATATATAAATATAATTTTAAAAAATAAATAAATATATATAAAAAATAAATTTCAAAAATTTTGGGGGAGCCGTGGTTCCCCCCATCATTTAATAGTTCCGCCGATGTTCCTAAGCTTATCAAATAATTGAATCACAATTCAATTTTTCAGGCATTTTTTTTTCAATGTAAATAACCAAAATATTCATTCTTCATTATACTAATGTACACATATTGATTCAAAAGTCATCACAAGCTTTCATTTCATCATCGTTATGCTTATATGATGAGCAACCTTATCGTCTTGTTTTCATCCTTCCTTCTTTTTTATCAATTTCAAAAAATGAATTTATTCTTTTGTTCTTTTAATCAATATACCTATCTACTAAACAAGTTTAAGACTAAAAAAATAATTTATCATAATCTAATCAATAATTGAGAGACATAATTACTAAAAAATATTATGATAATCAAGTCACAATTAAAAACCCTCTATAAAAAATCACATAATACATTACTTGCTCTTCTATATTCATAAAAACTGAATATACAGAAAGGTAATGAGATAAAAAAGAAAAAACCATAGCTAAATATTAAATAAGTATTTCATTACCAAATGAGACAAGAGAACATTACTTTTTTTTTTCTTTAAGAGTATAAGAGAAGATATGAAAAAATAAGGACAAAAATAATGAGTTTCTGTTTAATTTTATTTTTTCAGTAACAAAAAAGATAAGGTAAGGATAATAGATGAATACAATACCTGAAAAACTCAAAAAATAATGAAAAAATAAATAAAATTATTTTAACATTTTTTTTCTTTATAAAATTTTATTTTATATTGTACTATTTATTAACATTAAATATTGTACTTTATAAGAGAAATAAAAAAAATACTTAATTTAATTTTCATTAATTTTCGAGATACTATTATCTAATTTAAAACAATACAAATAATTTAAAAAATTTAAAATTAAACATAATTTAAATTTTTTTAAATACATATAATTTTAAAAAAGCTGAAAATGTTGGGGTGCCGTGGCCTGCCCGCTGCTGCATAGGTCGCCACTGAACATAATCATAATATAATAAAATCAATCAAATTGTCGTACAAAATCATATAAATTTACAAATTTACGTTTTCTTTAAAATTTATAATATAATTAAAATTTTAAATTATTTCATTTATTATCACCTCATTTTATCTCATTAAAATTAATACAATTATTATTAAAAAAACATTTCAACTAAAAATTAATAAAAAGCTACAATACAACACCACTACACAATTAAAAATTAAAATAAATTTTCCTTCCTTCTTTCTTCTTTTTCGCCACAAATTTTAAATACAGGCAAAACATTTATTTTGACTTTATAATTTCATTTCAATTTTCTCTATCTCCATTTCTCTGAGTTTAATAAAATAAGAAGAAAATGATAAATTTTGTAAACTTAAAGTTTGATTAAATATCGATAATGAATTAATTTTATTTTTATAAAGATGTATTTGGTAATATATATAATATTTGTGTAAAAATAAAATTTATAATATGTGTTATCATCGTACTATTTACAAATATATAAACACTTAGTAATTATAATCATAACATCGATTTTAATTACAATTTCTTAAATCAATCACTAAACTGCTTAAGTGCATCTTTCACTATAATTTTATTGATTTAAAGCTATTGAAACTTATGCATAATTTTATGTTTTTAATATTATATACAAGCCTGTCTAATCCGTCTAATCTGCCACCCTAATCAATGAGGATAGTTGAAATTGAATTGGGTGAGGCATTCATTATATTTATTACATGAAAATATTGATTGGAGAGGAATAGGCCCCAGAGATGTTATCTGCATTCCAGAAGATCCATGATTTACTCGAGTCCTATCAAAAGAAAATATAAAATGTTTATCTTGAAATTCTGATGGTACTAGATTAAAATATATATTTTTTCTCTCAGGTAAACCCATTGCGGAATTACAGAGTAATCTAGTATTAAAATATTTACTGAACCGGACTCGTTTTCCTTTTCATGAGTTCAGAAATTAGTTCCTCAAAAGCCGAATTCTAAGCCGATGGCATAACAGTGCAAGTTACTTTGAGTTTAGAAGATATAATTTAAATTAAACAAAAAAAATGATAATGTTTTTAAATAAGTTCAAAATAATTTATTTTTATTTATATAAGTTGTATTTCTTTATATCTTAGTCTTTCTTCACATTTTGATATTTCTTGATTTTCTTACAATTAAACCATATTTTTAAGAAAGTACAAGAGAATATGATGGGATCAATTGATCAAAATATTGATATAAGTAAATTTCATGTTTTTCTATTCTTGATTAAATCTTCTTTTTTTTTCTTTTCTTTTTTTAATATGTAGAAATGTTATACTCCATCTATGTGGATCAATTAAGCAATATGATGATCTCAATAAGATGAGGAAGAGGTATTAGTTGTATATATAATTTGAAATTATGAAAATTTCTTTGTTTGAAGTTTGAGGCTTTTAAGTGTTCAATACAAAAACTTTTAATTTTAACATATGTCTATTAACAAATGTTATAACCTCAAGTAAGAAATATGTGTACCATGGATTTTTAAACCTTTTATAAAGATGTCAAAATGAGTTTTGACATGTGAGTCAGCTCATCATAGGTTTGAACCGAGTTGGATTGAGAAAAAAGTCATTTTTTTCAAAAGAGGGTTAAACTGAACCCGACTTACTTAATCCATGAATTAAACAGGTTCGAGTCAGGTTGAAGCTGGGTTGACCCACTTAACCCACCAACATTTTTCTACAATTTTTTAAAAATTGTTTTGTTATAATTATTTACTACTTTTTAATTATATAGGTTCACAATTTCATATTTTTAAATGCTAGAATATTGCTCAATAATTTGAATGTTTAATTAATTTGTTTGTCAAGTTATATACATTGGTACTTTAATCTTTAACTATTATTTTTATAATAACTAGCATAAACACAGACACTATTACACATGCGTGTACGCATTTTTTAAATATTAGTTATGATATTATATTAATAGGTGATGATACAAAATAAATTTATATTTATTAAAAGCAAAGTGAAATGACACTACAAGAAAAATACTTATTACCGACGGTAACAATTTGTCGATAAGGTCCCAAATTCATTAATAATTCTATTTTTTGACGGATTTCAACGGCCAAAAATCTGTCAGTAAACGCATTGTCGGTAATACTTTACCGACAAATCTTAACCATCCATCGATATTTACTGGCGGACATATCCTTCACAAAAATCGTTGCCAACGGAATTGTCCTTTCGTAATTACCGACGGCCCAATCCGTCGAAAAATTCAATCGTGGTTGCACTATCATTATCAACGGACATATCCGTTGGTAATGACAATGCAACTGTGACTGGTTTTTCTGACGGATTGTGTCGTCAATAATTCATCACTAAGTGTAAAATTTTTTTGTGGACAAATCTGTTTATTTAACATTCCACATACCTACATATAAAAAAATTCCAAAACAAATAATTCTAGTATTCCAACATTCTAGCATTCAATTATACCAAATAATGGATCATCATATCACACTCCATCACAATATAAACCACATGATATACTAAATTGTTTATAACATACCAATTAATCTGTAGCATAGGATATCTGTCAAATAATATATACATAACCACGTACCAAGTAAGAATATTAAAACACAAGTTGATTAAGTACATTTTGGAAGTTTTTCTTAAGGAAATGAAGAGTTAATAATCTTCTAAATCAGGAGAAGATTCTTCATTATTGTCCTCTTCATTATTTTGTTGTTAAGACTGGGTTGAAGGATTCCAGAGTTATGTTGAGTAGGGTTTGGTTGTTGTGGTTGTGCTTGTGGCTATTGAAGACGAGTCTGAGCATCAAAAGGGAGATATTGTAGGACTAGTGATTGAAAGGATTTAAACTCAGATCTCAATTGCTCATTTTCCTCTAGTTTATGTGAAAGTTGCTGCCTAATAAAGATCTGACCTGGGAAAGCCTAGTCTGAAATTCTTCCTGTAAGTAAAACATGAACAATTATCATTATGTGGTGGTGTATATATATATATATATATATATATATATATATATATATATATATATATATATATATATATATATAGTCTAAAAATAAATAATATTAAACACTAAAAGATTCTTACATTTGTCTTCCTACACCTCTCATCCACATACTCGTCAGTACCATTCCGGATATGTGTCTGCTAAAAGACTTCATCAAGAAACACATGTTGTCTCACCTCACGTGCCTACAACAAAATATTTTAAAATATTAAATTTGATATTGTGTCAAACTTTAAAAATGTTGTTTAAATTGAAGATATTAGAGACAATTAATGTGTATACCATACGAAGTGCATGCTCGTGAGTGGTAATGGATCCACCTGTTCTAGCAGTCTGGTCCACACACCATTAGGGATCCATTCTGGCCTTTCCCTAGCCATTTTGACATCTCTAAACAGTTCAGATAGACGATGTGAAGCTCTGTTATTGAAATTTCTCTTAATTTGATTTTCATGTTGTGGTGCCCATTTAACTCTCTTTTATAACATCACAATTAAAACATTTAAAGCATTAGTATTTAACAACTTAATTTACATGTACAATAACTAACAACACGTTACCTTAAAACGTTGCCAAAAATGGTCCTTGTCTTTTTCAGGTATTGCTCCCCATGATGGCAAAGAATTAAGAAATTGTTGCTTGATTGTCTTTGTGATAGCTTGTGATGTAACTCTAGATGGAACAACCCTAAAAGACATGGAAAATTGTCATCAGATGAAAGAAGTTATATAATATAAACAGTTAGAATAACTGAATCAAAATATTACCCTCGACCAACAGGTTCAATCATCAAGTGATCATGTAGAGGAGGGTCGTGATCTGTACTTTAATTAGGATCACATATAGATTCTAGTGCAACTATATCACCTAGAACTGGGGATGGTGTACAATGCTTAGCAATCGTAGGAGATGGGCCACCAATCAAGGTTGGGGATGGTATAGTATGAGGTGAAGGGGATGCTGCAATGTCTGCAGAAGGGGTATGTATCCCTATGTGTGGAGTTGAGGAAGATGAGGAAGGTATATGTGAGGGTGGTACAAAAGGGGGTCTGGGAGCAACAATATGGGTATGTAACCCTATGGGTGGAGCTAGGGAAGATAAAGATGGCATATGTAAGCCCAAGATAGGTGTGGTGGGTCTGAGTGGAATCCGAAGCACATAATTATTACGTATTTTTATTGGTTTTGCTATACCTTTCCCCTAATCATGGTGGATCTCCCGATGACATCGCGTATGGAGTTTACGGTCTATGTGGCAAACATTTAAGATGGTGTATGATAACAAACAAATATACCAACAACTTAATAAACTATTAATTAGACATAGCATGTGAAAATATACCAATACAAATTACAGTTTACAAGTTCTAATGAAATGAAACAAAAAAAAAACATTATCATTAAGTTCAATTACAACACAATAAAGACAAAATTAGTGATTAGCATCACTGTCATCCTCATTGTCCTCCTCTTCCTAGACGTTCTACTTCAATTACTTCATTTCCATGTGGCATTTCATCAACTTGGTAAGGGACATCGTCTTCCACCTCATTTGATTCGATGCGACCTCTCGGCTTGGTTTTAATTGCAACACACCAACCATGATTGTCTTTTCGAGATGGTGGATATTGTACATAATATACTTGTCTAACATTGTATGCCGAAATAAATGGATCAAATGGTTGGTACCTTGAAGTCATGTGAATGTCCACAATATTATATTTAGGATCCACTCTTATACCTTTTATGGAGGGATCAAATCATTCACACACAAAAAAACATAACTTTCTTCAATTTATTAGAAGTATCGTACTCTAGTTCATATATTCCATGAATAATCCCATAAAAATCATCTCCACCTCCTTCAGTAAGGCCTTTGACATGAACACAACTATTTACAGTCTTTTTCCTTTTACTTCATGCGTTAGTATGGAACTTGTACCCGTTCACGAAGTACGTGTGTCATTCTTTGACACATTTCATGGGCTAATTTGACAAATCCTTTAGGTCTTGGTTCCTAACACTTAATGACTCGTTATAAACCTACAAATATAGAAAGATGGATGTAGAATTAAGATACATTAAAATCCATTTGTTATATAATTAATGGTATAATACATACTTGATATTGGAACCATCTAGGAAACTTTGAATGAATACGCGTATAAGCACTAGTCTTAGGTATTTGCAAGCATATAAGGAATGAGCTGACGAAAATAAATTCCAATGGTAAAATTTTAGAGTCTTATATATAATTGACCACAAAGTTATTCACAAAGGAGGTAGTTACATACTCAAGATATGGTTTGACTTCAATGCAATTGATTAACACATGAACATGAACAGATTTTAACTCCGCATCAGTTAACTAATGAATCGATTCTCTCCCTGCGTGACGACCTTGTTGTTGAAAAAGAGACAACGTTGACACATCTCTTTTTCATTCAACTTCATTCCTCCAATTGCATGGTGACAACATGAAGTTGTTGAAGTAATGAGAACAAAAGTATGTTGTCTCACTGTGTAAATAAGATTCACAAATAGAACCTTCAACTCTGGCTTTATTTTTTAATGATCGTTTTGAATCACCCATGAATCTATACAAATATAAAAATACATCATGATGAAAAAAATTGGTGAAAAAATTAATTATAAATATGAATAGGGAAGTCATTTAGTACCTTTCAAATGGATACATCCTTTTGTATTGCACTGGTCCACCATGCAATGCTTCATGAGGGAGATCAATAGGGAGATATTCCATGGAATCAAACATTCCATGAGGGAATATTCTTTCTAATTTGTAGAGAATAATTGGAATATTTTCCTCCATTCTTCTTAGAGATTCCTCTTTTAATGTTGCATAGCACAAATCTTTGAAAAAATGGCTAATTTCAGTAAGAGGATTTAAAACAATAATGGGCAAAGCACTAATCGCAATAGGAAGTAATGTCTCTATGAATACATGGCAATCATGACTTTTCATTCCTTGAATTCTTCCCTTTTCAACATCAGCTCATCTAGCCAAGTTGGAACTATAACCATCTGGCATCTTAAGTTCCTTTATCCACCAACAAACTGATTTAGCTTCATTTGTGGTTAAAGTGTAATATGCTTTAGGCTTTAATATTTTGCCATTATCCTGAACCTTTAACTCCAAGTATTTTCGCTTGTAATACAATTCTAAATCCCTTCTTGCCTTCTCATTGTTCTTTGTCTTTCCCATCACATTCATAACAATATTGAATATGTTCTCAAAGAAATTTTTTTCTATGTGCATTACATCAAGATTATGCCTTAGTAACTTATCTTTCCAATATGGAAGATCCCAAAAAATGCTTCTTTTTTTCCAATTATGCCACTCTCCATATCCATCTATCCTTGTCACAACACTTTCAGTGACTTTTGGAAAATGTTTCACTCTTCTCTAAACTTGTAATGGTGTCAACCCAGGAGGTGGCCCATCTGTTTCAAGGTACCAACCTATAACTTCTTCAAATCATCAATTAACGACTCTAAGTAAACATAAATAATGACCTTTGGATTGGATGGCCCTGGTATAAGACAACTAAAAAACATATAAGGTTTTGACATGCACATTTCAGGAGGAAGATTGTATGGAGTAATAATCATGGGCCAACAAGAATATAGTGAAGATGAAGCATGAATGTAAGAGTTAAATCCATCTGAACATAGACCAAGTCGCACATTGCGTGGATCAAACACAAAGGTAGGATGTTTACAATCAAAGTGCTTCCAAGCTTCACCATCAGATGGGTGGCGTAGCTTTCCTTGGCTTTGGTTTTCATGATGCCAAGTCATATATGGTGCAGTTTGTGTAGAAGCAAACATTCTTTGTAATCTTGGGATTATAGGTAAATAGAACATTGACTTAACTGCAATTGGTTTTCTTTGCCTTGATCCCTAGTGAATTGGGTGATATCTTATTTTGTGACAAAATTTACATTCAAGTAATGCAACATCTTTTTTCCACTATCATTGTCATAAAAGAGCATACAACCACTCACACAACGATCAATCTTCTTCGCCTCAAATCCTAACTTTGATACTAACCTCTTAGCATCACAATAACTTTTTGGCAAGCTCATATTTGGTGGCGTGAGATCTAACAAAAGTTTGGTGAAAGCCTCTAAGCATTGGTTGGGAATATTCCAATTACACTTATGAGATACAAGTCTAACACATACTGACAATTTAGAGTCTCTCACCCCTTCAAATAAATGTTGATTTGCCTCCGCCAACAAAATATAAAACCTTTGTGTGGATTCATTAGGACACTCTTCTAAGTTAGTGTCATTGGGTTGTTGGGTTGATTGAAATTGACACAAAGAATTATTGACCATTTCTTCCATGTCACACAATTGCTCCATTTCAGCAGTACGTACACCATCTCTAGGGACAAATCTCATCTGTCAAAATCTAGTAATTTGGTATGAACCCTTTTTTATAAAGGTGAACTTTGACAATCTCATCTGTCAAAATCCTTGTACAGTCACACTTAATGCAAGGGAATCTAATCCCACCTTCAAGTTCAAATATTTAGATTGTCTTGCTACTCAAACAAAATCTTCAACGCCTAAGACAAAAGACTCATTCAACCCCCTTTACCACTATAACAATTATCATACATCCATGAACGATTCAAAGGAGGTTCGCCCATGTTCTATAAAACAATAAATGCCTTATATTAGATTGTTAAAGGGAGAATTGGAATTAAATGGAGCATTGTGGGGATATATCTCACTTATTTAGTAAGATATCCAAATAGTTACCAAGCTATAATGTCTTAATTGGAATGCAAGTCCCATGAATGACTATGCAGACCAAAAGTAGTTATTGGAATTACCTAGTTATAGGAATTTCGATAGTAATTACCTAATTATAGAAAAATGGATCGAAGATGGATCTAAGAATATAAAGTAATAATCTCTTTAAATAGGGACCTAGCTATTTGTGCATATTAGTTTTTAAGCTTCTTGTTGCTTTAGACCTTTATCTTAGTTTTTAACTTTGATGTATCATTCAAAATGTGCGTAAGGAGTTGTATAGTAATTAAATATGATAGTTTAGTGCAATTTTGCATTTTAGCCTACTTTATTACATTGATGCATTTACTATCAAGTGAATCCATGCATAAACATATTCAAAAACATAAATAGAGATAAAAACCAAAATCAAATACCTTTATATTGAACGGAGAATACTCACCACCAATCCAAAAGCCTACTCACAAACACCTACATTGGCACAAATCATAACCAATAAAACCAAACAATTAGCTCCAACAATTAAAACGAAACACCCTAACCAATTCTACCAATTAAAACCAAACACCTACAACCAATTATTCCAGCAACAACTTTATATGCATCCGAACGCACTAAATCCAACCTCAACGAATATATTCTGCCTCCACCTTCAACAAAAACAAAGATTAGAGGTTGCTGAACAAACAAATCCAACAAGGGTGCAGATTTCAAAACATTAAAATTCACTATTGATGAAGAGTTGACCCAGAGGTTGAATTTTCAACTCAAAGCTCCAAATCAAGGTTTGAGCATCTTTGTTTAGTGATTTCAAATATGCTTGAGCCATAAATTATGTCACTACACGTATTTTACAAGGTTTGAGTGTAATATGCTCATTTTAGGTTTGGTAGACTACTTAAAATTAGGATTTTTATTCTACACTAGCTCTTTAGGAAAATTATATATTTTAGTAACTCATTAGCACCATATTAAACATGTCTAGATGGTAGAATCATGCATTTGCACACTGCTACACGTTCTGACCCTTGATTACACAACCATGTGCATAATTGACTTACTTTTCTTACTTGAAAGTCTGGTTTAGGTAGTGATTTCGTGAACCTATGATTGTTGGAGGGTCATCACTATTTATTCTTCATATTTCATCATATTGAAACTTGTTCAAACCATTTACAACACTTGAAACACATTTTTCATATTCATATGCATTTTAGAGAATCTTTGCAAGCCATTTTGCATTCACTTTACTTTAACTAGTCATTTTTTAATTCTCTTTATATTTTGTTCATTTATTTGTTTGTAAAGTTCACTTGCATCATATTATGCAAGTCCAAAGGATGAAAATACAATTTTCATACCCCAGTTTAAACCCCACACACTTAATTTGAAGAAAAATCCTCATTTTAAGCCTTTAAAAGTTGAGATTACATTGTGATTTGTGTTTGCTGTTTTTCATTGAGCAATTAGTATAATTGTATCATTTTAGATTAGATTTTGCTTTAAAACTATCATCTAACCCTTATTCTGCGTTTTAATAGTTTGAGACTAACTAATTAGCCTAGTTTAGTCTAGTTTTGTTGTATATAGGGAACTAACACACTAACTTGTAATGTGTGACTTTGGTGCACATTGGCAACTCAAATTAATCCAAAACAAAGTGATTAGAGGTTGCTGAACAAACAAATCCAGTAAGGGTGCTAATTCAAAACATTAAAATTCACTTTTGATGGAGAGTTGACCCAGAGGTTGACTTTTGAAGGCAAAGCTCTAAATCAAGGTTTGGCTTTTGGAGACCCTAAACATAACTTGATTGCACATGATGGAAGATTAAGGGACCTTTGGAGAGGCTTTGAAAGAATTGTTTGACTTAACCAAGGTTGTCTTTATCATGTTTATTTAATACACTAGGTTAGTTACTTTTTCTAGTGTAGGTATTGGGTTTTAGTTCTACAATTAGATTCTTAAACCAATAGCTTAGTTTTTTTTACTTTAGTTTCATTAACGAATATATATGGTTATTCATATACAAGGTGATGGAATAAAAGGAAGAAAATTTTAACAATAGAAAACTAAGACATTAAAAAAAAAGGTTAACCAATATTCAAGTTCTACTTTTTATACGTAGCTGAATCAAATTAAGTGTATAAGTAATTGATGTCCAACACACTTGTCGATGTCATTTGGTTCTTCGATAATTCTTTCCCTTTTTCTTGAAAATGATCACCTTTGCATCTAGTGCTTGTTACAAAGGAAAAGTGAGTACAAATGCAAATGTATAAATAGAAACAATAACAAGAATACATTGCTTAGAATCACCAATAAGTTTTCGTTATTGCATCAAAATAGAAATCAAAAAGCTACTACAAACAACACAACTATATGATAACACTCAAAATGTTACAATTTTTCCAAGCGATTTGCATGATTTTAGGGGGCTTCACACTAGTTATTCTTAGTTTTTAAATCATATTTAGTTTAGAGTAGACAAATTTAACTAAATCTTATGAATTTGCAATATAATAGTGTCTTTTATGATATTTTAGTTTTAATGTCTTATATACATAGATTACATTAGTTAGAATAGGGGTAGTATAATAAAATTCCTTTTATTTGTAGTTTTGATAGTGCATATTTTAGATTGTAAATTAGTAGAATTTTAAAGTGATGTTCTTATATGAAATTGTCTTTAATGTTGATTTGTTGCTAATTGGTGACCAACTTTGATTGTGCAGCTAATGGGAGGAAGAAAGGAAGTGTAGCAACTGATTTAAGACTCATTCACTGTTGCTATGTGCATGAAAGGGTTGCCAAACATAAATTAAAAATTTGCTACCATTTTAAATTGGACAATTAGAGGTTGAATTCACATTGATTTGTTGCTACCAATCCTAATCTAAATCTTTGAGGCTATCCAGAAAACTTTAAAACCATACTTAAACATCACAACGTTCAAATTGCTTAACTATCTTTAGCAAATTAAGTTCCCAATGATGGACAAAAGCAAGTACATGAAAAAGCTTGTGTTTCTTCTCGATCTCATTTTCATGTGCACTATAATTCAGATTATAAATGTGTTTTTTTGCACGATAATAACACAATTCAGATCAATTCAAACAAATTCGGCCCTAAATCAATTAAAGCAAAGCAGCAATGCAAATAGGCAACAACATACACAAGAGCAGGCTGAAGCAAATCCACAACAATGATATCCCTTACCTATTGGTGTGGCAGTAAAGGCGAAAGGGCCTCGATGGAGATGGCACGACAGCGTCAATGGTTCGGTGGGAAGTGGGTGGGTAGTGGGTTTGAGCTTTGATGTGGTGGCTGATAGAAACAGAAACGGGTTGGAAAATGAAATTGGAAAGAGGGGAAACCAATTCTGAAATCTAATTTCATCGACGACTTTACCGACGGCCTACATCCGTTGGCTAGTCCGTCGATCAACTAATTAAATAATTTCGTCACAGACATTACCGACAAATAATGTCCGTTAGTAAATCCAACAGTGACGTTCGTGGATAATTCTGTCGGTAAACTAACACAATAATGTCATCGCTTACATTACCAACGGATATGGCCTGTCGGTAAACTCAACAACTACATCTATTTGTAATGAACAATTACCAACGAATAAAAATTCGTCCGGAAGAACTAGTCAGTAATTATCAATTTTCTTGTAGTGTGAATGGAGAAAACATGTGAAAGTAAATGTTAATAAATAGAAGAAAAAAAATGAGAGAAGTCGTACAGTTTTATAGAAAACATGTAAAAGTAATAGTTAATTTTTAAAGATTTAACAAACAATTATATTGTAAAGGATAAAATTGAATTATGAAAAGTGGGGACAAAAGAGGAAATCCTCTTTATTTATAGTTATAGATATTTTTAGAATGAAGTGAACACTTTGATTCCCCTATTATAAAAAATAAATTAAGTCAATTCACTCTCATTGTATTGCAATAAATATATAAAATAAATTGAAAAAAAAACATTCGTAAGTGAGCTAACCCACTAAGCCATCAACCCGTAGTGCGTTGGGCCAGGTTGCAAAATTTTTTACTCAAAAAAATTAGTCAGGTTGAGCTGGCCCTTATTTAGTTGAACCCGTGGTGAGCCAACCCATGTGCGTCGCGGGTTGACTCACTTTGCAACCCCTATGTCAAGTGTTTTTTAATAAACCGCATTAAAAGTTGGTATATTTTCATTTCTCGCTTATATTTTTTAGCTTTCCTCTTTTTAAAAAAAATATTCATACACTAGTAAATTCGTATTTCAATTATTATTTTCCTTGATTTAGGATGACCCTTAGAATTTACATTTCTGGTGTGGGACTCATTTATGGTTGCTCATATGTTGACTACTAATTTTCATGCTTGAATTCAAACAATATGTTTACCTCATTTCTTTTGAATTGATTTAATTCCTCTTGTACATGAACACACCATTTGTTTCTTGTAATGCTTCTTCCACAATTACTAGTTAAAGTTGGGATACAAAAGCAACATTCATATAGTAATTGTTCATGTTCCTTCTTGTAGTAACTCGTTTTGAAACATCTCCAATGGTATTTTCTAGTGATAACACTCTAGGAGATTTCCCACTTCTCATAAGATTTTCATCCTTAACAAGATCTTTTGATATGTACATTTCTTCAAGAGCTTATTTTACATAATCTTCATCCATTTTATTTAGAGACCAATCTAGAAACCAAATCCTTTGGTAACCAAAACCTAGGTAGCTAATGTTAGTGACCAATTAAAGACCAAGTCATAAAAGAAACTATTTTAGTTACCAATTTAGAGACCAATTATAATTTTTTGAAACTAGTTTAGTTACCAATAATTTTTATTTTATAAATTAGTATTTAATTGGTCACTACAGTGACTAATTATTTTTTGTCACTAAATTTGGTCATTATTTAGGTTTTTTTTTGTAGTGCTTCTTGTTTTTTTTTTCTAAATTTCTTCTTCCTTTCTTTTTTCTTTACTCTCACTTTTTTTCACTACTTTTCTCATCCTTTTTTTTTACTCCCTTCTCCCATACCTTTCCACTCCTAATAACGGTAGCGTTACAATGCTCCACGGGGTTTACCTCAGTGTTAGTAGTGAAACTTTTTTCAAATTTTCCCTCTAACTTCTTTGCTAATTTCCTCTTCATGCTTTGATGTCCTTTCATGCAAAAAGGGTCGTTGTTGTTGTTGTTGTTTGTATTGTTGTTGTGGTTGTCTATTTGATGGCCCGCTTTATCCCATGGTTGGATGAGATTTCCAACCTTGATTATAATTTACATAATTACCTTGGCAGCCTTGATTTCCCATATAAGTAACCTCCTCTTGAGGTTGGGTTTGCATAACACACTACTCATTAGCATGATATCCACCACACAACACACAATGTTGTACTTGTTGGTGTTGAGCTTGAGAAACATTTTGGATCTCTTGAGGAATTGCTAAGAGTTTCTTCATGAGAGTTTCCATTTATGGAGTCATTAGCTTATAAGAGTAGGCTTCATCTTCATATTTTCTACATTTACTATTGGCATCACAATGTTGTTGAAATTTAGCGTCCCTATGAATGTTGAATAATCTTCTAAGGTACGCATATATAATCTTCCTGATCTGATGAATTAATGCTAGAAGTTTTTGATACAATTGTTTCTTCTTATGCTTCCTTAAAAAGTATCCTTCGTCTATTTTGTTCCTTTGAGTTGTTCGTTCAATTTCAGGACCGTGAAATAATTGATCAGCCGAAATCCTGTCTTTCATGCAAATAAGGAAACACTAGAAAGGATGAATTAAATAGTTTAACTAAAAAAATTTAAAAACAAAATTAAACAGAATTAAAACAAAATTAAAAACAAAGTAAACTTAAATTGGTAATCAACGCAAAATGTACTAAACCAACCACTAGTCCCTGGCAACGACGCCAAAAACTTGTTACAAAATTGACAAGTGTTCCAAATCATACAAGAAATAAAGTGGATAAGTCTAGATATCGTTTCCCAAGAGACTAATTGATTAAGTTAAATTTTGATTATTTCCTAAATTTAGTATAGGAAACTTTAGTAACAAGAAAATTTGTGATATTTGAATAAAATAATTCTAATGTTCAAGAAAGCAATTTAAAATAATGATATTGATTATATGATAAAGACTTCACCAAGGTTTAAGTTCATGATCCAATTCCTACTCTAGCATTCACACTACATGTAACAAACCATAATGTCTTAGCAACAAGTCCGAAGTTTAATAATAAAAATAGTAATGTCTTAGTAATTTTATTTATGAGTTCACATTAAGTTGAAAACTTTGATGTTATGAATGAGTAATTGTTTTACATTTATGTCTAGCATGTGAAATCTATTAGCTATTTTATCCTAATTGTTAGATTAAAATGGTGATTTAAGCCAAGAAGGGGGGTTAAATTGGTTGTTGAAAACTTTTTTGAAAGCTTAAAACCCCTTATAATGTAATCAAATAGACAACAAAATTCAAATGCAACAGTTCCAGAACAATAGACTTTCAAATGGTCAAAAAATAAAACAATAGATTAAAATGTTCTTGAGCCTATGAATCAGGTGATTAAAATTTCAAATTAATCGGCTAAAATCTTGGGAAATTATGCAAAATGCAAAATTCATAGATTTAACTCAACCAACAAACTTTTAAGCATAAGACTTGTTCCAAACAATATTCTTAACATGTATGCATTATCAGATTACACAAAAACGCATTAAAACTCAATAAAGAATGATTTACTTGGTTTTCTTGAGTTTTTAAAGTGAATGAGATGAAAGAAAAAGAGTGGCACAAATGTTTTTATACTTGTTCACTCAGTCACAGAGCTATATCTAGTTTACCAGGACAACCTAAGTCTGGTTTCCACTATATTCAAAAGTTTTACAAATCACACACCAAGATTACACTTTTGAACAAAGAAACACACCAAGATTTTTGACTCACAAAAATCTAGCATATAACCCTGCAAGAATTACACTTATAAACCTAGAATCACACCAGGTAAACAACTAGAGGCACAAGAACTACAAAATCTGATAGTGGCTCTCCCTAGCCAACCATACACGAGTTCTTCAAGCTAATCCCAAGTCAAAATGCCTCCAAGATCAACCAAGATCTTCAATCTTCACCTTGTAGCTGTGTAATGCAAAGAGAGAGAGTTTTCTAATGATGAATAACAAGTTTTCACACTTAAAAACTTTGAATCGTGCCTCTGCTCTCGAAAATACAACTTATATAGTCTGATTTAAGTGAAATCAATTGGTTGAATTTTCTGTGCAATCGGTTGATTTTGCTTGACTTAAGTGAAATCAGCCGATTGAAAAACAATTCAACTGATTAAATACATTCATACCATACACTATATACATCAAGTCTTTTAACCTGTTAAAACCCATTTTAACAGATTAGAAAGACACACTAAGACTAACAAGACATCTAACCTATGCCATATAGCCTACCAACATGATATAACATGTAATCATTATATTTAACACATCATTTCCAAACTTAATGCAATTGAAACATAATCTTCAAGCAGATCTTCATCAATCTTCATCAACCACATATGATCCTCATGCACTTGGCTTTATCAAATCTTTGCTTCAAGCTTGCTTGTACCAACACTAATCAGGCTTCCCAAACTATTTTTCAATCAATAGTTACTACCAAATATGCAAACAATAATCATGTAGTTAAGAACAAGAATAGAACAAAAGAGTGATGGAAAAGAAATATATTGAATAATAGAAATCATAAAGAGTTAATATGTATTACATCCAACCCCCATGAATTAGGGAATTAGTTACTCCTAGACATTTTAAACACTAGAAAAAAAAAATGAGCAATGCCTCTAGACTCCAGAATGAGCCTTTGTCATATCTGTCTTAGAGTTAGTTTCCTATGCTCCAAGGGTGTGTCTTTCTAATTCTGTTAAGCCTCCTATTTAAAGGATCTGAGCGAATTTGCTCGAATTCGACTACACTTGAAATTTGTACTTGATTTTTGTAATTGAAGTAACCAAATCTGTTGACAACTGAATTTGTTGAGATATTCTTCAATCTTGATTGATTTCAACTTATCTACACAATATTTTCACAAATAAGAACCAAATATTTTTATTTCTTAATTTATTAAATAAAAATGTTAATTATTTAAAAACTACTAATAAAATATCAATAAAAGATAAAAATAAACAAAATGAAAACAATGATAATGCCAACTCTCACTTATTTTTGAAACTTTTAAATTTTCTTTTGTCTCTAGTCATATTTTTGAGCATCCACTTTCAAGATACCAAAGAGACTATCTTGATTTTGAGACATCCTACAAAAGAAATAAAAAGTAACTTAGCTCCCCAAAAACTTATTTGGGTCCTTTGGGCTTAGGAACAAGTTACTTATTTTTAAGAATCCAAGAATACTTCCCATTTAGAACACTAAAATGTTTGATCCTACACTTATTTGAAAAGTGTATGTTAGACTTTTTGGTGTAGAAGAGGATTTTCCTTTTTCAAAAGATGTTTTATAAAACTTCTTATTATAGTTTCTACAAATTTGTCCACTTTTGTTACAAGGCTTTTTTCTTGATTTTCTTAGAATATTATTTTGACCTAGAGTAAATTTTGCAAGAGACCTTTCAAGATTAATAATTTTATTTTCACAAATCTTGCAATTTTCGCACTCATCGATTATTGTTTCACCTTTTTCAAAGCTAGACAATTTTCTTCTC
Source organism: Vigna unguiculata (assembly GCF_037176805.1). Lineage (NCBI taxonomy): Eukaryota > Viridiplantae > Streptophyta > Magnoliopsida > Fabales > Fabaceae > Vigna > Vigna unguiculata. Next base: position 29,548,940 of record NC_140799.1, on the reverse strand, counting down.
AACATATCTTCCTTTTAATGAGATTGTTCAAGTTTTTGTCTAAGAACTTTATATTCAATTTTCAGTTTATTATGCAAGGTTGACAACTTTTTATATTTAGTATAAAGTTAGTTAAAAGTAGCATGCAATTCATAATATTCATTTGGGTCACTGAAATTACTAACCTTGTTACTCGTGGATTCACCATCTGCCATTAAGTAAATGTTTGTTTCTTCATCAGAATCACTTGGGCTATAAGAAGAGCTTGAGTCATTCTCTTCCCAAGCTTTGTAGGCCTTTTTCTTTACGTTATTCACATTTCTTTCACTAACACAAAAAAAAAAATTTAACATCTGATATTTTTGGCCTTTAACATCTGCCCAAACTCCGACGTTAAATTGGGTGACGTCAAAGTTAACGTCAGAAATATACACTAACGTCAATTAACGTCGGGGGATTGGACAATAGACGTGCATTTTCGCGCTGAAAGAAGGGGAAAATATGCCTTGTTTGAACACGTGAAGCAACTATGAAGCAACCATAATCAACCAAACCCGAAACAGAGATGGCATGGCCACTGAATGGGCAAAGCAGTCGATCTTAGATGCACGATAGATTTCGTAACGCAGCACCTAAAACTAAATCTCTTCACAGAAATAAACAACAAAGATGCCAAAGTGAGAAATTAACGACAAAGTGAAAAAAAATTGAAACCGTAAAAGAAAACCATTACTGATTGGAAGCTAAGGGTTGACAGGTGAAGATTCGAGAAAAGTTTATGGTGGTCGTTGGAGGAGTTGCTCGTCTGTTGTTGTTGATGTTGGAGGTCGTCGGAGGAACTGCAAAACCTCGCCACTGTTGTTGCCACAAAAATCTTGGGCAAAACGATCGGTGAAAAAGTTAAAAAATGTAAACCAAAGGTGCCAATCAAGTTTCATTCAAGTTAAACGAACTAAAAATCACCTTTTGCGGTGGTGGAAAATTTTTCGTTGCCGCTGGGTCATTGTGGAAGAAGGAGAGCGTGAAGGAATAGAACCAGAAAAGGGTTTCGCGTTTTTTAAACCAGAAAAGGGTTACTCACAGTCGTTGGGAACACCGACGTTACTCAATGTCTGTCGCTAGGCGCTCGACGTTACTTGACGTCGGAGGTGGAGGGACTGACGTTATTTTTTAAATTAACTTCGGTTAGTCTGGCAACTGACGTCAATTTTGACGTTTTATTTACAAAAATGCCACCGATCATTTTTAACATTGAGATTTTTTGGGATAGGCGTGGAATGGGTGACGTTATAAGTCATTTTTGCACTAGTGTTTTCAACACATTCCACTTTAGTGTAACTAGAACACTTTATTTTCTGTTATTGAAGATTGATATAAGGTTATATTTAGATTTTGAAAGAGTGAAATATTTCCATAGAACGGTTAATAAACACAATTGGTAGGTTTAGTTTAAAACATATTGTTTCTAATTTATGAAAGTTAAAATAAATTTAAAAAACAACTAATACTTAATATTGTTTCTATCTCAAAACTAAATTTTAGAAAATTTAACAAAATAAACTTTTTTAATGAAACATACAAACAATACATTGTGAATACTTTTTACTTTTAATGCATGCTCAAGAAGCAACTTTTTTTTTTTTTTTTATTTTGATTGCAAACTCAAATGAGTGGTGGTGGAGACGGCATCCATAACAGAAAAACGTGTTTTATTTTAATCAGCAAAAGATAACATATATTTAAGCTTAAATATACATTTGATCTCTATTTTTGTTATTTTTATTCAATTTGATCCCTATTTTCGTTTTGTGTTCAATTAGGTCCTCATTTTCGTTAACATTACATGTCACGTGTCAGCTCTTAGTTTTTTTTTTAATTTTTTTTAATTTTTTTTAATTCTTTTATTTCAAAAAATTTGTCCACGTGTCAAGTCACAATTGTGTCACATGTTAATGCTAGTGCCACGTGTCAATTTGTGGTAATATTATTTTTTTTGTTCAATTTAATCCCTATATTCGTTATTTTTGTTCAATTTAGTCCCAATTTTTGTTAAAATAAATCAATTTTGTCCCTTTCAAATTGACACTAAATTTAATATCTTTTATACAAATTATATTAATATTTTTTTTCTAAAATTGACATTTGAATTTATTATTTTTTAAATTCAATTATAAATTATTAAATTTAATTATAAATTGAATAAAATTCTTATATTTAATTGCTAAATAGAATATAATTATTTAAAATATTATAAGAATATAGTTATTAATTTTTTTTCTAATATTTATATTCTAAAATACCTTTAAAATTGATATATAAAAATATTTTAAATATTCAAAATATTTTAGAAAAGTAAACTAATATTTGTAAAATTAAAATTAAAATATAAAATATTTTAGATTTTAATATCTAAAATGCAATAAAAATATTAAAATTTTAAATTTAAATGCGAATTTTACAAATGTTAATATATATTTTTTAAATTTTAATAATATTTAATCAATTATATTATATTTAAAAATTGAATATAAGAATTATATTCAATTTATAATTAAATATTATAATTTATAATTGACTTTAAAAATTAAATGATTTTATTTTAACAAAATTTGGAACTAAATTAAACAAAAATAACGAGTTCTCATGTTGCACATCTTTTTTATGTTATTTTCTTTTCCTACGTTCTTTTCATCACTGTTTTTTGCAATCAAATCTTAAATTACCATCTAAATGCCTCCAACTGACTATTATCGAAATCTCTTCAGACTAAAACAACTCACTTCACATCCTCGTGCCCTTGTGTCGCGCCAAGTCTTCAAACTTAGGCCCAATGCGAAACCCATATGTACATTGATCGTGTAATACTTCACAGGTGCAATCATACCAACACTAATGCACCGGATCCCATCAGAACTCCGTAGTTAACTGAATTGTAAAAAAAAATAAAGAATATCAAAACTAAATTGAACAAAAAGAAATAATAGAACCACAAACTAACACATGGTACTAGCATTAACACGTGACACAATTGTGACTTGACACGTGAACAATTTTTTGGAAATTAAAAAAATTTAAAAAATTTAAAAAAAAAAATTAGCTTTTTTTTTAAAAAAATTAAAAAAAATTAAAAAAACAAGGAGCTGACACGTGGCATGTGGCATGTACTGTTCAAAAACGTTAACTATTTAAACCTGAAAAGGATCAAATTGACCCAAATTTGACGAAAATGAGGACCTAATTGAACACAAAATGAAAATAGGGACCAAATTGAATAAAAACAATAAAAATATGGATCAATTGTATATTTAAGCCATATATTGTCAGTGGTAGTAAAAACTGTGTTACACAAAATTCAAACTAGGAGTGGCAATGTGGGCCGGCCCGACCCACATAAGGCCCGCACAACGCGGGCTAGCTCGCCCCGCTCCGTACACTTTATGCGGGCTGCAAACACTGACCCGCCCCGCATATTCCTTGGCCCGCAGTCTCGGGGACTAGCCCGCTTTTTTTTATTTTTTTTATTTTTATGATAAAATTTTCAATGTTTAAAAATTGAGAAACTTTAAGAAGTTCACAAAATTAAGTAAAGACTTTGGGAAATTGGATGATAAATTGATAATTCAACATTTTCATCATATTCATACTATGACATACACAATGTATTCTTTAAATTTTAACACATTACAAAATACATAATACTTATCTTTTTTAGTTATACAAGAATTTGAAACGTTAATGCAAGAGTCCATCAAAAAAGTAATTAATATATACAGGTGTAAGTTTTTTTTTTTTAATTTTATGCGAGCTACTGCGAGCTCACTACCCTGATCCGCCCCACGTTTTTTTCGCGGACATGCGAGCCGGTCCGCAAAACAAGTCCTAATTGCCACCCCTACTTCAAACCATACATGATGATCAGATTCCTTTAGAGGTTCAAAAACGGAACTATGAAGAACACATACGAACAAAAACACAACGTAACGAACGTATGTAATCGGTTTTTTCGTTTGAAAAGGTATCATGCAACCATCTATTAACAAACGTCAATTTTGCCTGCCGTTTGTGAATGAGTTTAGTTGGGTTTTCTTTCTCCTGATGTGAGGTACCCACACTACGCAACGGAACATTGAAAATGACGTGTAATACATTTCCCTTTAATTATGAGTTAGATAAACTTTTGATTCTAATACCTAAAATCAATGTTTATGAACATTATGCCATGACTTGGTTCATGTATAATGTAATGTGCAGCTTGATCAATATTTATTTATATTGTTTATTGTAATTAAATGCTTATAGAATTACAATTGTATTACAATGTATTTGTAACTTGTGATATTATTAAATGGGTCAAGTATGTTTTAGTTTTTTAATTTTGATCGAAAATTGGAATTAGGTTTTATTATAAATTTTGATACATTTTAGTCTTCAAACTGTAAAAATGAATGGATATATTCCTTTTAATTCAATTATGTTAAATTTTTCTTTTACGTTTCAAACGCGTTTTGGGTTAGTATTGGAGTTGTTTACACCGTTTGACACATTCTTGTTTTAATATCTTCTAGAAAATGCCTTGGACACATAAAAAAAGTTAACATAATTGGGTTAAAAGGACTAGATTCATTCATTTTTAAAGTTTAGGAACCAAAATTTATTAAAGTTTCGAACATAGATGAATACCAATTTTAAGTCAAAGTTCAGGGACTAAAAACATACTTAATCCTTATTATATTGAATAAAGATTATAAAAATATAATTATAATTTAATATAATTTTTTGTTTTAAAATATTAATTAAATGTATTTTGATTGTTTTTATGCTAAAAATGTATTTAAGTTATATATATATATATATATATATATATATATATATAATTATTTTAAATAATATGTTAATAAAACTTAAGAATTCAAATTTAATTTTAAATGAAACATTGGTTTGACAATGTAAAAAAAGGTAAATAGTATAGTTCCTACTAAGATAAAGGATGGATCATACAGAAATTGTTGTTGAATAGTGTCTGAAAATAAAAATATTGACGGTACAAAAAAAATGTGAAAAATAAAAGATATAAAATTATAAAGGATAAACTATAAAAAAAAAAAATGTAAAGAGAAAGACTCTGTAAAAATAGAAAGGTTAGATGGTAAAAACAAATAGTAAATGATCTAAAACTACAATTTGTCTAGTGTACTCATCTACTTACTGGAGTCATCATGTTTTAACACAAAATCATATTTCAAACTTTTATTTCAATGTTTGCCTTGAAAAGAGAGGTTTCCACTCAACACGTGGGAATTTGATGTCATCATTGTTGTCTTCTTTATGTTCTCCACGAGGTTCTTTTATATTTACCTTGTAACATCGGGGCGTCACATACCTCACCATGCCCATTAGTTCTTACACCAGCCTCAAACTCCCTTGCACGCTCTCCGATCTTTGCCTCCTCAAGTACCTTAAAGATAACAACTATGTGGCTTCTTCTTTTTGTATATCGATCATTATTGTATTAGTTTTATTTATTTATCTATCTATTGTGTTAAAGGGGATATTTTTGGGAGAAGAAGAAGGGCTTAACAACTCATCTTCCTTTAAACGATGTTAAAACTGGTCTAATGGAAGAGATCACATCGAGTCTTTTTAAGAAATAAACTTTGAGTCTAACTCAATCCTACAAAACGAGTTTATAAGATATGGTTTGTACCTATTTATATACTATAAAATTGTCTTATCTCTAATTGATGTAGAATCTCTAACAACACCCATCACACAAAAACATATACATCTTAAGCATAGGTCTAGACATTAATGAATATTCTGATAGTTGCCCGATAGTGGGTGGTGGCACAATAAACCCAACAAAGAAACAAATCTCTTGATAGTAAGTGGTATGATAAACTAACAAATAACGAATCTTCCAGTAGAGGGTGATACGATTGACCCAACAAACAAAAATCTTGTTAATATAGGCTTTGGATGACTTTGATACCATTTTAAGCAATGAACTTTAAGTCTAACCCAACCTTAAAAAACTAACTTATAATGTTTGCATCTACTTATATACTATAAACTTACCTTTTCTTTAGTTGATGTAGGATCTTTAACAAGTTTCCTTAAAAATATAGGTATTACATTGAGTAAAAAATAAATATATGTAAAACACTAATCATTGTTACACATATAGAGACAAAAAATGCTATTAAACAAAATTTAATTAAATCAATTTAAATTTCTAATAAAGTAAAATAAATGGTAATATAGTCTACATAATATAATATTCATTTAAATCTTAATTCTAATGTTACTAAATGTAATAATAATTTTAAATATAATAATGCTAATTTCAAGAGTTAAATATGATTTTGGTTTTCAATTATAACCAAAAATTGAAATGATCTTTGTGAGAAATTTTGATTCTCTTTGGTTCGGTTCCCTTACTTTGAAAAACAATAATTTTTCTCTCGCATTTCCAACTATGCTAAAGTTATTAAATGTTATTTTTAATAATAATTTTAAATATACTAATGCTAATTTCAAGATTTAAATATGATTTTGGTCTCCGATTATAACCAAAAATTGAAATGAACATTGTGAGAAACTCTAATTATCTTTGGTTTGGTTCCCTTACTTGAAAAAATAATAATTTTTCTCTCGCGTTTCCAATTATGTTAAATTTTATCATAGATGACAGATGACATTTAGTAAGGCCGTCACGTAGAATAATACGTGATTAGAACATAGTTTGTCACATAGGATAAAATTTAATGTTGTCAGGAATGGGAGACTAAAATTAATACTTTTGAAAATAAAGGGATCAAATAAAATCAAAATTTCAAGTATAGACCATTTTCAAATTTTTGTTATAGTGACAAAAATATATTTAATCCTAATTTTAATTTTAACTTTTCTAGTATTACTTTTAATGATTTAGCTTAAATTAATTTGAATCTTCATTCTAACATTATTATAATTTTTCCTACTTTAAATATATATATATATATATATATATATTTAATGTATAAACTAATAAAATGTTACCAACCTCTTGCAGCAAATACTTCATTGTTATAACCGGGGCAAGTTCTCAATTATGAGAACAATATGGTAGTCTGACAGGAATTAGCTTAGTGAAGTATGATAGTGGAGTTTAGATTTTCTAATGATTTTTTTTCTGGAGTGGTACAACGAACTCGCACCAGAAGTGGGTACCACTTTAGCAAACTCATCGCCGCGCACTGCAGTAGCACCGACTACTCATTGTAGTATTGTCGCGATGACAATGGCAAATCACGATGCGTGACAACAACCTTTGGAGGACGGAAGTTGCAGTGCTAAAAACAAGTAAAACGCCAAAATATAAATTTAAATGGTTTGAGAAAAATATTACAATGATAATTTGTAACAATCAATATAAAATGTAAAAAAGAATGAAATTATATATAATATCCTAAACTTTGTACAAATTACTTTTAAGGGTTAAGTATGTTTTTAATCCCTGAACTTTGACCCAAAATTGGAATTAGTCTCTGTCCAAAACTTCAATACATTTTAGTCTCTAAACTTTAAAAATGAATGAATATAGTCCTTTTAACTCAATTATGTTAACTTTTTTTGAGGTGTTGAACGCATTTCTTGGTAGATATTGAACTAGGAATATGTCAAATAGTGTAAATAACTCCAATACTAACATGAAAAAACGTTCGACATGTAAAAAAAAATTAACATAATTTGGTTAAAAGGACTATATTCATTTATTTCTAAAGTTTAAGGACCAAAATGTATCGAAGTTTCAGACAAGGACGAATTCTAATTTTGGGTCAAAATTCAGGGACTAAAAACATACTTAACCCTACTTTTAAAAAGTCAATCAATAAAATCTTTATTTACTAATTAATAAAAAAATCATAAATTTTTATTTGTATGTTTATTCATTGGTAATATGATATTAGTATGTTTATTTTAGGGTTAAATATGTTTTTAATTCTTTAATTTTCGGTGAATTTTGGAATTAGTCTATTTCGAAATTTTGGACAAATCTAGTTCTTCATCTTTCAAAATATGTGAATTTAGTTCTTTTAATCAAATTTTGTTAAGTTTATTTGACATTTCAAATGCGTTTCATAATAGTGTTTAATTTAATATTAAAGCAAAAATATGTCAAATAGTATAAACAACTCAAATATAATGTGTATGAAACATCAAATAAATCTTACAAAATTTGATTAAATGACTCAATATACATATTTCAAAAGATGAATGATTAAATTGATCCAAAATTTTAAAATGGACTAATTTTAAAATTCACTAAAAGTTAAGAGACAAAAACATAATTAACCCTTTATTTTATAAAATAAATAAACATGAGTGTCGGTAATATGTTTTTTCACGACGAATTCAGGTCCAGATATTTTAATAGTTAGATGCTGAACTTGTTACTTCCTGTGTTTCACATGTAACAAAATTTATTATATGAGTATTTTAATCTTCTAACAATTCTCACACTAATTAGTTCTTTGACCACCTCCTTAGTGGTGTAATTTTTTTATTAAGTACATTTGAAAATCAACTGCTTTTCTTTTTAATTTAGTGTTTTTTTTATCGAAAGTCTTTTCAACGTAAGTGAATTTTACTCTTGACATTGATTTCTTATTTAATAGAAACCGACCAACCTTCCATTCTCATTGGTTTTTCACTTCTATGTTAGAAATAAAGGATAATTTCACAATTGATCTGAACAATAAATCTACCCAATTAAGTTGATACTAATCTGAGAGTTAAGTGAAAATTTTGTCCCTAAAACATTCGCAGACTAGCAGTTTTAGTCCCTTACAAAAAATCTGACACATTAGTTCTTAAAATTTTGTTCCATTAGGCAAGTTAATTTCTGTTTTTAAGAACATTAATCTTAACTCGTCCTAAATTGCCTTGCTACCATACATTCTTTTTTTGTTCTTAGTTAGCATGACTCGTGAATAACAACTATCATATATTTGGGAAACAAAAGTGAAAACTAACAAAGAAAAAAACGATACATACATTTTATTATGATTTTGTTAGTTTTAAAATTTTACTTTTGATAATTATTAACGAAAATAGGTTTATCAATAACACTAAATTCACCTGCAGATTTTAAAATTTTAATTATTGACACAAAAATTTGTTGGTAATAAATTTGTTAGTAAAATTTATTTATAAAATCTGTCAAAAAAATTAAAATTTGTATAATTGACAAATACTCCTATTAATAATGTATCTCATGATCAATTTTATTAAAAAATTCTATTGAAAATTTGTAATTCCTATTACTAACGAATTTTTATGTTTGTAAAATAAGTATCACCGAGTTTGATAAAATATTTTTACAAGACAAGGGCGAAAAGAATGTGACTTGATGGACCAACTTTTTCTTTTAATAATTACAGATTTTTATATAAATATTTACATTTTTATTAAAATATATATTATTGTTATTTTTACACTAACTTAAATATTTATATAAAAGTTATTGAATTTTATATATTTAAAAATATAAAATTATTTAAAATATAAATTTAAATAAAAAATAATATTAAAGTATGATATAATAAATATTAATATAATTTATGAAATTTTTTCTATTAACATTATTTAATTATTTAATAAAAAGGTGGTTCATTTCCTTGTGTACATTTTCCTTATGCCATCATATTTCAGAAGTAAGAAAATGTACATTTGTTTAAGAAAGAATGCATAAAAATATTTAATAGTGTCAATCGGAAGATGGAAAAGTGCCAAACGAAAGAAAAATGTGTTAATTAAAATATTTAATAGTGCTGCATAATTGCCGTCCACGGTAGACATGAAGTATTCGTGTTTCACCTTCTCTATGAATTTATATAAACAATAGTATGACCTACTTACAGTAATATGCTCAGTGTCTGTCTTTCGTCATATTATATATATATATATATATATATATATATATATATATATATATATATATATATATATATATATATATATATATATATTAAGACGTAATTATTTTAACGAAAATGATAATTAGACATATGTTTTGAAATTAATTATTTTCCTTATTTAAAAATTTATTTTATTTCTTTTAAAAATTGAAACATGTGTGAGGGAAGAGGGAAATGAGGTTCACCAGAGAGAACCCAAAGTTTTCTCTTTTAGTACAGAGAACTGCAATTTGAGAGAAGAGAAAAACAATGTCTCGCGACTTCACTTAACAGAGAAGCAAGGCTTGAGGTTTAGGTTCTCAACAACGATCAGTGGTGGTTCGTTTCGGTTCTATTCCTCATTTTGCTCTCACAATCACCAATCCTTCATTTTCGTTCAAATACCATAGGTGATTGAAGTCTTTGTGGTTAGTTGTTTTGTGGGTGAGTTGTAGGGTTTTCCCATTCCATTGTTGTTGTTGGTGTAGATATCGTTTAGGGTTTAGGTTTTTTCTGAGTTGAAGATGACGACACTGGACCCATTCTTAACGAAAAAAAATATGACAGCAAGAGTCACACACATATGGGAATCTATTTGCAATTAAGTGGATAGTTGCATTGGAGTTTTCGAACAAATATTGGACAATTCTGTAAGTATGAGACATCATGTTTAATTACCTAATATGGACCATAAAATGATATTGCAGTCCTTATGAAGAACTAAAAAGTCTGTTAGACCCAATCTTAATGAAAAAAATATGATAGCGGAAGTCACTGACATGTATGGAGCCATGTGCAAATAAGTAGGGAAGTGCGTTGAGGTTTTTGTACAAACACTAGACAGTTAATTAAGTATGAGACAACATCTTCAATATACCTAATCTCGAACACAAAAATCACATTGCAATCCTTATGAAGAACAAAAAACTTCGTTGGACTCAGTCTTAACGTTAAAAATATAACAGCAGGAGTCACACACATGTGGGGAACCATGCACAAATAAGTGGGGAGTTACGTTGAGTTTTTTGTATTTATGAGACAACATGTTCAATGTACTTAATATGGACCACAAAAATGACATTGCAGTCTTCATGAAGAACAAAAAAGTCTGTTGGACCCAGTTTTAAAGAAAAAAAATATGACATTGGGAATCATAGACATGTGGGGAACCATATGCAAATAAGTGAAAAGTTGCGTTGAGATTTTAATACAAATACTAGACAGTTCTATAAGTATGAGACGGCATGTTCAATGTATCTAATATGAACCACAAAAATAACATTGCAGTATTCACGAAGAAAAAAAAAAGAGTCGGTTGGACTTATTCTTAAGGAAAAAAAAATGACAGCAAGAATCACACAAATGTGGGGAGCCATGTGCAAAAAAGTGGGGAGTTGCATTAGGGTTTTTGTACAAATATTGGACAATTCTGTATTTATGAGACAACATGTTCAATGTACCTAATATAGACCACAAAAATCACATTGCAGTCCTCATGAAAAAAAAAAAGTTTGTTGGACCTAATCTTAACGAAAAAAAAAATGACAGCAGGAGTCATACACATGTGGAAATCCATGTGCAAATAAGTGGGGAGTTGCGTTGGGATTTTTGTACAAATAATGGACAATTCTATTAGTATGAGACAACATGTTCAATGTATCTAAGATTTGTTACAAAAATCACATGTTCAAAGTACATATCGAAGTATGTTTCAACAAATCTTTTATTACAATGCAAAAATGATATTTGATACCATATTGTACAAATCATATTGTTCAATAAATCTGAAAAACCAAATTCATTTACAATATTGCATCAAAAAATATTGTAAACAATATTGCTTCATCCTATACATCTGTCATTTACAATTGCTTCAATTAATAAAATTCATCTAAACTTCCAATTACATGTTTTGTAACTTAAATATCTTCTACTGTCATCCTCTTACATTACTATACGCCTCTTCAAACTCTACGTCATCACGAATATCCAATGTTCCACGAATCATTTCATTGCCCAAGTCCTCTTCTGTCAAAGTCCAATTCCAAAAAAATCAAAGTGCAAACAACAAAAAACAAAGTACTCTTAACAAGAGAAATATATTTCAACAATGAACTTTGTATAATAGAAAATACGTAATCGAACATACCAAACAAAACAGTGGAAATATATTTCAGATAACATGATCACATTATTTAAGCCAAAAAATGCATAAATTGCACAACCGAAATCAATAACAAATTTGAATTACCTTTTCTTTATGTGCAGTCTTCTCAGCCATCACTTGTACAAATTGTTAAGACTTTGGCAAGTGAACCAAGTCGCGCAAGTAGTAATCGGTAAGACCGGGATATCATTTCCCAAGAGACTCGTGTATACTAAATTATTGTGTAATTAATGACTAATTTAAACTAAAGAATAAATCCATAATTTGGGTTTTTGTGTGCAAGAAAGTAAATATTTCATAAACAAGTAAAATGTGAACTTGGATATTTGAAAAGTCTAGAAGATGAAAAAGACTAGAAATGCAATGGATTGATATTATTGAGGTTAGATTTCACCTACTCCACTCTCATGTACATAAACCAATAAAACTCTTCTCCATTAATTACTAATGTCAACCCACAAGTCTACTCAAACCTTAATCCCTTAGTTGAATGAGCCTAGGTTTCCTTATTAAGAGCCAATTCCTTGAATCCCTAAATAAGCAAACCCGCTTTACAAATTAGGGTTTAAGACAACTAATGGGTCAAGTTCCATTCCTAGATACAAGTTCCATTAGGTATCTTGTTCCAATTCTAGGTTTCAAGAGATATTTTCCAATATCTAATGACCCAAATATCATGCAATGATTAAAAAAAAAGCAAGTTTTAAGTAAATAAACAAAGATACTAGCAATCAATGGAATATATATATATATATATATATATATATATATATATATATATATATATATATATATATATATATATACACATGTATGTATATACATGTATGTATATATATGTATGTATATATACATATATATATATATATACATATGTATGTATGTATATATATATATATACATATATATATATATATGTATGTATATATGTATATACATACATATATATATATATATATATATATATATATGTATACATACATATACATACATATATATATATATGCATATATATATATGTATGTATATATATGTATATATATATATGTATATATATATACATATATATATATATATATATATATATATATATATATATATATCCAAATCATCCAAAATTACATGAAAGTCTAGTGGCTACATTTAATCTCAACAAAAATGGGTTTAGTTCTCCATTGTCATGGAGAGCCCAAACTTACAAAATGGAAGTAGAAGAGGGAAGAGATACAAAGAGGAAGAAATGGTAGTTCCCACTAGCCCTAGTAGACCTCCAAGTGTTCCAAAAACGTGTTGCTCGAGCTCCAAATTGTCCAAGATGATTTTCCCTTCACGAAAATAGAAGAAAAAGGGCCAACTTGCCACATCAACAAAACTGGCTCTCGGCAGAAGCCTCTCACCGCCAGGGGCTAGCAATCAAACAGTGCACAAACTCTGCATGTACCGCCTGGCGGTGTCCAGGTTCCGCCAGGCGGTGAGGAATTGTGGCACCTAGTGCTTGCGTTCTGCTGCCAGGCGTTGACTGCCTCTTGTGCCTGGCACTGGCGTTGTGTTGCCAGGCACTTCCTATTGACATTTTCCTTCTTCTCCTTGCTATTCTGGATTACTCATTTGTCTGAATTTTTGGAACAATGAATTTTTGTCAAAATTGGTACTATGATTATGTTAATTACATCAATAAAGCAAATCATCATTATTAACCACTTCAATTTTGTTGATTTTTTTTTTTTGATTCGTTTCAAAAAATTTAACGAAAAGGATCACATTGCATCAATATTACAAAAATCGGGATTAAATTGAAACTTAAAAAAAATTAGAGGACCAATTTGACAAACAAGAACCAAAAGAGTAATTAAACCTTTTTTATTTTGGGATTCTTTTGGTTTAATATGTTATCGTTTCAAATTTTGATACGTAAAACATTTTAAATTCGTGATAGATCTAAGATTTTAAATTAGTAGGAATAATTTCAATTTGGAGTTCTAATATATAAAATTAGAAGATAAAATAAAAAAAATTCAGATACATAGTAATAATTTTAACAAAATAAAAAAATACACATGTATTCTCTCGTATATAAGATTCATTATTGTTCCAAACAGTTTGACAATGTTAACATTAATTTAATAAAATAGACTAATTTAACTCTATTTTAAAAGGTATTAAAATTCAGTTAAGTAGAAAAATATATAAACAAATATCAAAATAAATCATAAACTTAAATATGAAGATAAAATAACTAATTACGCATTATTTGAATGTTATATTTGGTTGCGATAACAATGTCATTATTTTTAAGGTAATGTGATGACTCATCCTTGAAGGTGATGACTGCAAGAAGATTTGGAAGATTCAATTTAGAAATTTATGCGTACACGTTCTAGTCTATAAAGTTTTGTGGCGTCGTTTCTTTGTTGAAGAGCTCATGGTAGAGTAAGACTGTCTACTTAAATGTTTTGTACTTGAATTATAAAGGAAGTGTCACGTTGCATTGAATATTCTTATGGTTTTTGGTTTAGTGTCAAACCTGTTCTTTTTCTTCTTAGGGTTGCGATAACTGGTTATTAGAGTTTTGGGTATGGAGTATTTAATTTTGTTTAACGGTTAAAATTCTAAATTTGGAGTTTCATGTTTTTTTTTTTCATAATTAGAATTCTTTTTGTTCATTATACATTTTGGTCAGTGGACTAATGTTTATTATCAGAGTGTGTTATGTATTTTATATTATTTTTAGTTTATTTGTGTATTTTTCATGTTAGACAAGAAATTTCTTTTTATATTATGTAACATGTAGGTGAGGTTTTTCGAGATTGTGGTCTAATTTATGAGAGAATTTAGAGTTGGAATATAATGGTAAGAGGAGGATAAAATAAATTTATATATGGGAATATTTGTAGAATGAAGATTCTTAATAAATATTCACGAGTAATGAATATGAGTATTGTAAATATCGGTCAAATTGGTGTGAAAATTAATAAGGTCCAATCAACTTTATGATCACATGATAACATAATATTTTCAGACTCATATATCAGAGTAGATATTCATATATAAACAACAATATTAATCACGTCCTAATACTAAATATTAAAATATTACATCCTAAGATTTCTTTATACTAAATGTTAATAGAATATTTAGTATATAAAGTAATATATTACCTTATTGTATACTTATTTGAGGTAAGCTGTTATATTTTTAATATTATTCTTTTATCAAATAGGTCAAGGGCCTAGAAAGGCCTTATAAATACATAAAATATCCTCTATGGAATACTTCTTCTGAAAATAATCACTTAAATTCATTCTCTCTTCCTCTAAAATATTCAACTCTCTTGTTAAGCGTCGAAGAGTCTTTTGTTAGTGAATCTCCTCATGTGTTCCAACCCTTAGGAGCATACATTAAGATTGTCCAATCCATTCAAATCTTACCACCTATCCTAAGGTCCACATGTTGGATTCTAGTAAGAACATTTGACGTCCACCGTAGGATCCAGGTAAAACTTTATCCTGCCTCCGCATTATATACAATCCTTACATAGATAACTCATTATTAAGATCGACGATGAAGATTATCCATAACTGCTCATAGTTAGCTACCATGAGTATTTATGGTCAGAATTTTGCAATGCCTTGTAAGAATGTTATCTTAACACTCTACTTTTTTCATTAATTATGTTTTATTCAAATTTTGTGAATAATTAGTGTGAAAAAAGTTTTTCCCATTACTTTGATAAAACCTAACTCACCGAGCGCTCCAAATTCCAATGGTGGCCTTTGTTGACAAAAAGAAGAAGATGAACATCTTCCTCCAATAAGGAGTTTTGATGATGATGATGATAACTTATGAAGAAGTATGGAAGACTTGATGATGATGCATGGAAAAATGTTGAAGACTTAAAAGAATGCTTCGATTCAAGAGATACATTGAAGACTTATGGGTTTAGTTATTTAGGTTTTGTAATATGTGTATGTTATTTGAAATAGTTAAATTAGTATGTCAAGAGTCAAAAGGCAAAACCCATGTAGTAGAACACTAAGAGAATTTTATATATTTGCAAAACTCACTGGAATAATCGATTATTCTTAGTGATAATCGATTATCTCAATTAAAACTGATTTTTGAGAAAAGCCTCTGGAATAATCGATTATCACTGCTGATAATCGATTATCACCTGCTGATAATAGATTATCCTGACTGATAATAGATTATCACAGCAAGAAAAATATTTTCATAAAAGTTTCTGTGATAATCGATTATCACTTATGATAATCGATTATTTATGGCAGTTGCGACTTAACTTTTCATATTCTTAACCTAATTTCTAAATAGGCTTCTATAAATAGAGTGGTAGGCTTTCATTATAAAACACAGAAGTTAGAGAAGTTTGAGTACTTAAGAACTCTCTGTGGGAAGGCTTTGAAAAACCTAGTGTGGGTAGAGCGATAACTTTCATCAAGTGGGATCTTGAGTGATTGAGTGCTGCTGCTGTTGCTAGGAGAAGCCGATCATCCTTTGTGGGATTCAAAGGAGGTGTTCATTCCTTGTGTGATTCAAGGAAGGTGTTTTCATCCCTTGTGGATTTCAAGGGAGGTGTCTTCATCTCTTGTGTGATTCAAGAGAGGTGTTTTCTAAACCCTAATCTTTCTTATCATTGATTGTAAGTTTGGTTTATTTTAGTGATTTAGTTAATCTCATTTTTGAAAGATTAACAACTGAACGTAGGGTCTTTTGATCCGAACCAGTATAAATACTTTGTGCAATTTTCTCTTCTCTACTCTCTTTATTTTATTGTGTTTATTAAAATAAAGGAAAGATTTTTAATTGATCTTTGATACAAAAAGGGAAAATATTAAAAGCACAATTTTTATTAAGAACCCAATTCACCCTCCTCTTAGTTTTTGTCTGCACGCTCAAACATTCCGCTGCGCGATACCAACAGCCTTGTTAGATAAAAACACAAAAAATAACATTGACTTGCATAAAATATTTTCTTTATTATTCTAATGTTTATTGATACACTTGAAATTATGTTAATTTTATACAAGGTGTGAAAATAAAGAAAGTTCAAAACACCTTCATAATAAGGCCAAATTCCAATGGTGGCCTCTAAGATAAAAACACATTGAAAGTAGTATTTGAGTTGCATTAAATATTTTCTTGGATATTATAATGTTTGTTGATGCTATATAATGAGTGAAAATAAAGAAATTAAAAACACCTTCAGAATAATGCAAAATTCCAATGGTGGCCTCGCGAGATAAAAACGCATTGAAAATAGCATTTGAGTTGCGTAAAATATTTTCTTGAATGTTCTAATGTTTGTTGATGGCACTGAAGTTATGCTAATTTCATACAAGGTGTAAAAATAAAAAAATTAGAAAACACTTTAAAAATAGGCAAAAATTGGCAAATTCTGGAAAAATATATGGTACACCCCCTAATTTACATATGCACTCCACTTTTTAAACAATCCTCTACTCACAAAGCTAGCTAATCAAAGGTCGCCACATGACTATCCTTACTCTATAAATCTACCCAATGAAAAGTTTCCATGTATCCATCATCCTCACTCAAAAATTTGACCAGCCAAATTATGACACATTATCACATTCATCTTCCATCTTTTCCCACCAAACCTTAAATGTTGCCATCATCAGCCACCATTGCAGCTATCTGAGGGTGACCAAAATTGTTGCAACCATCGGAGCAACGCCAATTCACCATGCTCACCTTCCTCCACTGCCTTGTTAGTCACTTCGAGGGTATCTCTGCTCCACCTTAGACGACTGCACTATTCGCATTTGGGACATCACTGACAATAATTGCATGACTGCTACCAACGTCGTCAATAAAGTTAACGTCTTCAGCCAAGGCTTCAACAACTAAAGGTGGCGCGCCTAAAAGCTCGCTTGGCTGAGTGCAAGGTTTGTGTGGATGAGTTGATCTTGGTGGCGTTTGACGAGGTTATCTACGATGGTGTGGATGAGTTATCAGTATTGCTTGATGGGTCCACCTCGAGCTTGCTGAATGACAACATGGTGGTTTGATCTTTCTCATGCGACAAAGCGAGGAATCATGGTGGTTTGCTCCGGCTAAAATAGTGGGACTGTGGATGTTACTGTAGAAAAGGTTTGCTGCAAGCACCATGGAGATAAGGTTCTCACACCCTTCTGCTAAAACTTGGCCAATGTAGTATGCAGGACAAATTTCAATTTCACCTTTCCTAGGCATTCGAGATATATTTCAAAAGAGTTAAGAGTGACACATAACCTTGGAGGCAAAGGCACTTCTTCTTCTTCTTCTTTTTCTTTGTTGTTGTTGTTGTCATCATCACCTTTGCAACTGCCACTACCACCTACCCTTCTCTTCCTTATTCTCCCCTCCCTTTTGGTTTTTCTCTTCTTCTTCTCACTCACTTTCAATTAATTTATAATAAATATTTGATCAAGTTTAACAAAAAAAATTTGTACCCATTTTAACTGACATGTTTAAAAAAAAATGCAATTATCAATAAATTTTACAAAAATTGAATTACTGATGAATTTATCGACCAATTTTCAAAAATAATCTTTACCAAAAGATTTACTAACCAATTTTTTTAAAAAAAAACTCAATTATTGACAGATTTATTGACATATTTTATCACGAGCTGGTCAAGATTTAAGGTGGGAACTTTAATACCCATTTTATTGACAAAAATTTATTGATAAAAATATTTTTGTTGATAATAAACTTTTTATTATATTAATAAATTTTACCTATAATAAATTTTGTTTTACTAATGAATTTTTTTTATGGTTTAATTATGCCTTTGGTCCCCATTTTGGAGTCAAAATCTCAAAATGGTACCTAAATTTTTAAAAGTCTCAAAATGGTCCATTTTTTTGTTGAAACGTCTCACGTTTGCCCTTTCCGTTAAGTCAAGGTTGATGTCGTTCCTTGATTTTTTGAATTTTTTTTATTTTTTTGAATTTTTTTAAAAAAATCAAAAAATTGCCACATGTCAAGATGTCATCGTGCCACGTGGCAGTAACAGTGACACGTGTCAGTATTATGCCAGGTGTCATTTTCTTAGTCTCAATTTGGTCCCTTTATTTTAATTTGTCTCAATTTAGTCTCAATTTTTGTAAAAATGAGCAATTTTGTCCCTCTTCAAATTGAAACAAAATTTAATTTTATATAAATGTTATACAAATATTTTTATTAAATTTGATATTTTTATTCAAATTGATATTTTTATTATATATTTTTAACATAGCTAAGTTTATTTAAAATTATGTTTCACATTCAACTTTACTTAAAATTGTTTTCAAATTTTAAATTTATATGTGTTTTATTGTAACATGAACTAGTTAATTTATGAATTTTTTTCTATTAATATTATTTTCTATTAACAACTTTTAAACCATTTTAATAAAGTTCAATGTAAAATATGAATTAAATGAACTTAATTTGGTTAAAAATATTTACTTGAAATATCAATTTTGATTGAAATATTTGTGTACATTTATATAGAAATTAAATTTGATTTCAATTTGAAGAGGGACAAAATTGCTCATTTTTACAAAAATTGGGACTAAATTGAAACAGATTAAAAAAAAGAGACCAAATTGAGACTAAGAAAATGACACCTGGCATAATACTGACACGTGTCACTGTCACTGTCACATCACTCTATGACTGCCACATGGCACGATGACAGTTTGACATGTGGCAATTTTTTGATTTTTTTAAAAAAATTCAAAAAAAAAATTAAAAATAAAAAAATTCAAAAAAAAAAATTCAAAAAAAATTCAAAAAATCAAGGAACTGACACGTGACACTCCCTTTAACGGTGTCAACCTTGACTTAACGGAAAGGGTAAACGTGAGACGTTTCAACAAAAAAAAAGACCATTTTGAGACTTTTAAAAATTTGGGTACCATTTTGAGATTTTGACTCCAAAATTGAGACTAAAGGCATAATTAAACCTTTTTTTATTAATAAAATTGTGTGTTTGTAATTAAATTTAATTTTCGTTTTAGTTTTTTTTTTATATTTTTTTATTTAAAAACAATATAAACTATCTCAAAATATTTTTAAATCAATAACAATTCCATCAATAAATACTTAAAAGGAGGTATATCTACAGAATAGATATAATTGCTTATGCGCCTCTTCCTACACTACAATATTAATCGAGGTAATAATTTCCAATCACAATAATAGTTACATCAAATCGTTTCCTGTTTCAATTTTAAGATAGCGATGTTGAAATTCAAGTAATTTGAAAAAAAAAAAAAGTCTAATTCCTTCTCATTTTAGCTGATGACAGGAGACCAAAATCTCATCCTTTCCATCAAATCAAATTTCCATAAACGGTTAAATTCAAATACAAAAAAGTAGTTAGAGCCGTCGAAATCAGTTATAATTCATGAGCCAACCCGATTCATCACGAATTCGAGTTGGATTGAAAAAGAATAATAAATTTCAGTACGGGTTAAAACTAAATCCATCTCGCTAAAATCCCGGTTCATTCAGATTAAACCCGTGAAAAGTCAAATTGGCTTACCAACCCGCCAACAAATTTTAAATATTATATATATTATATTATATTATATTATATAATATGTATATATATATATATTATATGTATATTATATATATATATATATATATATATATATATATATTATACATATATCTATATATAATATATAATATATATATATATATGATATATAAAATATATATATATATATATATATATATATATATTTTATATATCATATATATATTATATATATATTATATATATATATTATATATATTATATATATTTTAATTGGAATTATAATTTAGTTTTTTTGGGATTGAAGAAAAGAATTGTGTGTTTTTTTTTAATTAAGTGAGTCAGTGAGTTAACTCGTTTAACTCGCAAACTCGTGATGGATCGGGTTGGATTCCAATTTTGTTGGCTCGCTAATAAGTGAGTCGGGTTGGATTGACCCACTAAGTGACTAACCCGTCGTGGACTGAGCTGAATTGAGTCGGGTGACCCATTTTAACAGGTCTAGAAGCAATGTTTCTCTTTAAGATTAATTGGTGTTGGATTGACTGTACCTACAAATTATATTTAATATATATTTAATATTAAGTATGTAACTTAAGAGTTTAAGAATGTAATAACTTAATTGTGGTTCGAGTCATATAACAATTGAATGATGTCACTTGTACTAGTCGAAAATATTTTTACTTTAATTTTTTATATTTCTTTTATAAATTCTCATTTTTTATTTATTTGGAAAAATAAGAGAATATAAAAGGAAAGGAAAAGAATAAAATGCTAAATTTTTTGGATTAAAAAGTGAAAGAAAAATATGTGAAGAGTTAATTTATCATTAATAAAAATTTACAAGACAAAAATCTCAGAAGACAGTTCAAAATTATTTAAAAATAAGAAAAATACTGAAATTAAAATACAAATAAATATTTGTTTTGGCACAAAATACAAAATCTCTAAATATTTCAAACATGAAGGAAAAAAATAATTGGAGATTAAACATGAAATTTGTAAGCTTTTCACCGGTAGAAAATAAATTTAAACTTTAATTATTTTGTAATTAAAATTTAAGGTTAAATTACTTTTTGTCCTTCTATTTGTCATGAAATTTCAATTTAATTTTCAAGTTTTTCGTTGTCTCAATTTGGTCCTTATTTTTTTAAAAATGATTCAATTTGGTTCTCACTGTTAACTTTGATCAGACGGTGTTAAAATCAACGTCACGTGTCAATTTCTAATTTTTTTGAAATTTTTAATATTTTAATATTTTGAAATTTTTAATATTTTTTTACTTTTTACATGTGTCACTTCACAATTGTGTCGGGTGTCACACTTTGACATGTGAAAAATGACATGTGTAAAAAATTAAAAATTTTCAAAAAAAAAAATATAAAAGAACCAAAAATTGATACGTGACATTAATTTTAACATCGTTTAATCAAATTAACGGTGAGAACCAAATTAAATCATTTTTTAATAAAATAAAGATCAAACTAAGACAACAGAAAATTTGAACATCAAACTAAAATTTCATAGGAGCAAAAGTAATTTAATCAAAATTTAAATATATTTAAAAGATATCGATTGCTAACAGTAAAGAAAGCCTGCAATTGGAAGGTGTCTGCCCCCACTTTAATAGCCGGCGTTAAATACACAGAATCTGAATAGGCGTCGGTGAGGTGACACCACAGACGCCATTTTCTTTGTTTCTTACTTCACTTATTATTTTTTACAAACTCACCTTTGACTTTAATTCTGTGAATCGAAACGCAATTGTTGTTGTAGAATGAATAATAATCAAAGCCTCCACGATCGTCAAATCTTGTTCACTTGGCAGCATTATCAATTAACATATTTTAATTATTGAATCACTTTTTTCTTTAAATATTTTATTTATTTGCTGTCGTCACCTCTGACAACAAGTGCATGTCTTATACGAAAGTGAATACAATTGTAGTAAGGGGTGACAATTTGGCGCACGTTAGACATGTCCACCAGACATGTCCACCGTAGATATGTAGAAGAAAAAAAATGCTGCCTGAGATACTGAATTTGCTGGTATGCATAGATTTGTTTTTCACAAGTCTGTAGTTCACACGAGTTAAAGATGGATTGAACGCGGACTGACCCGCTAATTGATTAATAAAATTAAATATTTTTTATTAAATTTTTTATTTTTTCATTATATTATTTTTTTAAATTTATTATTAATATTAATATTAATATTAATATGTATAATTATGAATATAAAATAATAATTTTAGTTCTAAAATATAAAATATCTTTTTATACAGATTAACGAATTTATTATGTTTTATAAAATTATATATTGTTACTTTATTTTAATTATAATCTATAATGTTATTAGTTTTTATTTTTGATTAATTAGATTAATCGGAATTAGAAATGAAAATTAATTATTATAAAAAAATAAAATAAAATAATTTTATTTAATATAAATACGGGTAAATATATGGATTTGCGGGTCAAGTTGTGAAACAGAATGAATAAGAGAAATAAATCTGTTTTTGAGTTACGGAATAAGCCAATTTAACTAGTATTTTGTGAATTAAATTGCAGAACGGATCAAAAGAGACCAAACTTATCAGTTTTACCATTCTAATTTTGGATTTAAATTAAATTATATAAAGAGAAAAATAGAAAATTGTATCGAAAAATAAAATCTAGTGAATAAGTTTATATAAAGAATTGCTTTCTGCAACAAATAATATTAGACGAAAATCAAATTGAGCAAGTCAAGATTTATGGGGTGTTTGTCTTCAAATATTTAAATGTAAAAATGAGAACAAAACTAGATACCTAATTATTAGAAAATAGAAAATGATACGGTTATGAATGATTTCATTTTTTATTATTTTTCTTTCTCATTCTCTGACTATTTATCTTCTGGGTCAAATTGATACTTATTCTTTTACCAATTCATTTTCATGAAGTCATTATGACGATTGCTCATTTCATGTTCATAACTTCAGGAGCACATGTTCTGCCAGTACGTCAAACTTTGCGAACTTGAGATTGATCTGTAGGTAGAGGCATTTATTAAAACTTCATTTACCAAGTTAAAAACGAATTTTTATGCACTATCAAACAAAATAGCTATATTAAAATAATTCGTAATTGTTACTTTAAATTTGAAAAAATCTAAAAGAACTTTAAATCTTACTTTTATTATGAGTTTACATGATCATGCTTTCTAAAATGATATTAATGTAAAGTTATATTAAGTTATATTAAATTATTATTAAAGTTAAATATGTATTTCTTACGTGAAATAAATGTTCTTTTCTTCATAAATTTTAATATATTTTAATTTTTAAAATTTAAAAATAAATAAATATAATTTTTTTAATTTAATTATGATAATTTCTTTTGATATAAAATATTTGAACTGTTTAAACGAGAATATTTCAATTCAAATATTAATCTAAAATATTATTTAAGTCTAAAATAATTAATTTTATTAGACTAAAAATAATTATATTGATTTATTTTTAAAGTTAAGAAATAAAATATATCACAATTTTGAATAATAATAATTTTTATTTAAAAATTAAAAATATATTTAAATCTTATCATTATTAAAGAGATGTAATTGAAATGGTTTAATATATGTTAAAAATACTATCTATCTGAATTCATATATTTTCATTTTTATATTATTTTTATGTACAGTACTATTTTGCCTATGTTAGCGCTTTTACTTCTCACAATTGAAAACTTTTTCTAAACAACAATACTTCAAAACCCACCTACACATCAAGACAAAAAGAAAGCAATAGGAAAAATATCTCAAATAAGTAGATATTTATAAATAAAAATATTATTTTAAAGTGGGTTCAGTATTAAAGTATTCCTAAAAATTATGTTCATACATCTAAGAGGTATGCACGCAAACAACTCCTTAAACTTCTCCATATTGGTTGTGGTGATATTGGTTGTGGTGTTGAAGTTGAAGTCGTACCTGGGACTTATCCACATTAATTTGAAAACAACCACCGCCATTGTTCCACTATAAAATGAAACGTTCCATAGCCGAGTAAGACCACAACTTGCATATTCTTTTTCATATCACAAAGTGCAATCTAAGGAAGAGAAAACAAAGATGGGTTCTTTGGGCACAGCGAATAAACCCCATGCCGTGTGCATTCCATACCCAGCACAGGGTCACATAAACCCAATGCTAAAGCTGGCAAAACTCCTTCACTTTAATGGCTTCCACATCACCTTCGTTAACACCGAGTATAACCATAAACGCCTTCTCAAATCCAGAGGGGCTTCTTCCCTTAATGGTCTCCCTTCGTTTCGTTTTGAAACCATCCCCGATGGTCTACCCGAGTACGATGTGGATGTGACTCAGGATATTCCTTCTCTCTGTGAGTCCACCAGAAGAACTTGCCTCCCTCACTTCAGAAACCTTCTCGCTAAGGTTAATAACTCAGATGCCCCTCCTGTGACCTGCATAGTTTCTGACGGTGTTATGAGTTTCACCGTTGATGCTGCCGAAGAATTGGGTGTCCCTGAGGTGCTATTTTGGACAACCAGTGCATGTGGGTTCATGTGTTATGTTCAATACGAACAATTCATTCAGAAGGGCATAACACCCCTCAAAGGTAATTTACCTAATTTTATTTAATGATCCATGTTACGATTGAAAACGATGTGGTACTTTGGTTGTTATGTACATAAATTTTTGGAACCATACTCCTTTTATGAATTAACTTTTCTTTTTATTTGCATTAGTGTAATTATTTGTCGTCTCAAGCCCTAAAATATGGTATAACCAGATGATTTATGACATTATTAGTATGTAGTATATATATATATATATATATATATATATATATATATATATATATATATATATATATATATATATATATATATATATATATTGTGTCTAGCCGTCAAGATGACAGTGAAGTATACCTTTCAGTCTTATTTTTTTACAGAAAGAATTATTAAATGATTTTATTTTAAAAGAATATTTTTAATGGGTTTGAAAAATTACATCTAAATTCGAGTGTATTTTATGAAATATTTATTTTTTGTTTCTTCGTTGACCAAGTTGTCAACCTATGCTTACAGAAGAATAAAATTTCCAGTTTCTTCCACTCAGCCGGAGTTGAAATATTCTTAAATAATGATATTTTGATCATTCTTATTTCTTATAAAATTATTTGAGATGTAATAATATAATAATATAAAAAATACAAAATAAAGACTTTCAAAATATCATTATACTGTCACGTGATTTTTTATATGTTTGGTATTTATGTTATTTAAATTTAGTAAATTAACTTTTGTGTGTCTGCTATGTAGACTCAAGTGATGTCACGAACGGGTATTTGGAGACTACCATCGATTGGATACCAGGCATCAAGGAAATTCGTTTGAAGGATATTCCTAGTTTCATTAGGACCACAGATTCAAATGATCTTATGCTTGATTTCGTGCAAGGGGAGTGCAAGAGGGCTCGAAGAGCTTCTGCGATACTGTTGAACACGTTTGATAGATTAGAGCATGACGTGTTGGAAGCGTTCTCGTCTATTTTGCCTCCTGTTTATTCCATAGGCCCTTTGAATTTTCTTGTGAAGAGTGTTGATGACAAAGAACTGAATGCAATTCAGTCCAATCTGTGGAAGGAGGAGTCTGAGTGCATGGAGTGGCTGGACACCAAAGAGCCTAATAGTGTTGTTTACGTGAATTTTGGGAGCATCACAGTTATGACAAGTGAGCAACTGGTTGAGTTTGCATGGGGACTTGGAAACAGCAACAAAAGCTTTTTATGGGTCATAAGACCAGATCTTGTGGCTGGTGAAAATGCTGTTTTACCTCAAGAATTTGTGAAACAAACAGAAAATAGAGGCCTTTTGTCCAGTTGGTGTTCTCAAGAGCAGGTGCTGAATCACCATGCGATTGGAGGGTTTTTGACACACAGTGGTTGGAATTCAACCTTAGAAAGTTTGTGTGCTGGTGTTCCAATGATATGTTGGCCTTTCTTTGCGGAGCAACAAACCAATTGCAGGTTCACCTGCAAAGAATGGGGCGTTGGGTTGGAGATTGAAGATGTTAAGAGAGATAAAATAGAGAGCCTTGTGAAGGAGTTGATGGATGGTGAAAAGGGTAAGGAGATGAAAGAGAAAGCCTTGCAATGGAAGGAATTGGCAAAGAGTGCTGCTGCTGGCCCCTACGGAACTTCTTTTCTTAATTTGGACAACATGGTTCGTGAAGTTCTTCTGGAAAAAAATGTTATAAATCAGTTTTAAATTAATTTGTTGCTTTACATATATTTTATACTTGGAAAAGAAAGTACAGTGTGAAGTTATCTGAAGAAGAATGTTTAATTCATTTTGAATTTGAAAACCTTAGCATATTGCCGCAGGAGTAGTCTCTAGCGGTAATTGTTATTAGGTATCTAAGTTGATGTATACAAATTATTAGAGAAACTATATTGATATTACAGATTTTTCACCAACTGAAATAAAACTATTTACCTAAGTATTTCTTTTTCTCTTCTTAGCAGTTGAGGTGTGAGTAGGATTTTGTGAGTTCTCCATCTGCTTTTTTTTCTTTCTTATATCTAGTTTAAAATCGTTTGGTAGAGATGAACGAGTGTAATAAATTTCTTTAATCTCAATAAAATAGTTATATGTTATTTTACTTTACCTTTCTATCGTAATAAATACATATATAAATTTAATGAAAAATATGGTAAAAAAGATGGGAATAATTGACAAAAACATCGGGATCAAAGAAAGAAAATGTTAAGCACCCATGACAAACAATACCACAAAGTACTTATTATATATGTTATTTTGTTATTATTTTGGTTTCTCTTTTATATTTGTTGAAGGCCGACAATATAGGGGAGACGTTAATTAATGTTTATTCTCCTTGGCAACAAATGTAAATTAATGTATGTTATAAATACAACAAATGTTAATTTATATCTGTTTTAGGGAGAACATACGTAATTTGTTGTCTTTTATTTTTTAATTTTTTTTGTCAGTTAGATATATATCTTCATTTTCTTTCTCTTGAAAAGAATTTGACCTCAAATATAAAGGATTTGCCTCATCATTAATTCTATCCGCAAAAGGAATAAGGTCAATGACATTAAAGGTGACATTAACTTCATACTCATCAAGCAACTCTTGCGGATAATCATTATTGTTGATTCTCTTAAGAAATCTAAAAGGACCATTTTCTTGGGGACTAAGTTTGGACCTTCTTTGCTTAGGAAATCTATCTTTAATAAAGTGCAACCAAAGCCAATCTCCTTACTCAAGGATGAACACTCTCTTTCCCCAATTGTTGTACCTTGTGTACCTCTCAGTTTGTTGTTGAATTTGAATTTTAACCCTCTCAGTTTCTTGATAAATTCAGATTTAGCTACCCCACTTCTTTATGAACAAAGCCAAAAGATGTACGAAGTCGTATTAAATCCAATGGAGTATGAGGATTAAAACCATAAACATCCTCAAAAGGAGAGATTTTAGTAGTCCTATAAACTATCCTATTGTAAGCAAACTCAATATGGGAAAGGTACACATCCAAAGATTTGTGGTTACCTTTCAAGATTGCCCTTAATATAGTGGAGAGAGACCTATTGACAAATTATGTTTGCCCATCGGTTTGTGGGTGACAAGAAGTAGAAAAGTTAAGCTTTGTTTCTAGTCTTGGCCAAAGAGTTTTCTAAAAGTGACTAAGGAACTTGGAGTCTCTATCTAACACTATGGTGCGAGGTATTCCTTGAAGTCTCACCATATCTCTAAAGAAGAGCCTAATAATGTTGTTTAAATCATCCACTTTGTGATAAGGTATAAAATGTGTCATTTTACTAAAACTATCAACCACCACAAAAATGAAATCACATCCCCTTTGGGGTTTTAGGAGACCAAGAACAAAGTCCGTGCTAATATCTTCGTAAGGAGTTGAAGCAACAAGTAAGGGGGTGCAAAGTCCATGAAGCATTGTCCTAGATTTAAATTGTAAACATGAGATGCATTTATGATAATGTCTTTGGACACCCTTCCTCATATGTGTTCAATTTTTGTTTCCTTAAGCAAACTAAGGGTCCTCTCTACCCTAAAATGGCCCATTAGTCCCCCCTTATTTGTTTCTTGACAAAGAGCTTTCTCTATGACCCTTGAGGTATACATTTGTTTCCCTCTTTAAACAAATACTTCTCATCCACAAAGAAACCCCCTTGTGCTCTCTCTAAACACTCAACATAGGTTGAGGAAAACATATATTTCTTGAATGTGATCAAATCCAAGAATTTGGGCTCCCAATTTTGAAAACAAAGTATGCCTTCTTGACAAGGCATCAACCATAATATTACCTTTTCCCCTCTTGTACTTAATCACATAGGAAAAATTGTCCAATAATTCTATCAACTTAGGGTGTTTTTTATTCAACTTGTGTTGGCCCTTCAAGTATTTAACTGAATCATGGTCACTATGAATGATAAACTCCTCAAACACTAGGCAGTGTTCCCAAGTTTGAAGGGCTCTCATTGAAGCATACATATATTTTTCATAGGTGAAGTAGTTGACGAAGGCATCATGAAGTTTTTCTTTGAAGTAAGCAATTGGGTGACCTTGTTGCAATAACACTAC
This sequence comes from Vigna unguiculata, assembly GCF_037176805.1. Classification (NCBI taxonomy): domain Eukaryota; kingdom Viridiplantae; phylum Streptophyta; class Magnoliopsida; order Fabales; family Fabaceae; genus Vigna; species Vigna unguiculata. The sequence continues at coordinate 29,519,672 of NC_140799.1, read as the reverse complement.
ACCTAAGCCTACACCAGATGCATGACACTCAAGCTCAAAAACTATTTTAAAAGCCAAGTAAGGCTAGAATATGTGCATTATGATTTTTTCCTTGAGTTGCTAAAAAGTAGTATCTTATTTTACCCCCAAACTAAAAGACACATCCTTCTTCATCAACCCATTGAGTTATGAGGTAAGACTAGAGAAGTTAGGAACAAAGCTCCTATAAAAACTTGCCAACCCATGAAAGCTCCTAACTTCTCATACATTTTTGGGAGTAGACCACTCTTGAATGACCTTTATTTTCTCAGGATCTACATGAACCTATGCTTATTTGCTACAAATCTTAAGAAAATGACAGTATCTACACAAAAAGCGCATTTTTATATGTTTGCAAAAAGTTTATTTTCCCTAAGAATGGCAAGGACAGACCTAAGATGACCTACATGTTCATGCAAACTCTTACTATACACTAAATTATCATCAAAGTAAACAACTACAAACTTACCTATGCAATCCCTAAGAACATGATTCATAAGCCTCATGAATGTGTTAGGTGCATTAGTAAGCCCAAAGGGCATCACCGACCAGTTATATAGTTCATATTCAGTTTTATAAATAGTTTTCAACTTATCACCCTCTTTGATTCTTATTTGGTGATAACCACTATCTACACAAAAAGTTCATTTTTATATGTGTGCAAAAAGTTTATTTTCCCTAAGAATGGCAAGGACAGACCTAAGATGACCTACATGTTCATGCAAACTCTTACTATACACTAAATTATCATCAAAGTAAACAACTACAAATTTACCTATGCAATCCCTAAGAACATGATTCATAAGTCTGATGAATGTTCTAGGTGCATTAGTAAGCCCAAAGGCATCACCGACCACTTATATAATTCATGTTTAGTTTTAAAAGTAGTTTTCAACTTATCACCCTCTTTGATTCTTACTTGGTGATAACCACTCTTTAGATCAATTTTGGAAAACATGGTGGACCCATGCAACTCATCAAAAAGCCTAAGAATTGGATGCCTATATTTAATGGTTATGTTATTTATCGCCCTATAATCACAACACATCTTTCACTTCCCATCCTTTTTGGGTACTAATAAAACAGGCAGGCACAACACAAGAGTTAAAACTCTTTTGAACCCAACCATTCTCCAACAACTCTTGTACTTCAGACTTTATCTCCTTGGTTTCTTGGGGATTGGTCCTATAAGTTGCTCTATTGGGAAGACTAGCTCCAAGGACAAGGTCAATTTGATGCTCTATTCCTCTAAAAGGAGGAAGCTCAATAGGCCCTTCCTTAGAAAATATATCATCAAACTCCTTCAAAAGATTTTCAGTAGTAGGAGATTGTTTCTTTAACTTAAAATTAGTGACAATGGATATGCATTCCTTTAGAAGAAGGTATGAAGGTTGTTCAACATGGAGAACTCTTTTTATTGATATTTTGGATAAAATGTTCTCATGTTGAATAACCTTTGGGGAAGGAACACTAAGCTCCCTTACCTCAAATTCATCTTTATTTTATAAACTCTCTTCTTGAATTGGATTTTTCTTTTCTTTTCATCTCTTTTAGTCTTCATTTGTTCTTGACCATCAGGCACTTATGATGGGGCTAAAGGATGAAGTACAAACTTTTTCTCCTTATGAGTGAACGTCATCTCGTTAGTGAGACCATTATGCATGGTTTCTAATGAAATTTCCATGGTCTCCCCAATAAGATGTGACAAGCTTCCATAGGCACCATATCACTAAGCATTATCCTCATATTTTCCTATAGAGAATTTGACCTTTACTTGTTGGTTCACTGTCAAGTTCCCATCTTCATTAAGCCAATGAAATTTGTAAGGTTTTGGAAAGGGCAAGACAATCGAAGCCAACTTGTCAATCAACCTTGTGCTACAACAATTGCGACATAATCCATTATCCATAATGAGAGAATAAGTATTTTCTAAAACTTTTCCTCTTGTGTGAAAGATGTCTTCTCTTTGTGATATTTCTTGTGGACTAGGTTGATTATTGAGAACTTTTCCCATCACAAGGGTAGGCATCCTTACTCTAAGCATCACTTGACTCCTCACTCATTACAAAAAAAAAAGTTATTATGTAGAGGTTTTTATTTAAATTTGTGGGGGGGGGGGGGGGGGGGGGGGGGGCTTTACCCTCTGCAAATTAATTTGTATGGGTTTTTTTAAACCTCCACATATACAATCCCCACAACCTATTTGTAGAGGTTTATGACGACCGCTGGAATCCAATTTATATTGCGAAGGTTTTTTTCTTGAAAGGTTTTAACTCTTCATATTATGACTATTATTTTGTGGAGGTTTGAAACATCCTTTAATTGCAACTATTTTATTGTAGAGATTTAAATCCTCCATTTTTTCCAATTTTTTTTGTTGTGGGATTAATACCTCTTCCATAATTTTGTTTTAAAAATATTAATTGAAAAAAATGTATTTAACTAAAATAGTAGAAATAAAATAAAATGAATAAAATTTAAACTATATATTAATCAAAACGCTTCTAATATATAATGGAATTTAAAGTTTGTCCATATATTGTACAATAGTATTGTAATATTGTCTACATTTTCATAAGTAAAAGTAATTACAACAATTTAAAAATTACAATGTTCACCATATTAAAAGGAGTACAATTTATGAATCACTTGTCTACACTTTCATTCCTCGCCATCTTGATTTTCACTCATACCACTTAGATTTTTTATCATTTTTATTCATCTTGATCTTCACCAACAAGTTGTAAAAAATAAAATAAGTTCAATAATTTTTTCAAATAATGATTGCATATTTGTAAAATGTAATATCAAAATGAAAATTGTAGATTTTGCTTGAGAATCTAATTGAATATAATCAGAGGGCATGAAGGTTTTTGAGTAAAATGCAAAAGCAGACACACTATATGATCCAATGGCTTTACCAAATCACTTAACATCCAATAATTTCTTTTCATTGTTTTAATGCAAATTACATGAATAAAAGCATAATCATAGAGCATTTCAGAAAATCATAAATGTGTGTACCTATTGTGTATTGGATCAGGTCCATTTGGTACTATTCTCTAGCTCACTATGAAGTGTCTAGAATCTGAATGCAAGCCATGCCCCTACATGCTGACCAACTTCAAATGTTTAGAGATAACATTCATTCGAACCAACACTGTTCTTCTCGTTTAACGGTTTATTAAGATAGCAAGGAACATAAACCAAATGATTCCTAAACAGAAATTAAAGACCCTTTATATTGAACCCTACCAAAATTGTTAAGTTGATCAAGTAATTAATATAAATTAGTTGAAATATTCTATCAAAATTAGGTTATATTAAAAAAAAGGTATGTCTCAAAAGGAAGGGATCCAGGAAAATAGCATACATACGAACATTTTGGAATTTTACATACTTTAAAATTATTAGTTTTCCTTGTTAGACACAATGGAATAATTTTTACGTTATGACAAAAGTGCTTGCCAAAAAGAGATTCTTTTATAAAGGGTTTTAACCTCTCCTATTTATGATTATTATTTTGTGGAGGTTTGAAACCTCCTTTAATTGCAACTATTTTATTGCAGAGATTTAAATCCTTTATATTTTCAAGTTTTTTTTTTTGTGGGGTTAATACCCTCTTCAATAATTTAATAAAACTATTAATTAAAATAAATGTATTCCACTAAAATAGTATAAATAAAATAAAATAAATAAAATTTAAACTATATTAATAAAAAAAATTCTAATATATAATGGAATTTAAAATTTGTCCATATATTTTAAAATAATATTGTAATATTGTCCACACTTTCATAAAAAAAAGTAGGTTAAAATACTACCTTAGTTCACGTTTTCGTTCAAAAATCTCAAATAGGTCCATAGATTTTTTGTCTTAATCGGGTTTATAATTCTGAAAAATTGTTACAATTAAGCCCAAATCATTAACGGTGTTAACATCAGTAACGATTTTTTTGTAGGAGTCCATAGATGGCAATTTTTTTTCTTATGTGGATATATTATTTTAATGTGAACAGTAATATGTGGAAATTATTTTTTTAATGAAAACAATAGTTTTTTTTACTACTACTGTTAGGTAAAAACAACATTGTCGTTTTGCATTGATTGAGATTTAGAGCTTGTGAGAACTAGGAACATTGAGGAACAACCTTCAAGCGTTGATTGGGAAGGTGATTTTCAGGCATTGGATGTGAGTTCAATGGTGAACGAAGGTTATCTATAGTGAAGGTCAGTTGTAATTAGTTTAATTTTGTTAGTTATTACCGTTGATTATGAATTAGGGTTTTAGGCGTTGAGTTTTTGTTTTGGTGTGTTTTGATCAATGAGAGTGTGGGATTGTTGTCTGATTGGGGTCTGAGCTACTTTATTTGCCATTTTAGGCGTGGCGTTGTTGTCCCCCATTTCATTTGAGCATTGTAGTTTATATAATTTGTGGTCTCCCATTTTACTTTGTTTGTATGGCAGTGGTATGGATTGTAATATGTGTATTATTTTTTGGGCAAAGTTTGTAGGTAGCATGTCCGAGGACGGTTTTGAAGTGGTCGTCCACCATAGTGAACATTTTGTCAAGAATGGGAAGTTGTGGTATGATGATGGGGAAAGGGCAACGTGGTTCTGTGATCCTGATACGTGGAGCTATTTCTAGATTCTTAATGGACTAAAAGAGTTGGGACATATTAATCCGAAAGAGTTGTGGTACTCTGTAGGAGGTGAGTCAATGTTTGAAGATAGGTTAGTGCTTTTGGTTGATGACAAATGGGCTATGCATATGGCCACCATAGCTATGATAAATGGTGTTGTTCATCTTTATGTGGTGCACATGATGACTGAACCTAAGCTAATAAACATGATTGAAGGGTTGTGGTTGATGATGAATGGCAGAAAGAATTGGAGGGTGATGGTGAAGGTGAAAAGGAATTAGATGAGGGTGAAGTGAATGGAGTAAAATAGATAGATAACGAGGATTTGCAGGAGGGTGATGTTGAAGGTCAAGACAACTTACATGAGGTGGATGAGGTTGAGGTTTATGGTGAAGCTGAAGATAAGTTAGATGAGGAGTGTGAGGATAAAGAGAATGGTGTAGTAGTTGAGGATTTTTTTGATGAAGGGCTAGTTGATGTCAGCCTTGAAGGTGACACAGCTAATGAGTCACGGGATGGTTATGTGGAATGTGAAGTTGGAGGTATTCAAAAGACAATGCAAAAGAAACTTGTTCTAGTCAATAATAGTGTATTGATTCACATGAGGATAAGGTTGAAGGAGTAGGATATGACAACCAGTTTTCTGATATTGAGTGACACTTAGATGAATTACTTACTGCTACAAATAGTGATGAAGAAGACAATGATAAAGAGAGTTGTGGAAGGTTTGGAACCTTCTCAATGCCAAAACGTATGGAGCTATACAAAAGGAAACTAGGTACTTATTTCACAAAGAAAAAGGAATTTACAGAAGCCATTTGAATGTATGCGTTGGTAAATGGGAAGAATTTAAGATTTGATCGAAATGACAAGAAGAGAGTTACTGTCAAATGTGTTGGTGCCAAAGGAAAATGCAAATTGTATGCTTATTGTGCATATATATGTCTATAGTGAAGTCATGGCAACAAAGGAAAATAATAGATAAGCATAACTGTAGTAGAGACTTTAATGTGAAATTAATGAATGAAAAATGGTTAAGTAAGAAGATGGAAAAGACAGTTAGAGAAAACCCACATATGTAGGTGATGGATATTCGTGACAAGTTTAGTAGGAAATTGAATGTATGTATCTCTAAAAATATGGATTTCAGAGCTAAAGCTATTGCAAGAGATACTATTGATGGGTCATTCACAAAGCAGTATAGAAGAATATATGATTATACACATGATCTTTTGAGAGGAAATCTAGGATCTACAATAAAGGTCAAAGTCAAAAAATTGACGGTGAAGTAATATTTTGGAGATTTTATGCATGTCTGAAGGCATGCAAAGATAGTTTCACCTCATGTAGACCTATCATTGAGTGGATGGCTGCTTTTTGAAAGGCAAGTACAGTGGTGAGTTATTGACAATAGTTAGAAGAGATGGCAATGACCAAATTTTTCCTATAGCATATGCAATTGTAGAAGTTGAAAACAAGGATTCATGAAGATGGTTCTTGGAGCTTCTAATAGATGATTTGGGTGGGGATGTAGTGGATGCATCATGCACCTTTATATCAGATCAAAAAAATGTGGGATTCTTATAATATTTTATTATAATGCTACTTTATTTCAAAAATTGTGCTTATAACAAAACCATTTTTATTTCATGGGGTTTGCTACAAGCTATCCAAGAACTTCTCCCTAGAGTGGACCAGAGATTTTGTGTACGACATCTGTATGTAAATTTCCACAAGCAATTCCCTAAAAAAAATCTGAAATGTCTCATGCGGATGGTTGCATATTCGACATATCCACAAGTTTGGGAGAAAGCAATGATGAAAATTAAGGAGGTCAATTAGGATGCATTCAAATACTTAATTGTTATTCCCTCAAGGTTAGTAATATATTCATTGTTAGTGGACATTATTTAAATATTTCGTATACTGTTTTGTTAGGTTTTGGTCAAGATCTAGGTTTACCCTAAGATCTCAATGTGACACTCTAGTAAACCACATGTGTGAGTCATTCAATGGTGTGCTAGTTCATACTTGGACCAAGCCCATTATAAGCATGTTAGAGGATATTCAAGTGTATATCATGAAGAAATGGGCCACTAACAAAAAAAGAATATGAGCTCATAAGGGCTCAATCTGCCTAAAAATACTAGACAGACTTAAACAGGAATCAGAACTAGTGAGACACTGGATACCAAGGTACATGAATTTCTAAAACGGAGCATTTGTAAGATTGTTCTTACTGTCCTCCTTTTACTTTAAGTACATCAATTCAGTCCTCTATTTTATATAACTTGTTTTAATTTGGTCCTCTGTAATTGTCATATTTATGGATTTGTTACTCAAATTAGGTGGACAGGAGATAAGTTATTTGAACTCTGCCACGCGTCAGCACTTGAGGAACAATTTGTTGTTAACATTGACAAAAAAGGAGTGTACATGCAGAAAATGGAGGAATCAGTGGAATTCCATGCAATCACGCCCTAAGTGCAATGAAGTTTTTGAATATGAATGCAAAAGACTTTATCTCACATTGGTTTAGGAAATCAACCTATGAACAAACATACACATCAATTGTTTACCCTATCAACGGTCAGAAGTGTGGGAGATTACATCTTATCCCGATGTCATGCCTTAAAAGAAAAGAATACTACCTGGAAGACCTAAGAAAAAGAGAAGATTTTTCATGGGAGATAAAGATGGATGATACTCAATTGGCTTAGGGAGGGTTTGGTAAAAGATGTGTTGTATGTAGGCAAGTTGGACACAACAAAAAATATTGTCCTATTCGACAACAATAAACTAAATCAGTTCCTCCACCACAATCTTCCCCACCAATAGGTGCTCCACCAACAACAACCCCACCCATAGGTGTAGGCCCAACAACAACACCACCAACAGTAGAACCATCAACAACCTCAAAACTAGCATCAACAAGAGTAGGCCCAACAACACCCTCACCAACAACACGACCAATAACAACAGCCCCACAAATATCAGTCAACCTGTCCCAATAATCTCAGATTCCACCTCAACCAATGAGGAATTAGCTCAAGGCTAAGAGTGGACGAGTTTCGAAGCCATAAGGTGTTTTATATATGTTTTGGAACCTGCTACTTTGGTTTTAGTTGTTTAAACGTGCCTGTATTAGTAGTTTCATTTTGTGGACTTGTGATATTTCAATTGTTGATCTCATTTTATTTTATGCATTTGTTGTTATGATGTAAGCAATGCAAAGATACTTGTGTTTTGTGCTTATTTTGGCTCTGTTTTGAGCAATATTATGATGTAATTTTGCAGTACAATTGGTGATCAATACCTTTATATCAGTTCCAATATTATGTATTGCAAGATTCAATAGCACCCATTTTTATTATCACCTTTAATTCAAACAATGTATTGAAATTTCTATTCGAAACACAATGACACAACCTAATAAAACTTTTTTCATTCAATTATGTGATTACACGAAGTGCTCCACCATTTTACAATGCATCTTGGATTTTTCATCAACACTGAAAATAGGATTACGTTAAATACACAAACAAAATAGACCCCCCAAATTAACACCTTCACCCTATTTTCCAAAATGAAAACATATTTTCCTAAAGTCAATATTTTCATCCTTTACCCATCCATTTCTTCCATCTTCAGCACACTAACATCCATTTCTTCATTCTTCATGACGGGACAAACAATTTCTTCAATTACATCTCCACTGGACCAATTGAAGTAATTGTAGCCAAGCAATTGTTCAGATCCCCTTTGTCCAACAAGCCAATAAAAACCCGTCAAAATTACCACAAAAAAACTTCTCCATATCTTAAACCAAAAAAAAAAAAGAAAAACTTCCATGGATCTTACCTTAAACTTAGGACAACCCCAGAATTGTTTCCCCCTACTTTTAGGGGTTCTAGTAGTTCTCAAGACAATTTCTCACCATAATAGCAAACTGGTATTAAACCCAACCTCTTCGAGCCACCTCCATGAGAAGAATCACTTCGATTTTGCATCCCCAAACCATTACAGGAGCACGACGAGCATGAATGAGAACAAGAAATTGATAAACGGGGAAGACAACCTCTTTTCTTCACTCCTTCAAAAACCTATACTTGTAAATGCTAGGGAAAACTCATTCCTATTACTAAAAAGGAGACCAACCACGTCATTTCCATTATATTTAAAATTTAAATGCACAAAGTAATATACAAAAATCCAAATCATCATGTGTAAACGCCATTTATGAAAAAGTAAAAAAAATGCCTTAATTGTAACAATTTTTCAGAATTATAAACCCAATTGAGACAAAAAAAAATCTATCGACCTATTTGAGAGTTTTGAACGAAAACTTGGACCAATGGAGTATTTTAACCAAAAAAGTAATTACAACTATTTAAAAAATACAATGTTTACCAAAATAAAAAGAGTACAATTTATGAATCACTTATATACATTTTCATTCCTCCTCTTCTTAATATTCATTCACACATACCACTCAGATTTTTTATCATTTTTCTTCATCTTGGTCTTCACCAATAGGTTGTAAAAAATAAAAAAGTTCAATAACTGTTTCAAATAATGATTGCATTTCATTATAATGTAATAACAAAATGAAAAAAAGACATTTGTTAAAAAAACTATACCAAAATCCCATATGCTCCTTGTTAGAAAATAACGTAATCATCGTAGGGCCTAAAAGATGAAATGCAACTCAATTATATCTATGATAACATTAAAAAAAATGCATTAGCGTGAAGGACAAATATGTAGGGGAATCTTTTATAGAGGCATCTCCTTGAATTCAAAAAATAACAGAAGGAAAAATATGTAAGGGCATCTTATTAAGCAATACTTACATTCCATATTGAATAAATCTAATTTATCAAGCATTGGCCACTATGAGAGGAAAGCATATTTCAAGGTGTTGAGAAAAAGTTTCAGGGTTCATGTCCTTAATTGAATGAATAACATAGTTTGATGTTTATGAAGATGTTACCTTCATGTTTAGGACTTTTGATAACAATGGAGTAGACTTTAAGAACTTGAATGAAAGGAATAGGTTAACCTTGTCTTGTTGATGCAAACTCTCATCTTCTTTATAACCCTATTTATAAAGAAACAAAGTAAGATAAGACATGCAACCAAAAAATAGCCAAAATTGAAAATTGTAGGTTAATCTTCCAAAGCTTCAAAACAATGTCGTTCGCGATGAGATAGAAGTGAAAAACATATCCATGTAGCCCTATGCTACCTCCCAACACCAACGACCTCGCTGGCGAAACTCGCCTCATTGTGAGTAGACTGAGCCCAAGCCTCGACGGTTGGAAACTCCTTCACATCGTCCTCGCTCCTCCAGTGGGCGTGGTTCAACGCAACCTCAAACTCGTCGTTCATCAAATAATTGAATGAACCAATGGAACGGGATCATGAACATTAATTGCCTCAAGGATTACATAAGTTGCCTAACTCGAGGCGAAACCTATCACTATTGCCATTGATAGAGGATGGTGGCAGAGGGAGCAGGCGACTGTAGGGTGATGGACATGTGATTTGCTATTGATGAACTTTTGCTTAGGATTTTGATCTTGGTAAAATTGTAGGGTTTTGATTTTTAGGGATGTTTTAGTTGAGTGTGTTTTATTTAGGGGAAAAGTTTTACTTAGTGAAAAAATTAGGTAGAATGGAAAATGAGGTGGGAAATAAAAATAAATAAAAGAATAATAAAATGGTGTATGTTTAAAACCTCTTTAAAAAATAATTTAAACCCCAATTATTATAATCACTTAAGATAATTCACTAGGCCATCCTAAATCCTGTCAATTCGTGGAGGAGAGGGGGTTATAACTTCCACAAAATAACCTCCACTAAATATAATATTTTTTTATGGTGACTCTCACTAGAACTCTCTTCATCTTAGCTACTTTAGATGTCAACAACCCTAAGAATCATAGTCTTCTTTGTGGGGCATTGAGATGCAATGTGACTTGTACCAAGACAATTGAAGCATTTAATATTACTAGTGTGAGTGTGTGATGATGACCCTTCCCTTAATTTCTTTCCTTCCTTCTCCTTTACTAAGTTCCTAATGGGATCTTCTTTCACTTGTTTACCCTCCCTTTTGTAGTCATTCTTACCATAAGAGTTAGACTGGGTACTTACAATTTTTTTTTTCAAATTTTGTTGCTCTACCTTTATGCAAATTTGTTCCAAGTCATTTAAGTCTTGGTAGGGAAACAATTCCACTTTATCTCTTTGTCAAGACTTAGACCACTTAGGAACCTAGGACATGGTTGTGTCCTTATGTTCCCTAATCCCAACCCTCATCATGTATAGCTCCATCTTTTGTCTATATTCCTCAACACTCATGTTCCTTTGATTGAGTCTTTAGAGCTTATCCATAAGCTCCCTATGGTAGTAAGAAGGATGCGTCTCCTTCTAAGGGTACTCATAAGGTCATTCCAATATTGGACTTGAGGAGCAATGTTGATTCTCCTCTCCCTTTCTAGGAATGTCCACCAATACATCACATATCCTTGAAAGCTTAGGTTAGCCAAGGGTACTTTTCTCTCCTCATTTACTTGGTGGTAAGCAAAGAGTTGCTCCACATTCATCTTCCAATTGAGATATGTTTCTGCATCACCTTTCCCATAGAAGTGAGTGAGATCTACCTTAGTTTCTCTTGAGACATAGTCCATTCTAGTTCTTCTTGGAGGAGGAGAAGGAGGTTGATAAAATTGGTCCACTATCCTACTACCTCCTCGTAGTGTGTGATAAGTGTGGGAATCCTTGAGATCTTTGAGTGCCTCCTCCTTTTAATTTTCTCTTATAGTCTCTCATCCTTTTGCTTTAAAATTCTAAGTTTCTCTTTTAGGATAACAAGTTGGTCCTCTCTTTGAATTTTCTCTTTTTCTTTTAAAATGGCCTAAGTTTCTAATTTTTTTGTAACTTTAGCTCTTAAGAAATTTGGTTAAAGAGTTTTGGAGCCTTTTCACTAGAGTCACTACCAATTTAGTAAGAATGATTCCTAGACATGGTTATTCTTTTTTTTTTTGTTTCAGGTTTTTGTGACTTTTTCTTTCAAAGAAATTCCAAAGAGGAAATAGATAAGAAGTTTCTTAAGTTCACTATCAAAAAAGAAAGGTGAGTCACTTGGATTACTCAAATCTTTCCTTGTCAAAGCTTACCTCAATACTCTTGCACAAAAGTTCTTAAATGGAATCAAGTGAAAGATGAAGTTGAGACACAATAAGCTATAAAGTAAAAACAAACAAGCAATGCAAGAAAATAAAGCACCTAAACTAAGAGTGTCCTAATGGTGAGGCTACTTGGCACTTAGAACCTTCAAGACATACTCACCATCTAAAGCATTTTTATTAATTACAAAGAGGTTATAATTTGGCGATGAGAGAACACCAAAGGCTCTTCCAAGACACCTAATTAGGCTAAACACAACAAGTTGCTAAACTAAAAAAATACACAAAAAAATAAGTCTTTTTCCCAGGTGTTTCACTCATCTTCTTCCTTTTCCTCTCTCAATTGTTTGGCTACTAATCTCCTTCAATTTGAGTTTCACTTTGATTTCCACCCGCTAAGATGCTATCTCAAGAGACTGGTCCACCTCCAAAGAAAGTCTATACCAAAGATTTACACCAAAACCTAAAGAACACCAAAGAAAACATAGCAAGAAAAGGCTTAAAACAAACAGAAGCTAAATTGAAAGAGAGAACACATGAGACAAAACTAGAGATTATCCTTTGAAGAAAAACAATAAACAATGATAAGAAACAATTTAAGCACACAAATAAGAAACACCTAAGGAATGACACTAGAATAGATTGCAAAGATAAAATTCAAACTAGAGACAATCATGTACTTGATTCACAAGAAATAAAGCTCCGAAACTCAAATCAAATGAAACAACACTAAATTGAGTAGTAGTAATCGTCCTAGTGCCCATATTTTTATTCTTTCTTTTGCTCTTTTGATCAACACTTTTTTCTATTTTTCTTTTACTCTTTCTGAATTGTTCTTCAACAATTTTGTAGCAACAAAGCAAGACCACTACTCTACCATGTTCAGCATATGAAATTACTTGCAACAAAAAACAAGAAAACAAGAAGCTACTCAAATGAAGGAAACCTAATGAAATCAAATTTGTAGAATAAGAAACTCAAACAAACATAAGATATGCCTAACTCTAAGAACTTGTTAATGAATTGATAAAAAGTATGAATTCAAATATGAAAAATAAAAAACACTCAAAAGGACAATTAACATATACAATTTACATAATTAAAATAAAAAAAATCACATAGACCTCATATTTTGCATTTTCAATCGTTAAAACTAAGAAATAACAACATGAAAAAGACTAAATATGACTTAGACAACATATATGAATCTCAAAATGGATTACTTTTTTATATTATAAATTCTTTTGCCTTCTAGTTTTAATATTTTTCCTTCTCTTTCCTTTTAAAAGAATTTACATAAAGCACAAAATATGTAAGAATTTGATGATCGAGCCAAGATTCCCTAATTACAATTGACAATTTGACCTCCTAAGAGTTCAATATTGAACTTATAGAGTAAACATGTCTAGTTTAAAAATGGTTTAAATATATATTTGGTTCCCATTTTTGTTATTTTTATTCAATTTGGTCCCTATTTTCGTGAAAAGATATATTTAACTCTTTAAAAAATGAAACATGGGAAAATATATTAGAATTTTTTTAAAAAAGATATCAGATATATTTTGAAAAAAAAATAGAACTAAATTTCACACTAGAAATATGAACTAAAACTACCTCACCAGTGCAGTAAGGGCTTTTTGCCCCGGTTATTTTCCTCATTTTACCTCGGGGTGGAACCGAGGCATACTGGGGTGAGGCCAAAAGGTACCCCCTTTTGGCCTCGGTTATTACCCGAGACCATAGAGTCCCTTTTATGCCTCGGTTCTAAATGAACCGGAGCCATAGGGTTCCTTTTCTGCCTCGGGTCCACGAGAACCGAAGCCATATATGGTAAATGCAAAAACTTTCGCAAATTCTCCCGTGTGCACTCCTTCGAGTGTGACAGCTATTACAGCAGCCACCGTTGTCGCCGCAACTGTATGGTGGGTTGCCCATGGACTGCTTCCTCTGTGTACTCCACTTCACACACCCTTTGCATGGCCTCCTGCACCACCCAGTGCACCTCCATCCATGGCTCCCACTGAAACACAACACAAAATCCAACAAGGAGAGGTTAAGCCAGAAAACCCTCCTTTGCAAGATCAGATACTGGATCCAGAACAATTAGAAGTTCTGCAAGCTCAACACTCGGTTTCGAATTCACCAGGTGTTTCTTCATCAAAATTTGAGGAGAAGGGTGATACCAATGTAAATATTGCATCAAAGGCTACTAATGATGAGATGAACCAAGCAGTTTCGAACTCACTCGCGGCGGGAGGTGATTTGCAATCGGTGAACCTGGACAGCGCGACGGAGGCGACGACGCACGACTATTGACGAAGGATGCTGGTCGGCGACGGAGGCAGAGCGTGGTGGTGGTGGCAAAGCGGAGAAATTCGTGCAGAGAGAAGAGAGTTAGGGGAGACGATGAATAGTAGCTAGGGCTCACGAATTGGAAATTTTAACAGCCCTTATGGCCTCGGTTCAATTAATAACCGAGGCCAAAAGCCCATTTATTGCCTCGGTCCTTAAAGACCCAAGGCCAAAAGCCTGATGCTGATGGCATTTTTGAAAATTTGAGAACTGACGATGCCTTATATGCTTCAGTTCTGTTGCAACCGAGGCCAAAAGTCCCATTTATTGCTTCGGTACTTAAAGACCCAAGGGCAAAAGCCTGATGCTGATGGCATTTTTGAAAATTTGAATACTGACGCTGCCTTATATGCTTCAGTTCTGTTGTAACCGGGGCCAAAAGTTGGACAAAAATTGCAAAAATGTCACCGCCTCCTTATAGGCTTTGGTTCAGTGACAACCAAGACGTATAAGGCGAAGTAAAATGCCAAATCTGCACTAGTGCCTATTTCTGTTTTTTGGAACTTTTAGTACCGAAAGTATTCTTTCGTTTTGTATTCCTTCAATGTTACTTTATACGGTAACGATGCTTTTCTATTACTTCGAATACATGTTAAAAATAGAAAGAAAAAAGTTAAAAAATTTAGATAGTTCAACACATGTTTAAATTAGGTTATTTAGTGAAATGTGATTATAGTATATGATGTAATTTAATTATGTATTTGGTGATGTCCGACATAAATTAATTTAGAAATGTGATAACATGATTTAGATATTTGAAGTCGACAACTTAGTATGGAACCTTTACAATTTGTAGAAGTGAACAAAACTTAGTATGATTTAGATTTGATGTTGAACATGAATTTATTTAGAAATGTGGCTGGGTTAGAAGTCGACAGTTTAGCGTGGGACCTTTACAAGATGCAGAAAGTAGTGTCCACAACATGGCCGAGAGAGGTCCACAAAGCATCGATTTGGATTGACTATCTCAGTCAAAATCACAGCAATATCATTGACAAACAGTGAACATGAAATGTTCCACTTGCGATTCGCAAGTTGCCTAATCTATCCAACTACATTTGGATTTTTTTCACGTATTCTCATTAAGCAATATTCTAAAATTTATAAATGAGGACTAATCTATTCACTGAGAACATAACTTATCTTTTCATTGGGAGAAGAACATACTTCTTAATCAAATATTATTTTTAATACATTGGATCAATCATAATGCTTAAGACAAATATCGTAATAAATATATCACTACCAGAAATTTTTTATTAATGATTAAATTTAGTGACAAACTTAATCATTACAGTAATCACTTTAAATTTTATTTATAAAATAAAAGATCATTAGTTACTAAAATAATCACTATTATGAATAAAAAATTATAATTAGTCTTTAAATTGGACTCTAAGAGTTAGTTACCAAAGGGATTAATTTATAAATTGTTCATTAAACATTAGCTACCATTTATGATTATCAAAAGACATTTGTTTCTGAATTAGTCTGTAATTAATTAATGACTAATTTAAAGATCAATTATAATTTATCATTTATAATAGTAACTACTTTAATAATCAATAATTTCTTATTTTGTAAATTAGCCACTATAATAATTAACAATATTTTGTCACAAAAATTAATTATTATTTAAGAGTTTTTTTAGTGTAGTAAAAAAATATGATTAATTGGTTTTGATAGAAAGTTAGTGTAATGTTTTTTACATTAATTATCTTTTTAAAGTTGGTATGAGTTTATTTTTGTAATTGCTATATAAGTTAATAACCTTTACTTATATAATGATAATATTTTACAATTCGTGTATAGGGATGACAACGGGGCGGGGCGGGGACGGGTTTTACTATTCCATACCCATCCCCGTAAAAAAAATTCATCCCCATCTTCATACCCAAACCCAACGGGTATCAAACTTTTGTCCCATCCCCATCCCCACCGGGTAACGGGTATAATCTCGTACCCATACTCGTACCCGTTTACTTACTACTTTAATATTAATTTTAACTAATTTTTATAAAATAATAAAAATTACGGTAAAGGAAACATAATATTATCAAATATTCAATATTAGGAGTATGGTTGTTTCTTTGATATCAAATACTTTGAAATAAATTATAATTGTTTACATTTTAGATTAGAATACCAAATAAAATTTAATGAGAACCAAAACATTTATTAAATTTGCAAACATTAATGAAACCTAGTTGATAAACTTTAAAAATATTTTTTTTTAAATTATAAAAGGAAAAAATATTTTTAAAAAAATATAAAAGGAAAAAAATATTTAAATTAAAATGTATTTTAAATGTTTGTTTACTTCAATTTTTTAAATTATAATGAATCTATATTTTATACACTAATAAAAGTTATAATACATCACTTGATCAAAATGACGCAAAGAACAAATAATAAACATAATAATAAAATTTTAACATAGATCTTGTATCTTTTGAACCACAATATATGTTGGATGGTGGTAAAAAAATATTCATGGCAATTACATTAAATTTTTATATTATAGTAAATAAAAATTATTTATACAATTATATTGAAAAAATTAAAGTATGATTGTAATGAGTTAAAAAATAAAAACTAATTAGATAAAATTTATCAAAATAGTATTCTACATGATGAAAATAAACAAAAAATAAAAATATTAAGAAATTATCACATGTGTGTCTTATAAACAATTTGGAGACTATTGGAAGGAATCACACAAAAAGAAACAAATATATAATTAAGGGTATGATAAGATGAAAAATATCTTAGAGATCTAAGAAAACTTTTCAAATATCAACATATATACTCAATGGTTGATAAAGAAATGACGCAAAGAACAAATAATAAACATAATAAAATTTTATCATAGATCTTGTATCTTTTAAACTCCAATATATGTTGGATGGTGATAAAAAATATTCATTACAATTACATTAAATTTTTATATTGTAGTAAATAAAAATTATTTATACAATTATAGTGAAAAACTTAAAGTATGATTGTAATGAGTTAGAAAATAAAAAATAATTAGATAAAATTTATAGAAATAGTATTCTACATGATGAAAATAAACAAAAAAAAAATATTAAAAAATTAACAAATGTGTGTCTTATAAACAATTTGGAGACTATTGGAAGGAATCACACAAAAGAAAACAAATATATAATTAAGGGTATGATAAGATGAAAAATATCTTAAAGATCTAAGAAAACTTTTCAAATATCAACATATATACTCAATGGTTGATAAAAAAATGACGCAAAGAACAAATAATAAACATAATAAAATTTTATCATAGATATTGTATCTTTTAAACTCCAATATATGTTGGATGGTGATAAAAAAATATTCATAACAATTACATTAAATTTTTATATTGTAGTAAATAAAAATTATTTATACAATTATAGTGAAAAAATTAAAGTATGATTGTAATGAGTTAGAAAATAAAAAATAATTAGATAAAAATCATCGAAATAGTATTCTACTTGATGAAAATAAACAAAAATAAAAATATTAAAAAATTAACAAATGTGTGTCTTATAAACAATTTAGAGACTATTGGAAAGAATTGCACAAAGAAAAAGAAATGTATAATTAAGGGTATGATAAGACGAAAAATATCTTAGAGATCTAAGAAAACTTTTCAAATATCAACATATATACTCAATGGTTGAGAAATAACAAAAATTGTTTTAGCGAAAGAAAAGAGTTCTTGAAATGAAATAAAAATTAATAATAATTAGTAAAGATTTTTTTTATATTACCAAGTAAATGAAATGTTTATGCTATTAAACACTTAAATTAAGAGTATTAAACATTCTCATGTGAAAGGAAAATATACAATAAATAAAAATATTAAAAAATAGTAAAAATATTCAAATGTTACACATAATTTTTTTTTTAATTGACATACATCATTTTAACATAATTACATAAAGATTATGATAAGATAAAAAATATATTGGAGATGCGAATGAGTTTCGTGACAAACCAAATATTTAGAAGAAGTAAAAAATAAAAAGAATATATATGGTTACTTAATTAATTGTGAATAATTTAAACGAGGGTGGAAATATGGCGGGGACGGGTATTATGGCAGGGATATACTCATCCCCATCCCCATCCCCATACCCAATTGAAAAAATCGGGGATTCCCCATACCCATACCCATACCCAGTCAATACGGGGATTCCCCGTCAAAACGGGGACGAGTTCGGACAATACCCACGGGGATGGTTTATTTGCCATCTCTATTCGTGTACATTTGTATTTATCCAATAATTTAAAATTTACAAGTAAAATAAATAAATTCCATTTCCGAAGTAACATTGCGCGTATCTAATTTAATATACAATTTAGAACTTAACAATCAAAATTTTTTTAATAAAATATTATATCCTTCACATAACCATTTAAATTTTATTGACCACAAACAGCTTTAACACTAACGTGGCATTGAATGAGGATTGTGCACCAAAAAAAAATCGATATTCTAAAACAAAGGGTATTACCTATGGATGGCAAAATGGGCCAGGCCCGCCCAAAAAAGGGTGGGCCGGGTTGGAATTTCTAACCCGTGAATCCACTGCAACCCGACTCGCCTGACCCGCCAGTTTAACGGGCCAAAAAAGGTCAGTCCGCGGGCTGGCCCGCCAATCCATTTTTTTTAAAATTTTTTTATGTTTAAAATTAAAAATAATTAAAAAATAATACTTTTTTTACATTATATAAATAAATTTATATATATATATATATATATATATATAATAAATTTATAAACAAAATTTTAATAAAAAGTTAAAAAAAGTTAAAAAAAATTAAAAAAAAATTTAGAAAAGTAAAAAAAGAAAAAAAAAAGAGATGGGCCAGCCCGCCGGCTCGCCAGCCCTCCCGAAAACGGGACGGGTTACAGTTTTCGGCCCGTTTTGACATGGCGGGCCAACCCGGTCCAGCCCGTTTTTGGTGGGCCACAAGTGTGCCGGGCCAAAACGGGCCGGTCTGGCCCGTTTTGACACCCCTAGTATTACCTAGACCTACATCTCATGTTTCATTGCAAAAAACATTTTGAGACCTCCTTTCTTTCTGTCTTCGTCAGCCGGAAACCCAGATTCAAACATTCTTTTTCCGTAATCTCCTCTAACATCTCATACTTTTTATGTTTTTTTTTTCTCTTTGATGAATGAATGTTTCCTTACATATGGATGAACTACTTCAAGAACACAATAAAGGTAGTAAGTTTTCTACTTCTTGTAGATATTTTCTTCTTCTCTTCATCTCTAAGATTTGAATACTTTTTTATGTTTGTTTGTCTCTAATGAATGAATGCTTTATAGCAGATTGATGAATGTTTCAAGAACACAATAAAGGTAGAAGCTTTTGTTCTTCTTGCGAATCTTTTCTTCTTCTCCAAGATTTGAATACTTTTTTATGTTTTTTTCTTTGATAAATGAATGCTTTCTAGTAGATGAATGAACATAATAAAGGTGGAAGCTTTTGTTCTTCTCGAAGATCTTTTCTTCTTTTCCAAGATTTGAATATTTTTTTATATTTTTTTTCTCTGATGAATGAATGTTTTCTAGCAGATGATGAGCTGTTCCAATAACACAATAAAGGTCGAGGCTTTTTGTTCTTCTTGCGAATCTTTTCTTCTCCAGATCTGAATACTTTTTATGTTCTTTTTCTCTAATGAATGAATGTTTTTTGTCAGATGGATGAACTGTTTGAGGAACACAGTAAAGGTAGAAGCTTTTGTTCTTCTCGCAGATCTTTTCTTCTTCTCCCAAATCTGAATACTTTTTTGTGTTTTTTTTCTCTAATGAATGAATGCTTTCTGGCAGATGGATGAATTGTTTCAAGGACACAATAAAGGTATAAGCTTTTGTTCTTCTCGATCTTTTCTTCTTCTCCCATATCTAAATACTTTTTTATTTATTTTCTTTGATGGATGATTTCTTTCTATCAAATGGGTGAAATGTTTGAAGAACACAATAAAGGTACAAGCTTTTCTTCTTCACGCGAAGTTTTTCTTCTTCTCCCAAATTTGAATACTTCTTCTCCAGATGGATGAAATGTTTCAAGAACACAATAAAGGTACACAATATTGTTCTATGTCTTTGAGATGAAGGAACTGTTTCAAGAAGACAACAAAGATACATTTTTTTGTGGATTGTTTTTGCTTCTACCACTTGTATGTATTGTTGTATGTCTTTTTTTTTATCAATGCAGTTTTTCTTTGAAATGAATTAATTTTTTCAACAAGACAACAAACATACAGTTTTTTTCTTCTTCTTTCATATGTTTTCTGCTTCTTCCACATTTAAGTAGTTTTCTGTCTCTTTTGCACCTTAAAAATGAAAATTTTCTTTTAGATGAATGAACTCTTCTTTTGTTTTTTCTTAACAAAGTGTCAAACACATTCATGCTTTTTTAATGATTTTCAATTTTGATTTTTTATTTATTGATTTTTGTATTTTTGGATTCATAGTTCTCTTTGAATGAAGTTTTTGTTCAGCCATAATGAATGTTATCTTTTTTTCTTTTCTACCTTTTCTACATCAGGTATGTATTTTTTTACGAAAGGTTCCATTTAAAATATTTGAATTTAATTTATTTATTTTTATCATGCATTCCATTTTAATAACTCTAACGTTATTATTTATATCTACGAATGTTGAGTTTATTTATATCTTAATCTATTTTCATTCTATCAGTAACAATCTTTTCCCACTTCATTACCTATCTATAAGTAATAATATTTTCTGTCTTCTATTAAAAATCTTCTTCTATTACTATTCTTCTTCATTACCAATCTATTATTATGATTAAATATCAGGTAAAGTTGAAGTTTCTATATCTTTCTCTATTCTAGGGAAGGAGGATAGAGGAGTTTTTGGTAGAAAACTAGTTTAGCAAGTGACTTTAGAGGCAATAAGTGGAGTACTCTCAACAACAAGTCTATTACCATTCCAAAATAACCAAATACAAGTGTAAGAAGGCCCCATTTATAGGATGGATGGCCAACCTAATGTAATGAAAATGTAACATGAAATGAAATGGGGATGTAGCTTGGAGAAGAACCATAAATGGTGGTCGTTGGATGCAAAAGAGTGAGGGATCTAGAGCCGTGTGGCAAGTCACACACTCCTTGCTTGCACCATGTGGAAAAGAGGCACTCCAAGCCTTGCACCAAGGATGAAATGTGCGTTCCACTTTGTCTCTAAGCATAGTCTCGACCGAGTTATTTAATTGGGCTTGCATTAGCCCAATTTGAAGGGTAAACAATAAAGTACTTTAGCATTTTTATTTTATAGCATGGCCTAACATTTGCCCAAAAATAAAATCTATTCTACTGCTCCAATCATGTTTCCTCTCATATTTTGATATCTTCTTGAGCCCATGAGAATAACATATGAAGCCCATGATGAATTTGATCTTCTTGAGACTAGCCCATTTAGATCCTTTTAAGCATGCCTCTTGTTAATGGGCCTCTGATTGGGCTTAGATCTTTAGGAGCATATGGGCCTAGAATTGGGCCTATGGTGTACTCATAAGTTGGCTTTCTTTTCTTCTTGATATACCCATCATATTCATGAAAGATGGTGCAATGATACTCTCAATACCTTTTACCCGTTTCACGCATAGAGGCTATATTGAAGGGACCCACGTTATGCATGTAGAATAGTTTTCTTGTATCATGATTGAAGTGTGTTTGTATTGTAGACACATGATTCTTAGTGATTTTCCTTGTGTGAAGTGGTGCCTTGGTTGTTTTGATAGGATGACTTGTGTTGCTTTTTGGGGCAGCCTTGTACACGTTCTTTTCCTTTTCTCTACCAAATGCGTCAGGATCGTGTTAGTGCAAAGAAGACTTATGCCACCTACAACCTTCTTATAGTGTTGTAGTGTGCTTGTATCCATCCTCTCTTGACTTTTTTTCACTCTCTCTCTTTTGGACGTGTGGGTTTCATAGGTATGAGGGAGCTTGTTGGGCATGTTTTGAAGACCACCTATGAAGCATAGAAGACGCTACATCAAGGTGGAGATGTCAAGTGGCAACGTGTGAATAAAACTTTGGTGACCCTTAAAGAAATATAGAACCTTAGTATTTTATTTCTCTTGGTGGGTTTTGGAAACACATGATTCCGCATGGCAACCAAGCTTCTTTGTCCATAGTGCATACACGGATTTTGTGGTAGTCATCGTGTGATGTTCTTAGGTAGTGTTGGCACGAAATTACTTCCACTCTTGGAAAGGGGCGCTGCCTCACAATAGCATGAACGAGGTTCTTTTGCATGTGGGGGGAATGAAGGGAGATGGCCACTTATGAGAGGTTTCAGAACAATGTTGTTCAAATCAACGTGGTGGCACTGAAGTCCTAATCTGCAGTAGTTGAAAAGTTCTATTACGAGTTGATACAATAAAATAAGAAAGCTAGTACAAAAAAACAACTATTACCGTTGGTTTAAATCCATTGGAACCAAGTAATATTTGTCGATAAATGTGTCTTTCTAATGGATTACCAACTGACACCAATCCTTTGGTAAATATGGCGTAGGTAATACTTACCGACGGATATAGTCATCGGTAATTATCGAAGGATTATTCCGTCGCTAATTATCGACAAATATTGGCCTTAGAAAATTATCGACGGATATATCCATCCGTAATGTCATGCGACAGGTGTGTAATTTTTCGACGAATTTGGCGACGCAAATATCTGTCAATATTGTAAATATTATTTTTGGGTGCATTCTACAATTCTAGCTTCCCTAACTTAAATAATTATTAGACTTGCAGTCTCACAAATACAATCAAACCTTTCAATCTCATATATAATTATTGCCAAGTAATCCAAACAACGATCATACAATATTATATGTCTACATACACCAAACAAACATTAAGGTTCTAATAGTCTACATAATCATCTGAATGATTTTTTTCTACTTTAGGGTCTTATTGCTGCTGGGAATATGGCTGGACTACGGTGGGTTGAACTAGAGTGGGCTGCATTGGAGTAGGCTAGACTAGAGTGGGTTACTGCTGGTACGGTGTTGGATTGGACTGTTGCTGTTAAAGACAAGCATGGGCATTAGGAGGCAAAAAGGCCATGACTAGATTTTGGAGGTTTTGAAAATCTCGGCTTAAATTTTGATAAGCCTGATCACACTTCTCTAGTCTTTGTGTGAGTCGGTTCATGACCTCCACAAGATGGTTGTTGTTTGTGGATACCTCTTCCAACAATGTAAATTTTGCCAAGTTCTCAAGTCCCATAAAGTCTTACTTTATTTTTTCCACCGACGACATCAACCCAACACTGTGTCCTAATGACGTCTTCTTGATCAACATCATCATTATGCTCTAACGCATCAACACATGACCCTTGATCAGATCTGACTTGTGGCAGTCTGCTTGAAAATTTTTCGTATGAAAGAAAACAATGATAATTTAGTTAAACAAGGTATGATATTTAAGTTTAAAGGAATTAATAGTAAAAGCTTTTGCTTACATGTGTTCTCCGAGACCTTTCATCAACAAACTAGCCAGATCCCTTGCGACGAACCACAACAACTTTCGTACATTGGGTAAACGAAAAATGTTTCCACCAATAGCAACAAAGGGGAAATTAAAAACCAAAGGGGTTTTTAGAGAAAAGAGGGGTTCAACACTTTGTCGAGAGGTTGAAGAAGACGAGAGTTGAGGAAGCGAGCGACGTGGAGAGGTAAATCTGAGTTGAGGAAGTAAGCGACGTGGAGAGGTAAATGCGAGTTGAAGAAGAAGAAGATGACTTAGAGAAGATGTAGTTGAAAATGGGATTCAGAATCACACTTTTGTTTAAATTTGGGGTTTATTAAGAGAAAATAAAGTAAAAGTCTCATTGCCACGTAAGGTTGTGAGAGAAGTTGTCATTTTTTGGTGTCACTATATCATTTTCCTATATATTAAACACCATGCATGTATATGATTGAATTACTCCAGGATACGTGCCCGTGATCATGTTTCAAAAGAGGTATGAGTTTTGTATGTTTAATGGTTGAGTGGTAGGTTTTCATCCTCTTGGGTTTCATATATGTAAGAAAAATAAATTGGAATGCATTAATAGGAGTCACAAAGAAACTTTAAAATTACAAAAGAAGAAATAATGCATGTATGGTTAACTAAAGTATGAATTATGGATGATGTTAGTTTTAGTTCGTTCACGTGGTATAATGATCGTGCAGATTTCACTCTTGCTTTTGGGAGGGATCTTGAAAGTTACGTGATTGTGAGGTTTTTCGGCCTAGCTAGAAACCAGTGGTGACTCTTTCGGCTGTGTGAGGTAGTGGAAAAGGATGTGTGGCATTATTTATTCAGCCTTGTTCTACCAAATCTTGGCATATATTTTTATTGTCTCTAGTTAGCTCACCCCTTGCTTTTGTGTGCTTGTTGTGTATGTTGTATAACGTGTGTGTTATACGAGAATAGGTAATAATATAGGTGCTTCAAGCATGGATTAGATGGATGAGAGGAGGGAATGAACTCAGGGTTTTCTTTTGTTAAAGTTGCATTTACGCATTTAATTTACGCATTTAAAAATATTACGAATGTTTTATAAATGTTCATGGCACCCTAAATCGGGGTGTTACAGTTTTGGTCAATGATATCAGGTTCTCCTATTTATTCCTATTTGTTTGTGCAAGTCTTTCATTGTCGTTTTGGTAAATTAGAGTTTTAGGTGTAGTGTGATTAAAGTAAGCTTAGAGCTTTTCTTTCTACTGTGATAGAACAATAATTAAATTGCTTGTCAATATATTTTGGTTTTAATTTTCATTTTGCTCATTCTTAATTTGGGTGTTTTTGTGAAACTACATGGTAGAGAAAGCACTTTGGAAAATTGCCAAGTATTACAAGTAAGTAGAATCAATATTATAGTTCTAAACTAGTCATATTTTAAATATGGGATTCTTGGAGTACTGCCCTGATACCAATACACAATATAATATGATTGATGAAATTTTGTAACCTATGTGTATGTCAACTCAAGACCAATGGTAATTATGTGTTACAGGTTTGCTGCATTTCGTTTTGGTTTTTGGTTATTGTGCAATGGTCACTATTTGTAATTTTGTTCTCTAATTTGATGCTTTTGTGAGTTAGTGTTGTCGCAACCGAGATCGCGACGGGACGATGAACCAAAAATTTAAATTTATAAAAACAGAGTTTGGAGTCGCCACCATAATTTATTCTGGAAAACTACAGAAAAACTAAAAAACAATTAAGACAAGGTCTGCTAAAAAAACAAGATTTTGGGTCCGGAAGTCGGTTACGCGTGGGAAAGGTATTAGCACCCCACAACGTCCATCCTAAGACGATAACTTTAATTACATATGCAAAAAGATGTGGTTTTAAAAATATTTAATTTTCCCCAAAAGTAATAATAAAAGGATGTACAAAAGAAACAAAAAAAATTTTTGGTTCTTTGGGCCCGACGAGGATTAATCCTCGCTCCTACCTATCTCCATGTGAATGGAGAATAAGGGTTACGTAGTTCTTTTATGAAAAACTATTTGGAAAATTATTTGAAAAATTGTTTAATTTGTTTTATAATTTTGAAAACCTTTTTTAAATTTTAGTATTATTTTAAAATTGGTGTCACGCGACGCGAGCGGCCAGACGGACTCTTGAAATAAATTCTTTTGTCTAATCTTTTATTTTTTTATATTTTTTTAATCATTTATAAATTTTTAATATTTTTTTAAAATTATTTTAAAGTAGTTGTGGATGTCACTATGACGTCAACAACCAAATAGATATAAAAGAGCAAACAAACAAAACTATTTTTTATTTTTAGATCATTTGTATATATTTTTTAGAAAAAAAAACAAAAGTCTAAATTGGATGTCATGCGACTCGAGTGGCCGGGCAAACACTAAAGAAAGGGGAAAATAATATTTTTAATGATTGAAAAAAAGAATGAAAATTGAAAAAAAGTAAATCTAAAGATGAAAGAACTAAGAGTGACGTACCTTTAAAAATTTCAATATCTCCTAACCTTTTCTCTTTTCTTTTTTCTTGCTTCCTTATCTAATATTTTTGTGTTTGTTTTTGCAATAGAAATAAAAATGAGCGGTGTCTATGTGTGTGGTAGTGAGAGAGTGTAGAGAATATTTTCTTCTATTTTTTTCTACCTCCTTCAATATGTTTTTTTATGTTTTTTTTTGAAAGAGAGATAAAAAAGGAGGTGTATATGTGGGAGTGGTGATGGGAAAGAATTAGAAAAGTGTAGAGAATCTTTTTTCTTTTTTCTGGTCATGACATAATGCGTATTTATACTCACACTTTGCAATATCAATGCAATCTCAGCCTTAATTGTAATGAACAGTATAAGGAAGAAATTGGTCATTATAGGAACACATTATAGAGATCAAATCATAGCAAATCAGAGCACAAAATGAATCAAGATCAAAAATATTGATTCTAATCGTTAACAAATCGGAGCACAAAAATCGATCCCAATTAGTAATATTGATTCTAATTATATGAAGAGATATTTCTTTTAATTGTTAGAATCATATCACTAATTTCTCTATCAGAACAAAGGTAAAAGATATGTTGAGTTGTTGGGATCATGAAGAGAGGTGTGATAAAAAATTAGGCTCTTCCTTCTTTTTCCTTTTTTTTCATCTCTCTTTTTTTCTTTTTTTTTTGTAAAATTAAAGTTTGAAAATCTTTGAAGAAAATTTTGTTTCACATTTTTTTTATTTTCCATTAACTAAAAAACTATTTTTTTTATATTTTTTTTGAAAATAAATTTATTGACTCGGACGAAATTGGGTGTTGACAGCTGTCCCTCTTAACATTTAATTCAGAGGAAAATAATTTAGTTCATGCAACAGAATGTCCCTTATTTTGTTCTTTTTTTTTCACTTTTTTTTGTCTTATTTTTTGCTTAGACTGTCCTTCAAAGTTGTTAGTCTAGCAAATTTTTCATCCTTTTTTTGTTTTTTTTTTATGTTCAAGAGAGTTTCTTGAAATCATTTTAAGGTATGTGTCCCCTTTATGATGATCCTCCATGGAAGAGAGATGGAAACAGAGATGGATGTGATCAATTTCATGCATGTAAGATTAGATGATGCTTCAAAAGACATGATAACAAACAAAATTTTATTTCTTTATTAAATCCACTGAATTGACCAAAAAATATTTTATCATTTTCTCTTTTTTCATAAGAAAGATTCCAAGAATTTGGTGATAAAGAAAGTGGGAAACAATTTGAACTTGTTGTAGTGCAATTTTTTTTTTTGTTTATTTTCCCAAATTTATGCTGATGCATGCTATGTGTATGAATCTTTGGATAAGGTATCATGAATGACCACAAAATGGAATGCAATGCATGTTTGTGCCTCGTGTAAGACCCAGGAAAAATTAAATAATTAATTAAATAATTATTTAATAAATGCGGGAAAAGAGAACCTTTAAGGTAATAAATGCGGAATGTTATGATGTGGGAAAGTAGTAGCTCAAATGGTTAAGAGTACTTGATTGTATGCTATTTTTGTGTTATTAAATTAGTATTATTTTTATGTATATTAAATATGTTGTGGAGTTTTATAATAATTGAAATATATTGATTAGTATGAAATATGAATTGGTTGAATGGTTTAACATTGAGTGGCAATTACATGGGTGTGGGTTCAAACCTTAGAGGGACTTAAATGAAACTCTATTTTTGCTATTTTTAGGTTTGTCTTGAATTTGAAAGGTTAAAGGAAACCCTAGTAAACTTAGCAGCCAAGGATGGCTGAAAAGGCAGAAGATATCATGCAATTGAAGGGTAATTAAATATGCCATTAAACCTTAATTTCGTTTTTGACAATTAAGCATTATTAAACAACCATTATAAGGCTTATTAGTGGTAAAAAGGAGGGTTTGGTTAGCTGGAATTGGAGGAGGTACTGTGAGAAGCAAGAATTCAGAGAGAAACGTGTTTCTGGAGTGATAGGCGAGTTGAGATAGGAGGGTAATTTGGGAGGAAGCCATTCGTGAACATTGGAGCTTTCCAGAAGTCAAATTTTGAGCAAGGAAAGCTTTAATCCAGGTTAGGGGAGCTATTTATGTTGGTCTTATTGTGGTTATGATAAACTATGTCAAGTGTGAATGAAATTGCATGTGCTTCTTGCGTTTTGTGACATTTTTCGCAGTTTCTGGATTTTTCCCGGAAATCGCCTGGCGGTGTTGAAGGCCCGCCAGGCGACTCATACGTTCAGGACCCAAAAACTGGGTTTTCTTCATGCACCGCCTGGCGGCAAGGTGTTGTCCGCCAGGTGATACAAACTGACTTGCCTACTTCTTACGGGTTTTTGGGTGTTTCTGTGATGTTGGACGTCTGGGTTAAGTTATATGATGTATGTATGATTAAGGTGTTGTGTGATTACCTATAATCGAGAAATTGGTGGAAGATTTCATGAACTTTCATGTGAGTTGGGATTTTTAGGTTCCGCTTGGGTTTGGGAATGAATGTCATAAGCGGTGAATGTGAATGGTGAGTTGTTCGTGTGTGATTGATGATAATTTGATTGTAATCTGAATCTGGATTGTGATACGTGCGAAATTACATTATTTTAAAGGGAACTGTGAAACAGTAGGGTGGGTAAGTCACGTCGAATGCGGGAGGAATCTGGGTAGAGCCTAGTTTTTCACGTACCGCCTGGCGGCACTGAGGCTACCGCCAAGCGAATTGTCAGTAAAACAGCAGGTTCGATTTAGGAGGTGTTCTTGCCATGGGACGCATTGAATTGGGTTTTTTTTATTGGAAGTATTTTGAGATGGGACAGGTTGGGATTTCATTATCTATGATTTTCGAGTAATAAGAGAAGGATGAAATATGTGCATGGGATGTCTCCTATATATTTGGTAGTAGCAGTGTTAGTTTGGGTGTCCAAGTCTAAGTACAATATTGATCAAATTGGGGTGGGTGCGATAATTCATTGGGGATATTGAGAAAATTTGGGTATGGTAATGTACACTGAATAACTTGTAAAATGTAAAGTAGTAGGGATACTATTATTGTTTGTGGCTTGTCCTGTTAAAATAATCAAATGAGGTATGCTAAGATATGATAATATTTGAGTTGTGCATGAATTGATTGTACTAGGTGTGTTTTAATTTTGGTGATATGTTGTAAATACTATGATTGATGTATGGAAGTAGCATTGCAAGTTGAGGCCTTCAAATCTGTAAAAAGTGCCAAAAACTAGTAGCATTGCGCTACTGGTATGGCGCCTGGCCGTGAGGGGCAGACCGCCAGGCAGTAGGGCCCTAACTAGTGGCAGTGGCCACTGTTCGCAGGAGGCGCCTAGCGGCGGGGTTGTGTCTACCAGGCGATAACGGAGTTGGATGGCTCTTGTTTGGTTTCAGGCGCCTGGCGGTAGAGTGTTGGTTGCTGGGCGGTTTTCTGCAAGTATCCGCCTAGCGGTGTCTAAGTGGTGCCAAGCGGTTTTGGTGGCTGTGTAATTGGTTATTGTTTTGATTAGTGGACTTAAAGAATTAGGTTCACTTACCTTTGTGCTTGGGCTTGATGGACTAAGTCCAATAGGGGTCTGGGATGTGCTTGAGTGGTTGAACGCATGATGGACATGGAACTGGTTGAGTTCCCGTCGGCTACTATTGGACGAGGAGTCCTTAGTATGGTGATTACATGTGTTGGACGCACGATGGGCAAGGAACTATGATGTTCCCGTCAGCTACTATTGGGCAAGGAGTCCATAGTATGGTGATTTCGTGCGTGCCAGGGTCCAAGTTGAGAAGGCTTGGATGATTTACTACAGACGAGGAGTCTGTAGGGCAGGACTATGAGCGGGATAGGCTCATAGGGTTGGACCACGAATGAGTTAGTTTCGTAGGAGCACAGTGAATTCCCAAGACCTAGTTACATGCATATAATCATGAAGGAATATGAGATCAGGGGTGGATAATTTGTAGTTAACACATATCAGTAAATTTACTGCTTGGGATGGGTATCATGTTTAATTTATATTGATATATGCATAGCTCACCCTATCTGTATGTGTGTGGCGATGATCGGATAATTTATTATCCAGGAGCAGATGATTTGACAGGTGAGCCAGGAGACGCTTGAGACTGGAGTGCGGGATTATATGGGCTTTTGGAAGACCTGAGTTTTTGATATTTTTATGTTTTGAACTTTAGCCATTTTGGGCTTCCATAGTTGTAATAATTTTGATTTGCGAACATTACCATGTATTAAACTTTGCGATTTTAATTTTCCCGCATTTTGGGAACATGTGTTTATAAATGAGGAATTACTAATATTATTGCGCTTTATTTCATTTTATTTAATTATTTATGTTATTAGCAAAGTAATATTCCTTAGGGATGTTACACCTCGCAGGGCACTTATTCACATGATATGTTAATGAAATGTATGTTTATGGCTAATAATGGTGTGATAGTGATGAATTTATTATTATATACAGGGAAAGGTGAGGGGAAAGGATGCAAACAGTCTCCCTTTAGTGCCTTAATTTAACATAGGTTTGCCACTTAAAGTTATAAGGGAAAGTATATGCGCTCACAAGGATAGTTCCCTAATACCTAAATATCAAGGTCACTAGAGTTGTGGCCCACTTCATGGCATTTCCCACGACAGTTGGTAAACAACAAGAAGTAAGAGTATCAATGAAGCAAACAAACTCTAGCTGGGGTTCACAATGATCACTTGGGAAGTACATCCACTATGGCACTACTACACAATCCCTTCTAATTCTATGCAACTCAAACCCGGGTATAGGGTCCCGCTATGTAATGAACAAAATGTGTGTGTGAAGGGAGAATTCCATGTATACCCAAAACCCCACCTGAAAATTATTCCAAATACCAAAATAAAGAAGAATATACACATACAATTATTCTAAATATAAAAAGAGACAAAAATACACGTACCTAAAAAGGAAAAAAAACGAGAAAGAAAAATATGAAGAAAAACCACATCAATTTTACACATCTAAGTAAATGGTCTAACTCTATAGCATCCCCAACAGAGTCGACATCTATCGCAACTGAAATCGCGACGGGATGATGAACAAAAAATTAAAATTTGTAAAAACAGAGTTTGAAGTCGCCACCATAGTTTATTCTGGAAAACTACAGAAAAAAAAAATAAGACAAGGTCTACTAAAAAAACCAGATTTTGGGTCTGCAAGTCGGTTACGCGTAGGGAAGGTATTAGCACCCGACAACGTTCATCCTGAGGCGGTACCTTTAATTAAATATGCAAAAAGATGTAATTTTCAAAATATTTAATGTTTCCCACAAGTAACAATAAAAGGATGTACAAAAGAAGCAAAAATAATTTTTTGGCTTTTAGGGCCCGACGAGGATTAATCCTCGCTCCTACGTATCTCCATATGAATGGAGAATCAGGGTTACGTAGTTCTTTATGAAAAATTATTTGGAAAAGTATTTGAAAAATGATTTAATTTATTTTATAATTTTGAAAACTTTTTTATTTAAATTTTAATATTATTTTTAAATTGGTGTCACGCCGTGAGCGGCCAGACAAACACTTGAAATAAATTCTTTTTTCTAATCTTTTATTTTTTTATTTTTTTAATCATTTATAAATTTTTAATATTTTTTTAAAATTATTTTAAAGTAGTTATGGATGTCATTACGACGTGAGCAACCAAATAGATATATAGTAAATAAAGAAAACTATTTTTTATTTTTAGATCATCTGAATATATTTTTAAGAAAAAAACAAAAGTCTAAATTGGATGTCATGCGACGCGAGCGGCCGGGCAAACACTAAAGAAAGGGGAAAAGAATATTTTTTATGATTAAAAAAAAGAATGAAAATTGAAAAAAACTAAATCAAAAAATGAAAGAACTGAGAGTGACGCACTTTAAAAAATTTCAATATCTCCTCACCTTTTCTCTTTTCTTTTTTCTTGCTTCCTTTTCTAATATTTTTGTGTTTGTTTTTCCAATAGAAATAAAAATGAGAGGTGTCTTTGTGGGTGGTAATGAGAGAAAGTGAAAGTGTAGAAAATTTTTTCTTCTATTTTTTTTCTACCTCCTTCAATATGGCTTTTAATATTTTTTTTGAAAGAGAGATAAAAAAGGAAGTGTATATGTGGGAGTGGTGATGGTAAAGAATTAGAAAAGTGTGGAGAATCTTTTTTCTTTTTTCTGGTCATGACAGAGTGCGTATTTATACTCACACCTTGCAATATCAATGCAATCTCAACTTTAATTGTAATGAACAATATGAAGGAATTGGTTATGATAGCAACACATTATAGAGATCAAATCATAGCAAATCAGAGCACAAAATGAATCAAGATCAGAAATATTGATTCTAACCGTTAACAAATTAGAGCACAAAAATCAATCCCAATTAGTAATATTGATTCTAATTATATGAAGAGATATTGCTTTTAATTATTAGAATCATATCACTAATTTTTTTATCAGAACAAAGGTAGAAGATATGTTGAGTTGTTGGGCTCATGAAGAGGGGTGTGATAACAAATTAGGCTCTTCCTTCTTTTTTCCTTTTTTTTAATCTCTCTTTTTTTTTCTAAAATTAAAGTTTGAAAATATTTGAAGAAAATTTTGTTTCACATTTTTTTTTATTTTTCATTAACTAAAAAAAATTATTTTATTTTATTTTATATTTATAAAAACAAATTTATTCACCCGGACGAAATTGGGTGTTGACAAGTGCTTATAGGCTCTAGTCCGGTATGAGGAGTCCTTTGGAGAGCCATAGTGTACTTTTGCTAAAATGGATATTGGTCAGGTCTTGCTCTCTTTCTGCTGCAAGGACGACAACAACTACCATGCATAAGAGGTCCTCTATGATGCTAAATCCAAGTCCCCCGATTATCAAAAGATTATACAAAGCAAGAAGTGATATCTATCTTTATTCATAGTTGTTGGATTTGGAATGTGGAAAGTATAGTTATTAGAATCTTTTGAATCATAATTGGATGAAATTTCATTACCTTCTAATTTATATAATAATATGATTCTTTGATGAATTTGTGTTGTGTGGTAAATGGATGATTTTGCGATTTGTATACAATTAACTTAATTCATTTTTTTTAAATTTCCATGAAAAAAGACGAAGACACGTGAGCTTATGTTTTGTAATGAAAAGGAAGTGAATGAAAGAACATTGGTGAACATATCCTGTTTGATTGTTCACTACTTCATTTGTTAATCACTCATTTAATGCATGTTCCCTATTTATCTATTCATAGATTTTATTCTTTTAAGATAGGAATTTTGCAAACTTAAACATGACAAATAATTCTAAGCTTTAATTTTTTTTCTCTATTTCTAGTTATATATAATCTATATGAATAACAATTAACATGGGTGCAAGTAGCTTATATGTATTATATATAAATTATATGTAGACTTGCACTATTTATGTATGGCTTTAACTCAAATTCTAAATTCTTACTTAGGGGGTTCACCAAGTTTAACTGCACCACCAATGCATACTCAGGCTTTATGCCTTGGTCATAGTGGAAACAAAACACATAAACACGAGGTGATAGCTTTGTAATTTATGCAATGTTTTATGCTTTAGTCACTAGTTGACTCGAGGCAGAAACTAGTCTTATGCCTCGGTTATAAAGGACCAAAGGCCTAAAGCCCATTGAAAATTTCCCCCCTCCCGTCACTTGGATTTTTAAATTTAAAATAAAGAGCTTTATGACTCGGTTGTTACTGACCCGAGGTAGAAAAGCTAGTTATGCGTCGATTGTTTGAACCCGAGACAGTAAAGCTAGTTAAAATGGCCAGTCTTAGGCCCAAATCCCTTTCTTCTGTCCTTTGCAGGAAACCATAAAGTGGGGCTTCTTCTTCATCCTTCATGATGGAACATCTCTTGCACCATGCACTACAGCAGACACACCTTCCTACCGCCAACCAAAGTCGTCGCTAGAGCAATCACCAGAACTGGCAACGTCACTGGTGCTTTTAGCGCTTTTAATCTTCTTCTCCATGCTAGAATTGGATGGCTTTTTTCTTGCACGACTATCTTCCATGCCGCCACCGCACCGCACTACGGCATGGCAGTCGCACCACGCCATTGTCGTTGAAGACAACACCAACGACATGATTTCCTTCGTGTTTGGGGTTTTCTGCTCCATCTTCTTCTCTAAATGTGGTGAGCGTTTTCTTCCTTTCGCTCAAATGCATAGCCAATAAGCTTTCAACCCCTCTCTTTGTTTTTGTTCGTGTTTTTTTTAATGGTTATTTATCTTTGTTCTTCTTTTACAAAGGAGAAGAAAGGAGGAGAATATTAGGGTCGCTAGATATGGTTTTATGTATTGGTGGAAAGGTGATTCTCTGTACTAGTTAAAAATGGAGTGGAAGATGGATGTAGAACATGTTTGTGGTAAAATGGAAAAGACAAAGTTGTATTGAGTGAATATGGTGTTGGGGTCGTGGAGTGGTTCCAAAGTGGGGATGAACATTGTTGAGGATGATAGAGGAATGAAGAGAATTCCATAATACCCTTCAATTGTATCATTTATGAATTATTTTTTTGTTAATTTTTAATGTATATTAGGCCTCGATTGGATCAGAACTGAGGTATTAATGAAGAGATATGCCTTGGTTGACAACAAGGCAAAAAGGTGACCCTTTTTTTTGTCTCAGTTGGATATTGAGAATGATATTACTTGTTCTCTTGGATCTCAGGAATGCTTTGAATAGTGTTTTTGAATCAAATTTTCATTTTTCTTTTAATTAGTTATTATTAGTGCTGACAATTATCCTTATGAGTTACATGTTATGTTTTTGTGATTTCGCACCTTCTTGGATGCCATGGACCATTGGCTAATCCCAATCAGGAATAGCCTTTTTGTCTAGTGCTACTATGTAGATTATTTATTACTCAGAGAAATAGTAGTCTTTCAATCATATTTGTTTTGCAATAGTAAATTTGTATTTATGTTTTTTGCACATTAGTGTAACCAAATTGAGTTGATGCTTATTTTGCAGAAACTACCCTAAATGAATAGTATTAATATCAGATGTTTCGATTTATATTTAATGAATTCAGGTGTTGTCTCATGGTGTTAAAAAAATAACCTATTGGAAGTTTATCAACCACAAAAGCAGAATTTGTAGCACTTGTTACTTATGCTTGTCAAGGAGTCTAGATGAAGAGAATCTTACAAGAACAAGGACATTCTTATGGAGATTGTTCAACTCTAATGTGTGATAATAATTCAACCATTAAGTTGTCTAAAATCCTGTTATCCATTGTCGTAACAAGTATCATGATGTGAGATTTCATTTCGTATGAAATCTTACCAAGGAGAGTACATTTGAATTAGTTCATTACATAAGTCAAGATCAAGTGGCTGACATAATGACAAAACCATTGAAGACTGAAGTGTTTTAGAAGCTTCGAGAGCTACTGGGAGTGTGCGACATTTATGATATAAACTAATTGCTTTATAGCATTTTGTTTAAGGTAGGAAATCAAGGAGTTTAGCCATTTAGTATTGCAGTTTTTTTTTTTAGTAATATCTTGGAAGTCCAAGTCTTTAGGCATAGTTATTTGAATTTTGTTTTTTGTTACCACTAGTGTATTTAATTCCATTAAGTGGGTTTTATTTTAGTTACATAACAGTCATACATTGATTGACTATTTAAGTTGAGAGTATTTCTTAACAAAAGCAAATCCTTTTTTCTATAATTCATGTGTTATATCAAAGCCTCGAAATATATTGGATCAGTTGACACCATTAAGCCATGTTTGTCTCATCCTCTGATAAGCCTTCACCATTAATATAATCACCCATCCATGTAGGAGGGTGCCTAATTCTTGATTGTCTTTGCCTTGATATTATATCTTCACCGTCACTAGAAGCATCTTCTTCAAGTTTAACTCTTTCATCATGAATTTCCCCTGTTTCTCCATCAATATTTCTTTCATTTTCATCATCATGCCATTCTAAGTTTGGTACCGTTTGTGTCTTATCCCAATCCCATTGTTTTTCTTCTTCAAAGATAACATCTTTTCTCAACACAAGTTTCTTAACAATTGGGTCAAATAACCTATAGCCTTTTGATTTCTCACTTACTGATTGAGGTCCTACCCAATCAAATAAAACAATTTAAATGTAATACATAGGAAGTGATCCCAAGGATGTCTCCTAGTAACTAATGTATTCAACCAATGGTTCCAATTACAAACAAATGAGGGGTTTGGTAGATTCATAAACTCACCACAAAAATTTAAAATGCGGCTGCAGATTTATAAAACACTAACAAAAAAATTATTGACTCCTTAGTTCAAATGAACATCACCAATCATAGATCACAAAATTACTGGTTCTATTAACTCTAATGAAACATGCAATTAAGCAACTAAGCGAAGATTAACAATGACTTCAATTGCAAATAAGAATTGCACACATTCATGAATCTGTCACAATTCATTAAGCATGAACACAGCCAAAAACATAAATACTCACTCCGCAAATTAAGCATAAAGAAATGGTTCCTTCATTAAACAAAACCCAAAATTCAAAATGGAGAAATAACAAATCCCAACCAAACAAAACAATAATCTCAAGGTTTCATTTCATTCTCTTTAAGGAATCAATACATACAATTAATTCTCCATGGGATTCGAATTACAACTCAAACAAAGTTGAAAATGCATCATTTCAATGAAAAAGAATAGGACAAAAAACATGAATGAGAGGAGGCAATGCGCAGAAAACGTAAACATATGTAGAAAATGTGAAAAACCCTAAGTGGGTGATGGCCAAGATCAAGAAAATTTTCAATCCAGTGGTGGCTGCTTCAAGGGCTCTCATGTGTTCTTAAAAAATGCACCAAAAGTAGACTGAATGGAGAAGAAGGGTTCTCTATATTGGCACAAGAAAGCTTGAAGGAAAGATTTCATAAAGCCAAGTGCATGAAGATCACACATGTTTGATGAAGATTGATGAAGATCCACTTAAATATTATGTTTCTAGTGTATAAAATCTGGAAATAATATTTAAAATGAAATAAAGTTAATCAACTGATTTCACTCAAGTCAAGTAAAATAAAAAAATTGTACGGAAAATTCAACTGGCTGATTTCACTTAAACTAGACTATATAAGTTGTGTTGTCGAGAGTAGAGGTATAGTTCTGAGTTTTAGAGCGCGAAAACTTATCATTCATCATTGGAAAACTCTCTTTGTCTCTACAATACATAGTTGCATCGTGTAGATTAAAGTTCTTAGTTGATCTTGGAGGCATTTTGGCTTGGGAATAGGTTGAAGAACACATGTATGGTTGGCTAGGGAGAGCCACCATCAGGTTTTGTAGTTTTTGTGCCTCTGGTTGTTTGCCTAATGTGATTTCAGGTCTATAAGTGTGATTCTTACAGGGTGCTAGTCTAGATTTTTGTGTGAGTCAAAATCTTGTAAGTTTCTTTGTTCAAAAGTGAAATATTGGTGTATGATTTATAAAACTTTTGAATATATTGGAAACCATGCTTAGGTTGTTCTGGTAAACTGGATGTAGCTTTATGATTGAGTGAACTAGTATAAAAACAATTGTGCAATTTTCTTTCCTTTATCTCACTCACTTTAAAGCACTTTAAACACTTAAGAAAAATAAGTAATTCATTCTTTTTTGTGCTTTAATGTGTTTTTGTGTAATCTTATGTTGCATACCTGTTAGAAGTATTGATTAGAACAAGTCTTGTATGTAGAAGTTTGTTGTTTGGGTTAAATCTATGAATTGTATATTCTACATAAATTCCTAGCCAATTGATTTGAAATTTTAATCGACTGTTTCATAGGTTCAAGAACAAATTAGTTTGCTGTTTTATTTTTTGACTGATTAAAAGTGTACTAGTCTATAACTTTTGTATTCGAATTTCATAGTCTATTTGATTCAATGAAAATTGGTGTTATGCTTTCAAAAAAGTTTTAAACAGCCAATTCAACTCCCATTCTTAGCTTAAATCACCATTTTAAACTAACAATCTCCACCTAAAACCCCAAAGAGCTTGTGGTCACATCATACAACATGTGTAGAATTACAAAATTTCCACTTTAGGTTGCAGACTTATAAAAATGCCATTAGGTTGAAATAAAGGATGGCCCATCACTAACATTGAGAGGGAAAAAGGGCTAATGAGGCGTAAATGATGTGGCACTCATCTTTTCAACCTAAGATTAATGTCCAAGTCCAAAACCTAAAAATAATTAAGAAATGATATTACATCAAATAAATCCAAATTAAGTAAAATTTGAATTACTGGCCTAATGAAGCCTAATAAATGAGAATGCACTAACAATAGATAATTAAGCATTAAATATCCAACAAGAAGGGTACAAAAAGGTAGGAAAATAATGACGCATCACATACTCCTAACAATACACAAGTAATGCTTCTATTGTCAAGTTTAATCCTCTTTACTTCTGGAACATGTGCGTGTGTTATGCATCAAAATACCCGAAAGTGATTAATTCAAGGTTGTACACCACTGACTCCTCTGACATTACATCCTTTATTGCCAATGTGGGACACCTATTTTGAACATAAATAGTCCAATTAACAATCTCTGGCCAAAAGGTCTTTGGAATGTTTTTACTTGATAGCATCGAGTGCACCATATTCATCACAGTTTTATTCTTCAACTCAGCAACAACACGTTGCAGATTATAAGTAGTGGTCAGTTGCCTCTTTATTCCATTTTGTTTGCAAAAATAATTGTTGAACTCATTTAAATTGAATTCTCCTCCTCTATCTATTTGCAAACACTTTATACATGTCTCAGCCTCCTTTTTAACCATAGTCCTAAAGCATTTGAAAGAGTTCAAAGCTTCTCGCTTCTCTACCAAATCGTAGACTCGTGCTTTTCTACTATAGTCAGTAATGAATAGTAGAATGTACCTTTTGTTGCTATTAGATGTTAGAATGATGGGACCACATATATCTGCATGAATGAGTTCCAAATCTAAGTTGCTCTCCAGTGACTTTTCTTGGAAATAGAATAGCGATGCTGCTTCCCATTGATACAATTGGAGTAGGTCATAGTTGACATAGAGATTTGAGGAAGTCCATGTACCATGTTCTTGTTTAGTAATTTTCTTAAGCCACTATAACTTAAATGGCCATACCTTCTTTGCCAAAGGAGAGAAAAATTTCAAGTGCTTGTGTGGAAACACTTATTAGACTGTGGTACCAAAGTCAAGGGTTGAGGCAACAGGATAAACATCCTATTGGCACTCATGTTGACATATTTTTCATATTCCTCCCTTGATCAAAATGTCCAAAACCTTTGTCTTGTAGTTGCCTTATGCTTAAGAGATAATTTCACAACTCTATAATATAATATACTTCAGTGACTACGATATTTACTTCATCTAACGACAACTTAACACCTCCTTTTCCCATCACCTTCATCTTAGAGTTGTTTCTATATTTTACTGAATCATGAAAGTTTTCATCCAAATTATGAAACATAGTTATATCACCACACATATCATTTGAACACCCTGAATAAAGAAACCATGCATCTTCTTCTTCTGAATCATGAAAGTTTTCATCCAAATTATGAAACATAGTTATATCACCACATATATCATTTGAACACCCTGAATAAAGAAACCATGCATCTTCTTCTTCTGAATCATGAAAGTTTTCATCCAAATTATGAAACATAGTTATATCACCACACATATCATTTGAACACCCTGAATAAAGAAACCATGCTTCTTCTTCTTCTTCTTCAATGTCCTTGAGTAGGACATACAATATAAACCAACTTCTATATTATAGAGCAGGGAATTTTTTCTACATAAATTCTCATTTTGTTGGCCACTCTTTTTGACCCTAGAGAAATACTCTGTCACTATTTCTTCAGATTTCGTCTCAAAAACTTCAAATTCTCTACAAAGGGCTTGAAGGTGAGATCTATTGGCCTTTGCATTTTCTTCAACCAGTGTCTTTCTTGAGAATGGTGTCGAGAACAGTTTCATCAATCGCTTGAAAATAATAATTCTTCATTTTCAGATCTTTCAATTTCATCTCATCGATCCTTTTTTCGATGTTGTTATGTTTGTGTCGTACCTTTTATTATTGCAACGTCAGGCCAAATTAGCTCCCAATATTCCTTAGATTGAAGGAAATTTTCCATTAGCTTGCTCCAATGGTCATAGTGACCATCAAAGTGTGGAATGGTCAGTTGGACGAAGCTATCTTTTGATGTCATTTTTTTATGTTAGGATAAGAATGCAAAGTTTGCGAATTTAACATATCAGACCCAATGGGGGCTTTGGTTCCAAAATGTTAAGAATGGTTTATTTATTGATTTGATATAAAACATGAATTGTAGAGAAATGACTTGCTTTTATTGACCAATAATCCACTTAGCGGAAATAAAGGCGCTAGTAGTAATTGAAAATCCAAATAATTATGCCTAAAAACTAGGACTTCCAAGATATTATTAAAAATAGAAAAAACTTGATACACGTCTCTGATTTCTCCAACTCGACCATTCTTCTGCAGGTACCAGATTGTACCTTGGCCTGTTATTGTTTCCTTAGATAGATCTCCAAACGATTGTGCCCAACCTCAACTTTAGAGAGCTACTTAAAAAGGTTTTCATATCTTTAGACAAATTGTGTTGTCTGAACATGTCGAACTTAGTTTTCCACCCAAGCTCCTTAACATCATCAACAACCCATCTTTCTCTTTAACAAGCTTTGAGAGAAAGTTAATTTCTTTCTTGCTCTCAAATCAGAAATGTTTCGCGAAATTCCTGACCTTGCCACAATTGTTGCACTAGTCCGATTTGCAATATTTTGGGCAATGATCGTAATTTCCACATTTGACCAACCTTCTTTCCATTGAGGTCATCCTCAACCATGCCAATTTTGTTGGTCGTTTTGCTATTTACCCTTTTCATATCCTCCTTTGCCTCTACCACCAAAACTTTGAGTGCTCTGAGTAAAATGTGCTTCCTTTTCCTTAATAGTTGCCCTTGCTTGAAATGCTTGTTCGAGAGACTCCTTCTTCTTGTTCTTTTTTCGCTACTCATGCAACTCAAGTGACCCAACAAGCTCTTCAACCGAGAGCGTTGACAAGTTTTTGGACTCCTCAATAATGCATACTATATTCTCAAAATTTTCGATTAACAACCTTAGGATTTTCTCCACTATTCGGCTAGTGGGCAATGTTTCTCAATTCCTACCAAACTTATTCAACATAGTCTCAACCCGAAAGATGTATTCGACCACTCCTTTAACCTCTTTCAGCCTCTTTCATCCTCTTGCTCTCAAACTCGCTTTTAAGAGTTTGAAGTCTGGTCTGCTTTACACGATTATCCCCCTTATATTTCTTTTTCAATATATCCCACACTTCTTTTGAAGCTTTAACATTTGCTATCTGCTTAAAGCTTGACTCATCGATAACTCGGTACAATAAATACATAGTTGGTTTGTTCTTCACTTGCGATGCTCTGAACGCGGCAAGCTGGGCATTCTTCTGTCCTTTAGTTGCTCATTCTTGGTTGTCATTTTCAATTGCTTCCATACTTCTTAGGATTCAATAAGGGCCTTCATTTGTATACTCCAGTTATCATAGTTGACAAATTTTGTTATCTTAGGTAGGGACATACTCTTTGCAAGGTTAGCCATCACCCTCAAACTTTCTAACTATCTGAGTCTTTCTTAAGCACTCAAATACTCAAGTTCTCTAACTCTGATGTCAATTTGTTTACAACATGTCTTTCTTAAAATACTTCTAGTATTATTACTTGATATTGTTAATACATCAACTACTTAGACCTTTGGCCTTTCAACTTCAACTCTTAAACACAATTTCTGATACCAAAACATAATTAATGAATTTTATTGTATGTCATAATTATTGCAAAGAAAATCACTCCTGAACTTTGAAATCTCCTAACACAATTAATTATAACAAAACTTATTAAATGCAATTACCACATTTAAGTTTATCCAACACATACAAGAGGCATGTACGCAAACAACTCCTCCTTAACCCACCTCTCCCATGTGATTGTGGTGTTGAAGTTGAAGTCTATCGACATTAATTTGAAAACGGCCAAGCCATTGTTCCCCTATAAAATCAAACGTTTGATAGCCGAATACGATGTAGCTACAACTTGCATATTCGTTTTCATATCACAAGTGCAATCTATGGAAGAGGTAACAAAGATGGGTTATTTGGGCATAGTGAATAAACCCCATGCCGTGTGCATTCCATACCCAGCACAGGGTCACATAAACCCAATGCTAAAGCTGGCAAAACTCCTTCACTTCAATGGCTTCCACATCACCTTTGTTAACACCGAGTATAACCATAAACGCCTTCTTAAATCCAGAGGGGCTTCTTCGCTTAATGGTCCCCCTTCATTTCGTTTTGAAACCATCCCCGATGGTCTACCCGAGTACGATGTGGATGTGACTCAGGATGTTCCTTCCCTCTGTGAGTCCACCAGAAGAACTTGCCTCCCTCACTTCAGAAACCTTCTCGCTAAGGTTAATAACTCAGATGCCCCTCCTGTGACCTGCATAGTTTCTGACGGTGTTATGAGCTTCACCGTTGATGCTGCAGAAGAATTGGGTGTCCCTGAGGTGCTGTTTTGGACAACCAGTGCATGTGGGTTCATGTGTTATGTTCAATACGAACATTTAATTCAGAAGGGCATAACACCCCTGAAAGGTAATCTCTCCTAATTTTATTTAATCCATGTTACCATTAAAAACGACGTGGTACTTTTGGTAGTTATGTACATAAATTTTTGGAACGATACTCATTTTATGAATTAACTTTTTTTTTTCATGAGTCTAATTATATTTCCACTCAACCCCTAAAAATGGTAGAACCATATATGATTTAAGACATTATATGTATTGTGTGTGTAACCGTCAATATGACAGTTAAGTATACCTTTCAGTCTTGTCCTTTTTTTTTCAGAAAGAATTGTTAATTGATTGTATTTAAAAAAAAAAAATGTTTTAGTGCCTTTGAAACATCAATATGTGTATGTATATACATGTTATTAATTTATTTTATAAACTTATTTTGTCTGCTTATAAACTTATTTCCAGTTTCTCCATTCAGCCGGAGACGAAGGTAACACAAAATTTTATTAAATTATAAATAATGATATTTTGATCATTTTTATTTCTTATAAAATTATTTGTGATATAATAATATAATCATGTACAAAATAAAGACTTTCAGAATATTATTACTCCTTTGTCAATTTTTTACATGTTTTGTATTTATGTTATTTAAATTTAATAAGGATTTAAATACTATTTTAGTTCCTGTTTCGGTTCAATTT
Organism: Vigna unguiculata; assembly: GCF_037176805.1. NCBI lineage: Eukaryota > Viridiplantae > Streptophyta > Magnoliopsida > Fabales > Fabaceae > Vigna > Vigna unguiculata. Next base: position 29,476,106 of record NC_140799.1, on the reverse strand, counting down.
ATTTAATTTGATCTATCTTTTTGCGCGTTGAATTTGGTTCTTGATTTGTTAAATTATGTTAAATTTTGTTTTTTTCGTGTTCGCCGTTTAAATTGATAATAATAGAGTATATAGGCAAGGGATGTCAATAGGACGAGTAAGGTATGGGTAGTAGCTCCTCCGTACCCTACCCGCTGGATAAATATCCGTCCCATATCTGTCGGGTATATGTTATGCGGGTACCTATATAATTTTTTAATATCCACGTATATCTATGGGTACCCGTGGGTATTTACAAAAAAATAAAAATAAATATTTAACAACATATTTTAATCGTAAATTTAAATAAAATAAAGTAAATAACATTCATAAATTTTAAACAAAGTCCAAATAACTTATTTAAATAGTATTGAATGACGGTTTACAAAGAAATGAATTTTTTTAAAAACTAATTGATAAAAAAATAACTCATTCAAAATCAATATGTTAATATTTTAATCATGATTTTTTATTTTTTATTTAATTTAAATTAGAGTATAACGGGTACGGGTATCCACGGGTATAGATACTATGATACGCGTATGCGCCCCGTTAACATGCGGATATTAAAAATACCCATACCCGTTACCTACAAGTATCCATTTACAATATTCATTTCTTACCCATTGCGGGTTTTATCCGCGGATACCTGTAGGTATGAATTTTTTTGACATCCTAGTATAGGCTGACACTATTCAAATAACATGACATTATTCATATTATGACTGATTGTGTTTTGTTGAAATATTTGCCTATTTTAGTTAAATTTGTTCAATTTAGTCTCACCTTCTATTTAATTATCATTCACCACTGTCACCACTACCAATACTGTCACTGCCACCACTACCAACACTGTCACTGCCACCCATCACCACTAAACTAAAACCACTACTACCACCCTACCACCACCACCACCACCAACATCCCAACCATAACCACCACTACATTAAAACCACTGTCACTACCAATCTAAACACACAACCACTACCACCACATTGAAACAACCACCATTGCCATGAAAGGGATAATAAGACTAAATTGAACAAATTTAACTAAATAGGAACTTATTTGAACAAAACACAATCCATCATAATGTGAACTTTGTGAATAGTGTTAGCATGAAAACTCTGTCATCATCTATTTAAACGGTATCAAAGAAAAGAAAGAAATTGAACATAATTTAGCAAATAAGATATCACATTGAACGCGTAAAAAAAAGGAACAAAATTGAACGAACTGGACTTAAAGAAAGATCAAAATAGTATTTAAACCTTTAATAAATTAACGTCGTGTGTTTGCTATGTAGACTCAAGTGATGTCACGAACGGGTATTTGGAGACTACCATCGATTGGATACCAGGCATCAAGGAAATTCGTTTGAAGGATATTCCTAGTTTCATTAGGACCACAGATTCAAATGATCTTATGCTTGATTTCGTGCAAGGGGAGTGCAAGAGGGCTCGAAGAGCTTCTGCGATACTGTTGAACACGTTTGATAGATTAGAGCATGACGTGTTGGAAGCGTTCTCGTCTATTTTGCCTCCTGTTTATTCCATAGGCCCTTTGAATTTTCTTGTGAAGAGTGTTGATGACAAAGAACTGAATGCAATTCAGTCCAATCTGTGGAAGGAGGAGTCTGAGTGCATGGAGTGGCTGGACACCAAAGAGCCTAATAGTGTTGTTTACGTGAATTTTGGGAGCATCACAGTTATGACAAGTGAGCAACTGGTTGAGTTTGCATGGGGACTTGGAAACAGCAACAAAAGCTTTTTATGGGTCATAAGACCAGATCTTGTGGCTGGTGAAAATGCTGTTTTACCTCAAGAATTTGTGAAACAAACAGAAAATAGAGGCCTTTTGTCCAGTTGGTGTTCTCAAGAGCAGGTGCTGAATCACCATGCGATTGGAGGGTTTTTGACACACAGTGGTTGGAATTCAACCTTAGAAAGTTTGTGTGCTGGTGTTCCAATGATATGTTGGCCTTTCTTTGCGGAGCAACAAACCAATTGCAGGTTCACCTGCAAAGAATGGGGCGTTGGGTTGGAGATTGAAGATGTTAAGAGAGATAAAATAGAGAGCCTTGTGAAGGAGTTGATGGATGGTGAAAAGGGTAAGGAGATGAAAGAGAAAGCCTTGCAATGGAAGGAATTGGCAAAGAGTGCTGCTGCTGGCCCCTACGGAACTTCTTTTCTTAATTTGGACAACATGGTTCGTGAAGTTCTTCTGGGAAAAAATGTTATAAATCAGTTTTAGATTAGTTCGTTGCTTTACATATATTTTATGTTTCTAAAATGAAGTACAGTGTGAAGTTATCTTAAGAAGAAAGTTTATTTCAGTTTGTTTTGAAAACCTTATATTACTACAGGAGTAGTCTCTTGCGGTAATATTGTTATTATCAAATAATATCTGAGGTGCTGTATACAAATTATTAGAAAAACTATATTGATGTTACAGATTTTTCGCCAACTAAAATAAAACTATTTACCCTTTAATAGTTCTAAAGAAAGTTCTAGAAGTCGTACTAAGAAGAAGGTAAGCATTTTATCTTGCCCCTCACCCATTTTCTGTCTTCACGTACATATTCACATTTTTGTTCCACGGCGCAGAGAAACACCTTACTGAATTTTTTGATACAAGTTATATTTTTGTTTAATTATGCCTTTGGTCTCCATTTTGGAGTCAAAATCTCAAAATGATACCCAAATTTTTAAAAGTCTCAAAATGGTTCTTTTTTTTTGTTAAAACGTCTCACGTTTGCCCTTTCCGTTAAGTCAAGGTTGACGCCGTTAGAGAGAGTGCCATGTGTCAATTCCTCAATTTTTTGAATTTTTTTATTTTTTTTTTGAATTTTTTATTATTTTTTATTTATTTTTTTGAATTTTTTTAAAAAAATCAAAAAATTGCCACGTGTCAAACTATCATCGTGTCACGTGGCAGTGACAGAGTGACGTGGTAGTGACAGTGACACGTATCAGTATTATGCCAGGTGTCATTTCCTTAGTCTCAATTTGGTTCCTTTATTTTAATTTGTCTCAATTTAGTCCCAGTTTTTGTAAAAATGTAGCAATTTTGTCCCTCTCCAAATTGAAATCAAATTTAATTTCTATATAAATATACACAAATATTTCCATCAAAATTGATATTTCAAGTAAATATTTTTAACCAAATTAAGTTCATTTAATTAATATTTTACATTAAACTTTATTTAAAATGGTTTAAAAGTTATTAATAGAAAATAATGTTAATAGAAAAAAATTCATAAATTAACTAGTTCATGTAAAAATAAAACATATATAAATTTAAAATTTGAAAACAATTTTAAGTAAAGTTGAATGTGAAACATAATTTTAAATAAACTTAGCTATGTTAAAAATATATAATAACAATATCAATTTGAATAAAGATATCGAATTTAATAAAAATATTTGTATAACATTTATATAAAATTAAATTTGATCTCAATTTGGAGAGGGACAAAATTGTTCATTTTTTTTAAAAATTGGGACTAAATTAAGACAAAATAAAATAAAGGGACCAAATTGAGACTAAGGAAATAATAATATTGACACGTGTCACTGTCACTGCCACGTGGCACGATGACAGCTTGACACGTGGCAATTTTTTTATTTTTTTAAAACAATTTAAAAAAAAATTCAAAAAAAAAATAATAAAAAAATTCAAAATATCGAGAAACTGACACATGACACTCCCTCTAACGGCATCAACCTTGACTTAACGGAAAGGACAAACTGAGACGTTTTAACAAAGAAATGGACCATTTTGAGACTTTTAAAAATTTGGGTACCATTTTGAGATTTTGACTCTAAAATGGGGACCAAAGACATAATTAAACCTTATATTTTTATATGGTTACTATGAAAATAAAAATATCTAGTTACACTGTATCTTTCTTCTCTGCAATAAACATTCGCTTTTTAAATGAAAGGAAAAATGGTTTGGACTTTTTTCTTGCAATGATTAAGGTCCCATAATCACCATTCAATGTTCTCTTGAGAAGGGCAACCTTTTGCGTGATACTTTTCCAATATTATTTTTTTACTTTGAACAAATCAATGACATAACTCGATTCTAGAAACGTAGAAGGGAGGCATCCAAGGAGTTGGTATTGCATCAGACTCTGAAGGGAGTTGTGGAAATTGAGAAAGAAAATTACATGGCAAGTATTGGTGTTATTATTCTTCACCATTGGCTATTTTCTCATCAAAATATTTTCTTTTAATTACTTATTAAATTTTTTTTATAACAAAATCATGATTATGTTGTAGAAGTTAGGATGGTTGTAAGTTTGTAGAACATGTTGATTATTTAGAACATCTTCAACTACTTGTGTTATTTTTTTTCTTTTTTCCTTTATTAAGGTAATAGGTTTACATTGCAACACCAATCTGATTTCATGATTGATATATTTTTAGATCACAAATATGAAACAATTATCTAAGTCAATTATATCTTTTATATCTATTATCTTAATAGTAGTCGAAACAATTATCAAGAAAAATTAAGGAGAAAACCAAAGTCATAGACAACATTGGATGTGTCAACCAAGATCTTTTGACATGTACTTAGATGGTTTAAACAAATTTTTCGACTTTGCATTTAGTAAGGTGATCAAATTTTATATTTGTGCAAAAATCCTAATATGTTAGTGCAATTAGGTACTTGTTTGTAGCATTTTATGAATCATTTTATGGGACAATCACTATTACATATATTACTTTCAATAAAATTTTAAAACATGTTGCTAAAGTCTAAAAAAATGTTACCATCTGCAAAAGTAACATTTATACACATGTTATATATAGTGTATGTTACCAAAATGTTTTAGTAACATTTTGACGTATTATTAGTATCATTTTTAAAAATGTTACCAATTAGCATCTTTATTAACATCTAAAAATTATTACGAATTTAATTTTTTTGTAATATTTGAAAAATGTTATCTATATATTTTCTAACATTTAATGAAAATGTTACCTATATATTTTATATCATTTAAATGAATGTTACTAATTATCTTATTTTACAACAATTAAGAAAGGTTATGAATTGCCTTTTTGTAACATTTTAAAATTGTTACTAATTTATATATATAGAAATAAGGACAATAAATTTTTTGTGAAATTGAAACAATCCTAAGACAAGGTAAAATTCAATTTTAGTGTACCCTAAAATGCTTCATACAATTTTATTGTCCCATAAAATGCTCCATAAAATTCTACTAACAAGTACCTAATTGCACTAGCATCATGACTTGCTAGGCATCAACAATAAAGTTTGCGACAATAAGAAAAAAAGTCTGCAACAATAAGAAAAGATGTTCTCAACAAATTGCAAATACAAGCAATGTATTCAATCATGACAAAATCCTTATTTCTTCTCACCTTTCTTGAGCTTAGCACCACTAAAATTTCTTTTTTGTGGTGTCTTTTGTAACATCCCATTAGGATATTACGGATTTACATAATAACATAAGGAAAACATTAATTACTCGTCATTTAATAATACATCATTTTCCAAAAACGCGAGAAATTTAAAGCTTCATTGGATAAATAAAGTGTCCAAAATCCATAATTACCTATTGCTAACTCACTCTTTAATTCTCATTTCATCTCCTTAATCAAGTTTCTCCTCCAACTCCCACGATGTTTCAAATCAATCATTTTCACTAGTTTATCAACACCATTACATGCCAAAAATTACCACAATACCCAACACGAACTCAGCACACCAAAAATCCCCAGAATGCTTCTGGGTGCTGCGTTGTCGCCTAGCGGCACGCTATAGCCCGCCAGGTGGTGCATCAGTCCTGGGAAAATTTCCAAGTTCTGTCACACCTACTAATCGCTTCCTTCATTCCCCTTTCTTATCACTCTGCCCACTTTTCTTTGTTTCCATAAAAAACTCAATAACGAAGCTACGATAACCAACTCTGTCTATTTTTCAACACAATTTCATTACCTGATTACCATAGAGATACACGAATCATAAAAACCCCCAGTTTGCCAAACCCTAAGAACCTATCTTCATTGTTCCATCCAATTGAGCAATCATTTAAATGAATTTAAAGGAATTTAGACCTCCAATCATACCCTAACAACTACAATTGGCTTTTCCTCTAAACAAAATCACAACAAAACGCAAAAACATCCAAATCGAGTCGAATTTAACTCGCGTCGCCTGGTGGTTGTTCATCACCGCCAGACAGTTCATCAAGAAACCCAGAAATCTGATTAAAATAACATGTGTCACCTGGCGGTTCCTCTTCAGGAACCCAGAAACAGGTAAAATAGTATGTGTTGCCTGGCAGCCAGGGACGTGCCGCCAAGCAGTTTCTGGAAATTTCCAAAAACATGAAAATTCAACAATTAAAGGGAACAATCAGGCATATTATACCATACAACATACAGTTCATGCTTAAACGTAAATAGATAACATGTAAAACTCCCCTAACCTGGATTCCTTGCTTAAAGTGGATACTTGAGAGTTTCCTATGATCGCCAATGGCCTCCCATTGGCTTTCTCTCACAATTCAGCTCCTATACGTCAATCTCTCACACAATTCCTACTCTGAATTCTCTCTCAAATTGTTGCAGAACAATGGCAGACTCAAAAACCCTTCTCTCCCTCCCTTATTCCCTCTTTAATTGCACCTTAATTGGGGTTAATGGTTCCAAAACGAAATTGGCGTAATGCATGTGATAATTGTCATTCAATGGTTAATTATGGACTATTTTCCAGCCCCTCTTGGTTGCTACTTCAGTTAGGGTTTCCTTTAACCCTTCAAATTCATGCCAAAACTTAATTTAGCAAAAATAAAGTTTAATTTGGATTCCCCAAGGTTTGAACCCATAATCATGCCAATGCTAAAACAATGTTCAAACCATTCAACAAACTCATACTTCATAATGACTAATATAATGCAATGAATACATCATTCTTCAATCATGATCAACATATATTTAAAAATAATAATAAATAAATAACGCACAAATGGCATACTTAGGACTCAAACCCAAGTCCTTTCACACAATCAAAGTATTCTCAACCACTTAAGTTAGTACTTTTCCACGTTATACAAGTTAGAATTTAATGTCATAAATGCTCCCACTACCCGCATTTATTAATTATTTATTTATTTAATTAATTAAATTTCACGGGTCTTACATTTTTGCTTTCAACTTATTCAATGTTTGTAAAAAAAATATGATTAAGAATTAATAGGCTTATATCATCTTGAAAATCAAATTGAATGTATTGTATATTAAATTATTATTGAAAGAAAAGAAAAAAATCTTTAACCTGCAGAACTGATTCAATTGGATAACTTTCTTCAAGGCTTGGATCCACTAATTTGTGAATACCTTTTAAAGGATTACCCTGTGAATTCAACACATAAACTAAAATCAACACAAAAGTTTGTCTGTTTAAATATTCATGACTTAACCCCTAACACACATCAAGCAATATATTTAATACACACATCAAGCAATATATTAATCTCAATCTCAACAGGAAAATACACTAAAAATATGAACAATACAGGGAAGGGAAATGATTAAATATATATGAATCATGTCTTGAAGTATGAACAATATTGGCAAAGGAAAATGATTAACTAAAACATGAATAAATGAATAATAAGGGAAGGGGAAAACATGCAGAAACAAGACATATTACTATAAGATGTAAAGAAACAAATAAAAATCATGTTAGATGTGATTCCTTTGAGCTTTTTCCTCCTTTCACTTTTTCTTCCTATGAGAGTTGATTTTGTCCTAAATTTGGATAGAAAAAATGAAACAAATTTACAAGGATGCATATATTTACAATAAGCGAATAATGACCTAAAATGATGTTGAATAAAAACATGCCTTCATATCTCTTTCATTTAAATTTAGATTTCACATGCTAGAAAAATCTGGAATTGCTGCTATTGGAAAGCATGTCTACAACTGAGCCAAAAATGTTTTAAAACTAGTAAACATTTCAGTTTTGATGGCTTCCCATTGTTCTTGTAATTTTACTTGCATCTCCTCTTGTATATGTACTCTAGCATTCCTTTTTACTTTATCTATTATTTTCGGGATTTTAATTGTAGACTTAGTTCTCCATAAATTTGTAGGTATAAACCCTTTTCCATATGTGCGTAAAAAGCTAAGACTTGGGAAAATAGATCATCCTGAGTTGTGCTTTCCTCTACTTTAGGGTGTAAAGCAATGGCATCCTCAAGCTCTGACTGAAAATCAAAGCACATCTACTTAATTTGAAAGAATTATAATTGTCAAACAAAATTAAGGATAAATGATAGAGATGTTCATACAACAATTGTACTTGTTCCATACTTTATCTTATTTCCATCCTTTGGCTTATATGTCAAAAAGAATATTTCTACACAGGAGGGCTCTTTAGCATCAACATTCTTCATCCTCTATTGAAATAAAATATGTAAGATTAGTTCAACCAATATTCTTACAAAAGCACAAGAAAAATGGTCCTTAACTAGTCTTCTTACCTCTTCTTCACGAATTTTTGCGTAAGTTTTTTATCCTATGGTATGGACAAATGTATACTTTGCTCTGCTAATTTTATTCTTCTCACTACGTTCCTTTAAAATAAAAACACCACATGAGCAAAGGAAAAATTTAATCACAAAGTAACAAAGTAACCTAGCCAAAAGGTAGAAAAAAGATCAAATTTGTACAATTCAACATCTAATTAATACGAGAATCGACATCCAATACCAACAAATAAAAAAAAATAGCACCTTTATCGCATAAGGAGGAAATAACATAGCTAAAAATAAACTATAAATTACTATTACCTTAGCCATGTTAGATTTCCACAACTTAAAAAGTATTTTCCACTGTGCAAGTGGAATAATGGATGGTTGATTCTTTAAATTGTACTCCTCTTTCATGTTTGGCTTAAAGAACTCATTTTTCAAGCGACATTTGTGAGTCCTCCAACTTGAACCAATACTTTGCAACACCCACTTTTTTACCACATTCTTCTATATTAAACTTTGACTACACCAAAACATATTTGAATTAACATTATATCAATTCCGAAATAACTTGTGTGTTCAAAATAAAACCATAAAGTTACTCCAAATGGAAATAAACAACATTCAAAAAGTCCAAAGTTCAAACCCTATTTTGACTATCCCACAAAGTCACAAGAATTGATTTAATAGCATTCTACAAATACTAATATCTAATAGCATTGTGAGAATTTACTTGATTTCGCTTTATGTGGTTGTAGGGTATAACAAAAAGAACATGACAACATAATTCCCATGGTAGAATTCGTCTAAAGCACAAAAAATTACAAAGACAGAAGTCACACAAGTTGTATAGATGTGAGTTGTATAGCTCTTAACACTAATATATTGGCATTTAGTTTTCAATATTGGTCCAAAATCAGTTCAGAAAGAAATAGAAAGCATATATCAATGATAAGAAAAAAAAAATGATACCTTGACTATTTGCCACATATCCTCTCCCAATTATCTTTCAACTCTCTCCAAGGTGTGTATGTCAAAGGAGCAATGTTTGCATTCCTAGCCAATGTTCCCAAATATATTGACCAATAGGTTAGCCAAGAATATTTAGTCTAACTTGAATGTGATCTTCATGACTCAAACCATGAGTCTTAAGACACTTTGTTGGACCCCATTTTCTTCTTGATAATAAGCCTTAACATTAGACAACGAATTGGCAACAAATTTATAGTCGTTGCATAGGTGGTCGTGGCCTATACTAGAGGTAATGGTTTTTTATCGTTTAGGCCAGGAAATGCAAAAATTGCTGCCTAATATGCAACAATTTAGAAAACCGTTGCCTATTATGCAACAGTTAAAAAATGTTGCCTAAGGTATTCCAATACATAATAGTCTCCATGCTAGTATAATGCAACGATTTTTTTCATGTTGCTTATTTCTATAAGCCACATTTATGAATGTGTGGTACAAAATATATTTGTTTAAACAAGGCTTATAAAAAGGGAGTGATGAAAAATAATTTTAAAATAAAAATTTTATTTTATTTATACATTTAGATAATGCTATTTTAAATGAGATATAATAGTTTTATTTGAAGAGTAACAATTAAAATAGATTTATCCTACTAAAATAGTTGAAATAAAATAAATTAAATAAGACTTCTAATATATAATGGAATTGAAAATTTCCATATATTGCAAACTTATATTGTAATGTTGTCTTCAGCTCCATAAGTAAAAATGTCTACAACTAAATAAAAAGTATGTTCTCTAAAATTAAAAAAAAAAAGTACAATTTATCTTAACTGCACTATTCTTCTTTATCTTGATCTTCATATAACATTTAGATTTTTTATCATTCTTTTTCCTCTTGATCTTCACCAATATCCTGTAACAATAAGAAAATAAAAAGTTCAACTTATCCCTTATTTAAATCCCAACTAGTAAAACAATAATAACACAAGTCCTAACTAGTAAAACAATATATAATGTAGTGAACTTCCACTCCTCATTAGGCTTTCACTATATATATACAGTGAAACTTACCTAATTACAATTATATTACAATTTCTTAGTTTAGATATCTAAACCAAAAAACAAGTACACAAGTTAAATTATATTTATCTTTGTTTCCAAGGAGATAGTGAATCAACCATGCATTAAGTTTCAAAATTTCAAAATGGCAATAAAGCCTATAACACAATTATTGAAAACTTACCATACATGTTTAAACATTCAGTAGGTGATTTTTCACTACCAATGTACTTTATGGATGAATATACTAGTTGGTTTTTCTCTTATAGTAGCAAAAAAGAAATAATCAAATTAATAGAATAAAGGCTTGACTCAAAATAATATTTTCATGTTAAGCTTCTAGAAGCAAAGCCTGGGTTTGTTTATTGCCTAGCTATTTATGAAGTAATTAAGTAGTTTAGTATGCAACATGATATTACAACTATCAAGGCCTTTCTGGTTTAAGTGTAGTGAGATGAAGTATATCCCATTAGTGAGTAAAGCAGCGAAAGTAAAACTTCTTGATCTAGAAACAAAATAAATAAATGATAACCCAGACTCCTAATTTAGAATATCTTGCAGATATAGAAATTTCAACAATCACAACCTTTTTAACAATTACATTGTCATGTATTATTACTTAACATTGCAAAAAGGGCAAGTTCCAACATTCTGAATACTACCAAGATAAGTAGGATAATTTAATTTGACAAGTTAAGAATTGTTTAATAGAAAAATAATGTAGTTCAAAGACCTTGAACAATATAAGGTCTTTCTATGGGCAAGTATGCAACTTTCCATGTCTATTAACTACCATTTGGAAAAGGCCTGGATACTCACCCCACAGTTGAGGAGAACTGATTTGGTTACTACTCCATCAATCCCTTCATTGTTAACATGCATTGTACAATCAAGAAATCAGAATTCATGAGATTCCCTTTAAAGCAATGAAGAAAATTTATCAAGACTCAATAACTAGATATGATTGAAAATTTTCAAGTTGGTAACTAGAAAATGAATCTTACTTAATACATAATGGAACTTCTATTTACTAGGTTATGACAAACCTGCTAGAACTGGTCTTGACAACTACTAGCAATAGGTTAATTCAGTCCTTGGCATCCAACCTTCCTATAACAGGGTCAGCAAACTACAGAAATCAACAAATTTAAGAAAGCTTATATAAAGGAGAGTATAAAAATAATATAGAAATGTGTACATAGAACTTAAAAATGTTAAAATGTACTAGTTTTGTGACTTTTATTGAGAATGGAGAACAACCAGCACTCAAGGAAAATTGTACTTATGGCTCTAAGAAGGAATTAGAAAAAGGATTAAATTGACCAATGTGCACCTCCCAACTGACACCCTTTAATGAATAATGTGCAGCTACATTTAAAAGTATCGAGTATACAAACAAACCATCTCATTTGGCAAGTTAGAGAGCAAATATTTATAAATTATATCGACATTATAAGGGTGAAACTTTAAAATTTTGGTTTGTAACAGGTAGCTCTTTTCAGATATATGACTAGATAATAACTAGATAATAGCAACCTTAACTAGTAGTTTCTAACATCAAATGACCATATACTACAATAGCAAACAAGGCAACGTAAGTATTTGTGCCAAAAACTAAGTTTTCTGTGTAACATTCACTAACACAAAAAAGCCCTTTAACGTCACCCCAATAACGTCTGCCTAAAAAAAGCCCAACGTTAAAAATGATCGGTGGCATTTTTGTAAATAACGGGACCTTTTTAACGTCTGACGTGGAGCGGGCAGACGTCACTTAACGTCTGTTAAAAGATACCTCGACATCACTCAAAAAAGGACGTCGAACCCCAACGCAACAAACATCCCTTGACGTCGGACCAGGACGCGCCAGACGTCCCTTTACGTCGGACCAGGACGCGCCAGACGTCACTTAACGTCGGATACCACACCCCTAACGTTAAGTTTTGGTTTATCTCTGTGCGATATGCAGAAACCCTCGCGCTGTTCATCGTTTCCACGAGAGTTCCCGCCGGTGACGCCATTTCCGACCCCTTCCAGGTGAGTTTCGAAAGGTTTTCACCATCAAACTTGTTGGGGTTTGATTATGGGTTGATTTTACGCATTTTGAACCGATTATTTTCCGTTTTCATCCCCATTTGCAGCATTTTGAGATTCGTCCCACTTGCTCTTCGTTCCCATTTGGCCAGTAGTGTGCGGAGACCCTAGACTCCCTCTCAAAGTTCGTCTTTCAATTAGAAGAGGTTAGTTTTTCATTGTATGTATATATTTGTTCATTGCATGTATAGAATTATTTGTATTTTTTTATAAATGTCATTATAGTTTTAGTCTTAGACTATTTTTTTTTGTTAATTTTTTGGCCTATTTTTTTTATTTAAAATTTTATAATGATATTTGTAAAATTACGAAATAAAATTATATTTATTATTAGATATATGCATGTTTAAATAATTCTCATTGCATTTTATTTTTGAATATTATTGCTGCACTGTAATTTTATATATGTAGATTTATTATACTTATAGTATATAGTGAGCGAAACTTAGTTCCCATTTGAGATTTAGTACAAATGATTAAATTTTTAATTGTTTGTATTAAATCTTGAAATTGTCCGATTGGACAGTTTGAAAAAATTATTTTTCATAATTTGCTACAATGTGTACATTGAGGTTTACGCATAAATTTCATAAAATTTCAATTGAGGCTAATTTGTGTTGTTCTCTTGATGCATACTTGATTGTGATCATGATTAATCACTTTCATTTCGTGTACTTCAGAGACCAATGCGAAATGCTGTCAAAATTTTGTGAAATTTATGATGTTTGACTTATTTGTATATGTGTTAGCAAATTATGAAAAATAATTTTTTTGAATGGGTAGGGCCTCACCTTGTGAGAGTTAAAAGTTTGAGATTGATTGAGTTTTTTACGAACATAGTATGGATCGAAGCTGGATAAATGAGCGTCGCATAAGTGAAGAGTATGAAAATGAGGTTTCTGAGTTTTTGCAATATGTTCAAGAACACACAATCTCAAGTAACAGGACATATTTTTGTCCTTGTGTTCGTTGTCTTATTCAAATACGTCATGACTTGGGAACAATGCGTGATCATCTATTCATCTTTGGTATAATGAGAAGTTATACACTTTGGACTTGGCATGGAGAAGTATTAGACAAGCCTACAACGTCAGGAGGAACAAATTATGTAGACGACTCGATGAATGATCATTTAGAAGATATGGTATGTGATGTTGGGGAGGAAAATTTTGGAAAAGTTCATTTATATGATTCTCTTAAGTCCGATTCAGAGGAAGAATTGTACCCAGGATGCACTAACTTTACGTGACTGTTAGCAACTTTGAAATTATTCAGTTTAAAAGCAAGGCATGGATGGACGGATACAAGTTTCACAGAATTGTTGGAGTTGTTAAAGGAGATGCTTCCAAAAAATAACACGTTACCTATCCGTAATTACGAGGCAAAGAAATTTTTATGTCCAATGGGTTTGGAATATCAAAAGATACATGCATGCCCAAATGATTGTGTTTTATACAGAGACGAGTTTGCTTCACTGAAGACGTGTCCAACATGTGGTTTATCGCGGTTTAAAAAGAAAGTTGATGGAAATAGTGGCGATGAAGACAAAGATGGTCCACCTGCTAAGGTGATGTGGTACCTTCCTATAATAACTAGATTCAAACGACTATTTTCCATTAAAAAAGATGCAAAAAACCTGAAATGGCACGTTGATGGAAGAAAGTGTGATAATCTTCTTCGACACCCAGCTGATTCTCCACAATGGAAGAAGATTGATGAAACATTTCCAGAATTTGGTGTTGAGCCAAGAAACTTAAGACTTGGACTTGCTACAGATGGTATGAATCCTTATGGGAACTTAAGTAGCAAACATAGTTCATGGCCAGTTTTGTTGATGATTTACAAATTATCTCCTTTTTTGTGCATGAAGAGGAAATATATGATGTTGTCTATGATGATATCGGGTCCTAGACAACCTGGAAATGACATTGATGTGTACCTAAAGCCGTTGATCGATGATTTGAAACTGTTATGGGAAGAAGGTGTCAATGTGTATGATTCATATTCTCAAGAATTGTTTTGTTTGCGTGCAATGTTGTTTTGCACCATAAATGATTTTCCAGCATATGGAAACTTGAGCGATTACAGTGTTAAAGGTCATTTTGCATGTCCCATTTGTAAAAAAAACACGATTTATATTCAATTGAAGCACAGTTAGAAAACTGTGTACACAAGACATCGAAAGTTCCTTCCTCGAAATCATCCTTATTGTAGAATGAAAAAAGCATTTAATGGAAGTCTTGAGGATGAAGTTGTAGCGAGACCCCACAATGGTGAAGAAATATACAACCAAGTGGAAAACATTGACATTGTGTTTGGGAAACATCCAAAGAAAAAGACCACGGAGAAAAGCATTTGGAAGAAACGATCAATCTTCTTTAATCTTCCATATTGGTGTAAACTTGATGTACGACATTGTATAGACGTGATGCACGTTGAAAAAAATGTATGTGATAGCGTCATCGCGACTTTACTAAATGTAAAAGGAAAGACTAAAGATGAAGTTAAACCACGTCAAGATTTGGTTGAAATGGGCATCCGTTCTGAGTTACATGCACAATCAATTGGAAGACGAACCTACCTGCCTCCAACTTGTCACACTCTTTCTAGAAAAGAGAAGCAAATATTTTGTGAGTGTTTAAGAAGTGTGAAGGTTCCCCAAGGTTACTCTTCAAATATTCGTAGCCTTGTTTCTATGCAAGATCTAAAGTTAGTCGGTTTAAAGTCTCACGATTGTCATGTGTTGATGCAACAACTTTTACCAGTAGCTTTTCGAGCCATCTTACCTACTTCTGTTAGAGGAATTCTAACACGTTTGTGTATGTTCTTCAATGCCATATGCAAGAAAGTTATTGACCCTCGAGTGTTAGACGATTTGGAAAATGAGGCCATTAGGCTATTGTGTCAATTGGAGATGTATTTTCCACCTTCATTTTTCTATATCATGGTTCATTTGATAGTTCATCTTGTGAGGGAAATTCGATTATGTGGGCCAGTTTTCTTGAGATGGATGTACCCAGTGGAAAGATACATGAAAATCTTAAAGGGATATGTCAAGAATCAGTATCGATTAGAAGCTTCAATTATAAAGCGGTACATTGTAGAAGAAGCCATTGAATTCTGCTCAAGTTATATGCCAAGTTATGAACCAATTGGAGTTTCTAAGACTAGACATGAAGGTAAATGTGAAGGTAAGGGTGTGCGTGGAGTGAAGATTCAAAGTGTTAGTAGAAAATTAGTTGATCAAGCCCATTTGTACATCTTAAACAACACTGTAGAGGTCATTCCTTACATTACGCAACACATTGATGAAACGAAATCAGCACATCCACGAATGAGTGAAAAATGGGCACTTAATGAACATAACAAAACATTCTTATCATGGTTTAAGAAAAAGGTTTACGCGACTCCAACTGTTTCTGAAACTCTATTGAGGCTAGCTCGTGGACCGAACAATGATGTCATTACATATGGCGGGTACTACATAAACAATCATTGTTTCTATTCAAAGATGGAAGATGACAAAAGTAGAGTTCAAAATAGTGGGGTTACACTTCAAGCTGAATCTGTACATTTTGTCAGTTCTAAGGACAAGAATCCAATTACAGCATCCATGAGTTACTTTGGAATAATACACGAAATATGGGAAGTTGATTATGTGACTTTTAGAGTGCCAGTTTTCAAATGTAAATGGGTTGATAGTAATTCGGGTGTTGGCACAGATGACTTTGGCTTTACTTTGGTGGATCTTAATAAGATGAGTGATACAAATGAACCATTTATTATGGCTAGTCAAGCAAGACAAATTTTTTATGTCATTAATCCAGCTAATCAGAAATTATCAGTTGTATTAGAAGGAAGAAACATGCACGTAAATGATGATGAAGATTGTTTAGACATACTTGAGACAACGTCTTTCTCATCAAGAACCATTCAAGACAAAGTTGATGATGTAACTGATGACATCCATGCTATTCGAAGTGATCACAATGAAGGCATATGGGAGAACATAATTTCTTGATAGGTGTTTATTTAATAATATTGTCACATTTACAATTTTTTATTTTTCTTGTTGTTTTAATATAATAGAGGTTAATTGAGTATATTTTCATTGTTAACATTTCCTAATGATATGTTTCAAGTATGACAAGCTCCGAATCAGACCAGGAGGGACCTGGTAGATCTGTGACTCAGTTGTCGGATGTCACAAACCGACAAGAGAGGATGTTGGTCCACATTGATCCTCGATCGGGTGAACCCAGTGGCCCTTGGGAAAAAAAGTACCATAGCTACATAGGAATGTTGGCCAAAACGAAAGTGTCTATTGCAATTGCATGTTGGGATGACGTCGCGGAGGTTGAGAACAACCTCCTATGGCAAGATCTTGTGGTATGTTTACTTAAACCAACTATAGTATTTTTTTATGTTGCTGTTAACATAACATATTTTATGTTTTAAACAACACAAATTTGAGATTACTCTGAACACTGAGCGAATTAGAAAGAAAGTTTTATCTCACATAGCCACCAGATGGAGGGACTTCAAGGCAAGGCTCACACGTTTATATGTGTTTGGAGATAGACAACATGACACTTCTTGTGAGAAGTACAAAATCTATGAGGAGGAGTGGATGCAATTTCGTGCATGTAGAGAGTCTAGAGACTAGCAGGTTTGTTTGTTAAATTTGTTTGTAGTGACACTAGTCATACATTTGTGCATTAAAACTATTAAATAATGTTATTTGTGACAGGAAAAAAGGACAACAGCCCAAGAAAGACAAAGGCTTAATGATACACCACATGTACTCTTTCGAGGTGGCTATGCGTTATTGGAGAAAAAATTGAAAAAGTCTCGTGCACAGTCTCTGGGACTTGAGTCCCCTGACCTAGTGGATGCAATTCCTAGGTACGAGATGTGGAAGGCTACTCGGACTAAGTCCGATGGGCAAATGACATCACAATTAGCTCAAATCATATCTCAAAAAATAGTAAGTACAAACCTTATTTGACTATCATAGTTCATATGTTTCTTCTTTTGATTAAACTTTCTTTTGTGGTGTAGGATGAATTAATTGAGCAAGAGACTCAGGGTTTGTTTGTTGGCCATGGTCGGGACGATATACTCACAACGGCAATTGGAAGGCCAAAGCACCCAGGACGTGTGCGCGGTGTTGGAGGTGCCATTGGTCTTCGAGATTACTTTGGTCCTCCACAAAGAAGTAACGAATCGTTGAGTCAAGAGGCCTTGAGGAAGATGGAGCAACAAATGGAGGAAAGATTCAACCAACGCATGGGAATTATGGAGCAACATTTTATGGAACAACTTCAACAACAACAACAAATACAAAGAACACTTGAAGAAAAGCTTCAGTCCATGCAGCAACAGAACATGGCATTACCCACTCAAGCTCCAACAGGACAACGTGTGAGTACAAAAGGCTCATGCTCTGGTGTAGATCATACTGACTACACAAGTCAGTATGAGCTATTGGTTGATGAAGACCTCGCGCGCGTAGTGGCCATAGGACGATAACTTCAGGGTGGGGAGACTATCCATGATGTTCCTCTATTGCCCCAGTATACGCGTGTGATGATTGATGAAGTTCGAGATCCCCATGCTTAAGTGCCTGTGCCAACTTCAGAAATCCAATTTGTTGGGGAAGCTTTAGGCACATTTATTGCTTGGCCTAAAGCATTGATCATGCCATACTTTAGCCCACAAAAGGTATTATGACATCATGTTTTTAGTAGTTCAATCTTACAATTTATAAAACTTTTAACGTCACACCTTTCTAAATCTTTATTTCAGTCCACTCGTCCTGAAAAACAGCCGGTCTGACGTCCACGTGTTATACGTGAAGATGATGAAATGGCAAAAGCAGAAGATGATCCTCTAGAAAAGCTGCTTCTAAAATTACACAAGTTGAAAATAGGACCAGTAGAGCTAGAGTGGGAGTTAAAAGTATTTGGCCTCCATTGTCATGTCCCATTAAACCTGAATGATACACTAGAGATCATTACAGGAGACAAGATGTTAAATATTTTAGTCATACAACTATGGTGCATGTAAGATTTTTTTTTATTGTATTTCATATTTAAAACAAGGAATTGGTACCTTTTAATATTATACCTAACTGTCTTCTTGTAGGTACATGGACAAAGTCATTGTGGACCAAGGTCGATCTTCCGTCTATGGATTCATTGAACCTCACATAATTCAACCTTCGGGAAACTCACCTGACCACATCAAACTTTATTTGCAAACATGGATGGTTGAGTCAAATAGAGAGATCTACTTTGCACCATACATTGATTCGTAAGTGTTTTTGCTAATAATATTTTGTGAAGTATTATTAATTATTTTGGCTAAGTACTTGTGATTGATGGTAGGTATCATTGGCAACTTTGTCTCATCATTCCAAGACAATGCCTAGTTGTATGATTTTGTTCATGCCATAGGAAGATTCCACCAGCTTTTAAAAACATGTTACAAGAGTAAGTATTATTTTTTTTTCAATCCTAACCTATGTATCTACTTAGTTATAAAAACTTACATATGTTTTATGTTTCCAAAATTTCATTAGAATTGTGGGTAAGCCTAGAGGCCAACAACTTAAAGTCATATATCCAAAGGTTAGAACTCATTCATTTTAAAGTTATTAATTTCTGTATGTCAACTTATGACTTTGATGTGTTTATTTTATTTGTAATGTTCGGTGTAACAAGCAAGAAGATTCATGGAAATGGGAATATTATGTCATGTCTTGGATAAGAACAATCATTCGAGCTGCAATTAAAGATGAATGGATAGAGGTAATTATATATATCTTTCACATATTATAAATCATATCAAACTTTAAAGAATGATATTCATACATAATGAAATTGTATTACTTTTTCAGCGATTCAAGAATCCATCACCTCTGCCAGATGACATTATCCACACACTAAGACAGGAATGGGCAGCATATCTATTGGAGAGATGGAGTTGATACCACATGAATTAGAACTCCTTTCAAAAACTTTATTGTACAAGAATTTCATGTTGAAACTTTTAGTTTGTTGTTATTTATATTAGTTTAGAATATATGTTGAAACTTAAGTTCTATTATATATAACTGTAACTCCAGAATTGTGCTAAAAGTATAATGAAATTGTTCTAGAAATTTTTTGATTTTCAGGTATATGGATGTTGTAAAAACAGTCAAATTTTTTTTAAAAAAATGGAGCAGTTTGACGTTTGGTGTGCCATGACAAACGTTATTTAACGTCTGACCGTACCAAGGCCACGTTATTTAACGTCTGACGGGCTCTGATAGACGTTAAATTGCTCAAGTTTTTCCCTCATTTCAGTGCAAAAATTGACGTCTACTGTTATTGGCCCCAATGTTGGATAATGTCGGACTCTTAAAGGACCGACGTCAAGTGACGTCTACTATTTTTCTGACGTTATTTTGACGTCACCCGGTACGACGTCGGTGTTTGGGCAAACGTCAAAGGTCGGAAATGTCGGACGTTAAAAGGCTTTTTTGTGTTAGTGATTAACATAATCATTTCATTATCAACTACTCGACTATAGGAAAAATTTTCAGAACATTCAAGATTAGTGTACCTAACATCAACGTTCGATACATCAAGAAAAATAATTCATTTCCAAACATTACTAGTTTCAAAGACCTGGTGAAAAAAGTATTTAAGAAGTATGGATAATTTCTGCCAAATAGAGAGGAAAAAAATGGAATTAGAAGAGTGGAACGTTCCATACCCTCATAAAGTTCAATTAGGTTGAAATAAACAGTTGCATCATTCTCTCCCTTTCTCGTTTCACTCACTTTCCCTATATCATTCATCGCCTTTTCTGACCTATGCTTTCTGCGAGGAGAAACCCTTTTAATTCTCTACCTCCGCGATCCCTTGTATCTATCTTTGCTCCTTCTTCATCTTTTACTCATATCCTTCCTTGCTAGAAATCCTAGGCTTGGAAGATGTGACGGATGACTTTGACAAATTTGAAGATAAAGGAGGAGGAGGAGGCAAGGGCAGAGTCGGGTTTGGGAATGTCGTTGTTGGATGCAGAAGAGGAAAAGTCGAAACCTTGTTTCAATCTTGCAGCACCCTTTCACCTTTAGAAACCTTTGTCGATTCTTCACAAACCCAAACATCACGCCTTCTCCTCTTTCTTTTAGAATGGGATATTGAGATATTCCTCACTTTTCAATTGCAAAATTCGCCACTACAGGTTTAGTGGTCGCAACTTCTTGAAAAACAAGTTATTGTACCACTGTATAAAAATAAAAACATAAGCAATTTAAATTGTGAACTCAATCATCAAGTGACTTTTGTCTAGGTTCTTCTCTTGTTTCTTCATCATATGTTAAACTTGCATCAATTGTTGTTCTAGGTACATCGTCCCAAAACCAAATATTTTCATCTTCATTCGTAAATTGATCAAACATTGAACTTCGTAATTGATCATCCAAGTGCTTTTCCATATCACCATTCTCTAGATCACCATATATATCAAACAAATCTTTAGGGGTGGTGTTAGTAACAACATGCCAATCATCATTTAGGTCTTTTGTATAATACACTTGCTTTACTTGAGATGCAAATACAAAAGGAGCATTTTCATAGATCAACCTTCAAAAATTTATGAGTACCAATCCAAAACCATCTTCTTTAATTTGAAACCAATGACATTTGAACAAAACAAACTTGAAATGTCCATAGTAATCCAATTTAACTATATTTTTGAAAACTCCATAGTAAGTAACATTTTCTACCAAGGGATTTTCATCTTTCTTGCTTCTAAACTTGACTATAGATGAAACAACCATAACCCCTAAATTTTGTGTTTTTCTTTCATGACTTTCAATGACAAACTTAGCCATTTATTGCATATGCAGAAAATCTTCTCGCAACTGTATTTGGCCCTTTTGACAACCTGTTGGAAGTCCCACATTGACTAGAGATAAGGCAATTTCATAATATATAAGTGAGCTGCAAACATCACCTTACAAGCCAGTTTTATGGGATTGTGTTAGGCTTAAAGGTCCACTTCTAACATGGTATCAAAGCCATTATTTTAAAAAAAAGCTTATTCTAGTGAGATTTCTTGGACATTCTGTTCCACCTACTATAGGGTCGCTATCGGACCACCCATTTCTAGACTCCCGCACGAGATGTATGTACCTCAGCGTGATGGGGGTGCGTTGGAATATAATAACATGTAGTAATAATATGTATTCTCGAGTATGCATATCTTTTTACTTGAGAAATGGTTTAATAGCATCAGAATTGAATACACATATCGGCATGTAAGAGGATCCAAACTTGTCATGACTCCATCTCCTATAGGACCATCTAAACTCCTTGCTTGTTTATTGAATTGTTTGGATATCGTCATCTAAGTTCTTGGAACAAAATGTCAAAGATTGATCTTTAACTTAAGAAGAAACCTATGAGCATAAAAGTATAAAACTAAAGTACAAATTAAAAAGAAACCTATAAAAGCACAAAACTATAAATCAAATTACCTCTCAATTGGATACATCAAACAGTAATGCACGGGTCCTGCAATTCTAGCTTCATATGCTAAATCTATTGATAGATGAACCATTATAACAAAAAAAGATAGAGTGAAAATTATTTCCAATTCGCAAAGAATCAATGCAATTTCAACATCCAAACATTCAAATAATTCAACATTGATAACTTTGGAGCATAAAATCTTGAAGAATGAGCTTAACTTAATTAAAAGTATTGCTACTTCTTTTGGTAACTTAATTATCACTAGAAGCGCCACACTTGGGGCATGTATCTTCGTTCTCATGCTCTTTTCAAAATAGGATGCAGTCATTAGGACAATATTTAACAGAAAAATGTTAGAAAAATGTTCTAAATCTAAAAAATCATGTAGTGAATAGAATTGTATGGAGTATTTTATGGTACAATAAAATTGATTTTTACCTAAATCTTGTCATAGGATTGTTTCAATTTCACAAAAAAGTGTACCATTCTTACTTCTAGATAGATAAATTAGTAACAATTTTAAAATGTTACAAAAAGGCAATTTGTAACATTTTTTAATTGTTACGAAATAAGATAATTGGTAACATTTATTTAAATGTTAGAAAATATACAAGTAACATTTTCTTTAAATGTTAGAAAATGTATAGGTAAAAATTTTCAAATGTTAAAAACAAATTAAATTCACAACATTTTTTAAATGTTAGTAAAGATGCTAAGTAGTTACATTTAAAAAAATGATACGAATGTTACGTAAAAATTTTACTAAAACCTTTTGATAACATGCACTAGAGATAACATGTGTATAAATGTTACCTTTGCAAATGGTAACATTTTTTTAGGCTTTAACAACATCTTTTAAATGTTATAAAAAGTAATATATTTAGTAATAAATTTGTTTTAGTATATTTATCAGAACTTCAAAGAATTGCTGAAAGAATAGCATAAGACTAACTCACCACTTTGTTCAACGACATTGAGTAGATGGAGACTTGACTTGTAAAATAAAAAGGAGTTTGATAAGTTAGATTTATTTATCATTTTTTGATTGAGATATGATTAATATTTTATTTTTTTTCTTATATTGATTGTACTATAGGGATCGGATTGGCCGTTATTCCATAAAATCGGTAACCCGAAATGGTCGCGAACCCAAATGACCGTTGAACCCAATATACTACGAACATTGCAGCTAGATACATTGTAACATAGCAAATAGCATGGTTCCTGGCCTCTATCTACACCTTATATGCACAAGGTCTATTACATAGCAGCAAAACTAGTCAACTATCCAGCCTTTTCAGCTAAAGAGGAGACATGCACAATAACCAAATATATGTAGACAACAAAGTTTGTTATGTCGGTATGTTGCCGAACCAACTCTAACTTAACCATAAATAAGGCAAAGTCTAAATTAAGCCTTTTCAAATAATATTGGGCCTAAAGCACAATACCAATAAAGCCCAGTTAGGTCCTATAGAGATTGGTTCAAAGGCACTTAAACCTAG
Organism: Vigna unguiculata; assembly: GCF_037176805.1. NCBI lineage: Eukaryota > Viridiplantae > Streptophyta > Magnoliopsida > Fabales > Fabaceae > Vigna > Vigna unguiculata. Next base: position 29,452,408 of record NC_140799.1, on the reverse strand, counting down.
TTAAAGCCCAATCCACGAGTAAACCGAGCAAGGAAATTACAAGTGATTAATCCTTTATAAATAAATTCAGACCCCATTAATTAAAGGTACGCAATTCATTAGAGCATAATCTGAAATTTGACTTTAAGAGCTTTTGTTGACTTGATCGTCAAAGTCTTTTCAACAGGTAACGACCCCATGTTCCCCCAAGTATCCGCTAATGAAGACATCATGAACAAGATCATAGAGTATCCATCCGAAGAGCCAGATAAGGTTTGATTCCCCTAATAACTTAACATTATCCATGCAGGAACATTAATCTTTTTTTTGCTTATGTTTTCCGATTTTTTCTTTGCTTCTCTAGTGACTTGAATATGCAAATATATATATATGCAATATCTTTTCTATGTAATTTTAACGTGTAGTCTTTCAATAAAGAATTCTCTTTCTCTTAATTTTCATCTTCAATACACTTACATGGTAGTAGTCTAACTTTGCGTCATTGTTCTTTTTTGTTTCTTAATGGTCACTTCTCGATCTGATCATCTTACCAATCCGGCCATTGCTCTTTTTTGCATTTAGGACAAAGTTATGCTCTCATTCTTGTTTCACAACCTTTTGATAACAACAATTATCAGCACTAGAAACTATATGTGTTTGTTGCTCTTGTAAAGAACAAAGAAAAGTTTGTTCCTTGTACCCTCCCTTTTTAATAAACCAAGAACAAAGAACATTTTAAGAAATAAGATGCAATTCTAAAAAAACTTACTAAAAACATAAACAAACAAAACGAAAACTTTATTAGTATACTTTCCTTTTTCCGACATAATATAATGCACTTCAACTAAATAAAAATATGTTTCTAATATATATCAATCCTTTTCTAGCAACTTCTTATCAAATTTATTATATTGTTCATCCTTAATATTTTTTAATCTTATATTTTAATATTATAAATTATCAAAATGTCAACAATATACAACAATACTATGGAGCGATCTTTTGCTAGAAACTAATATGTTTAAAACTAATATTATTAATGAACTTATCAAACTTATTATTCCATTGCTTTGAGGATTTTTTTTAATCAGACCATACAAAAATCAATTTAGTTTATAAACACAATCGTTCTTATCTCCTTACCTCAAATCATTTTGGTTGCTTCATGTAGGTGGTCTCTCCTAAGTATCCATATAAGAATACAATCATAATGTCCTTTTGGTTCTATATGAGGGTTAAACTCTTCAACCTTGACTAATAATATCTATAGGGGTTTTTGCATAACGATAAGAGAGAAAACATCATTATAATCCACTCCTTTCTTTGAGTAAATTCTTGGGCTTCCAATCCCATCTCGCAATTTTTGTTGATCGGTTCCGAGATTACCATCTTCAAAATTTAAAATTTATTTATAATTGATCAACCTAAAACCCATAAGCATACAAACAAAAGTTTAAGTATTGCTTAGATGAAGCAACTTCATCTCCTCATTCATGGGTCTCACAATTGAATCTCCCGCTAGTGTATTTTGGACTTATTAACTCATCCTATATGCAGCGATTCTAGCACAAATACCAATAAGGTATATGAAGACGCGGTGCCATTTTTTGTAATTTATGAGTACTTTAATGCCTCAATTTTCATTACAACCGAGGAAAATAGGTTTTATGTCTTGATTATCCATACAACTGAGGCATATGTCTCTAAAAAATTTTCACATCTCTCACTATTTTGAAACTTTTAAATTTTATCGTGAGTTTTATGCCTCGGTTCAAATTTAACCAAGGCATATGACCTAGAATAGGACTCGGGCCTTTTCCAACCGAGGCATATAAGGATTTATGTCTTAGTTTCAATTAACCGAGGCAATAAGTATAGGGTTAAGAAACCCAAATTATGAACAATATTGTCTTCATCCTCGCCAACAACAGTTGCTTGTCTTCTTCCTCTGGCTAGCGTTTCGTTCCTCCATCGCGTAGCAGCCATGCCAGCCACTCATGCTCATACCACCGCTGGTGTTCCAGCGTTGCGGCGTTGTCTCTATTGCTGTCATTCACAATTTTTGGTTTTGTCCCTCCACCGAACATTTTTGGTTCGTTTTTTCTTCTTCTCCATTTTTTTTTTTTGCATTGTTTTGTATGTTCTTGGGTTTTCAAGATTGAATTTGATATTCTAATGATTTTTTATAGAAATTGGGTTTGTATTTTGATAGAAACACTTGGATGGCAAAACCCTAATCCCTAGAGATGGAAACATGTTCCTATCCGTGCAACGGCTATTGTGTCTCAAAGGCAGGAAGGGAGGCTAAGGGTGGTGGAAGGCCGAGAGAGTGGAAGGTTGGAGAAGAGAAGACTCGAGAACGTGGCAGAGGAGTTTCTGTATTTTTTTTAACTTTTAATGAATATTACACCTTGTCGATTGCCATCAGAATATAGGCAGTAATGATGGGATATGCGGTTAAGAATCGAGGCAGAAAGGTGACCCTTTTTTGCCTCCGCTGGATAAGCCTTGGGTTTTTAAACGAGGCCAAATGACCAAAATAATCACAGTTGAAACCTTTTCCTGCACTAGTGCCCCCATTTGCAATGCAGATGATACACTAGAAAGTTCTTCTAATACTATTAGGGGTATCGAGAAATGGAAAGCAAATATTCAAGAGATCGAGAGATGTTATGGGATAACAGGTTAATAAGGTAAATTACACATGGATAAGTGATGGTCAAACTTCAGGATCTCCTCTTTCATCCTTCTTATCATCATACTTACGATACCTATTTTTTTATGCCCCTCATCTTCTCGCTTAACGAAATGTTGAGGTCTCCTACCCTAATAAGCTCTCTTATGTCTCTCAAAGTCGAGCATACGTCAATCCTGTGACCATTGTTGCGATGGTACCTGCACTATTTGTTCATATCTACATTAAGTGGGATCTCAAACATCTATGGTGGTGGGATGAGGTAAGCATACAGAGCTTCCTCCAAGATGTGTGACCTGGGAGCGTTGAGGGGTGCATAGTTCGTGTATCGAATAGGCTTACGCTCTCATTGCCAAACATTGCTTTAAGGGATGGGTGCTTTGTCAGTCTCCATCTCTATAGGGAAGATGTTGGTTTTGACATAAAATTTATATTTCCTCATATCCTCCACCTTTATGAACTTGGCAATGTGTTGACTCAAATCATTAATACTAATGGGAGGTTAATGCACAACTTATTAGTGAACGACCCTATCTAGAGACCATTAATCATATACTACAGTATGATATCGGGGTTCAAAATCTTCATTGTAAGGGAAACTATGCGAAATTTATCAATGAAGGCTCTTAAGGATTCCCATTGCTCTTACCTTATGTTGTAGAGGGAGAGGGAGGAGACGTCATGATGACGACTTGGTTCAAAGTGGGTTGTAATTGATGAGTTTAATGTGTCGAAACAGTTGATGGACAATGGTGGTAAGTTAGCGAACCAATCTAGAGTTGGTCGTCCTAAAGTAGAAGAAAACGCTTTGCACAAAACGACGTTGTCGGTTGAGTAAAGGTTGATCTAGTTGGTGTACATGCCACACACTCATCAGGATTTGAGGTGTCATCATAACAAATATTGGAGGTCTTCCATTTCTTGGAGAGGGATGTTTCGGTGATGCCATCAATGAAGGGATGTTAGTGGCTGCTCTTTGTTGTTAAGAAATTTTAGGTCAGGCCCCTAGTCCTAGGGGTTGGATACTCGTTTTCTTCTTTTGTTCGTTAGCGGCTATTCCTCTAGACAGGGTCCTCGACCCTACATGCATAATGTCGTCAATTATTTTCCCCTTAGTATGCTTCTCGACCTCGATCCTCCTTTTCAACCTTGCATTCTTTTCTTTCAAGGCCTCCATCTCTTCAACATTTTGTTTCGTATAGTCATCATAGTCTTGTTGCATCTTTGCCTGAGCTTCTAGTATAACGGCGAGGTCAATAGAAGTATGACTCCTATTACCAGTACTATGTTCCTTGTAGACCATTTCTTATGTCTTCAAATCTTCAGAGCTTCCTCTTCATAGAATATTTTGTAAATTCACCTAAAAAGCTTTAGGGGTTCATGAACTCAGTCTCGAAGGGAACTCATCTTCTAAAGTTGCAAACAAGGGAGGGGGAGGTGTTTGCAAAAGGCACTTCGCAGTTTGAGATACCAAAAAATAAATGTCAGAGAAAACATAGTCATGTACTTCATAAAATGTGCCTTTTATATAAGGATTTAGGTAATTAACCTTGGATTTACCTTCTTTGAATGATGGTTATATTGGCTTGGTTCATTGGAATAATTAGAGAACATATCATCCTAGAGGATCGATATGTACTCAGCCGGACTGTGTACTTTGTAGGGTATATTGCTGCATATGGCACACTAATTTTCTAGGCCTAGTACCCTATAGGACACTTTGACCATGTACAACACACTACTTTATACGGTAACGATGCTTTATCTGGTGTAATTTAATTATGTGTTTGGTTAGTCCAACATATTTTCATGTTCTTTTTATTACCTGTGAGGTGATGTCGGCATGAATTTATTTAGAAATGTGATAACATGATTTAGGTTTGAAGTTGACAACTTAGTGTGGGACCTTTACAATATGCAGAAAGTAGTGAAGCATCGATTTATGCGTCCACAACATGGCCGAGAAAGGATTGACCATTCGCAAGTTGCCTAATCCACCCGACTCCATTTGTATTTGTTTTCACGTATTCTCTTATCTCATTATGCAATATTCTAAAACTTATAAATTAGGACTAATCTATTCATTGAGAACGTATAACTTATGTTTTTATTGAGAGAAGAACATACTTCTTGATCAAATATTATTTTTAATGTTATATGAATTGATCATGAAAACACTGAACCAATCATAATGTTTCAGGATAGATCTCATAATTACTATATATACAGAAAATATGGTTACTTAATTTGATTTAAAGTGAGCGTAATGCTTTTTACATTAATCATCTTGTTGAAGTTGGTGGAGTATGATTTTATTTTTGTAATTGCTTTATAAGTTAATAACCTTTAGTTTCATAACCATAATATTTTACAATTCGAGTTCATTTGTCTTTATTCAATAGTTTAAAATTTACTAGTAAAATAAATAAACTCAATTGCCGGAGGTAACACGCATTAATGCTGTTAATTTTAGTATGCGTTTAAATTATATGTAAGAATTTAAAACTTTCGATATAAGGTCATAGAAAAATCATGACTTTTGACGTGAAATTAGAATTTGTCTATGTCTTAAACTTTGATAAATTTTGGTCCTTAAATTATAGAAAAAATGAATGAATTTAGTGCTTTTAATCCAATTAGATTAATTTTTTTTGGATGCATCAACACATTTAACAACAAATATTGATACTAGATCTTTTTATCCGGTATAAACAACTCAAGTGGTAGTATAAAAAGCGTTTGACAGATAAAAAAATTAACGTTAGTGTTCAAAGAACTAAATCCATTCATTTTTAAAGTTTGAGGACTAAAATATATCAAATTTTTACATTGAGACAAATCTCAATTTCGCATCAAATTTCAGAGACTAAATATATACTTAACAAAAAAAAAAACAACTCACTATAATTAAATAATTAATGTATCAAATGTGATAATAATAGTTTACAAAATACAAATACAAGAATAAATTAATTATTTTTCAATCATCATACAAAACTATTTACATATAATATAAGCATCAATTACATTACACTTTCATAATAGAGAACATACAACACAAAAATTATAATGGAACAACATGTATTCAAGAGTACATGAGTTCTTAATTGTATATCAATGAAATAATTAAATTTAAACTTATCACACTCAATACCTTTCACAAGATATGACTCAATATAAATTAAATATTTTGTCACCGGTAAAAACTAACACATGAATTTCAAAAACACCACTGGTAAAAATCAACCTCAATTTCTTATGTTAAGACGGTCCTTACAATTGTTATAAGGATTTTCTTCAACCTTTCATCACTTATTGTCTTATTTATGTAATTAGATCATTAACTAAACATATGATATCATCATCTCATCCCATGTATTCATCACCCCACATCCACATAAAGGTCACACCACTTCACTACAGAAAATGATTTTAGCACAGATTATTTTAGATATTGTACTTCGGCTCAACAACCGAAGCATATACAGGCAGAGAAAAAAAGTGGCTATTTGACTTTGGTTATGAACTAAAGCATAAAGTTCCATATTAACCGAAGCATGAAACGATAAATAAATATAGGAAAAAAAAGGTATTAGGTTTATGTTATCTCCATAGTAAAAGCCTAATACCCTTAAAATTAAATAATGTTTTAAATTAGGAAGACTATTTGTCTTTGGTTATTACTTGAACTAAAGCCTAATATTCTTAAGATTAAATAATGTTTTAAACCATAAAGGATATTAGGCTTCGTTTATTACCAGAACCGAAGCCTAGTACCCTTAAAATTAAATAATATTTTTAATCATAAAGGGTACTAAGGTTTGGTTATTACCTTAACCGAAACCTAATACCCTCTTTATGCTTGGTTTTGGTTATAACTGAAGCCTAATGTAGAAATCTTTTAAAAAATATTTTTTGTTTTTGTACTACATAATAAACCTACAAATAATAAGACAGAAGCAACACAAGACAGAAGCAACACAGAAGTAGCACATTATATTTACGAAACCTATAATAAACCAAAATCTACATACAACAATATGCTATCCTTACAACAAGTGGCATCGCTTCGACCACATAACGGTGTAAGGACGGTGGCACTCAAGGGTGACGATGAGCTAGTTCGTAAAGGAGGAAGGAAGAAAACAATAGTAGAAATGAAGTGGCCACCTTTGAATCTTTCATGAAGATTAAGCCAAGAAAAACCTTTAGGCTTCGGTTATTTACCGAAGCTTAAAAGCTAATCTGCTTAAGCTATTAGTAAAATTGATGCCTAAAGGATAGTACAAAAATAAAAAATTGTAAATTCCTATCAAACTGAAGCATAAAGATCATATATGATTCGACTTGTTAGGAACCGAAGCATAAAAGTTAACGAAAATTTCAAAATTGTTATTGCATTTTTATATGCTTCTTTTTCATAAAACTAAAACATATAAGGCTATTTTAAATAGAAAAATTGCACTAATGACATACACATAGGGGGAAACACATACAAAAAAGAACCATCTCATCGTACATATATCACATACAATATACAACATTATGTATAACATATACATGCATGCATCTCATCAACAATAATAATACCACATATGTATATAAGCATATTAACATATATAAATATCATCACATGTTCACCATCTACATCATCTCACCATTATGTATGTGTGACTTAAGTAATGGTGGCAAAGCGGGCTATTGTACAATTTTGAACTTGCCAACTCGCAACGACTCAGCCTACCTAGCTCGCCAACTTGTCAGGCTACAAATAGGGCGAGGCAGGCCACCTTGTTAGCCCATCTAACCATAAAATTTTAATTCCACATCTTTCTCACAGACACTACTCAAAACTACAAATACATCCTTCTTTCTTCTTTACTACTTTTATGAATTTTATAGTCATTGCTCTCCCTTACACATTGTTCTCACTCACACACATTGCGCGAAACCAGGAATGCATCCATCTTTCTTTTGAACAAGTTTTCTAAACTTTTGTCTCTTTTCAGATGTAATTGCTTATGGGAAAAATTAGGTTTGCATTCTTTTTTTCTTCTTCTCTATTGTTCTTATCTTCTTCTCTTCTCAAATTCATTTGGTTTAGGGTCACGAATTAGAGTTGCTTCCCATATTTCTTCTTCTATATTTTTCTAGTCTTCTTTCACTTCTTATAGTTAATTGATTTATGGGGAAAAATAGGGTTAGAGTTTCATTTGTGCGTATCACCATTGGTCCACTCTACATCTTTCTCTTTTGTTATGATCTTGTCACTGTCACACATGTATTTGGTCATTATGATTACACATATGTTGCTTAGTTGTGGCTTGGAAAGCATCCTTAGCAAGAGTTTTAAAAGTGAAGGAAGGTTAGTTCATTCATATACTTTTGCTTTGAGTGTGCCATTGCAAAATGACAATGGTATGCTCAGAATATTGATATGCCGATAATATTTGTATGCTAATATTAGGAAAAGTTTACTTTTCAATGACAATGGTATGTTGCATATTAGGAATTAAGTTTACTTTCTTATTTTGTAATAGGATTAAACATTAACAATAATGGACAAGTCTATTAGTAAACCTCTTTGTGATATTGGTGTCCATGACAATCATGTGGCTGAGAATGGGGCTAAAGATCCTTTTAAGAAAAGATCTCAAAGTGTTGATCCTAATAATGAAAAAGATAAGTCTATAATATCTTATTGTTGGAAATTCTTTACTAGGATTGGTGTTTATGATGATGGAAAAGAAAGTGCAATTTGTAATGGTTGTAACAAAAAATATATAATTGGTGTTAAAAATTATGGGACTTCCCATTTAAAGAGTAGTGTTGAAAGATGTGGTATAAACAAATCTCAATATGCAAGTTAAATGATTTTGGACATGCAGAGAAAGTTGACAGCAAAAAATCAAATGGTGTCCTGTGAATAGTTGGCTAACTTAATATTTTGACATGGTTTACCATACAAATTTGTTGAGTATCAAGAACTTAGGACTTGGTTAAGTTATTTGAATCTTGATGCAACTCTAGTTTCTAGAAACACTATTAACAATGACATATTGAGAATATTTACGAAAGAAAAATTTTTGCTAAAGGAAGAGATGAATAAATTTACAAGTGGGATTTTAACTTTTAATTTATGGACAACTTGCACTATAAAATTTATATGTTAGACAACACATTATGTTGATTCAATTTGGAATTTAGCTACCAAAATTCTTACTTTTGCCATTTTCTTCCACCTCGCACTAGATTTGAGTTGTCTAAGAAGATAAATGAATTTTTGCATGATTAGGAAATTGAAAAATAAAATATTTTCAATCCTTTTGGATAATACTTCTAGAAATGATGTTTCATAAAATACTTTAAAATGTTAGTTTGTTTTGAAAAATTCACTTACTAGTGATGGTGAGTTCTTTCATATGCATTGTTGTGTACACATTTTAAATTTGATTATTTAGGAAGGTTTAAATGTACTTGGTGATGCTCTAGATCAAATTTTGGAGAATGTCAAGTATGTTAAGGATTCTACGAGTAGAATGATTAAATTTAAGCAATGCCTTTAAAAAATTTGGAATATTCATGCATCAAGTGGTTGTGTCTAGATATTCCTATAAGGTGGAACTAAACTTGTGTTTATGATTCAAAGTGCTTTCAAATATCATCAATTTTTTGGAAGCTTACACTTAATGCTCTTAAACCCTTTTGTTGCCTAATGTAGTAGATTAATAACCTGGGTATCAATCCAAGGAAATGATAAAGTGATGAGTGATTTAGGCATGTGAAATCTAAATTGTGTATGTAGCATAAGGGGAATACAATCTAATACTTTAAGCAACAACGAAAAGGTCCTAAAATGCTAATGAAATGATGAATGAATTATATCTTGTTAGATATGAAATGGTGATTTAAGCCAAGGGAGGATTGAATTATTTATTTAAAACTTTTTCGAAAGATTAAAACCCCTTTTGATTGAATCAAATTGACCACACAAAAAATGAATGCAAAAGTTATAGGAAAGTACAATTTCAATTGGTCAAAAAATAAGACAACAAGTTAGTTTGTTCATACACCTATGAATTAGTTGATTAAAATTTCAAAACAATCAACTAAAATTTTGGAAAATTATGCAGAATACAAATTTCACGAATTTCACTCACACAACATACTTTTACACACAAGATTCGTTCCAAATAATATTTCTAACAAGGTTGCAGTATCATATTACACAGAAACGCATTTAAACATAACAAAGAATGATTTGGTTGGTTTTCTTTAGATTTTAAAGTGAGTGAGATGAACGAAAGAGAGTTAAACAGTTGTTTTTATACTAGTTCACTCAGTCACAAAGCTATATCCAGTTTCTCAGGACAACCTGAGTCTGGTTTCCACTATATTCAAAAGTTTTAAAAATCACACACTAAGATTACACTTTTGAACAAAGAAACTCACACAAAAATTTAGACTACAACCATGCAAGAATCACACTCACAAATTTGGACTCACACCAAGAACATATGAAAAGGCACAAGAACTACAAAACTTGGTGGCTCTCCCTAGCCAACCATACACGAGATCTTCAAGTTACTCCTGAGCCAAAATTCCTACACGATCAACTAAGATCTTCAATCTTTACCTTGCAGTTGTGTAGTTCAAAGAGAGTTTTTCAGTGATGAATGACAGGTTTTTGTGCTCAAAAGAAATTGTGCCTCTACTCTCAAAAACAGAACTTATATAGTTTTGTCTTAAGTGAAATCAATTAGTTGAATTTTTCGTACAATCTATTAGTTAAATCAGTCGATATAGCCTGATTGAATACATTCATACCAGAAACTATATACAACAAGCATTTTGACTTGTTAAACCCTTTTTAACATATTAAAAAGGACACACTGAAACTAACAAGACATCTCACCTATGTCATATAATTGTAAGTTTTGAAATGGTTGAAAAGTCAAGAAGGGGCGTTGAATTGGCTAGTTAAAAAATTAGGCAATCTTTAAAGGCTAAAAACTATCTTTAATTGAATCAATTCGATCACCAAGTTTAGAAGCAAAAACTTCTAGACAATATACTTTCAACCGATCAAAAACAGAGTTAGTTGATTTATTTTACTAGATACTGGTATAATTAATTGATTGAATCAGAAAAACAGTTGACTAAAATATTGGAAAAAATACAGACATGCGGATTTGCGATTTAGAGCAAGAACAATGTAAAAGATCAATCAAGACAGGTTCTAATTGATTATATAAACATACTCAATGTTGTAGATGCCACCAAAACACACAAGAATATGAAAAATATGGTTTAAATCTAAATTCTTTAAACTTTAAATGATAATGCAAGAGAGAAGGGTTAGAGAAAAGGTTAGAGCACAAGATTTTTATACTGGTTCACTCAAACTTGAGCTACATCCAGTTTGTCAAGGCAACCCGAGCCTGACTTTGCACTATTTCAAAAGATTTACAAAGTTTACACTCTTACACTTTCAAAATAAGCAAAAACACACATAATAGATTCTTGAATCACATAAGAAGCATAACAACACAACAAGACACCTCTTGCAGACTTGAAAAACCATTAGGCACACACATAAAGCTTGAGAAAGATCAAACCTAAGTGGTAGCACAGTCTTGCCTACCAAAAACACCTTCTCAAAGCTTCAACCACAAGAAAAAACCTCCAAGAATTGATCCAAGATCAATCTTCAACAGCTGCAGTCTGAATTATCACGAAAGAGAGTGAATTCCAAGGTTTCCATAACAGTTTTACGGTAAAAAGTGGTTTTGTTACCTCTTTTTCGAAAATCACAACACTTATAGTCAAACTGTTACGAAATTCAACAGGTTGATTTCACTTAACTTAAGTAAAATCAGTCCATTAAAAATTAAATCAACTGATTGAATAAGTCATAGTTTAAGACTACTACAGTTAACCTTTTAACTTGTTGAAAATCCATTCAACAAATTAAAAGACACATTTTAACCTGTTGAAAAATATTTCAACAGATTCAAAAAACACAATAAAGACCAAATACATCAAACTATTGCTAAGAGGTAAAAAATGTGAATTACAAACATCAAGCATTCTTTCCTAATGATTGATTCATGTGGAGGCCACGTGTTCAAGGCTTGTTCAACATGAATACCATCAAATCTCCATAACTTCATCAATGTAGGCATGATTTCAAAGCAATGGCTTCAAGTTAGTTCAACAAAGCTTCATCAAATCTTCATGAGACACACCACTCAGGCTTCACATGTCAACAATATAGCCTACCAATATGGTATAACATGTAACCATCATATTCAAAACAATATTTCCATATTGAATACAATAGAAACATGATATTTGAATGGATCTTCATCCATCTTCATCAACCACATGTTATCTCACACACTTTGATTTATCAAATCTTTGGACCAAGCTTGCTTGTATTAACAAATCTAAGACTACATAAAATTTGACAGTGTATATTGTTTTTTTATATCTATAATGAATTTTAATGCATGGAAATCATATATGATTGTGTGGAATGTATTAAAAATTGATATTGAACCTATTCTAAACTATTAAACTACCTAAAGCAATGCAGAACAATGAAAATGCAATGTATTTGTGAAAATGCCTAAGTGAAAACTGAAAATTTACAATGTGTTAAACAAAATGCTACAATGAACTAAAAATGAGATTTATGCAAAAGTAATACTTGGAACAAATTCATAAACCTAAAACAAAGTATGATATGCATGCTGAACTAGAAAATAATGCAAAAATCACAAAATCACGATTGAAGACCACATTTCTAAATTTGACAGGGAACAAGTTCATCGGCTTTTGACAAAAATTGTAGAATATGGTTTTAAATCTAAATTCTAAGCTATATGCTTTATAAATGCACGAAACCTATTAGAATCACGAAAATGATATACAAAAAATGTTCAAAATCATCACACAACATCAAATTCACAAAATTACACATGTTAAACCTGACATGGTAGAACTAAAGACTAGCTTAATGTGACGTAAAAATTATATTTTCCTATTCTACTTTGCCCAACTATTTAATTTCGCTAAATGAAAATGCAAATGTGTTTATAATGATCTTAATTAACTAATGGAATAGAGAATTAACAATAACAATGATAGAATTGAAAATATTAATTCTAACCTAACATATGAAACTTAGACTAATTGAATTTATTGTGAAAATGTGAGAATTGAAATTCTAAGTGTAAACCTAAGATTGATTCCACAAACATGATTCTAACATATAAACAAATGGAAACCTAGAATTAAAACTAGAATTAAGCACCAGAAATTAGAAATCAATAGCCAAACCAAACATAAAACTAGTGGCGTGAGAGACAAACGAACTTACCTAGAACAAGTAAAAGAAAACAAAAATTGAATCGGTAGAGAATTGTAAAGAACTGAATGAAGAAAAACCTAACTAGCAATCACACTAAAATATGTAAGAAATGATTATCCAGCTCACGTTGTAGTCAATATAATCTTATTCTTTAGAGGAAAGTGTTTACAAAGCTTAAAACTAAAAAAATCTTAAAATGTAAAAATGTAGTTTTATCTCTTTCGAAAATCTGAAAATCTTCGCTTTATATGCCTTGTCATTGGTGATTCTTAAAATTTGAAGAACATGAAATTATAAGACACTTTGATTGCCTAAAACCAGTACAATAAAGTACAAATTGTTTTAACTAACTAAACTAACTTAACCTAACACATAAGTAGTCGGTTACCATGTCAACTTTCTCTCAATGCAACTGTTGTCAGTGTAGGTTTGATTAGTGCACAAAATATGACTTTTGGAGCTCCCAACTCGTCTAGGTCACCACTTAAGCTCTAGCAGGTTCTAAGTCACTTGTTCAACTTTAGCTTGACAATAGGTTCACTTCTCATGCAAGACTTCTATGCAAAGCAAGCTTAAGTAAAAACTTGTCACAATAAAGCCAGGACTGGTAACGTGAGGTGCATCCAATTCCAGCTTTCAGCAGGTTTCCTTAATTTTGTCCAAACTTCCTTCTAAAATCTGAGTACAACACCGAACAATTATTTACAACACCTAAAAACACTTATTAAAAACTGAAATATGTATCAGAATTAAACAATCAAAGTTAAGCTAGATTATGCACAATCACTAAGGAAAAAATAACAAAAGAACAACTACAAATCTACTTTAGAACTAGGAATTAAAATATGACTTCTACTATTTTCTGAGCTAGAAATTAACCAAAATTAGAATTAAATTAAAATCATAGCTAAAAACACTCTATCAAAAAAAATTTGCAACAATAAGGAAATTTACTATAGAAACTAAATTAGTCTTATAAACCAAGAATTAGACATTAAATGTAACACCGCTTTGAGGATGTTACTTGGAAGTTAAAGCCATAAACAATACCTCAACATATCTTTGATACCATCCTAATTAAATAGAAACTTCTCAAAATTTTTATTTCAAAAACAATCAGCAAAACTTCATCTGAATAAAAACTTTATTTCCAAAATAAGTCAACATTCAACAAAACCAAACTAGTATAAGTCATCGAAGGAAACTTATTATAAATCCTTCCAATTCGAATCAAAACTTCTAATAAAGTTAATTATTACATCTTATTCATAAGAAAAAACCATTCCCAATTCTTTCCAAAACTCCCGAAAGCTTTCCCAATCACCGGTGCAGGAAAGGGTTTCAATTGCGGCTATTTTGGCCAATTGGCTTTGGCTTAAGATCAGAGGCATATTCAACCAAGGTAAAAAAAAAGTGACTTTTCTGCCTCAGTTCACAATCGAGGCATACTATGCCTTTACTTCCTTGGTTCTAAGGCAACCAAGGCAGAAAAGTGAAACTTACTACCTTGCTTAGGGAATAACAAAGGCTTAATAGGCATTAAAAAATCAGCCATTCTCGTTCTCACTTCCACTTTTTCCCCACCGATCAATCGTTGCCTGAGTTCCTCTTCGTCATCATCGTTCGATGGTTGCTTGAGTTCCTCTTTATCATTGTCACTACACAAACTTTTTTAGCTTGGCTTACCCAAAAAACCAAAGTAGGTAACCAGATTTTACCTCGGGTCCTTTAGAACCGAGGCTTAAACTCTTTCTGTTCAAATTTAAAAATTCAAAAAAGCGGGAATGATGAAAATTTTGAGAGGCATTAGGCCTTGGATGTGTAGGAACCAAGGAAGAAGGCTAGTTTCTGCCTCGGGTGTAAGACAAACCGAAGTATAAAATGTTGCAAAAATTTCAAAATTGTTACCGCATGTTTTTATGCTTCGTTTCCTTTGTGACCGAGGCACAAAGGTTGAGTTAGAAAGCCAAATATGCAGTAGTGAATGAGTCTCCTCACAACTATGCTTATGCAACTGCATCTTTATCAACATATGATGTCGTATAACACAAGTTATACGATCATCACAATTGGAAACCACAACCACCAACATGGAAGGGTGAGTTAACCAAATAAAACATCACATAACATATATTGCCAACATACAAATCACCTAGCATGATCACATATGTTTATTCTCTCATAACCAACCATTTTCCTTCCTTTCGTACCAACGCCTGTTGGAAAGGGCATTTCCCTTACTTTCCATAAGAACTACAAGAAACAACTTTACTTGCTCACCAAAGCCTTATTAAGAGCACTCTTGCAAAGCACATGTCAAAGCTTTATGGTCGAAAGAAATTCTTGTACCCGACTCACTAAAGCCCTCTGGGTAAATGAACCAACCTGACTTTATGGTTACAAGAGAACATATACACCATCACCGCCTACATTCGTACACCCATATCACATCATCATATGATCAACCACACATCAACTCATCATGTGAATCCATTAGAAAATGACTTATCACATCACATCATACATGTATCACAACCACAAAACCTACAATCATATTCAAAACAAACCAAACAAACAAAAGAAGTAACCTAACAATCAAAACGAACAAAACATGCATTGACAAACAAGAAATCTAGTAGACTAGTGACCACTAGTTGGCCAACGACCACATTACCTTGCATTTTTTTATTTCAGCAAATGCATCAGTTGCCTAGTGACTAGTTTACCTCACCATAGTCCCTCGCCCAACAACAAACCCTATTGCCAAATGACCTGACAAGTACAGGACTACAAAAAATAGTGTCCAAAATTTATTTGGTTAACTCTAAAGCACCAAAACTTGGAATACACCAAGTAGCACTATATCAATTTAAGGTTTCTCTTAATCCTTCACAAGAAATCTCTTTGTTACCTTTTAACATTCCAAAGTATGCACACAAATGAATATAATATAATTCATTTAAACAATTTATCACTTTGAACATGAAAGAATTTATGCACTAGATCACAATTAGACATGCACCCACTCAACATATGCAATAGAATAAGAATCATGCATAGGTCAAAATCATGCAACCAAAATTCATCACTAAAATTTATGCATTGAACTCCGAAGCCAAAAACAACACAACAACCATTTCCATAGAAATTTATCAATATAATAACCACTTCCATGCTCTTATGATATCACCAGATTGACAATTGTAACACCCCAATTTTGGGATTTCACTAAAGGTTAGAAAATGAACCCGTTTGGCAGAAAAGCATTATCATTGAAAATGTACTAATAAAAAAACTTTTAGTTTGATTTAAAATATTCAAATAATAGTTGCGAAAATAAAAATTACATAATTTCCGGTATCTGATTTAAAACAACTAAACAAATTATAATAAACTCCTGAGTTCACCCCATCCTTTCGACGATCTACTTCTTGCCAGAATCCTCTGCATTATCAATTGCTCCCGTACAACACACATATCATACAATCATCACACACATAACAAACACACAAAACAACCAAATAGGGTAAGCTAACATAAACAATGATATATAAAAGATTCTTAGTAAAATAATACTTTTCAAACAAGTAACATCCAAGTACGATGCATAAGTATTATAATCACAATCAGATTCTCAACATGCAATACATGAGAATTATAAACTGCCAACAAAGTACACATCACCACATCATGCATTGAAAATAAAGTTCTATCGAAAAACCAAACAATACATTCAAGCAATGAACTTAAATAGTGTTTTCAAAACCAAAAGAAGCAACAAACACTAAAGTACCAAGCCACCATTTTAATTTAATAACCCTCAACCACAATATTACTTGTAACCAAGCAAAAGACATAGCACTGACATTGCAACTATGGCTATATAACCCACTTTAGCAAGATATCACATGATATAAGGCACAAAGTAAAGCGAAAGAACACACTCATCCCATCAAAGGCCACCAACACATTAAAACATAAGACAACTAGTAAAACCAAATGAAAAGCTAGTGAAACAAAATAGAATTGCATCCAAGAAAGAGGACTCAGTTATTGACCCAAAAGTGGCTACACCTTACCATGTAAAGTGAAAAAGAAAAGAAACCCAAAAACTTATGGAAGTGAAAATGCACTATTATATGAGCCCTTATGTACTGCACATTAAGAAAGGTAATACTATATTTACGTAACCTGCACTCATGTGAATAATTACAAAACCCTTGCATGATGTTGCCACTCATTTTCGTAAACCACAAACAATGCCCACACATACCAACCCAAAATAAAACAAGAAAAACATTGACCAAACCTTTCCAAAGTACCAATGTCCCATCTAGCTTTAATTACCTTATCCCACATATATCTATAGCAACTTACTCATGTATTGTGAAAGAAAGTCACGCTTGCTACAAAAAAAAACACAAGATCCATGCATTTACGTGGTTAAAGAAAAACCAAAGGAAATTGGACCCCAATTTCCTACCCAACAAATAAAAATGTGATGTTAACATGAAACTAAACACAAGTTACCCCATACTCCTAAATGTGCACACTGTTCCCAATCATGCTAAAAGACAAAAACTAAACTACCTACAAGGCTATAAGAAAAGAAACAAAGAGAAACTATGCCCATAAACGTTGTGGCTGCACTGTAAAACTAAATGACCCTTCTATGCATGCTATGGTTCTCTAACCATCAAACCAAAAATTGATATAAAAAAAAGGAAAACCAAAAATGTCCATCATCGAGTAGTATATCAAAATAAAAGATAACAACTACACCATTCCACTCTAAATATGAATCAAATTTGGAACGTGAAAAATAATGCAAAGAGAGAAAAGACACAATTGTAACATCCCTACTGGAAATTACGTAATTAAAATAAATAAATAAATAATTTATAAAACAACCTCATATGTTCATTATTCCCAAACGCAAAAAAATTAAAACAAATTATTCAAAGCGCCAAAGATTTATTAAAGCTAAAATAATAGCCTTATTACAATTTCCAAAATCCAATAAAGATAACAGAAAACATAAATCAGTTCCTAGCTCGAATCCCAAGCTAGCCCCACTCTCTGTCTTTAAACGTCAACAACATCACTTGTAGCATTATTTGCTCCCGTGTAACGAATCACACGATCATTGCCAAACACAAATAGAAAGGGTGAGCTTATAAATAGAATAACATATCAGTTAAGATAATAAAAGCAATTCACCCATCTGATTCATCCCAGTTAGTTATTGGCCAAGACCTTAATATCCCAAGGATTTTCAACCTTCAATTCAGACAAACAATTAGCTTTGGACTCAGGATTTATGATGCTCACACAAACATGCCCGCTCGTGGTCATGCCTCTATGAACCTCCCCGCTCGTAGTCCTACTCTACGAACTTCCCCGCTCGTAGTCCTGCTCTACGGACCTACCCGCCCGTAGTCCAACACACGTGATCCACCAGCTACGTACCTCCCCGCACACATTATCTCTCAAGTGTGAGCATAGAACATACGAATCTACCTCGCTCGTATCTCCTCACGAGAGTAATTGGATATGAACCTCCCACTCATATCATCACGTGTTCACCACCATCCATGAACCTACCCGCTCATGGCACAATATCTCCTGATCCAAGTCTGCATCAATGCGTACAAACAACACACAAAAATCCAAGCCTGCAACAATATTGACTGGCTGGAACCACACAACTGCACTATTCTCGCTTAAGCTAGAAATCTTCGCCTAAGCGACCAAGCCTGATCGCTTAAGCTAGGGTCTCTCGCCTGAGCAATCGTGTTACAGTGTCACAATGCATATTCTCGCTTGAGCGAGTTCTTCTCGCTTGGGCGAGATCGCTCTTCGCCTAGAACTAAAGTCTCTCGCTTAGGCGGCGAGTCAAGCAGAAACAACACGAATTCACACGATTTCTCGCTTAGGCGAGGAACTCTTGCTTGAGCGAGATGCTCTGTCGCCCAAAACAAGACTCTCCACTTGAGCAAGATGCTCAAGCAGAACCACACAATCCCTACAATTTCTCGCTTATGGGAGGAACTCTCGCTTGAGCGAGATGCTTTGTTGCCCAAAATATGGGCTTTCTGCTTGAGCGAGATGCTCGAGCAAAATCAAGATTGAGTCTCTGCTACTTTGCCTAGGCGAGCCTTGCTCGCTTGAGCGAGAATAGCAGATGTATTATCTGTTCACGTACGCAAATACCATAAAACAATGCTAAAACCACATCTCAATCATTACCAAGCAATCTACAATAGTACACAAGTCTTATGAACATGATTTAAACCCAATTTGACCACCAAAATAATTTGAGATTGAACCATAAACAACCATATAGCACAAAAACCCTTATCATATTCATACAAATGCATAAGAGGCTTTTCAAACATCATCAAAACTCCAAACCTTTAATCCCATCACATAGAGCACAAAAATTCAGGTCACGCAAGCATAAAATCATAAGAGAGGACTCACAATCACAACACATACCATTTAATTTTTAAAAAATATAAGGACAACTCCGATAACCAGGTTTCCTTTGCTTAAAATTGAAGGGGTTATAATGGCTCCCATAATGCACTTTACCACACTCACAATTTTCTTTTTCCCAGCCTCCCTTGGCTGCCCATTGTCACTAGGGTTTCTCTATCCTTTCACATTCATGCCACAATTAGTTTAGCAAAAATAAAGAAGTTAATTTCATTCTCAGCAAGGTTTGAACCCACAAGCATACAATCACAAACCAAATGCATAACCAATTCAACCAATTCATGTTTCGTGATAATTCTTATAATTTTAGGATTACATTATCTCTACTCACATTCAATCATAACCTTAAAATAATGTACAAAATAAAATATCATACAATTGGCATACATAGGACTTGAAAGTCCTCTCACACAATCAAGTACTCTCAACCATTTGAGCTAGTACTTTTCCACATCACAATAATTTATATTAAATGTCATAAAGGCTCCTACTACCCACATTTATTAAATAATTATTTAATTAATTATTTAAATTTTCAGGATCTTACACCAACTACATCTCGATTGACAATCTTCCATGATGCACCAACCATATCATGCAACATCCCATCGTGGTCTTATTTCAAGTATGAAAACATTAAACTAATGGTTTGTGGTTTATTTTAAATGAAAGCAAAGAGAAAAGAACCAAAGCTTTTATTTATAGAATGTGACTACAATGAAACGAGATTAACCAACCCCATGCACACCATGAAACCAAGAAACGTGTATAACCTAACACTACTAGCACCGTAAACCCCCAAAGAAGCAATAACAAACACCGCAAAGGCTTAACAAAAGGGAACACAAGTGAAAAAAAAAAACAGAGAACAAGATTGGTTTCTCCTACACATGCATGTTTTTCAAGTTTCGTTCATCAACAAACAACAAAAAAAAAACCTTCACACTACTGGCACACAAAACAACCTTTACACTATATGCATCTCAATGATAACTTGCGCACTACAGTTTAATAAACACATATATTCCACAAGCTATAATTAAATAAATAATTAAATAAAACAATTACTTAAATTACTCAAATTATCATTCCATAACCCACAATTAAATAAAATAATTAAGTTAGAATAAATCCACATACTTAATCAAATCGTTAATTTTTTTCCATGTGTTTCTCTTTATTCTAAATTTTTCCAAGTTTTACAACAATTGTCATCCAACCATAACATCATCCACAAGTAGCAAAGAAACATGAATTAAACACTAGAAAAACTCATAATTTTGATGCTTTATACACAAATTCCATCTTTGCTCTAAAACCACCAACCCCAAGGAAGCTCATTGTCTCGTGAACTAAGAACACCACAACTCCATCAACACTTTTCAAGTGAATAACGTTAACAAAAAAAAAAACTAACATGATTTTGCTCTAACCAAGGTTCAAACCCATCACCTCCAACTTTCAAACAAACCAAAAAAAAACTATCATATTTATCTTGTTATACACGTACACAACAACATTACAACAATTATTACACATACCCCATCCAAAACATTTATAGAAAATAAAAATAATCACACCAATTGTGCTAAACTTCACTTTAGTATAAATTATAATTTATTAATTTAAATAATACTTCCCATATCCAACCTACCTCCATGAAATTTTAATTATTTTTCCAATATCTTACGCTAAACACAATCCAAAAGATGTAATTTGCTTAGAAAAATATATATTGTATTATGTCATTACAATAGTCTCCTTATTATTTGTTTTTTTTCTATTTTACAGAGAAAAATATATTTTTTTTAAATAAAATTACTAAAAACATGAAAAAGAACTTATAATTTATTAAGAATTTTTTTTATCTTTTATTGTTTTGAATTTTATCACTTCTAAAATTTTAAGTCCTGTGATCAAATTTGATTTATTATAACTAAATCATTTAATAATTATATTTTATTTAAGAAAGAAGATAAAGTTATAATAGAAGAAAATAATAAGAATAATAATAGAAAGTAAGATAATTTTACGTTATTAAATAGAAGAAAGTTTGTGAAGACATCCTTTGTCTTGTTATATTCATATTTTAGTTTGAGATACTATATATTTTTATTAATATTTTAGGTAATATTATTATTATTAAAAGTTACCTTTTAAACTAATACCTTCACCATTTCCAATATCTAAATTATTGATTTTAAGAACTTGCAAAACAACAAAATCATTTAAGAATATCTAATTTCAGACTAAAAGTAATTAGTTATTATATTAACAAATATTAATATTAATATTTAAAATAATCTCTATTATAAATAAAAAATTATGATTAATTTATGAATTAAAATTTAAATTGATCTTTAATCTTAGTTATCAAGATTTTAATTAAAAAAATATTTTAAAACGTGCATTTTTATGACATTGACTTTGCTATTTTGATTTTGAACACTATAGCCAAAAGTTACAATTCCTTGTTATAACTTTTAAAACTTTAATTTAAGATATATTACTTACAAAATTCCCAATACATATGTAATACATTTTGTAATTTTCAAGTTATGCATATTTGCAATAAGATCTTTGCATCCATTACAAACTCATGCATTTAAATCGGTAAACATAATATTCTACTTCAAACTTGTTAAAAGTGATAAATATGATTACATATATTTCCACTTCATTGTAGTTTTTTTTTTTATAATTAATAAAATGAACCAAGGTTAAAACCAGGTTTGATTTTGATAGATATATATTATACAAAAAAGGAGACATCTATACAAATTCATCGTGATTGAATTCTCCAAAAATGCAGTATGGACACAAATAAAAGTGTACACTTAAACAAACATCAATGACAACATCAATTGGACAAAATATTCTCCATAAAATGTTCATCAACAAAGAAGAAAACTTGGTGAAAAGTACCACCAAACCAATACCATTTCATCACTAGAGATGAAACCTTAAGTAAGATTCCGACTGTAACGTCTCATTTAAACAATAACAGAATTAAATGAAACATCACACATAATAATAAAAAGGCATTGGCATGGAGTGGAAATGTCACTCCTTACAATTATCCAAAATACTTGGAGCAAAAAACTAAAGCACACCACGATGTCATTTACAAAACAGAATAAGAGTTCAACACTATTTAAAATAAATGCTCAAAGAGCAAGGTAATACATGGGCTACAACCCTAAAAGAAAAACTCAAAGGAGCAGGATCCGACCCAAGATAAGCTATGCAGCGAAATTTCCATCATCCTAATGGTCATGCGTAGTTTCCACATCTGCTCACATCAATAAATTGATGATCATCGCAAAAGGAGAAAACCACACATAAAACACATAAGTAAACAAAAAGGGTAAGCTAAAGTAAAGATGTTTTTATCATGTAATTGAACATACAATTTAAAAGCATAAGTACATAAATCAACCAAGCATGTAATGAATGACAAGCAAGACACTAAGACTCAATTATTCGGATACATATAATCAGTCGGATTAACTGGATGCTTGCACTTGTGGTGGCCTCTACTACTCTATAAAACCATTGCCAATGAGTTTCACCTTACCACGCACAAGGTTAGCCTTCAAAGGTCTAAGGCCATTATCCTGCCAAAGACTAGGGCCTCCTGCTACTCTCACCACCATGAAACCTCTGTGGAATTACGTCCTGACCATGAGGCACCACCATGAGCTTCCACTAACAAGGGTCATGGAATTACGTCCTGACCATGAGGCACCACCACGAAACCATCATGGAATTACGTCCTGATCATGAGGTACCACCATGAGATCTCACCTAGAGATTCATGGAATTACGTTCTAAACCATACCAAAATCATGTCTCATCAACCAAGCATAAAGTTGTCATGCATACCAATTCCATGCCCATATTTATAACCAACCTTTCAATCAGGTTCCATACCAATATCATACCAAACTCATCAATTCTAGTCCATAAACTATTTAATACATGCAAAATCACTCAATTCATGCTTTATCACAGTAATCCAACCAAACATGTGACCATCACCCAAGAGTAGAGGAGAAAACAACACCTGAGCACATTCTAGCCCAGTTCTCGCTCAAGCTAGAAGGCCTCTCTTAGGCGAGACAGTTCTCTCGCTCAGGCGAGCTCCTTTTGCCTAGGCGAGAACTCAAAAAGTGGAAACAGTGGCTCTCGCGTTCTCTCGTTGAGGCGAGACCTCCTCGCTTGAGCGAGATAGACTCTCGCTTAAAATTGGAGCTCGTCGCTTGAGCAATAGCTCGCGAGAACTCCAAGGAGCACTTCTTGCACTCTCACTTGGGTGAGCTACGCTCGCCTGGGCGAAAACACCAGGTTCCTCCACTGTTCACGCGTGCAACAACTAGGTATTCACAACTAAACGATGTTTTATCATTTCTCAAGCAATCACAACATCAAATAAGCCGCAATATCATGAAACAAGACCAAAGCAAGCAGAAAATTGAAGAACAAACAAAACCCTAGCTTCCCTTACCTGGAAAATGTTAACAAAACACCCTGACACCTAAGCAAATGAGCACGACAACTCCCGAAGCAAATTCGCAAACTGGAAAAATGGTGGAACAGGTTCAAAACGGGTTACCAAGGTGAACCCTAGCTAGAATCATGCTAGAAACAAAGAAGGTGCGAGTTGAAAACCAACTTACGTGAGAAGGAAACGAAGTCAAGCTCTCTTGAAGATGAATGAGGTCCAAACCCTAACAGAACTCTATTGAGGGAAAAAGGAAGTGAGCAAGGGAGTGCTTTTTGCAAAGTGGACAGACAATAAGAAGGTTAGGCTGGTTTAGAGATTTTGAATACCTTATGGTCAGCCTTAAGTCCAACTGATTATGACAAACTCTTAAACATTGGGACAGAATTAAAATAGATCTTACACCTACATGTTTTTTTTGTTACGAGAATGATGAGGAAAAGAATTTGTATATATAAATATAAGAAAAAATTTACATCGAACCATTTATGATTTACGTCGGGTAGTGCATCGTCCGACTTAAACTTTAAAACACTCATTTTCTCCCGATGCGATTAAATCAATAAAGCACATGTTTGTTAACGTAACAGTCATACCTATTTTCTCGCCCTTTGATTTCTTCCAATTCCAAATTATTTGCTGAAGTGAGAGTAGCAGTATTTGAAGTGGTTGAGTGAAATGGATTAGGAGGAGGCAGTGTTTGACAGAAATTTTGGTAGTCTCAAAAGTGCGATAAGAACCTTATCTTAAAGAACCAAAGTCAGCATTACTTTCAATTTATGTTTACACAATCACTAGATTTTTGTCTGTTACATTTACTTCAGGAATCCAGAGCGAAACTGCAGTCAAAGTCAGCTTAAGTCTGCGTTTTAACTTTTAAATATATCATCGCACTACTTTTTAAAGAGTAAAATATTATACCCGCGGACAGCGCGCGTGATCAATATAGAATTAACTTGTTGCACTGGGTGGTTTTGTTTTCTTCTGGGAAGAGAACATGTGACAGACAGAAGGACACAGACCACGAATTTTGCATTTTGTTTAAACATTATTGCATTGAATCTAGGAATTCAGAGTGGAATCACGGTCAAAGTCATTCCAAGTCCGCGTTTTCACTTTTAAATGTTATTGCACAATTTTTATAGGGAAAACTGTTAGCACTTTGTTAGACAACAACTCAAATGATCTTGTGAAAAAACTTTATTCACCTCTTGTTTTTGTTGTTCTTACAATACATTATATTTATAGACCCACATTTCCTCATCATTGTACTCTCAACGGCTATAAACAGCTATAAACGGCTATAAACGGCTAACTTATTAACTACCTAGACTCCAACGGCTAGTGCATTAACCACTTACAACGGCTAGTTACCTATAGTGGTTAATACATTTAAGTTTATTAAAAACCCAACAAAACTCCCCCTTAAACTTAAATGCTTCTATTATTCTCCATCTTTGTTCCTTTATTCTTCATCACGGCTTCCAACGTGCAATAACTCTTCTCACATTGTGCTTGTCCCTTTCATGAATAGTTAAGTTCTTCGCTTTCTTCATGACTGACTTCCCTTTCACTTTATTTATGGTCGACTTGTACTTCGCTTTCCCT
Source organism: Vigna unguiculata (assembly GCF_037176805.1). Taxonomy (NCBI): domain Eukaryota; kingdom Viridiplantae; phylum Streptophyta; class Magnoliopsida; order Fabales; family Fabaceae; genus Vigna; species Vigna unguiculata. The sequence goes on along the minus strand of NC_140799.1, from coordinate 29,426,749 downwards.
GTGACTAACTTGTTCTCTGCTCTCTCAGTTTTTGCATCCTTACTGGCAAACTTGTTCTTCTCTTTGACCGACTTGTTACTCATTGGGTTCTTTGCCTTTGTGGCCGATTTGTCGTTAACTGAGTTCTTATCAATAGGTTGACTTCCTTTTGAAAGGTTAGACCACACCCACGTATTGTTGTGCTCAATCTCCTCATCCATTTCAAGTCGCCACTTCTCATCTTGCACTTCGAGTGCAGCTCTCAGATCCTTCTCAACTTGTAAATGTTCTTGCAAACTTGAAACATCTTCTTCAAATTCCAAGTGCCGCTTTTGCAAAGCCTGTTTCCTTCTCTCTACGCTTTCTTGTAGAATTAAATTGTCTCTAACCTCCTTTTCAATACTCTGTTGCAAGTCTCCTTTTGCAATCTCCAACCTTTGGATTAGAAGCTTTTCTTCTTCAAATTCTGAGATATTCAAGCTTTTCACATGTTCCACCGAGCTATTTGAGTAATCCACTTGCTCCACCAACTTATCCGAGCTATGTAGGCGTTCCACCAAGTTAACTGAGTTGGCCTCATGCTCCACCATGTTGTCTGGGGTATCTACACGCTCAACCACCCTGTTTGGGCTATCTACATGTCTCACCAGCCTATGCAACCTACTCGATTGTCTTGTTGACCTATCCACGCTACTCGACTGTCTTGTCGAGTTATCGACTATACTCAGCTTTTTTGCTGAATTCTCCATGCTACTCGGTTTTCTTGCCGAGTTCACCACTTGTTTATGCTCGGCTCCCGAGCTACGCGCCATCATCAACAATGTCGCTTCTTCTTCAACATCTTTTGTGAGGTTGATCGTCTCTTCCTTTCTACTTTCAGATCTACAATCTTTGGCAAAATGTCCAGATTTACCACAATTGAAACACTTGCCTGAGTAATAGTCCTTTGCATAATGGCCATACTTGCCACACTTGAAGCACTCAACATTTGAGTTGCTTGATTGACCTCCTCTCCATGGACCTCGTCCTTTTCCGTGCCTATTTTGTTGACCGGATTGTTCTTTCTCTTCTTGTCCTCGGCTTCTACCACTAGGACCGTTTCTTATACCTCCTCGATATCGTCCTCTACCTTGAGTGTTCTGAGCGTTCTCATCTTTAATTGACATCTTTGTTTGGAGTAATTGATCAAGTGGCTCAACCTTCTTCTTCTTCTTCCGCTGCTCATGCGCCTCAAGGGACCCGACAAGCTCTTCAACTGTGAACATTGACAAGTCCTTGGACTCTTCAATCGCGCACACCACGTTCTCAAAGTCATCCGTTAGAGACCTCAAGATCTTCTCCACAACTCGGCTAGCAGGCAACGTCTCTCCATTTCTACTAAGTTGATTTGCCACAATTTCAACCCGAGTAATGTACTCGGCTACTCCTTCTGTCTCTTTCATCTTCATGCTCTCCAATTCGCCTCTAAGTGTTTGAAGTCGCACCTGCTTCACTCGATCATCTCCCTTATACGCCTTCTCCAATATGTCCCACGCTTCTTTTGAAGATTTTGCACTTGCAATCTTCTCAAAGCCAGACTCGTCCACAGCTTGGTACAGAATGTACAAAGCTGCCTTGTCCTTCACACGTGCGTCTTTCAGCACTTTGAACTGGGCATTTGACCAACCTGTAGTGTTGGCTGGTTCATCAAAACCATTTTCAACCACCTCCCAATTTTCTTGGGATCCAAGAAGGGCCTGGCCCACTTTTCATAAAGTCCCTTTTAGGGAGCTCCTAAATGAGGGGGTCAAAAAAAAGCTCCAGCCTCCAAAGCCCCCTCTCTAGTGGATTAGGGCTAGGATTAAAGTGGATTAGCCCCCTAAATAATACTACATTAAGTCAGAGTCAAAGATCAAGTCGAGCGACTCGAACGAGCCCGATGACCCGGACGGGCTCGACGACCTGGACGGGCCCGATGACAAGGACAGACCCGACGACCAAGATGGGCCCGACGACCAGGACGGGCCTAACAACCCGGACATGTCCGACAACATGGACGGGCCCGATAACTCGGACGTGCCCGACGAGGTGGATGGGCCCTACGACCCAGACAGACCCAACTATTCGAACGGGCCGACGACCCGTATGGACCCGACAACCCAAACGGGTCCTACGACCCAGACAGGCCCGACGACACGTACGGGTCCGACGATCCGGACGGGCCAGACAACCCGGACGAGCGCGACGACCCAGATAGGCCTGACAACCCGGACGGGCCCAACAACCCCTAAGGGCCCAATGATCCGAAGGGGCCAGATGACCCAGACGGGCCCGACGATCCGGACAGGCTTGACGATCTGGACGGGCCCAATGACCCCGACGGGCACAACGACCCGAACGAGTCCGACACTTCCGATGGGCCCGATGACCTGGACTGGCCCAAAGCTCCTACAGGGCCCGACGACTCAAACGGACCCAACGACCTGGACGGGCCCGATGATCCATACAGGCCCGACGACCCGAACGAGCCAGATAACTCAGATGGGCCCGACAACCCGGACATGTGCGATGACCCAGAACAGCCCGATGACAAGGATGGGCCAGAAGACCCGAACGGGCCCGACAACCCAAAAGGGTCCGACGACCTAGACGGGTCCAACGACCCGAACGGGCCCGAAGACCCAGACGAGCCCGATGACCTAAATAGGGCCCAATGACCTGGATGGGCCCAGTGACCCAGAGGAGACTAGATGAGACCTTTATGGGTTATTGGGCCCGTCTGGGTCGTTGGGCCTGTCCAGGTCGTAATGCACATCCGGGTTGTCGTGCCCGTCCAAGTAGTCGGGCCCGTCTTGGTCGTTGGGCCCGTCCGGGTCGTCAGGCTAGTTCTGATCGTTGGGCCCGTCCGGGTCATCGTGCACATCCGGGTCGTCGTGCCCATCCGGGTTGTTTGGCCCGTCCAGGTTGTTGGGCCCGTCCGGGTCGACGGGTCAGTCTAGGTTGTATGGCCCGTCTGGGTCGTTAGTCCCATCCGGCTCGTGGGGCTCGTTTGGGTTGTCGGGCCTGTCGTGTCGTCAAGCCCATCTAGGTCGTCAGGCCCGACTTTGTCGTAAGACCCGTCCGGGTCGTCGGGTCCATACGGGTCGTCAGGCGTGTTTGGGTCAACGGGCTTGTTTGGGTCATTGGGCCTGTCAGGTTCGTCGGGCCCGTCCGGGTCGTTGGGCTCGTACGGGTCATCGAGCCCGTCCATGTCGTTGGGCTCGTCCGTGTTGTCAGGTTTGTCCTGGTTGTCGAGCCCGTTTGGGTCGTCGGGCCCGTTCGGGTCGTTGGGCCTGTTTAGATCATTGTTCCCGTTTGAGTCGTCGTTCTTGTTGAGGTCGTCGGGTAGGTCCGGGTCATTAGACCTATTTGGGTCGTCGTGCTTGTTCGGTTCGTTGGGCCTGTCCCACAAATAGTAATATATTTTAAAAAATAATATATTTTTCATGTGGAAGATGAAAGCCCATGGGTTGGCCCTATCCCACAAGGCTTTTGTAGGGTTTTTGGTCCTGTGGGCCTCTTTGTTGGGGGCTTTTTTTCAATGTGGGCTTTTTTGGCCCTAGCCCAAATGGGCCAGAGCCAAACCCTGTGGACTAGACCAAATTGACACCTCTAAATATAGGCATCTAGTGTAGAGTTTTTTATTCTCTGTATGTAGATAAAACTTGCCAATACCAATTAAGCAAATAATGTTGACAGACTTAAATACTATCACATAAGACTTAAATACTACCACCTTATACAACTTATGAAGTTCATCTAACTTTACCAAATCAATGACTTACAAATTGAAGGAAAGAATGAACACAAATAAGTTATGATTTGTCTAACATTTTTTGGTAAAATACTATGAATAGCCGTTAGTAACAATTGTTGTATTAAGATGTGGGAGTCGTGAGACTTCGGTCTAATGAGCTTCAAGTCCTACATCAACACTATAAGTTCTTAATATTTAAAGAGTATCCTTGTTGGACCTTGACACTCTTTAAAAAAACTTATCTTTTCTTGTTTGGACATAGTATGCAAGGGTCAAAAAGGTACGTTTACCAACTGCCAATGGTGCCAAGAAAATCCAAATGAGCATTTCACTAGTGGAAAAGGGAGAATCTATGACGACTTATTGAGCCACCTGTCATAATAAGTTGACTGGTGGCATTTTTGTAATAAAAGTAACAATTATTATGACGGGTGAGAGGGGATCTACCACAATAAGTGAAAAGAGGAAACTTATTATGACGGGTGCAGTAGACCTATCATAATAAATAGATGCGATGGCAAAATTGAAATATGTTAAAAATATATTATGGTAGATTTTGGGAGACCTGTCATAATATCTCTAAATCCCTAATTTTTCCATTCTCTCATCTCTCTTTCTCGCCTCCCTTCTTTCTCAAAGTAGTTTCATTTCTCTTTCTCGTCCACCTTCTTTCTCAACCAGTCCATGTTGCGTTCGTCGTCTCCCTTCATTCTCAAACAGTCGACGCGACCTTCGTTTCTCGTTGTCGTAGCTTCCACAAGCGTTGCCGTCATTAGCCTCTCCCAATGATGTTGTTTGGAGCATTTTTCGATGATGTCATTCGCCGCGTCATCTGCCCTCATTGCCACACCGGTGATTCTGCCATCGTTTTGACAGGTTTTCCCTCTTTCGTTCACTTAGTTTGCACATGTCTGTCGGGCTATGGTTATACTTTGGAGTGACTGAGAATTGCTTTGTCATTTTAATGTGTGTTGCTATTGTTACCCTGTGTTGGCATCATATTGAATCTTAAAGGCGTTTCTAGATTGGTTGAAATGTTACACGAGAATGAATGCTTATCTTAGGTTGTAATGCTTGTGTTTGGTTTAAAGTTTTAATTTGGTTGGTTTTCGATTCATCCAAAAAATTTTATCCTTGTTACTCGGTTTGCTTTTTTTCCTTATTCGAAAGTTTTGGGGGAATTATGGGTTTAATTTTAATTCCCCTGATCTTGTGACTTAAGAATTTATCTGTAGGTGCTAAGTTTAGGGGTTGTCTTTTATTTTTATTTGGCTCATTCATGAAATTTTAAATCCCATTTTAATTTGCAAAATAATTGGTTGGACTGATTTCAATGGAATTTGTTTCATACATACATAAGCAAACAACATGCATTACCCAATTTTTTTAGTAGAAAGCTTCGGTGACTAAATTTTACTGATTAATTATAATTATTTTATTCATAATAGAGATTGTTTTAATAATTAATGATTTTTTATTTTGTAAATTAATTATTATAATGATTAACAATTTTTTATCATTGATATTTGTGGTTGTTAATAGAGGATTTTTTGTAGTGAAGATTAAATGATGTAGAAAAATAGTCCATTCTTTTTAAATAATTTATTTGTGAATTTAAAATTCATAAAAACACTATTTTTAAAATTTAAATTTACAATAAAAGAAACCTATTGTTTTTAATCGATTATTTTCACAAAAGAAAGTTGCTATGATTTTTATTTTCATAAAGATTTGCTGTGGATAGTTTTCATAGGAACTTTGGCAAGAAATTTATTTTGAAATTTTACAATCATTAACTATTTACAAACAAATTATCTATCAATTAAAACGGACAATATATACAATAATAAATTACTTATCTTACATATTCTAAGAAATCTAAAAAAAAAAACTCGACAAACATTTGTCTTTCCTAAAATATGTGTGAACATGATTATGGAGATCGAAGTAAATTTGAGCAAAATTATAAATTTGGTAATCCATATTTTATACTTCAAAATATAAAAACAAAGGAGAATAAATTATACAAATGACATATTATATATGAGCATATTCAACATGTCAAAAATTATTCCCTATTGTAGGATTGGTTCTGATTCTGTAGAGTACTAGAATAACTAATAAATTCACTTGTTATTGATTGTTTGGAGTTTTCCGCAGCTTCACATGGATATAAAGAAAATTTTGGAGGAATTTCCAAGTTTTCTATATCTCTTTCGAGCATTTCTACTACTTTGTTCATAGAGGGACGATTATTTGGATTCATTTGTATATACCATAGTGCAACTACAATAATCTTCTTTGCTATTTTCTTTTCCTCTTCTGTGATACCTTCTAGTTCTATATCTTTTTGTTCTCTAATGTTTTCATAAATCCAAGAGGGAAAGTAAATTTGGCTTGAATGCTCTACTTGGGGATTCAAGTTTTTCCTTCTACTTGCCATTTCCATCAAAAGCATTCCAAAACTATAAACATCAGACTTATGAGATATTCTCCCAATGATTTTATAAAACAATTCTGGAGCCATATATCCAATTGTTCCTCCCACTGTTGTCATGGTGACAATGCTATTATCTACCGGATATAGCTTTGCCAATCCAAAATCAGATACCTTTGGAATGAAATCATCATCAAGTAGAATATTGTGTGGCTTTATATCAAAATGCAAAATTTGCATCTCACATCCATGGTGGAGATAAGCAATTCCTCGAGCTATCCGAATTGACATATTATATATTTTGTCATAACCAAAATCTACACTTTGGTCTTTAGAAAAAATAATTTTATCAAGAGATCCATTGGACATGAATTCATAAACAAGAGCACGTCTTGAACCCTCAACACAAAATCCAATTAACTGTAATATGTTTTGATGATGTATTCTTCCAATGGTAGCAACTTCATTGATAAAGTCATGTCCATTACCTTTTGATTTACCTAGCATTTTTATTGCCACACAAGTTCCACTAGATAATTTTCCCTTGAACACCGAGCCATAACCTCCTTCACCCAATTTTTCTTTGAAACCTTTAACCATCTTCTTGATTTCCTTGTATGAGTATCTAATAGGCATCAAGTTATTGTGTTCTAGATAATTTTCAATATTTTCATACATTGATAAATGCCTTCTCCGCCATTTGTATATCAAAATCACAATAAGTAATGTCACCGCAAACAAAAATCTGAGTAGCAAGAATAATGGTAAAGCATAGCGTCCAATGATAAATGATATTGATGCAAAGCTAAGGTCTACTTTTTCAAATATTAGGTTCCCTTCTTTTATTGTTGCATGGAGTCCTGAAAAATAAAATTACAAATGTAATTGTGAAGAAAAAATGTGTAAGTCGGCACCATATAAGTAGAACTTCCTAAATCTGGTTAATAAAGTGAGAAGAGTACATGTTAAAAGTTCACTTATGAAATTATATAATTACTTTTAAAGTTTGTACATAAGTATAACTTCCTGAATTCGCCTACTAAAGTAAGGAGAGGACAATGTTAAAAGATCAATTATAATAATTATATTATTAATTTTAAATTTTGTTATATGAGAGTATTTTGATTTATCATAATTTTGAGTCATTGTTTTTTAATCAATAACTAGACTTTATTTCTAAATTGCACTATTTTAAGAGTGTGAAATCTAGTTTCTATAAAGGTTTTTATTAGACGAAGTTCTAGAGACTATCATACACAAATTGTTATAATAAATGTTCTATTAAAAAGCCAGCATATAACTAATATTATTTTTAGCATAAACAAGTAGAACAATTTACCTGTCCAAACATAAGTCACAAAATCTGCAAGAAAAGTATACCTAAATGAGTAAATAGAGGGAAAAACATTTGTTTGATAAGAAAGTTAATTAACATGGGATATTATAAGAAAATATATTTGTTAAAATAAAACATTAATTTGGTTTCCAAAATTCGATAACAAATAATAATAACATTAAAAGAAAATTAAACTTTGTTTCTAAAATTTGATACCAACCATCAACTTAGTAATAATAAGAACACCAAAAGAAAAAAAATTGTTTGTAAATTATATCAAAAAATTTAGTTCTTTTGCTGCTACATATTAGTCAATTCATGTCAACATGAAAGAGGGACAAATATAGATTTATTAATTAAAAAGTAAGATATGTTTAGCAATGTTTTATTACTTGATTAATAAATATGAAATGATATATATATTTGTAGAGTTTATAAATAATGGAAAAGTATATAGTTGAATAAAGTAATGACACATCCAAATCAAAGAGCAGATAAATTGAGGTGGTACTATTCTTACATGGTGGATAAGCTAGCACTTGAAACCATATCCCTGTACCTGAAAATATCGAAAGAAAATATCATTTTCAGAATTATTTTTATCACTTTAATACCGCATAGAAAAAATACATTTTAACACGTTTCTACATTTATTTAACACATTGTTTTTACTATCCCATTATAAAAATCATGTCAAAAAAAATATAAGTGTCATCTTATCATTGCCCTACTGCATAATGCCATAAAGGAAATACCCAATAACAAGTTTCAAAAATTATTATTATTTAAAACTTCTAACGCCTGTATCTTCTTTTCTAAAAGTTCATGTAAAGCATACAATTAATGAACAGAGTGACGTATTAGTCATAAAAAAAATATAAATATAGACATGGGAAGCTTTGCTTAGAAATATCTCAAATTAGTTTTAACACGATGGGTTTGGTGATCATTGATAATATATATGTATATAGTTATCATGTATAATGATATATAATTGAAGAAATTTTAATTTTAATTTAACTTGAATTTGAGTTCCTTTACCACATTCCGTTTGCAGTAGTCCGAATATATCGTTGCAGAAGAGGGTGCATTGAAGCTTGAGGATGGAAGAGTCGAAATAGCACTCGCCATGAGATGAGTTTCCACATTCATCCTCACAGCCAGTATGTAGCCACGACATCTCAAATCCATAAAGTAGCGCTGAGTTCATCATAGTGTAGGAAGATTTATTTGCGTGCAAACCCCACCACGACGTCGGAGAAAGCAGCTTTATACGACAACCAACTTCAAAGTCCGCTGCTGTTAAGTCACCAGCAATGGCATATGTATACCCTTTTGTCTCCCACTTCACCCACGGAGTAGTGTTCACGTACTTATAATTCTCACTCACTGGATGGCTGCAATTCATGAAAATTATGTGCTTGAAAAGACTCTTCTCGTTAAAACTAAGTTTAGACAATTGGGCTTGAGTGGCTCGGTATGGATCTACAGCACGATAATTATCAGTGAAATTGGATTGAGACAGGAAATAGCGTGGAAGTGAGAAGCTTTGTTCTTCAACTCCTGGATCAACCACTCGGACTGTGAAATTATTGTAGTTGATGGCCTGCACATGATATTTTCCCCCGTACAAATATAACACCGTCACATTGTTTTCACAATCCAGCTCATACCTGTTGTCGCCAGAATATATTGGGTCACCTTTCAACCTAAATGGAGGCCTTATGTTTGCGATTTTCCCACAGGAAGAAGTGGGACAATCAAGAGCGTACTCTTGCTCATTTATCGCACATATTTGTTGGACCAGAAACAGCAAGAACATCAACAATAACACCATCTCTCTCCACATCATCATGGTTGGAGACTTGTGATAAAGACTTGAACCATGGGCAATATTTAACTGTTTAATCGCAGGCTTACGTTTTTTTTTTTACCAAGAAACTCCTTATCTAGAGTTCTATATACTTGCAACGAAATTTAGAAATATAAAAACTACAGTGTGATTCCACGTCGATCACGCTGTTTTTATTGGGTTTTTAATAAACTTAAATGTATTAACCACTATAGGTAACTAGCCGTTGTAAGAAACTAGCCGTTGTGAGTGGTTAATGCACTAGCCGTTGGAGTCTAGGTAGTTAATAAGTTAGCCGTTTATAGCCGTTTATAGCTGTTTATAGCCGTTGAGAGTACAATATGAGGAAATGTGGGTCTATAAATATAATGTATTGTAAGAACAACAAAAACAACAAGAGGTGAATAAAGTTTTTTCACAAGATCATTTGAGTTGTTGTCTAACAAAGTGCTAACAAAGTGGTATCAAGAGCCAGTTAGCTTGAGTGTTTGAGTGGAAAAGAGAGAGAGCTAGAGAGCTTGAGTGCTTGAAAAAAGAGAGCTAAGTGTTTGAGAAAAAAAGAAAGTGAGATGGCCAGTCTTACAAATAGTGTCTCCCTACCCAAGTTGACAAAGGCTGTCAATTATGACAATTGGAGTCTCAAAATGAAGGCCCTTCTTGGATCCCAAGAAAATTGGGAGGTGGTTGAAAATGGTTTTGATGAACCAGCCAACACTACAGGTTGGTCAAATGCCCAGTTCAAAGTGCTGAAAGACGCACGTGTGAAGGACAAGGCAGCTTTGTACATTCTGTACCAAGCTGTGGACGAGTCTGGCTTTGAGAAGATTGCAAGTGCAAAATCTTCAAAAGAAGCGTGGGACATATTGGAGAAGGCGTATAAGGGAGATGATCGAGTGAAGCAGGTGCGACTTCAAACACTTAGAGGCGAATTGGAGAGCATGAAGATGAAAGAGACAGAAGGAGTAGCCGAGTACATTACTCGGGTTGAAATTGTGGCAAATCAACTTAGTAGAAATGGAGAGACGTTGCCTGCTAGCCGAGTTGTGGAGAAGATCTTGAGGTCTCTAACGGATGACTTTGAGAACGTGGTGTGCGCGATTGAAGAGTCCAAGGACTTGTCAATGTTCACAGTTGAAGAGCTTGTCGGGTCCCTTGAGGCGCATGAGCAGCGGAAGAAGAAGAAGAAGGTTGAGCCACTTGATCAATTACTCCAAACAAAGATGTCAATTAAAGATGAGAACGCTCAGAACACTCAAGGTAGAGGACGATATCGAGGAGGTATAAGAAACGGTCCTAGTGGTAGAAGCCGAGGACAAGAAGAGAAAGAACAATCCGGTCAACAAAATAGGCACGGAAGAGGACGAGGTCCATGGAGAGGAGGTCAATCAAGCAACTCAAATGTTGAGTGCTTCAAGTGTGGCAAGTATGGCCATTATGCAAAGGACTATTACTCAGGCAAGTGTTTCAATTGTGGTAAATCTGGACATTTTGCCAAAGATTGTAGATCTGAAAGTAGAAAGGAAGAGACGATCAACCTCACAAAAGATGTTGAAGAAGAAGCGACATTGTTGATGATGGCGCGTAGCTCGGGAGCCGAGCATAAACAAGTGGTGAACTCGGCAAGAAAACCGAGTAGCATGGAGAATTCAGCAAAAAAGCTGAGTATAGTCGATAACTCGACAAGACAGTCGAGTAGCGTGGATAGGTCAACAAGACAATCGAGTAGGTTGCATAGGCTGGTGAGACATGTAGATAGCCCAAACAGGGTGGTTGAGCGTGTAGATACCCCAGACAACATGGTGGAGCATGAGGCCAACTCAGTTAACTTGGTGGAACGCCTACATAGCTCGGATAAGTTGGTGGAGCAAGTGGATTACTCAAATAGCTCGGTGGAACATGTGAAAAGCTTGAATATCTCAGAATTTGAAGAAGAAAAGCTTCTAATCCAAAGGTTGGAGATTGCAAAAGGAGACTTGCAACAGAGTATTGAAAAGGAGGTTAGAGACAATTTAATTCTACAAGAAAGCGTAGAGAGAAGGAAACATGCTTTGCAAAAGCGGCACTTGGAATTTGAAGAAGATGTTTCAAGTTTGCAAGAACATTTACAAGTTGAGAAGGATCTGAGAGCTGCACTCGAAGTGCAAGATGAGAAGTGGCGACTTGAAATGGATGAGGAGATTGAGCACAACAATACGTGGGTGTGGTCTAACCTTTCAAAAGGAAGTCAACCTATTGATAAGAACTCAGTTAACGACAAATCGGCCACAAAGGCAAAGAACCCAATGAGTAACAAGTCGGTCAAAGAGAAGAACAAGTTTGCCAGTAAGGATGCAAAAACTGAGAGAGCAGAGAACAAGTTAGTCACAGGGAAAGCGAAGTACAAGTCGACCATAAATAAAGTGAAAGGGAAGTCAGTCATGAAGAAAGCGAAGAACTTAACTATTCATGAAAGGGACAAGCACAATGTGAGAAGAGTTATTGCACGTTGGAAGCCGTGATGAAGAATAAAGGAACAAAGATGGAGAATAATAGAAGCATTTAAGTTTAAGGGGGAGTTTTGTTGGGTTTTTAATAAACTTAAATGTATTAACCACTATAGGTAACTAGCCGTTGTAAGTGGTTAATGCACTAGCCGTTGGAGTCTAGGTAGTTAATAAGTTAGCCGTTTATAGCCGTTTATAGCTGTTTATAGCCGTTGAGAGTACAATGATGAGGAAATGTGGGTCTATAAATATAATGTATTGTAAGAACAACAAAAACAAGAGGTGAATAAAGTTTTTTCACAAGATCATTTGAGTTGTTGTCTAACAAAGTGCTAACAGTTTTCCCTATAAAAATTGTGCAATAACATTTAAAAGTGAAAACGCGGACTTGGAATGACTTTGACCGTGATTCCACTCTGAATTCCTAGATTCAATGCAATAATGTTTAAACAAAATGCAAAATTCGTGGTCTGTGTCCTTCTGACAGGCCCAATGACCCAAACAAGCCCGTTGACCCAAACACGCCTGACGACCCGTATGGACCCGACGACCCGGACGGGTCTTACGACAAAGTCGGGCCTGACGACCTAGATGGGCTTGACGACACGACAGGCCCGACAACCCAAACGAGCCCCACGAGCCGGATGGGACTAACGACCCAGACGGGCCATACAACCTAGACTGACCCGTCGACCCGGACGGGCCCAACAACCTGGACGGGCCAAACAACCCGGATGGGCACGACGACCCGGATGTGCACGATGACCCGGACGGGCCCAACGATCAGAACTAGCCTGACGACCCGGACGGGCCCAACGACCAAGACGGGCCCGACTACTTGGACGGGCACGACAACCCGGATGTGCATTACGACCTGGACAGGCCCAACGACCCAGACGGGCCCAATAACCCATAAAGGTCTCATCTAGTCTCCTCTGGGTCACTGGGCCCATCCAGGTCATTGGGCCCTATTTAGGTCATCGGGCTCGTCTGGGTCTTCGGGCCCGTTCGGGTCGTTGGACCCGTCTAGGTCGTCGGACCCTTTTGGGTTGTCGGGCCCGTTCGGGTCTTCTGGCCCATCCTTGTCATCGGGCTGTTCTGGGTCATCGCACATGTCCGGGTTGTCGGGCCCATCTGAGTTATCTGGCTCGTTCGGGTCGTCGGGCCTGTATGGATCATCGGGCCCGTCCAGGTCGTTGGGTCCGTTTGAGTCGTCGGGCCCTGTAGGAGCTTTGGGCCAGTCCAGGTCATCGGGCCCATCGGAAGTGTCGGACTCGTTCGGGTCGTTGTGCCCGTCGGGGTCATTGGGCCCGTCCAGATCGTCAAGCCTGTCCGGATCGTCGGGCCCGTCTGGGTCATCTGGCCCCTTCGGATCATTGGGCCCTTAGGGGTTGTTGGGCCCGTCCGGGTTGTCAGGCCTATCTGGGTCGTCGCGCTCGTCCGGGTTGTCTGGCCCGTCCGGATCGTCGGACCCGTACGTGTCGTCGGGCCTGTCTGGGTCGTAGGACCCGTTTGGGTTGTCGGGTCCATACGGGTCGTCGGCCCGTTCGAATAGTTGGGTCTGTCTGGGTCGTAGGGCCCATCCACCTCGTCGGGCACGTCCGAGTTATCGGGCCCGTCCATGTTGTCGGACATGTCCGGGTTGTTAGGCCCGTCCTGGTCGTCGGGCCCATCTTGGTCGTCGGGTCTGTCCTTGTCATCGGGCCCGTCCAGGTCGTCGAGCCCGTCCGGGTCATCGGGCTCGTTCGAGTCGCTCGACTTGATCTTTGACTCTGACTTAATGTAGTATTATTTAGGGGGCTAATCCACTTTAATCCTAGCCCTAATCCACTAGAGAGGGGGCTTTGGAGGCTGGAGCTTTTTTTTGACCCCCTCATTTAGGAGCTCCCTAAAAGGGACTTTATGAAAAGTGGGCCAGGACTGACCCATGGACTAGGAACCGAATTGACATCTCTAATTATATTACATTTATTGATGAGAAAATTCATTGCTAATATCCATGTCAAATTATCGATAGATCACAATTTTGTTTACCATAAAAAAGTAATCCATAAAAAATAAAATTAATTGCGGATTTCTGCTGTTACTAACGAATAACTGGTCATCAATAATATTGGATTTTATTGTAGTATTCCTAAACAATATAAACAAATATAAAAAAGAAAGTATATTTAAGAGTATTTATTTTAACAACTTCGAAAATCCCTTCTATAATCATACACGTTAAGTAAAAAAAAGAAAAAAAAAAAATATATATATATATATATATATATATATATATATATATAAATGAAATACCTGCAAATATAGAATTTCTGTTTCATGATACAAAATTATACAAATATTTATTGAGCTACTATCCTGTCTTACAAACTATTCCTGGGACAAGAAACGTTATCATCATGGATCAAAACAAATTTATTGTTTAAACTTTTTATTATCATCTAAATATAATATTTTATTATTAAGTTTAAGGAAATAGTTGTTAAATATCCTTTTCCCATTGTATTTGATAGATCATGTAAATTACAGCCGTTACTTTTTCTACGGAGTAAAATACAACTCTTACTTAATCTACAACTTAAAATACTCAGTTTTCTTCTATGATAATAAATCAATAAAACACATCTTTGTTAACGTAACTATTCTCTTATTCATGAATCGCTTCCAGCTCCAAAGGTCTTCTTGCTGAAGTGAGACTAGCAGTAGTTGAAGTTGTTGAATGAAATGGATTAGGAGGCACAGTTAACTGATCTTCCTCTTTAGTTTCTAGCATTTGTATGACAGATTTCATGGATGGGCGGTTCACTGGCTGCCATTGTATGCACCAAAGTCCAACAATGGCCAACTTCTTCGCAATTTTAACATCATCTTCATCCTCAACATGGATATGTACGTCTCCATCAACCAGGTTATAAATCCAATCTGGGTATAGAACATGGATATTTTGTGGGGATGACGTGTCTACATTCTTCCTTCCTCCAACCATTTCTAGCAACAACATTCCATAACTGTAAATATCTGACTTGTAGGACACATTTCCAAAGTTCCTGGAGAAAACTTCCGGTGCAATGTATCCCAAGGTTCCCCTAGCAGCCGTCATGGACACCAAACTTCGATTCTTGGAACACAATTTGGCTAATCCAAAATCAGAAATCTTTGGAGTGAAGTTGTCATCAAGCAACACATTGCGAGGATTGATGTCAAAGTGAATAATGGGATGATTACAACCTTGATGAAGATACTCAATCCCTTTAGCTATACCAAGAGCAACGCGTTGCATCTTCTCCCATCCAAGGAAATTGTCCTTGTCATCGGGTGGAAATATAAAGCTTTGTAATGAACCCTTTGGGAAGAAATTGTAGACAAGAGCACGATGGATTCCTTCGGCGCAAAAGCCTAGCAAACGAACCACGTTGATGTGGTGGATTTTCCCCATAATTCCAACTTCATTGATGAACTCATTCCCATCTCCGTCAGTATTATTGATGATCTTCACAGCCACGAGAATCTCATTCGAAAGTTTTCCTCTGAAAACAGCTCCGTGAGCTCCTTCCCCTAGTTTTTCTTTAAAACCGCCGGTGATTCTCTTGACATCGGCGTACGTAAACCTTGTGGGCTTTTCTGCCCTGTAATCCTCTAAGAACTTGTCCACTCTTGCTTGGTCTTCTTCCTTCTCTCTAAAATAGCGGAAAGTCTTAAAAGCCACAATGATCAGCAGGCCCAAAAGAACTGAACCTACGATAACTGTTGGAGACTCGATTAAAAAGAGTTAAGAGATATGAAAAGCTTTAACGAAGTAGTGTGCAAGAATCTGATCTTACCTGTAGTAGAAACAATAAAAGATCTGAAATTCGTGATTCTTTTCTGAAGGCTCCTGCGGTCGTAGCAATCAAAACATTCGATAACTTCAGTGCTGTTGTTCTTCCATTTACATATTTTACCTTTTTTGCACGCAGTACAAGCTGGTTTGGACCATGTCAACGTCAGCTGATTCTGTAGCATCTCCAATGCCGAGACGGTAGCAGCAGGGACGTCGAACATCTTTGAACAGAATGTGAGGTCCCATTCTAAGACACTTGCTTGAGAATCAGTAACGTAAATCGGACAGGAGTTCATATCTTGGTACGGTCCATATTGATTTCTGAGTTGTGTATTCCCAACTGAAGAACAGTCAAAGAAGCTCAAGCTGCTTGATACGGTAATGTAATAATCTTTAAAAGAATTGAAGTGGTTGAGAAGGGTTTTTGGAAGGCAATTGTTGGGGTCCTTCAAGTAAATTTGAAACTTTTTGTAGTCAATGTTTTCGACCTGGAGTTTTATGGTAGGGAGCACAAACATGGTGTTGTTTTCTTGAGTACAATACAGACAATAGCCAGGATGAGCACATTCATGCATCCCCTTGACGAGTTGGAAGGGAAATCTAATAGGTGGTTGGTTTGCCCCACAAGACAATTCCTCGCACTCGTTATTGTAGCTGCTACCTTTGATAGGAATGAGCTTTAGGGATAGCATCAGTGTGATCAATATGCCATAGCCATGGAGAGACAGTAGACTAGGCTTTGACATCTCTAGTGTAAACCGTGCAAGGCTTTATTTTCTTTTGCGATAAGAACCTTAGATAACCAAACTCGGAGAATTTTCAATTTAAGTTTACACAATCAATGAATCTTTGTTGTTACATTTAGTTCAGGAATCAAGAGAGAAGCTACAGTCAAAGTCAGCGCAAGTCTGCGTCTTAACATTAAAATATCATCGCACAACTTTTTATAGAGAAAAATATTGTACCTGCGTGCAGCGTGATCAATATAGAATTAATTAGGAAGGGCACCACTGAGTGGTTTATTTTGTTCTGGGAAGAGAACGTGATGACAGACAGAAAGACACAGAACGTGCATTTCGGCTGTGAGGATCAAAAGAATTACTGTTCACTTTTTGTGGTAAGGAATTCGAATGCAAGTTAAATTAATGTATTTAATTAAAGAAAGCCTTATATATCTCCTTTAATTTCTTCAGCAATCTTTAAATTTCTTCAATTCTCATCATACATCATAACTATTTGTTTACCAATTATTAGCAAAACCAACTGTCTATTGTTAAATCTAATAATTTGAGATATTTCCACGCAAAGCTTTCCATGTCTACGTTTATTCATTAAATTTGTTTTTATGGTTTACTTGAACTTAGAAAAAGATATATGTTTTAACAGTTCTACAAAATAATAACTTTTAAAACTTGTTAATGGGTATAACCTTTTATGGCATTATGTAGTATTCTTTGTGTTGGAGTGATAAAAGAAATTCTGAAAATGATATTTTCTTTCATTTTCAGATACAGCAAAACGAACATGGTTACAGGGGCTACCTTCTCGAGCATGTAAGAATAGTATCATCCTAATTTACCTGCCCTTTGGTCATGAGAATAATAAGATGAATTGATTTTGATGTTTAATTTATTACTATATTCAACAATATACTTCAAGATAATTTATTAACTCTAAAAATGTATATAATTTGATGTTTATGAATAAAACATTGTAAACATATGTTATTTTTTAATAATAATACATCTATATTTGTCCCTTTTTCAATTGTAAACATATGTTATTTTTTAATAATAATACATCTATATTTGTCCCATTTTCAAAATATTTTGTATGTGGGCAAACATATTTAATATAGATTAGTACAATCATAAACTTTTACTTGTCACATATTTGAAACTATGACTTTGTATTATCTTATTAACCTAATTTAACAAATATATGTAAAATGTGAAACGGTTACCTAAAATTGACATAACCTTTCATTTTAACCCTTTATAGAACATTTTCTTTTTATATTTTATTTTTGACATCTAAACGCTAATTTAGACTAGACGAACTTGACTACGTGTAGCAACATATCAACTAAATTCATTTACTTTTCTTTTAATGTTGTTACTATTATTATTACTACTAAGTTGATACTTAGTATGAAACTTTAACAAACTATCAAATTTTAGAAACAAAATTCATCCTTTATTTTACCAAATATATTACTTACATCTCATGTTATAATTAACTTTCTTATCAAACATATATGTTTCAGGCAACTTAATTTAAGTATATTTTTCTTGCAGATTATTTTGTGACAGGTGCTTGCCAAGGTTAGTCCTGTACTTCTTTATGATGGCTTTTTACTAGAGGATTATTATAATAATTTGTATAAGTACATCTAATAAAAAAATTGAATCTTAACAAACTAGATTTCACACTCTTAAAATAGTGCACTTTTATTATTTAAAACTATTTTTATAATTATTATACTTTAGTTTTTGGCATGCATTTTCGTCACTTTAGGGTAGATAAGAAAACTTTTAAATAATAATTAATTTTAGTAATAAAAAATTACTATTCATTATAGTGATTAATTTAAATATTACTTTATAAAATAAAAAACTATTGATTGATAAAATTGTCAATGTTATGAATAAGAAATTATATTTTGGCTTTGACAAAATATATAATATATCAATGATGATAGCTCGTGGGATTGTTTATCTCCACCATGGATGTGAAATGCAAATTTTGAATTATGATATAAAGTCCCACAATTTTGTTTTTTAATCGGCAAAAATAAATAAATTAAATTAATGAGATAATCGGGTTACCTCAATCTATATACACAGTACAAAAAGAAAACAAAAAAAGTCTTAAGGTTTCCTCTCCCATATTAAGTCTACTGTGCATAAACCTGACATTCTCAAATAACACAAAGGTTAAGAACATTGCATGTCCATACATACAAAGCAAATACTAGACCCTATTACAAAAACATGAAAAAATTGATTGAACATAACAATCTTATACGCTTTTGATCCAATACTGCTAGTGATTTCTTTCATGTATCAACCAATAGATGCTTCATTCATGCTTGTTTCCTGAAAACTGCTACCTAACAGCCATGTTCCAGCACCCCTGTAAGCTACAACATGCTTATTACACAACCTGCAACCAAACTGCAAACAAATTCACAATACCTCCGTTTGAATTGAACCTACATGCACAAGTATGTGAGCCCAAACTTACTTGATTAAAGTATATCATAACTTGAATAACAGGTGAGCAAGTTTTAGCCTAGACAAGGAGATCTAGAAGACATATTGTTAGAATAGTTTACCCCTTAAGACTAAAAATGACTTATAAATGCATTGTTTGGAGGCAAGTGATCGGGCTAAAACACCAATCAAAGTAAGAGAATGTTGTTTTTGGATACTTAGTTGTGATCCAAGCCCAAACCGTTACTTGTGCTAGGGTAAATACTTCCTCCACATCAATTTTACAATGCCTAAAGATAGAGTTATTCCTATGATTCCATATATTCCTTATAACTACCACCCACATACATCTCCAAACAATATTTTGTTTGTTGTTCAACCCTATAATGTGAAACTGTGAAAAGTGCTCTTTAGCACAATTTTGTGAACTAAATTTATCCTAGACCAAATGTCACACTTGTTCCAAATTTGACTAGTCACCGAACAACTAAAAAACATATGTGATATTGATTCTTCTATAATTCCACACATTACACACATATTGTTTCCTAAAGTCATTCCTCTCCTAATAAAGTTGTCTTTTGTTGCAACCGTATTGATAAAAACTCGTCAAGCAAAATGTTGAGCACTTGGTAATGCTCTGCATTTCCAAAGTTTTACAAACTGGTCATTGTCATCCATTATATTTCCATTATAAAACCTCTTATATGTTGACTTTACCGTGTACTTTTTTGATTCATCTGCTTTCCATAACCATTCATCACTCCCATTTCTGTTGGGTATACTCTCTTGTATCTCTTTCATCAATTCTTCCACCAGTTCTTTCTCCCATTCAAACCATTCTCTTCTCCACACCAAATTCCAAATCCATTGGTTTTCGTTCCAAAACCCAACCTCCCTCAAAGTGGCATCTTTTAAAACTGAGTTAGATAAGAGTCGAGGGAATCTATGTTTTAAAGGTAAATCTTTTGTCCACATATCTTCCCAAAACTTTATTTTATTTCCTAATCCTTTATTCCATGTTACATTACTATCAAACCAAATACCCCATTGTCCTCTCCCACAAACTTTCCTTATATCTCTCCACCACCATGAGTCATGTGCACCTTCTTTTGTCTCATTTAGGGCTCTCCAAGACCCATACTTTGATATTATAATATCTCTACACAGACCTGGTTCTTCATTCACTAGCCTCCATTTCCATTTGCCAAGTAAAGCGAAATTAAAAAATCTCATATCTTTTAAGCCTAGTCCACCCTCTTCCTTAGGTTTACACATTTGCTCCCACTTCACCCATGCAATCTTCCTCCCCTCAAACCCCCATCCCCATAGGAAATGCCTTTGTATTTTAACAATTGCATTCAACACGCTCTAGGGCATTTTAAAGATTGAGATGAAGTATATAGGAATATCATATATTACATATTTAATTTAGGTGACCCTTCCTGCAAATGATATGTGTCTTCCTTTCCATATAGCTAATCTTTTTCTCATTTTTCTTAGCATCACTTGCCAAAAATCTATTTTTCTATGATTTCCCCCAACAGGTACTCCTAAATAAGTAAATGGTATGGTCATAGTGTTGCAATTTAAAATGAGTGAGAACCTTTCTATGTCACTTAAGTGCACTCCTATACCCCCTATTCTACTTTTATGGAAGTTGACCTTTAGCCCCGAGGCCAATTCATAACATCTCAGAATACTTTTTAGAGCCAAAACATTTTGTATCATTGGTTTACACACAAAGAGGGTATCATCAACAAATATCATCATGCTTAAGGAGAGGTCTTTATGCCCTACCTTTACCCCTTGTAGAAGGCCCTTGTTTTCTGCCTCCCGAATTGCCCCTGCTAGCCCCTTAGTCACAAGCTTGCCTTAGCCCTTTTTGTTGTTTAAATTCCTCTATGAGACTACCATTAACTAAAACAGATATAGTTGAAGACTCTAGACATTTCCTTATCCATTTGATCCATTTTGAACAAAAGCCTAATCTTCCCATTATATACATTAGAAAAGCCCAATCAACCGAGTCATATGCCTTCTCAAAATCTACCTTTACTATGATACATTTATCTCTTTTCCTCCTTACATCATCTATTACTTCATTTGCAACCACCACACTGTCTAATAAACCTCTATCCTTTATAAATGCATATTGTTTTTGGTCTATTATCTTATGTATAACTTTTTGTAGTCTCTTTGCTAAAATTTTAGAGATGATTTTATATATACAATCAATTAATGAAATAGGCCTATACTCCTCCAACCGTTGGGGATTTTCAGTCTTAGGTATAAGACTAATAAAGGATGCATTACTCCGAGTGGGCTAATTACCACAACTATGAAAACAATTGACAACCCTTAAAATGTCCATCTTAATAATATCCCAAGCTTGCTTAATAAAATTGAAATTAAAATCGTTTGGCCTTGAGCTTTTGCTACTGTCACAATCCCATACGGCTTCCCTAATTTCCTCTTCTAAAAATCTACTAATCAATAGATTGTTATCCTCCGATTTAATAAGTGGGAAGCCTATGTTATCTAGCCTAACATTCACATTAGAATCCTTACTGAATCTAATCCTAAAGATGTTCTTTATCTCTTCTTTTACCTTTTCTGGCTCTTCACACCATTCATTATCAATTACCAAACCCATGATCATAGTTTTTGTCCTTCTCCATTTAGTAACTCTATGAAAGTATTTAGTGTTCAAGTCTCCTGCCTGTAACCATTTGGTTCTTGAATTTTGTTTCTCTAGAGCTTCTTGTCTAAAGTTTATTCTTTTTAATTCTGCAAATAAATTACACCTCTCTACCGTACCTTCATCATCTAGACTATTTTCTTCATCTCTTTTATCTAGATCTGTTATGGATGATATAACCCTTTGCTTAATCTTATTGATGTCCCCAAAAATCTCTTTATTCTAGATTTTCAAATCTTGCTTAAGTCTCTTTAATTTCTCCTTTAGGGTCCAGATTTCATTTCCATTTACCTCATATCTACCCCAACAACATTTCACTGTTTCCATAAACCCTTTCTCTGTTTGCCAAACATCTAAACTTCTGAATGGTTTCAGACCCCAATCAAACGTTGTATTTTTAACTATTAGAGCACAATGATCAGAAACTGTTCTGTCAAGTACATATTGTTTACTTTGAGGCCATATGTCCAACCATTCTTTCGACACTAAAACTTTATCTAACCTACTCTTGGCAGTCCCATTGACTTTTTACCAAGTATACTTTCTTCCAATCATGGGTATATCTAAAAGTTCTAAACTCTCAATGAACATGTTGAAAGTGACAATCTCTCTTCCATCGTTAGTTTTTGAGTTAACCCTTTCCTCTCCTCAGATTTTCTAATTGCATTAAAATCCCCCAACATGCACCACACCTTGTTAGCATCACCTTTCCTACTACTATATAATTCTTTCCACATTGTTTTCTTTTCAAAATATATGCAAGGGGAGTATACATTCACAATAGTTATAGGTTGTTTCTTATCACCCCACTTCCTTTCTAGAATTTGATAATGAAAAGTTTATGTTCTAAATTGTTAACAAACCTCTGACCCCCCTTTCTGATTCGTAATGTTCCCACTGCACATTATTATTTCCCCAAATTGCGTAACATTTATCTTTTGTTATTGTCATTGTTTTCATCTCCTGAATACATACCATGTCAACCTCCTCTTTTCTTATGATTTCCCTAATATATCTCCATTTTACAGGACCTCCTAGCCCTCTGATATTAAAACTCATGATCCTCATTGATCCTTTTCTTTATACCCCTCTTGTCTTCCATCAAGATTGAGCTTTGTTTTATATACCTATTTCACTCCTATGATGTCTTTTCCCTTAGTATAGTTTACGAGCTCCCAAGTGTTATTCTTCTCAATCATTTTAACCTCTTCTTCCATAGCCTTTAACCATACGTTTTGCTTTGATGCTTCTTCATACAAGTTAGGATCAATCATGGCCATATTGCAAGTTTCGTATCGTCTTCGAGTGTGAAGGTGGAGAAAGTGTACCTGAAGCTTATTGTCATTGTTTTCATCTCCTGAATACATACCATGTCAACCTCCTCTTTTCTTATGATTTCCCTAATATATCTCCATTTTACAGGACCTCCTAGCCCTCTGATATTAAAACTCATGATCCTCATTGATCCTTTTCTTTATACCCCTCTTGTCTTCCATCAAGATTGAGCTTTGTTTTATATACCTATTTCACTCCTATGATGTCTTTTCCCTTAGTATAGTTTACGAGCTCCCAAGTGTTATTCTTCTCAATCATTTTAACCTCTTCTTCCATAGCCTTTAACCATACGTTTTGCTTTGATGCTTCTTCATACAAGTTAGGATCAATCATGGCCATATTGCAAGTTTCGTATCGTCTTCGAGTGTGAAGGTGGAGAAAGTGTACCTGAAGCTTTTGCCTCTTCTTCAGTTTCTTCTTGATGTTGTTGTATTGGAACTAAAGTGTTGCTTTTAAAAGCTTTTTCTTCTTCCTAATTCCAAGAAGCGTTTTCATCAACTTCAACATCTCGACTATTAATGAGCTTTTGATTGTGTGATATATCCTAAGAATATTCCCTGTATATTCTTGTCTTCAAGCTTATGCATCCTTTTATAAGGAATATGTATGTAGTAGATAGATCCAAATAGTCGTAGGTGTTTAGTTGATCACTTTCTTCCACTCCAAACTTCAGTAGGAGTCTTGTCTTGGACTGCCTTAGTTGGACATCTGTTTATAATGTAAACTGCAATGTAGACTACTTCAACCCAAAAGGTGTTAAGCATACTTCAACCCAAAAGGTGTTAAGCATACTTTTCTCTTTTAGCATTGATTTTTCCATCTGCATGACTATGCGATTATTTCTTTTTGACACATCGTTTCAACCCAAAAGGTGTTAAGAATTTGTTAAACTCACGAGATGTGTACTCCCTTTCATGATCACTTCTAAGTACTTTTATTTGTTTTCCATTTTGTTTCTTGACAAGGGCCTTGAATTTCTTGAATATTCCAAAGACTTCTAACTTTTCCTTTAAGAAATAGACTCATGTCATTTTAGAGAAGCCATCAATGAAGATATGAAATACCTATGTCTCAAATTCTTTTTATTCTTATTAATTCAAACTCTTTTCTTCCAGAATGAAGTTTAATACTACCTACCTATTATTCTTGGAAAGATTGTGTCATTAACTAACCACATAAGGTATTGACACCACTTTCAACCCAAAACCTTAAGGCGATGGGTTTATGGGCCTTGATCCTTCTTTGGTGCTCTACTTTCTCATTTCTGGTCAATGTGGGACTTAGACTCACACTTTGGATTCCTAACAAATCCTTTTACTTGTCTTCTTTCAACTCTTTTTACTTAGTTGCAGAAAGAGTGGAAGTGTTTTCTAGAATAGTGATTTTTTCATCTATAATGTCCCATTATTCTAGAATTTACCCAATCAATATATCGTTACATGAAAGAATTTAGTCAAAGTCAGCGTAAGTATGCGTTTTAACTTTTAAATTTCATCGCACTACTTTTTCAAGAAAAAAATATTATACCTGCAGACTGCGTGATCAACATGGAATTGACTTGGAAGGACACCACTGAATGCTTTGGTTTCTTTTTTGAAAAGAACGTGATGACAGACAGAAAAACACATGTCGCGGATTTTTCTGTACGTTTATACAATATTTATATTTTTGTTTCGGTCTAAGAATTCGGAGAGGAATCACGGATAAAGTCAGTTGAAATCCGCGTTTTAACTTTTAAATGTGATTACGAAAATTTTTAAAGCGAAAACAGCGTGATCGATGTGGAATCGCACTATAGGTTTTTCATTTATAAATTTCGTGCAAGTGCAAAATCCAGATAGAGTTTCCTAGTAAAAAAATGTAAGCCTGCGTTTAAACTTTTAAATATTGTCACGCATATAATCCCATTGTCCGACTCCTAATGACAAGTCTCCAACCATGACCATATGGAAAGATATGGTGTTATTGGTGATGTTCTTGCTGTTTGTAGTCCAACAAATATGTGCTAGGAATGAGCAAGAACACGCCAGTGATTGTCTCCCTTCTTCCTGTGGGAAAATCGCAAACATAAGTCGACCATTTAGATTGAAAGGTGACCCGGTACATTGCGGCGACAGAAGGTATGAACTGAGTTGTGAAAATAATATTACAGTGTTAAATTTGTATTCGAGAAAATATCATGTGCAGGCAATCAACTACATTAATTTCACACTCCGGGTGGTTGATCCGGGAGTTGAAGAACAAAGTTGCTCCTCCCTTCCTCGCTATTTCTTGTCTCGATCCAATTTCAGTGATGCTTATCATGCTGGCGATATGGATCCATACCGAGCCACCCTAGACCAATTCTCTGAGGTTGGTCCTCACCGGAAGAGTCTTTTCCAGCACATAATATACTTGAATTGCAGCCATCCAGTGAGTGAGAATTATAAGTACGTGAATACTACTCCGTGTGTTAAGTGGGAGTCGAAAGGGTATATGTATGCCATTGCTGGCGACTTAACATCAGCGGACTTTGAAGTTGGTTGTCGTATAAAGCTGCTTTCTCCGACGTCGTGGTGGGGTTTGGACGCAAATAAATCTTCCTACACTATGATGAACTCAGCGCTACTTTATGGATTTGAGATTTCGTGGAAAAATTTCGCCTGTGAGGATCAATGTCACTCACCATATGGCGACTGCTATTTCGACTCTTCCACCCTCAAGCTTCGATGTTTCCCCTACTGCAACGATATATTCGGAGTACTGGAAACCAAATGTGGTAAAGGAATTCATGTTCAAGTTAAATTAATATTTTTAATTAAAGGAAACCTATTATTTATATATATATATATATATATATATATATATATATATATATATATATATATATATATATCCTTTAATTTCTTTGTCAATATTTAAATTTCCTCAATTATCATCATACATGATATCTGTTTATTTACGAATCATCATATATATATATATATATATATTAGGAATCCAAGTGTGAGTCTAACATTGATCAGAAATGAAAAAGTAGAGTACTATCTAAGAATAAAGACCCATAAACTTATTGCCTTCAGGTTTTGGGTTGAGAGTGATGTCAGTATCTTATGTGATTAGACTCAGGTCTCATTGGTGTTTGTTATCTCCCCAATGATACCCTCCTTGAAAACCTAACAAAATATATATATATATATATATATATATATATATATATATATATATATATATATGACATGATACTCAATATTCTTGGTCTCGGAGTGATAAAACGAATTCTGAAAATGATATTTTCTTTCATTTTCAGGTACCGGGATATGGTTACAGGTGCTTGCTTATCCAGCATGTAAGAATCGTGTAACATGAATTGATTTTTTTATGTTTTATTACTATAAATATATACTTTTACATAATTTATTTTACTCTAAAAACATATATAATTTCTTATTTATTAATCATGTATTAAAACATTTCTAAACATGTGTTACTTTTCAGTAAGAATACATGTATATTTGTCCCTCTTTCAAAATATTTTGTATGTGGGCAAATATATTTAATATAGATTAGCAGAATCACTCACTTGCATCGGTCACAATTTTAAATAATGACTTTGTAGTATCATATTATCCGAATTTAACAAATATTTTTCAAATATGAATGTTACCTAAAATAGACGTAACCTTTTATTTTTAACCCTATATAATACAAAAATATTAATATTTTATTATTGACAAAAAAAAATAATTTATGTAGACGAATACTAATATTGAGATGACATTGACTGAATATGTAACATTAAGAACTGAATTTATTGATATAAGTTAGAATTAACTTTCTCATCAAACTAATATTTTTACGCTGTTTTCTGATTTCAGTATATTTTTCTTGCAGATTTTCTGAATAACATTTATGCAGGTGAGTTTTCTACTTCTTTATGCTACAAATAATATTAGTATATGCCGGCTTTTTACTATTTATTATAATAACATCAATATGGTAGTCTCAACCATTTCATATATTAAAAACTTCGAATATTAAGAAACTGGATTTCACTCTCTTATAAAATCGTTCACTTTAGAAAATAAAGTTTAGTTATTGATTAAAAATGAACAATTGAAAATTGTGATCAAATAAAAGATTTATATTTAACAAACTTTAAAATTAATTAAAATATTAATATAATTGATTTTTTTTTAATTATTGATATTATACTTTGAAGTACACAAATGAAAGAATTAGATTTATATGCGCCTAAATATACATATTTCTTTCTTTATCATTCGTTATTGAAATACAGTTACATTCCTGATTTAATTTTCAGCACTGCTTGAAGCAATACAAGGAAACCAAAGATTTGATGAAAATCTCTATCTTGAACCAGCATCGTTCATTATAGGACACTATGTTCTACCAGTATTTTTGTTAGTGAGATTTTCGTTGGGGGTGACATTACTTATTATGCTTTTGACATACAAGTGGCGGAAAAGGCATTCTTCAATATATGAAAATATTGAAAATTATCTAGAACACAATGAATTGGTGCCTATTAGATACTCATACACCGAAATCAAGAAGATGGTTAGAGGTTTTAAAGAAAAATTAGGTGAAGGAGGCTATGGTTCTGTATTTAAGGGAAAGTTATCTTCTGGAACTTGTGTTGCAATAAAAGTGTTAGGTAAATCAAAAGGTGATGGACATGATTTTATAAGTGAAGTTGCTACCATTGGAAGAATACATCATCAAAATGTAGTACAGTTAATTGGATTTTGTGTTGAGGGTTCAAGACGTGCTCTTGTTTATGAATTCATGTCCAATGGATCTCTTGATAAAATTCTTTTTTCTAAAGATAGAAATATAGATTTCGGATATGACAAAATATATAATATAGCAATTGGGGTAGCACGTGGAATTGCTTATCTCCACCATGGATGTGAGATGCAAATTTTGCATTTTGATATAAAGCCCCATAATATTCTACTAGACGATAATTTCAATCCCAAGGTTTCTGATTTTGGATTGGCAAAGTTATATCCGATGGATAATAGCATTGTCACCATGACTGTAGTGGGAGGGACAATTGGATATATGGCTCCAGAATTATTTTATAAAAACATTGGAAGAATATCTTATAAGTCTGATGTTTATAGTTTTGGAATGCTTTTGATGGAAATGGCAAGCAAAAGGAAAAACTTAAATCCCCACGCAGAGCATTCAAGTCAAGTTTACTTTCCATCTTGGGTTTATGAAAACATTAAAGAAGAGAAAGATATAGAAATGGAAGATATCACTGAGGAGGAAAAGAAAATAGCAAAGAAGATGATTATAGTTGCAATTTGGTGTATACAAATGAATCCAAATGATCGTCCTTCCATGAACAAAGTAGTGGAAATGCTTGAAGGAGATATGGAAAACCTAAAAATCCCTCCAAAATTTTCTTTATATCCATATGAAGTCACAGAAAATTTCAAACACACAATAGCAAGTGAATTTACTAGTTATTCTAGTTCCTCTATGAAAATTGCAACTAACAAATAATGTTGGATTATGTACCATGGTTATTTGATTTCATCCACCTTATTATGTACATTTGTTCTATAGTTAATCATTTGTATACATTACCCTCCCTTTCAAAGTTTAAAATATTGGTTTCTAAATTTCAAAATGTGTTTAGATTTCTACTTCAAACTCCATCATCACAAAAAAGTTTATCAAAATTCAAGATCTATAAATCAAATAATTAAAAATTACTCTTCAATTTAACGAATTTGTGACTGTTGAATGTTAATATGATTGATTAATTTTTATATCATATTTCATCTTTCTTTGACAAATGAGACAAGATGCAAACTAATCCAAGGAGTTGCAACACTGGCCAATGGCAAGGACCAATGTTACTTTCTTTTAGCTTTGGAAATGTGTAAATAAGTCATTTCTTTAGGCCAAGCTCGCATTTTTTTTGGAATGTGTATTTTGGCCATTTTAGTGTGAGAACCTTAATTTTATTGAAATAAGGTAGACTCAAATAAACTTAATAGACAAATGTGGTTAGAAAAATCAGTCTTGTACTATTATTCTATTTTTGGTTTCTTTTTCTTTATTTTTTATATTAGTTTGATGTATTGAGTAGTTACAGGCACTTACTTTTGCTTTTTTATTTGTTTCTTTTGTACTTATATTTGATTTTAATGGAGTTTGATCGATGTCCAGTTCTCATGAATTCTTGTGAGTACATAGAAATCAATTCTCCTGTATACTTTGATATTTTTGATTTTTAAATATATATGTTTTTCATCAAAACTAATCAAAATGGATCGTTGAAGCTTAAGGTGAGAAGAAATAAGAAAGTTGATTAAGAAGCTTACATGGTTAATATTATCATAGTTGATCAATCTTAAAACTCCTTTAAAATATGTAGATAACATTTGGAAACCTAAAAGTGATCGACATTGTTTTCTTCTATTTCATGAATAACCTCCAACTCAAAATTTTGACGTCTTGTCGGAACAACAGTTTTTGCTGTAGAAGAACCAGAAATATGAAAAGGAGAAGGGGGTGCTACTAACTCATGTCCATCCCCTTCAAGCATTTGTACCACAGTTTTCATGGAAGGACGATCCGCTGGGTTCCATTGAATGCACCAAAGTCCTACAATGGCAAGTTTCTTGGCAATTTTAGCATCTCCCTCATCCTCAACGCTAATTTCCATATCTTTTCCTTCCACCAAGTTGTGGATCCACTCTGGGTACAGAATTTGGAAACTGTCCTCAACTGAAACATTTGTATTCTTTCTTCCTCCAACCATTTCTAACAGCAACATTCCATAGCTGTAAATGTCCGACTTGTATGACACATTACCAAAGTTCCGAGAGAAAACTTCAGGGGCAATGTAGCCCAAAGTTCCCCTGGCTGCAGTCATGGACACCGTGCTCTGATTTTTGGGACACAACTTGGCTAGTCCAAAATCAGTGATTTTTGGGACAAAAAGGTCATCTAGCAAAACATTGTGAGGATTGATGTCAAAGTGAAGAATTCTATGATCACAGCCAAGGTGGAGATACTCAATCCCTCTGCCAATACCAAGACTAATTTGTTGCAACTTCTCCCAACCAAGGAAAACATCCTTCTTGTCCGGTGGAGCCAAGAATCTCTGCAACGACCCATTTGGAAAGAAATCGTAGACGAGAGCACGGTGGAACTCATCTGCACAGAAACCAAGCAAGCGAACAATATTAACGTGATGAATTTTCCCAATGGCTCTCACTTCATTTATGAAATCCTTCCCATCTCCCACTGTATCTTTGAGTATCTTCACAGCAACAAGAATTTCACGGGAGAGCATTCCTTTGAACACTGCTCCATGAGATCCTTCCCCTAAACCCTCACTAAACCCATTTGTGATTCTCTTGATGTCAGCATAAGTGAACCTGGTAGGCTTCATTGCCCTGTAATCCTCCAAGAATCTCTCTATTCGAGTCTGGTCTTCTCCTCTCTTCTCATAATATTCATACGCATAAAACAATGCCTTGACCAGTAGCAGCAAAAGTATCAAACCAACTACTACTCCTGTTGTTGAAAAAATAAGTTAACAAAAGTGAATAACAATTTAAGCAAGGATCACATACAGTTCCAAATGTGGTTGGTGGAATCAACAAAATAGAAAAATCATAGCATAATAGTCGCTGTAATACTGCATACCTGTAGCAATGTGGACGACAGTTGACGTGGGAATCCTTTTTGTTCGGCAAGCATAACATTCAGTTGCACCGTTAGTACCATTCTTCCATTTACATTTTAGGCCTTGTGCTTCACAGTATCCACAGTCAGGTTTGGACCATTCCATAAAAAGCTTCTGCTGAAAATACCAAGACCACCACCATTCCACGGAAACATCTTTCAGCTTCGTGCAGGATACTAATCGGGGGTCAACGACGTCGTTGTGGGATTCTAGTAGCGAAATAGGGCACGACAATGAGTCGCAACGGAAGAAGGAAACGTCAAAGACGGGAGGAGGACGACCAAAATATTTGACGAATCGGAATGGAGAGATGGACGCGTTGTTGAGTTTCAAGAGTAGATCAGCAAGGCAATTTTGGGGGTCATATATTTCAATTAGCGTAGATTTATAATCAATTTTTCTGACAAACAATGGTATTGGAACAGCAGGCAGCTTCAGCATGGGCTCATTTTGTTGGGAGCATAATAGACCGAATTCAGGAGGGTAGTCGGTGGTGTGATTCAAGTTTTTATTTCTGAGATAAAATGGAAATTCAATACGAACGTGACCACATTTATCCGCGCAGAGGTTCTTGGCCGTTGCAGGCTTCACTACCAGAAACAGCAACGTCAGTAGAAGAGACAGTTTCTGAAAATTGAGCATTTTGTGGTTGTTTTGCAGTTTCATGTTGTCTTTCTTGTCAGATCAAGTTTAACATGGCCGGGTTGCGCCGGCTGGGTGTACAGGAAACTCCGCTTGTCTTATTGTTATTCAGTGAATTTAATAACTTATTGGTCTAAATTTTCTCTTTTAAAAAGAAAATGTCAAGACGTGGTATACTTTTAAATGAACAAGCTACTACAGTGAAATGACCCGTTTCCAGTCCTGTGGCTTGTGTTTTGGGTGTGATGTTGGTGGGATGAATTAACATGATATTTAAAGTGCATCGACTGACAGGTTTAAATTTAATTTTTATTATAAAATCAAATTTCAGGATATTATATAGTTTTAAATGAATAAGCTAGTTTAATAATCAGTGTGAATAACCTTACAAATAATATTTCAAGACTTTTGTTAAACTAAATGTTCAATAATTTTGTTGAATTATATGGTAACGTGTTTAATTATATGGTAACGTATTAAATGTGATTATATACATATAGATAGTTACATATTATTTAAATTGTGAATACGACAACCTGGAAAATAATCTAGGTAATAATGATTTTTTAAAAATGACATTCAATTATTTTATTATTTAAAAAATAAAATTATAAATAGAATTTTTTATTAATCGAATTTCATTTTATAACAATCTCTCTACAATTTTTTTAAAACATTTTTGTGCATTGTCTCTAGATCTTTGACTTCATACTTCATTTGTTTGAAGATTGAATACACCATAAGACTCATATCATTGAGGTTTACAATCATATCCGATTATAATCTTAAAGAAAGTAAGTTCATCTTTTTCCTTTTTTGAGTCTTGTTAGTAAATTTGTTGCATATAATTGTGTATATATTTGCATGTGATTATAAAGGGCTTAAGGTGAATTTTTGTTTGGTTAGGATTGTAAGGATGTGTTCTAATTGTTGATCAGAGTTTTCTGTATGCAGGTAGAACAACCTATGTGAGGTAGAGTTTGCGTGAAATACCTTGAGTTTATAAGTGTCTATCTAGGAAAGGGAAACTAGTAAATTATAAGAGAGCTAATTGAATTTGATTGAGTGGTACCAAGCATGGTTTGATTAATATGATAAATATGTGATTCTCGATCTTTAGACATAGTACATTTTAAATTAAATACTATCTAAAGTTTAAAAATAAGAAATGTTAATTAAAATAAGAAATACATTTTAAATTAGTTATTGTATGTGATGTTTTGGAAGACTCCTTTTGCGTTAGTGATCATTAGACAATTCACTATAAATATTTTTAAAAAAATCTTGAAATGAGATTCAAACCTCCCTTCTTATGTTTGGGATAAGGGTGGACAAAAAATATAATTTTCTTGATCCAATCCATCTAAAATTCATTTTATTAAAAATCCAATCCATTTTAATGGATCTGAATTTCAATCTAATCTACATTTTATATATTTTATGGATTGAATATCCATTCTATAAATCAAGATTTTTAAAAATGGATAATCCAAAAAATTCAATCCAAATTTTCAATTTAACTTTTAGTTGGACTAGGCTAAAGGTTGAGATGGATTAGACTAAATTCAAACTCAGATGGACTTTGCTTGACGACTTGTACGGACCAGGTAGGCCCGATGACCAGAATGGGCTGGGCGGGCCTAAAGACATGAATGGGCTAGGCGGGCCTAACAAATCGGATGAGTCGATTGGGCCCAAAAACCTGAAAAAGTCGAGTGAGCTCGATGACCCGAACAGGCTAGTGGGCTCGAAGACCCGAACGGGCGAAGCAGGCCTGAAGACTCTGATGGACTGGGATGGTTCGGCCCGACGACCTGTACGAACTAGGCAAGCCCGACGACTCAGACGGATTGTGGTAAACGACCCGTACGGACCGGGCAGGCTCGATGCTCGAATGGGCCATACGGACCTAAAGACCCGAATGGGCTGGGCCGGGCGGACCTGACGATTTGGATGTGTCGTGACTGACGACCTGAGCAGGCCTAAGACCCTGATGGGCCGAGCGAGCTCGACGATCCGGACAGGTTGAGTCGTGTTGGCTTTAAGGACACAAATTTTAGAAAATTCAATTTAAATTTCTTTTATAAAAAATGAATTATAGATTTTGAACTTGATCCAAATATTTGGACTGGATTTAAATCTTAATCCAAATATTTGGATCTGAATTTTAAAAAAATCCAAACTAATTTTGATGAAAAAATGAGTTTGGGTCAAAAATCTAATACAATTATTTGGATCTAAAATGGATGTGAATTGGATCAATAAAAATTCAATCCATGTCCACCTCTAGTTTTTGGGACATGCTTTTCACACATCATGTTGATGTCGCTCTAGTTACACATATGACCAAACTTCAATTTAATCAAAGATTCTCTTGTTGATTTTAGCTTTGCGTGATAGGATTAAACTAAAATGTATATTTGAAGCAAAACAAGATTGCATTTTCATTGAAAATCAACGGTAGATTGCATTGTTCAAAGTATTATTGGATATCACTCCAAGTTTGTTTGGCTGATGAAAAATGTAGAACTCTCACTTGCATATCCTTTAAAGAGAGTTCAAAAGTCACGAAATAAAAATGCTATCTTTCGGAAGCCACATGACATGCGCAATGGATCCTGTCAGGGGTTTCGGAATGTAATCATCTACAAAATTATATTTTGTTCTTGTCATGAAATGTCATTTTAATCACTTTCTTTCATGAACTATAATTGTTTTCACATAGAGTATTAAAAGAAATACTAAACTAGGATGATAGAAAGAATGAATGTAGTGATAGTTGGATTCATCCATGACCCTACACTATGCCATTTCTTAGTTCAAATAACAACTTTAAAATGTTGTCTAAAGTAAAAAAAAAAAAAAAAATTGTGGTCTTATTAATTAGAACATATTTATCTAATCTCTTTGTGATCAAGTTCATGATTGAGAATCGAACTCGTGATCTTAAATGTCATACCAAATTTTGGATTGAGCGCTTAGCACTAAGTCAAAAGCTAAAACTAATAATTAGGTTGCACCTCTTCTACTTAAGATTATAACAACTTAAGTGTCATGATTTGATTGTGACTTGGTCCACCTATCTTCTACCATGAGAAAATTGATGCACCTTACAATAATTTAATTATTATTTTGTCACATGATGTTAATTTAAAAATATTTAAAGTTAAATTACCACAATTTTAAAAATGTGGTCTAAACTATCCACATTTTAACAATTGTTGCTTATAACTATCAACATTTTTTACTGTATTGCGTGAAACAAATAGGAAACATTTGTTGTATGCTCTTTAAGTTTAAGGCAAATAAAACTAATTATATAAGCAACAATAAAAAAACCGTGGCTTATTCATATTTTATGCAATGTTTTTTCATTTATTGCCATGTCAGCGTTGCCTAATAGGTATGAAGAATAGCTTATAGTAGAATTGAGAAGGAAACAACACAATAAAGATACCACAATTTTATTGTTTTTCCCACATTTTTCATTGGCAACATTTAAACAAAATGTTGCCGAAATAATCAACAATTTATAAAATGTGGCCTTTAGCAGTTTTAAGTCACACTTATATATTTATGGTCTTTTCTACGTTTAGACAACAATTTTATACATGTGGGCTAGTAGTTCGGTGTGGTCTAAAGTAAAAAATGGTGTAGTGTTGATAGGAGAAAACAAAAGAAAATAATAGGAATGAATGCCCAAAATTAATACTGATCATAGCGTAATATGATTAAGTTATAAAAAAAAAATCATTAAATGAAATACATGTTTATGAAAAAATATATATATATATATATATAATAACAACATATTAATAAAATTGAACATTTCTAAAAATTTAAATAATTAATTATATTTAATATTTAAGTGTATTTAATTTTAATCCTATAAAGGATCACCTATCACTAGTGTAGAAAGATTATTTAACTTCATCTAATAATAGGCTATAGTTTCGAGATATACGAATCCTTTCAAAACGTGGTGGTATTTCCGAAATTATTTGCATAACTATAGGCTTTGGTTTGAAGATAACAGAATACCTTAACCTCATGAGTATAGGTTTTGGTTGAAGAATAAAACTATCAGTGAGAGATCTTGACCACTAATTTTGGGGAGCCAAAATAATACACTCAAAATACCATATTGTCAGCAAGAAATTCATCTTCCATTTTATTCTACAATCTTGTTTTAATAATTTTCATTACAGAAAATTATCTTTATGTTGTAGTTGAAGAAACAATAAGAGTTAAAATAAGACGAATTAAACAATCAATCAAGTAAATAAACAAAGCATCCCTCACATGTTACACCTCATATGAAACTCCTCACATGTAATTTTTTGAACAATAATAAAGGGTCCCTCTAATTGAACAATTGGATCATTGGTATCATCCTCCAGAATATTTGAAGAAGTTGAATTTATCTTGTTTTCACCATTTATCACTTTTAAAAATTAAATTTATTCTTTTATTTTTCAACAATATTTAAACAAGGTTTAAGGCTAAAAGATAATTTATCATAATCTGATAAAAAATTGAGAGCCATAATTTCTAAAATAAAAACCCATGATAATCAAGCAGCAATTGAAAATTGGTTATGAAAGAACACACAATACATAACTTTTCTCTTATATTCATAAAAAATAAATACACAAAAGGCTCATGAGATGAAAAAAAATGTTAACTATTAAACTAATACTTTACAATAAAGAGAGAGAAGAGACACTTGTCATTTTTTCTTCAAAAATGAATGAGAACAAAAGAGAAATGACAGCACAAATAATGAGTTTATGTTTAACTTCCTTTTTCTTCAACGAAAACAAAAGAAAACTAAATATATGAGAGTGTGTATCGCCCCTTTTAATTTAATGCGCAAAATTAAAGGAAACGTCACACAGAGATAACAATGTAGCGTAGTCCTGGGGTTCTTAACACAACCCCTACAAATCCGGGCACACCACGATGCCAAAGAAAAACTAAATAAAAGTCTAACAATAGAGAGTAGATCAAGAAGGCATGAAACAATACACGGGCCATAGCCCTAAGGAAACCATGAAGAGAATAAAAATCCAGCCTAGACGGCTAAGCAGCGGAATCGCCATTTCCTTGCTGACCACGAGAACCTCGCCCATCTGCTCCCATCAATCTCATTGATGATCATCGCGAGAAAGAGTAGCCACATACAATACAACCATACAACAAAAGGGGTAAGCTAGAGCCGACAACATATTCATCATACGGTCAAATATATTTTCACCTTCCAATATTCATACAACATCCACGCATGTTAAGACTTTTCAATCAATACACTACGACTCGACTAGACTCATTCGGATACGTATAACCTGGTCGGATTCAGCGGATGCTTGCACTTGTGGTGGATACCTCTGCTCACCCCCGAGCTACGTGTTACAAGTGTTACAATGAATCAGTTTTTCCCTCTCCACAAGGTTAGCCCTTAATGAATTGCAGGCCTCCTGCTACCCTCACCAAAGGAGTCAGTCCGCTCTAGGTGAGACTAACGGACTCCTTAGAGTGTCAGGATGCAACCTTACCTTGAATTCTTACCTAGTTATATAGATGGGACACCACCATGGACACCCACTAATAGGGGCCATGGAATTACGTCCCGCCCATTGAAGCGCAACCCTGAAAGTCTCACCTAGAGACCCCAAGGAATTATGCACTAACACGGACCAACATACATAAACAACCAAGAATTTATACATACGTTGCACATAAGATTTCAAACCAAAACCAATAACAAATCCCCATTTCTCATATGTTGAATCATTACCAACTCGTTATTCCCAATCATGAGTAAAGTGTTTCTCCTTATACCAACCATACCAAAGGTTTACCAACCACCAAGATTCATTGTTGCTCATGCCAAGTTGGTGACCACACGCACATACATATGTACCCAACTTCTCATATACAATTCATGTAGAAATCATGCCAAGCTCACAATTCCCCCACATATAATTTCCTCCCAACATGCATACTCATTCCCCCCATGCCATCATATAATAGTACAATAGAACACAGTTCAACCACCAAAAGACAGGAAAAACCCCAAATTGAACGCATTCTCGCTCAACCCGTCGCTCAGGCTGAGGAGCCTCGTCCAGGCGAGTCCTCTCCGCCTAGGCGAGAGTTCGCGAATCTGGAATAGGAGCCTCCGCACGTTCTCGCTTAGGCGAGACTCACCTCGCCTAGGCGAGACGCTCGCTTGCTCGAAATTGAGCGAGTCGCCTAGGCGGCCACTTGCGCGAGAAGGCCTGGGCGAGCCTCTGCCCACCTCGCCTGGACGAGTTTAACAGTCACCGCCACTACCATGCCTGGAACAATTATATTTTACACATGCCAACAACAACACCAACCACTTCAAACATTCTCAACAACACACAAGTTCAAGAATCATAAAAATGTACCGCAAAACAGTTTACAAACACATTAATAGAGAGGTTCTAGCTTCCCGTACCTGGACAAGCTAGCTGGAAACCTCGACACCCAAACCGTGGAGTACAAACAGCTTCTAGGAACGGGCTCGAAGCTAGAAAACAGTGTGAGAGTGGGTTATTTCGGAACCCTAACAATAACTTACGAAAACAAGCCAAGGAAGGAAATTACGAGTCGGGGAGCACTTACGTTAGCTGAGAACGGAGCCAAACAGAAGGCGGACTGGCAACACAGTGGAACCCTAATGGAGAGAGAGCGGCTGCGGCTTTAAGCACCAAGGTAGCAGAAATCTGAAAAGTGTGGAATTAGGTCAGACTCGGTGGCTTTATCTTTTGGGCCAGCCCTAAGGCCCAATAGCTTAAGGGCAGCCCTTAAAGCTTTAGGGCAGGAAAACTGGGCCTTACATTCTCCCCGACATTAAAAATTTTTGACCTCGAAAATGAAAACTTACTAGGTAAAAAGATGTGGGTGTGATTTCCTCATGTCCTCCTCTAACTCCCAAGTCGAGTCACCTATCCTCCGATCCCATATGACTTTAACAAGGCTGACTGCTTTTCCTCGGCGTTCTTCAACCTTACTTTCCTCTAAAGCGATGGGTGGTACTTCCACTGTGAGATCTTCCCTGATCTATATATCCTCGGCCTCTAACACATGAGACGGGTCAAACACATACTTCCTCAGCTAGGAGACATGGAACACTGGGTGAAGGTTCGCCAACTGTGGGGGTAAGACTATCTCGTAAGCCACCGGCCCAATCCTCCTCGTGATCTGATAGGGGCCAAGGAACTTGGGTGAAAGCTTCCTTGAGCAGAGGGCCCTTCCCACGCCCGTGGTTTGGGTCACCCTCAAGAATACATGATCTCCCACTGCAAACTCTAAAGGCCTCCTCCTGCAGTCCGCATAGGCCTTCTGCCTACTCTGAGAAGCCTGCATCCTATCTCTCACCATCCTCACCTTCTCGGTGGTCTGCTCTAACAATTCTGGTCTGACCAACACCGCTTATCCATCATGATACCAACAAAGAGGAGTCCTACACCTCCTGCTATAAAGAGCCTCGTATGGCGCCATGCCGATGCTCGCATGAAAACTGTTGTTGTAGGTAAACTCTATCAAAGGCAACACCTCATCCCAAGCTCCCAGGTGATCTAATATGCAAGTCCTCAACAAATCCTCTAATGACTGAATCGTCCTCTCAGACTGGCCATCGATCTGAGGGTGATAGGCTGAGCTCATAGTGAGCTTGCTCCCCAAAGCACTCTGTAGCGTCTACTAAAACCAAGACGTGAATCACGGATCTCTATCTGACACGATACTCGACGGTACCCCGTGCAACCTCACTATTTCTCTGATGTACAATTGAGCCAGCTTGGCCATAGGCATTCTTAAGTTCATCGCCAAGAAGTGAGCACTCTTGGT
This sequence comes from Vigna unguiculata, assembly GCF_037176805.1. Taxonomy (NCBI): domain Eukaryota; kingdom Viridiplantae; phylum Streptophyta; class Magnoliopsida; order Fabales; family Fabaceae; genus Vigna; species Vigna unguiculata. The sequence continues at coordinate 29,387,576 of NC_140799.1, read as the reverse complement.
CAGTCGATCCACTATCACCCAGATGGTGTCATGTCCTCTAAAAGTCCGTGGCAAATGGGTCACAAAGTCTATGGAAATGTTGTCCCATTTCCATACTAGTATCTCCAAAGGCTGTAGAATTCCACCGGGTCTCTGGTGCTCCACCTTCGCCTTCTGATAAGTCAGACAGGCTGATACAAACTGTGTCACATCCTTCTTCATTCCCTGCCACCAGAAGTTTTCCTTGAGATCTTGGTACATCTTAGTCATGCCATAATCCAGACTAAGACGGCTTTTGTGTCCTTCCTCAAGGATCAACTTCTTCACCTCTGCATCATTAGGTAAACAGATTCTGCCCTGAAACCTCAGTATACCATCATCACCCACAGCAAAGTCTCTAACCTCGTCTGACCCAAGTTGTTCTCTAACTTTGTTCAAACTGGCGTCTAATGACTGCCTCTCCCTGATTGAGTCCAAGAAGTCACTAGATATAGTAAGGGTACTACATCTAATGGACTCGGGCCCCAACTCAACCTGTAGCCTCATGTCTCTGAACTTTTTCTAGTAGTTCCACCTCCTTAATCATGAGGTGTGTTGTATGTACAGTCTTCCTACTCTGGGCATCTGCTACCACGTTTGCCTTCCCTGGATGATATAGGAGCTCGAAGTCATAATCTTTCAGGAACTCCATCCATCTCCTATGCCTCATGTTCAGCTCCTTCTGGTCAAACAAATACTTTAAAATTTTGTGGTCGCTGAACACACGAAACTGAGCACCATAAAGATAATGCCTCCAAATCTTCAAGGCAAAGAATATCGCTGCCAACTCTAGGTCATGAGTGGGGTAATTACGCTCAAGCACCTTAAGCTGTCTTGAAGCATACGCCACTGCTTTCTTTTCTTGCATCAAAACACAACCAAGCCCGAGATGAGACACGCAGTAGACTTCAAATGGTTTTCCCACATCCGAAATTACCAATATAGGAGCACTCGTCAATCTCCTCTTTAGCTCTTGAAAGCTCTCCTCACACTTGTTTATCCAAGTTAAAGGTTGGTCCTTCCGGGTAAGCAAAGTCAGAGGTGCCACTATCTTGGAGAATCCCTATATGAACCTCCTATAGTAGCCCGCTAACCCCACAAAGCTCTTGATCTCTGTGGCCGACTTAGGACTTTCCCACTTTACCATTGCCTCGACCTTTGCCGGGTCCACTGCAATCCCTTGGGCGGATATCACATACCCCAAAAACTGAACCTCACCCATCCAGAACTCGCACTTAGACAACTTGGCATACAACTGCTTCTCTCTCAAAACACCGAGCACCAACCTCAGGTATTCTGCATGCTCCTCCTGAGTCTTGGAGTATATAAGGATGTCGTCTATGAAGACTACGACAAACTTATCTAGGAAGGGCCGGAAGGTCCTGTTCATGTAGTCCATGAACACCGTCGGAGCGTTGGTAACACCAAACGGCATAACCACATACTCATAGTGGCCATACCTGGACCTGAAAGCCGTCTTCTGCACATCATCAGCCTTCACCAAAATCTGATGGTATCCCGATTGCAAATCTATCTTCGAAAATACCGATGACCCATGTAGCTGATCCATTAAGTCATCAATTCTCGGAAGCGGATACTTATTCTTGATCGTCATCTTGTTCAGTTGCCTGTAGTCCACACACAGACGCGAACTCCCATCCTTCTTCTTTACCAATAGCACTGGCGCTCCCCAAGGCGAAGTGTTGGGCCGGATAAACTGCTTCGCCATCAGTTCCTCTATTTGCTTCTTAAGTTCGACCAACTCTATCAAAGCCATGCCATATGGGGCCATCGACACCGGGCCTGTCCCTGGCACTAGATCTATAGAGAACTCCACTTCTCTACTGGGAGTCAATCCTAGCACCTCATTTGGAAACACGTCTTCAAACTCATGTACCACAGGTATAACTGATGTTCCTTCTCTCTCTCACCTCCATGCGGACAAAGCTTATAAAGCACTGTGCGCCAATCTGGATCTCCTTCACTACCCTTTGAGGAGACACCAACTCTAGTTCCTCTGAGTCGGGGAACAACAACCTCTTCTCCCGACAATCTATCAAAATGCGATTGGCAGAGAGCCAATCCATCCCTAAGATCACCTACAACTCCAGTAGAGGCAGGCAGATTAGATTTACCTTGTACATGCGTCCCTCTACCTCTACTGGAAGCCTAGCACACAAGGACGACGTCTTGACCAGACCCGACGTCGGGGTAGATACTGCAAGTTCACACTACAGCTCGTGCACCGGCAGACCCAAACGCTCCACACAAGCAATTGACATAAAAGAGTGTGTCGCTCCAAAATCAAACAGTACACACAAAGATTCACTCGTTATCATGCATCGACCCATAACAAGATTACCTAAGCCTGCAACCTCTGCTCCGGTCATGGCATATACCCTGCCTGTCGCCTGAGGCTTGTTGCCTCTATCTCTCTGCTAGTGCTGGTGAGAAGCCTGAACTGGAGGGCGTGTTGCTGCCCTAGCAAGGGTGGGACAATCCTTCCCAAAGTGGCCTTCCTTGCCACAGTTGTTGCATTTGTAGTAACCCTCTATACGTGGACAAGCGCTCCTCAAATGGGGTCCTCCACATATGTAACACTGAACTCGACCCTACTGAGGAGAAAAACTCCTAGACCTCTGAGACTGATGGTGGAGTCTATCATATGGTCTCCTCCGCTCCTCATGTTTGGGCTTGGATCCAGATGGTCCACCAATCCTTTGAGGCGGCTGTGGCTGCTGTGGGCGCTGACCTTCCACCTCACGCTTCATCTTCTCCATCACTCTGGCCTTCTCCACTAGAGCGGCAAAATCCTTGATTGAAAAGAGAGCCATCATCAAGTGGATGTCACCACGAAGCCCATTCTAGAACTTCTTGCATTGCCACTCCTCATCGAGCGACAGAGTGTAGAAACGGCTGAGGTGTTTGAACCTCTCAGCATACTCTGTTACAGTCTTCCCTCCCTGGGTCAACTGGAGGAACTCCACCTCCTTGAGGTACCGGATGTTGTCTGGGAAGTACTCTGAGAGGAATCTCTCTCTGAAAGCCTCCCATGTCACTGTCTCATCCAGGATGGATTTAGTGCTGCTCCACCAATTCTTCGCCTCCCCCGTGAGCATATACACTGAAAATGCCAGTCTGTTCTCCGCGGGGCACATCTTTGCATCATAGATGCGCTCCAGGTCCTTCAACCATTGGTCTACGACGTCAGGACTAGTCTTGCCATCAAACTTCGCTGGGTGGTGCTTCAGAAAATCTTCCAAGCTCCACTCCCTGACTATAGGTCGTGGTTCAGGACCAAATATAGGGGTCGTTGCCCTGTTCTCCTCCTATTGGCGGAGGGCCTCCATATGCTGCATGTGTGCATCCTCGACAGCCACACGTGCAGCCTCCATCTGCTACATCACTACCTGTTATTGCTCAAGCGACGCCGCTTGTCGTTGCATTGATGCCTCATGTTGCTGCATCATAACTGTGTTTTGCTGTGTCAAGGCAACTACCATCGCCTCTATTGCCCTGGCGATATCGGGCACGTCACCTTGGGACGATTGCGAAGTCCTACGAGGAGGTGCCATAGTTCACTAGCACACAGAAAATCACTTGGTTAGGCTCGATAAAGACAAGAATTTAACGAAGAATACTTAGAAGACATAGAGAAAACTAAGCGGACATCCAAGTCCACAGACCTAAGGAATGACCGCTCTGATACCATAAATGTAACGCCCCATTTAATTTAATGCGCAAAATTAAAGGAAACGTCACACAGAGATAACAATGTAGCGTAGTCCTGGGGTTCTTAACACAACCTCTACAAATCCGGGCACACCACGATACCAAAGGAAAACTAAATAAAAGTCTAACAATAGAGAGTAGATCAAGAAGGAATGAAACAATACACGGGCCATAGCCCTAAGGAAACCATGAAGAGAATAAAAATCCAGCCCAGATGGCTAAGCAGCGGAATCGCCATTTCCTTGCTGACCACGAGAACCTCGCCCATCTGCTCCCATCAATCACATTGATGATCATCACGAGGAAGAGTAGCCACATACAATACAACCATACAACAAAACGAGTAAGCTAGAGCCGACAACATATTCATCATACGGTCAAATATATTTTCACCATCTAATATTCATACAACATCCACGCATGTTAAGACTTTTCAATCAATACACTACGACTCGACTCGACTCATCCGGATACGTATAACCTGGTCAGATTCAGCGGATGCTTGCACTTGTGGTGGATACCTCTGCTCACCCCCGAGTTATGTGTTACAAGTGTTACAATGAATCAGTTTTTCCGTCACCACAAGGTTAGCCTTTAATGAATTTCAAGCCTCCTGCTACCCTCACCACAGAAGTCAGTCAGCTCTACGTGAGACTAACAGACTCCTTAGAGTGTCAGGATGCAACCTTACCTTGAATCCTTACCTAGTTATACAGATGGGGCACCACCATGGACACACACTAACAGGGGCCATGGAATTACGTCCCGACCACTGAAGCGCAACCCTGAAAGTCTCACCTAGAGACCCCAAGGAATTATGCATTGACACGGACCAACATACATAAACAACCAAGAATTTATACATACGTTGCACATAAGATTTCAAAACAAAACCCATAACAAATCCTCATTTCTCATATGTTGAATCATTACCAACTCGTTATTCCCAATCATGAGTAAAGTGTTTCTCCACATACCAACCATACCAAAGGTTTACCAACCACCAAGATTCATTGTTGCTCATGCCAAGTTGGTGACCACACGCACATACATATGTACCCAACTTCTCATATACAATTCATGTAGAAATCATGCTAAGCTCACAATTCCCCCACATATAATTTCCTCCCAACATGCACACTCATTCCTCCTCATGCCATCATATAATAGTACAATAGAACATAGTTCAACCACGAAAAGACAGGAAAAACCCCAAACCGAACGCATTCTCGCTCAACCCGTCCCTCAGGCTGAGGAGCCTCGCCCAGGCGATAGTCTCTCGCTCAGGAGAGTCCTCTCCGCCTAGGCAAGAGTTCGCGAATCTGGAACAGGAGCCTCCGCACGTTCTCGCTTACGCGAGACTCACCTCGCCTGGGTGAGACGCTCGCTTGCTTGAAATTGAGCGAGTCGCCTAGGCGGCCATTTGCGCGAGAAGGCCTGGGCGAGCCTCTGCCCACCTCGCCTGGGCGAGTTTAACAGTCGCCGCCACTGCCATGTATGGAACAGTCGTATTTTACACATGCCAACAACAACACCAACCACCTCAAGCATTCTCAACAACACACAAGTTCAAGAATCATAAAAATGTACCGTAAAACAGTTTACAAACACATTAACAAAGAGGTTCTAGCTTGTCGTACTTGGACAAGCTAGCTGGAAACCTCGACACCCAAACTTGTGAGTACGAACAACTTCTAGGAACGGGCTCGAAGTTGGAAAATAGTGTGAGAGTGGGTCATTTCGGAACCCTAACAACAACTTACGAAAACAGACCAAGGAAGGAAACTACGAGTCGGAGAGCACTTACGTGAGCTAAGAACGGGGCCAAACGGAAGGCGAACTGGCAACACAACAAAACCCTAACGAAGAGAGAGCGACTGCGGTTCTAAGCACCAAGGTAGCAGAAATCTCAAAAGTGTGGAATTAGGTCAGACTCGGTGGCTTTATCTTTTGTGCCAGCCCTAAGGCCCAATAGCTCAAGGGAAGCCCTTAAAGCTTTAGGGCAGGAAAACTGGGCCTTACAGAGTGAGAGATTAGTACAACATCTAATGAACTCAAAAGACAATAGGTTAGAAAACAAATAATTTTTTGATTCTTTATTATATTAAATTATATATTTTATTATTTATTAACATTAAATATTATAATTTAAAAAAGAAATAAAAAATAAAAAAATACCCAATTTAATTTTCATCTATTACCTATATATATTATATATAATTTAGAAAATGTAAACATATAATTAAAAAAATTAAAAAATTTGAAGGTCATGGCCTTAAATGCTCCATCTAGCCTTTACCATTAAGAAAAAGCATAATGGAGAAAAAAACCAGTGTCAAAATCCTTCGCTACTAGGAATGTTAAAATTGGCCAGCCTGACCCGTTTTGGCCCAGCCCCTTTTTTGCCCACCAATTGGCAGGCTGAAGAGTTAGACTCGTCTCACCAATGGGTGGGTTGGCAGGCTGGCCCACCATTTTCCTCTCTTTTTTTTTGGCTTTCTAACATTTTTGATAAAAAAAAATCCATGAAACCAAGTTTCTCTTCTTCTTCTTGGTGATCCAATGTACTGCAAAACAAATAAAACTAACAAATACTTCTCTCAAACAAAACACATCTTATATGCATATTTGGGTATAGGATAACAAAGACATCCCCAATTCAAAAAAAAAAAAAAATCACAAGCGAGCAACCACAAATTTCCACCCAACCTATGCACCAGATCACCACAGCAAAATATGAAAATCCCCAATTCGCACATCACAACGCAAGTACACATCATAGATTCACAACACAAGTTTGAAGTAAATAAAACCCTAATTTTGCTCAGGAAAATGAAGATTCGAAGGAATAATCAATTCAAAACCTTAATTTTGATAAGAAAATCAAGGAAATCCCACAAAAGACGAACCTATGCATGTGGTGGAACCTATCGTCGTGGTCGTCGTCGAAAAAAGAACACAAACTCATCATCGTGGTTATTGTGAGCATTGTGTGTGGTGGTGTGCTTGTGGGCTTTGTACCTTTGTTCTAGTTGAAGAAGAAGAAGAGTCCTTCTGGTCGAAGAAGAAGAACAGAGATAATTGGCTGAGGCTTCTTTCTCTTCTCTAAGAAAATGACCAAGTAACACAAAATGTGCGTAAATGAGTGAAGAAACAACACTACAACAAATGTCAATATATAAAAAAAAAACTCTTAATTGAAGCGGGTTGGCGCGCTATAACAAGCTAAAGGGTCGGGCGTAAGGATGGCAACGGGTCGGGTCAGGCACAGATAGTGCCTACCCGCAACCCGACCCGCCAAAAAAAAAATCTGCCTGCTACCCGCCCATTTACCCGCCAGGTATCCGCTTAAAAAATACTCATGGATATTTTTAAAATCTGCGGGTACCCGTGGATACCCGATACCCGCAAATATTTAAAAAAATTTATATTTTATAAATTTTTTAATATAGAATTATAAAAATAAAATATAAAATTAAATTAAATTAAATTATAATTATAATTATAATTAAATTTTTCATACTAAAATATAGGGTTAAATATGTTTTTGGTCCCTTAAGTTTCAGCGAAATTTGGAATTAGTCCCTTATCAAAACTTTTGACCAATTTAGTCCTTCATCTTTCAAAATGCATGAATCTAGTCCTTTTAACCAAATTTTGTTAAGTTTATCTGACGTTTCAAGCACATTTCATGATAGTATTTAAATTATTTACACTGTTTGACACATTTTTGCTTCAATTTTAACTTAAATACTATCATGAAATGTGCTTGAAACGTCAGATAAACTTAACAAAATTTGGTTAAAATGACTAAATTCACGCATTTTAAAAGATGAAGGACTAAATTGTATAAAGTTTTGATGAGGGACTAATTCCAAAATTCACTAAAACTTGAAGGACCAAAAACATATTTAACCCTAAAATATACTGCTAATTTTAATTTTAATTAAATTTAACTTAATAAAATATAAATTAAATTTTAATTTTAATTTTTTTACGGGTAACGGGTACCCACGGGTACGGATAATATGATACCCGTACTCGACCCGTTTATAAGCGGGTATTAAAATACCCGCTACCCGCGGGTATTAAAATACCCGCTACCCGCGGGTATTAAAATACCCGCTACCCGCGGGTATTAACTATCCATCACGAATTTTATTCGCGGATATCCGCGGACATGAATATTTTTATCATCCCTAGTCGGGCAAGGCGGGTTGGGCAGATTGGTGGGTTCAAAATTGCAACATGGCCCACCTTTTTTATGGTGGGTTGGCAAGCCGGTCCGACAAACTAGCGAACCTGTCCCGCTTTGACATTCTATTCTCTATGATAAGAAATATAACCCATAGAAAAGTGAAAAAAAAAGAAGAAAAGTACTAACACAACATTTTGACATGTAAAATATTTTTTGTTACTATTATAATTAGTTGAGCATACTAATGAAAACGGGGCAAAATTGAAATAACTTTGATTATCTCATTCTCTTACAAGTAAGTACAAATGACCATCATCTTTATTTTGATATCCGGTAGGTATGAATTTGTTATCCCGTCTCCAACCAAATATTAATTAAACAATTTTTTTACATAAAAAAAAGTCATAACCAAATAGACAAATTACCATATTATTAAGTATTAAATATCATAACGATACTGAATGTTATTACATTTAATATAAAAAATAATAAAAATTAATAATAATAAAAATTAAAATATCAAATAACAACGAATAAAAATTCAATAATTATAAAAAAATTACAAAAAATGAAATATATGATAATATAAGTTACTAAATTAAAGATCAAATAAAAATTAATATAATTTTTATAAATTATATGACAAATTTAAAAAAAATGTAATTTAAATGAAGAGTACAAAAGGGATATAACTAGCGATATATATATATATATATATATATATATATATTCAATTTAAAAAATCCAGTATCATTTATTAATAATTTGGGGTAGTCCGGCCATAGGTAATATTTAAGTATCATTTTCTCCAATTTGAGGAGCGGAGGTAACAATGTCTGTTTTACCTTGTTGTAATCGCTGCACGCAATCAGTAGTTGTCTCTGTGGTCACCATTCTTGTGCTGTTCCACCAAACTTGCTGTGCTAAGCATCGCGCATCCTGTCCATCTTCTTCGTGCGGCGAAATTCACGAAATAAAACATCCATTCCGACTGAAAGACGACCCTCGAGATTGCGGCCTTCCCGAGTATGAATTTGATTGCGTGAATAACAGACCATTAGTTACACTGTTTTCAGGGAAATACTTTGTGGAAGAAATCAATTACGATAGGTACCAAATCCGACTGATTGATCCGGGTGTTGTGGAGGACACTTCTTGCTCTTTTCCTCGCTATTTCTTATCCACACAAAATTTCAGTGGATATGACGATGATCTGCTGGCTACGTTGTCTGGGGAGGACTATGAGTCTGAGACTGCCAAAGTAGCGTTTGGGGAGAATGTGTATGAGCCTGCAAAAGTGGTGTTTCTAAATTGTAGTGATCGAGTGAGTGATGATCCTCGATATGTGGAAGTGAAATCCGGCGGTTGTGATTCCGGAGGCTATATCTACGCCGTTGTGGATCGCGGTAAGAAGTTTCATCCGGAATTTACAGTGATGGACGTGAAGGCAGGGTGCAGTTTAAAGGTTGCTACCTTCGCAAACTGGACACATGGTGTTTCCTATAGAGAGTCGACAGATAACAGGAACGTTTCTTATGCTGATATCCTTAAATCTCTGGAAAAGGGATTTTGGTTGACTTGGTTACCACTTGTTTGTAGGGATCACTGTGGAAATGGTATCTCTTGCATCCTCAATCAAACCACACAAGAAATTCAGTGCATTGGTTGTCTTAGGATGAACTACTATGGCAGCAATTGTGGTGAGATTTGTTCTTCTGCCTCTCATGTTCATTTATCATTATTTATTTTTAAATATTTAAATTTTATAAAATGGGTAAATTTTAAAACTACAAATATGAATAAATTGTGTTTTGATTAACCAATTTGTGTTTCAAAACATCACTTTCCATAACGTGGTGAAGGTGTTCAGTCTTCCCTTTCTTATATTTAAAAAAAAAAATTAAAGGGTGAAACATAACTTCATTTTTAAAAAAAAAAATATATATATATATATATATATAGAAAATAGAATATATATATATATATATATATATATATATATATATTTTAAAGTAATCTGGTTATAAAAGAAGCTTAATTATGTCTTATTTTATAATAAATTTAAAAATTTTCAAATGAGTTAGTAAATTTTAATAGTCTATTAACTCTTTTAAATATTAAAATTTTTCAAATGAGTATTTGTTTTTATATTTTATTGTTAACTATTTGACGCGACAATTATTTTAGATTGTCATTTGCTTAAATTTGACCATATTATACTAAATCATATAATATTAAAAGATTTTAATGATGAGGATTTCCTTCAAGAATTTATTGTATTTATCGAAATTTATTTTTAAAACAAATTAAAATTATAAAATTAATATATATATATGATATAAAATTATAAAATTTGATAATAATTAAATTATTAAATATAAAATATAAATATAATTCTATAATTTGATTTCATAATTTTTAATTATCTAATTTTACAATTCATATTTTTATATTCTACCTCCTTTTAATTTTATAATGACATAATATCATAATTTCAAAATTTATACTTTTCAATCTTACCATTTCGTAATTTTTTTATTTTTGTAATTTTATAATTTCATAATTTCATAATTATATAATTTTATAAATTTATAATGACTTAATTATAAAATATGGAAATATTTACGGTGAAAATAGTTAATTAAAAAATTATCAAATTATTTTATTTTATATTTAATAATTTAATATTTTTATTATTATCTAATTATCTAATTTTATATTTTATATTTTATATTTTTTCTTTTAATTTTTTATTTTTAATTTTATATTTTGAATTTGGTTTAAGAATAATTTTCGTTTAAGTATAATAAATCTTTGATGGAGATCTTCATCCTTAAAGTCTTTTGTAATCAAGTATTGTGTAGTCCGACATTAAGCAGAATGACATTGTAAGATAACTCCCACCTCATATAAATACCCGTAAATCTTAAAATATCAATCCTAACTCTAACAACAGATACATAATTGAAAAGTTTTAAAATTTTAATTGAAAGTTTCGAATTTATCTAGGACTCAAAATATAATTAAGTCTATAAAAAAATTTATGTTTCTAAATTACTATTTATTTAATTCCAGTAAATGTTCAATCTTCCCTTTTTTTTATATTTTTTAAAAAGAAATCATATTTGAAACATAACTTCACTTTAAAACAAAAAATATAGAAAACATTTTTTTAAAGCAATCTGTTTATAAAAAAATCGATGTTCTAAATCACTATTTATTTATTTTCAATTTTTTTAAATTTACTAATTTTTGTTTAAAAATATTTACGTGAATGTAGAAAAAGATAAATACTTTAAGGTGTTAAGATTCCAATTTTTTGTATTTTTAAAATAAAAAATATATATTTTAAAACAAAACCTCCGTTTAGAAAAATAGAAAGTAAAATTATATTTTAAAACCTTCTTTTATTAAGACTTTATGTTTTAAAACACATCTTATTTATTTCTTGTAAATTTAGTAAACTATACTAATTTCCTAAAATACGGCCAATATAGAAAATCCTAGATAAAATTTGGTTTAATTATACATTTGGTCCCATTTTTATAATAAAATCTCAATTTAGTTTCGCTATTGTTTTTATTTTAATTTGGTCTCTATTTTGGAAAATTTGATCTGAATTTAGTCATTTCCGTTAGTGATACAGTAACAACGTTAAATGGAATGTCACGTGTCGGTTCCCAGATTTTTTGATTTTCTTTTTGAATTTTTTATTAATTTTTTTTATTTTTTATTTATTTTTTGAATTATTTTAAAAAATAAAAAAATTGCCACGTGTCAAGCTTTCGTCGTACCACATGGCAGTGAAGAGTGATGTGACAGTGATAATGTCACGTGTCAATATTATGCCAGGTGTCATCTCTTCCATCTCGATTTGGTACCTGTATTCTAATTTTTGTCTCAATTTAGTTTCTATTTTTGTAAAAATGGTGTAATATTGTCCCTCTCCAAATTGAAACAAAAATTAATTTTTATATAAATGTTATACAAATATTTTTATTAAATTTGATATTTTTATTCAAATTAATATTTTTATTATATATTTTTAAATAACTAAGTTTATTTAAATTTGTGTTTCACATTCAACTTTACTTAAAATTGTTTTCAATCTTTAAATTTATTATGTTTTTTATTGTTACATGAACTAGTTAAAATTATTTTTAAAATTTTTACAATTTTTATTTTTACACCAATTAAAACATTTGTGTACAAATTATTGAACTTTACACATTTTAAAAATATACAATTATTTGAAATATAAACTCAAATTAAAAACCAATATTAAAGTACGATATAATAAATATCAATATAATTTATGAATTTCTTTTCTATTAACATTATTTTCTATTAACAACTTTAAAACAATTTTAAATAAAGTTCAATGTAAATATTAATTAAATGAACTTAATTTTGTTAAAAATATTTATTTGAAATATCAATTTTGATAGAAATATCTGTGTACATTTATATAGAAATTAAATTTGATTTCAATTTGGAAAAGGACAAAATTACTTAATTTTTACAAAAATTGGGACTGAATTGAGACAAAAATTAAAATAAAGGGACAAAATTGAGAAAGTAGAAATGGCACATGACATATAAGTGACACATCACTTTGTCACTGCATATGGCATGATGACAGCTTGACACGTGACAATTTTTTTTTTAAATTCAAAAATCTAAAGAATAAAAAAAAGGTCAAAAAAAGTCATGAACTAACACGTGACACTCCTCTAACGTAGAGCTGTCAAAACGGGTAATCCGACCCGACCCAACTTGACCCACCACGGGTTGATGATTTAGTGAGCCAACCCATACTAGCTCACTTTTTAGCGAGTCAAAAAAATGTGAACCCGACCCGGCCCACCACGGGTTGGCTCACGGGTTTACTTATTTAAAAAAAAATTATTTTTATTTTTTTTCAGTAAAAAAAATTGTAATTCTTATTAAAATCTAAATAAACTTTAATACAATCCAAATACAAACCAAAATAAAAAATATACAAATTATTTATGTATTAGATAAAAAAAACCTAACATGACCCAAATATAAAGCCCAACTTAATAAAAAAAAGTAAAAACACTTGTGTGACCCTTTTATCTACGGGTTGGTGAGCCAACCTTGCTCACCATGGGTTCAACCCGGATGAGCCAAGTTCTAAATGAGTCAGGTCAAAAATCAACAAGTATTAAAATTTGTAAAAAAATTTCAACCCAACCCGGCCCAAACCCGTGGTAAGCCAGGTTGGCTCGCGGGTTTTAACCCATTTTGACAGCTCTACTCTAACGGCGTTATTGTACTATTAACAGAAGGAACCAAATTGAGACAAAAAAAAAATAAAAGGACAAAATTGAAATTTTTTTTATAAAAATGGGGACCAAAGACATATGATTAAACCATAAAATTTTATTAATTTCGTAATAAGCTTTCAAGTTTAATTATGGTTAGCATATAATTGATATAAACTTAAATAATAATAATGCTTTTCTAGATATTATATATATATATATATATATATTGAATATATATTTTTAAGGTTGAACTAAATTTTAGCATCTTCTAAATTAAATTTGGATAAGCTGGAGTGAATTAGTTTTCAATTTATATGTAAATAGTATAATATTTTAACTAATTTTTATCTTTATATAAATATTTTCTTTTTATTATTTTAGGAACGCTATCTTTAATTGAAGAATACCTTACAGGTACGCGCGCTAAATTGTCTCATGAGAATTCAAACTAATTTTTATTTTGAACTATATTTGAGTTCATAAAAGGGAAATTTTACAAATTAATTTGTAGACTATAAATTTATGTGTCTTGCTATAAATTTTAGATGTGTCTTGTAAAAGGATCCTTCGGAAAATAATGATTAAACATACCTAAGAATGTCTTATATTAACAAGAATTTGAAGTGTTGAATCTGAAAACAAGCATTTAAAGGACCTAAATATTATGTCTTATACCTAGACCAAGATTAACAGTTTTTTTAACATATCTAAATATAATTTTAACAACATTTATATCTATTTTTTTGGATCTGGCTTAAAACGAGCACACAGACAAATTAAACATTATGTTAGGTCTAAATGTAATGAGATATAACAATGACTATATCATTTGATTCTATTTATACGATTCACTAGTTTAGACTCTTTTTCCAATCCTAAGGATGCATTAGGATGCATTGGTGTTTTTATCTCCTTTGCATCTTCCACGTTAAGCTTAGTGAGTAGTTCTTTAACATATTTAGTGTGATGGATGTAAACATGTTCCTTAGCTTGTTTTATTTGTAGGCCTAAGAAAATTTTAGCTCTCCAATCATGCTCATTTCAAACTCATTTTACATTAGATTTGAAAATACCTCACATAATGATTCATTGGTGACACCAAATATAATATCATCTATATAAATTTGTATTAATATGAATTCATCAAAGTAGTGTTTCCTAAATACTGTAGTGTCTATGTGATCTCTAGTAAAACTCTTCTCAATTAGCAAGAGACTCAATTTCTCATACCAAGCTCTAGAAGCTTCCTTACGGTATAAGGCGTTATTTAGTTTAAAAACATGGTCTAGATGTTTTGAATCTTCAAAACCAGCTGAGTTGTTCTACATATAGTTCTTCCTTGATGAAACCATTTAGAAATGCACTTTTTACATTCATTTGATATAATTTTATAAAAAAAAATGTTAGTTATGAAAAAATGGGACAAATATATGAAATCACATAGGGATGCCTATAGTGTAGAACACCATAGAAAATCTTGTATCACCATTTGCAACAAAAGAATAGATTAATGAGTTTAAAATATTTTTTACTTCAAACGTCCTAGATTAGACATAAAACGTTCATATTTGTATTAAACAACATCCATCTCAATGTAAATATAAGGTGTAATTACTCCTTTAGTCCCAATTTTGGTTAGAAAGTTTCATGTCGATCGCCCACATAGCTTTTTGTTTTAATTGAGTCTCAATTTTTGTAAAATTGACTGAAATCCATTAATATCTTAGAAACATCATTACTGTTAGTGTCACATGTCAATTCGTAGTTATTTTATTTCATTTTTTTAATTTTTTAATTTTTTTTTGTAATTTGTTTTTATTCACGTGTCAGGTTTCATGGTGTGACACATGTCAATATCAGTATAAAGTGTCATTGTCTTGTATTCAATTTAGTCCCTATATATATTTTTTTATTCAATTTAGCCCAAAGTATTTTCGAAATGGAACAATATTGTCCCTCTCTGAATTGAGATCAAATTTAATATTTATTTAAATATTATACTCATATTTTTATTAAATTGACTTTTTAACATATTATATTTTGTATATATTTTTCAATTATATAACAAAAAATGATTTCTTAAATTATTTTCATTTTAAATTTTAATATTTTTAAGCCACAAAAATAGTTATTCTATATTTTATTTCGTTTTTAGTTCTGATATTATTTTATTATTTATCGTATAAATATTATTATATTTATTAATTAAATTTAAGTTTCATTTATAAAAATAGAGTTTTTAAAACTACTATATTGTTAATTTATATGTTATGATAAGATTAATAGTTTAAAACTAATACAATAGAACATTTAATCTCAGTGTTCAAAACAATTGATCTAATGTATAAATAATGTATAAAGTATATTAATATAGTCTTACAAAAGATGAGACTATAAAAATATATCATTTATTCACTCGAACTAAACTAACAAGCATACAAAACTAACCACTTACTTTATGACCTTTCATATACTCTAATCGATGATTCTTTATCTTCTAGAGGTGCTTCTAAACCTACAATTTCGTTTGATCCCATCGAATAGGTGATCATCGCAAAACAAAGAGGCAAACCACAAATACAACATAAAAAACAAAAAAGGGTAAGCTAGTGTATAAAAGAGTTATCCTACACAATTAAAGCATATTAAATATTACTAAGCAAGATTACCATATGGGAATACATATACACGCACAAATAGTTGACACTAACTCAATTATCCAAATACATGCCAATGATGTCAGACCCAATGTAGGTGTGAACCTGTGGTGGTTTCCAAGCTCTATAGAGTTTGACCTCAAGAGGTTATCATCCAACCACACACTATAACATCCCGGTTGGATATTACTAATTTAAATAATTAAAATAGGGATATAAGTATAAAATCGCATTTATGATAATTCCTTTTCCCTAAACGTGGGAAAATTTAAAACTTTTATTTCAACGCGCCAAACTAAAATAAACTCGCGGCGTTCAAGTATTACAACTATAAAATGTTTATAAAACTAATACAAATAATTCATAAGTGTTTCCCACTCCGTCTCTACGCATCCACCTGCTCACCTGCATCAATCCCTGCTCCCATGTAAAAGGTTACATAATCATCGCCAAACACACACAGATACGGTGAGCTCATGTAAATAAACAAATAAAACATTACATTAATAAAGCATCTCAAAACTATAAAACGTGTTAGCAAATTTCCCTTTTTCTCAGTTCCTCGGCTTTCAACCCTTTCGTTAGACGTCTATTGATTCTACACCCTTTGGTGAGTCCACTGATCGATCTTTGCTGCACGAGTGTCTACTCGCCCCTCCGACTACAGGCCATCACCTAATAGTCCACACGCGGGAATAAATTTGCCACGGCCTCACATCGCGACACCAAGTGGAGTTCCCCAAAACGAACAGGAGTCCGTAGTTGTCCCCGGACTATACCAAACTCAATTAGATGGACTGAAGAGGGCAATCATCTGAAACCTCGTCGTACGAGCCACAATTTCGCACACTCCACTGGACTTCCTAAACCACTAGGCTACAACCTAGAAAGGCCATGTGTTATCCCAATACAAGATACACTCGTAACTGGGCCCCAGCCAAAGCATCGCATCATGAACATCACCTCAAGTTGTGTAGAAATCCTTCCTAGCGCACCAACTCTGCACCAAAACCGCCTGGCGCGCCTCTCGCGTCGCAAGGCAGAGCCTGGTTCCAGACCGCCTGGCGGGCATCTCACACCGCCAGGCGCAACGCACCATACCAAAGCCCTGTCGCACTGTCACCGCCTAGTAGTCACCTCACGCCGCTAGGTGCCATACGCTCTCCAAAGCCTCTACCAGATCTTTTCTGCCTAGCGGGATCGCATTTTCCGCCAAGTGCCATGCGTTCCAAGCTTCTCTGGTTTTCCCTTATCACCTGACAGCCCATCCCAAGTCGCCAAGCAGCACACCCCAAGTCGCTAGGCGCCACACCAGTAGCGTCACTACTACTGGTTTTTGGCACTTTGAAGCAAATTCCAAAGAACCCCAAGCACTATACATACAATCCATAACATGAGATATGCTTATCCAATCATAATCACATGACTGGATCATAGTCCAACACAATCTTGAACAACCAAACAATATACAAAAGCAGGGAGAATATATAACCATTGCCCCAAAATATCGCACGGACAATCAAACAATAATAATGATAATAATAAAAAACACAACAATAATAACAATAATGATAATAATAATAATAATAAAACGAAATAATACAAATAATAATAAAAAAATAAAATGAAACGTTAATAGGAAAACAATAATACTAATAAGATAAAATAATAAGATAAATCAATAATAATAAAATAATAAAAATAAGACAATAATAACAAATAATAATGATAATAAAATCATAAATAAAATAAAACATTGATAATAATACAAATAATAATAAAATAATAGTAAATAAAATAAATAAAAAAATAATAATAATTAATAAAGATAAAGATAATTATAAAATCAAAATAATAATAGTAATAATAATAAAAATAATAATAGTAAAAATAATAATAATAATAATAATAATAATAAAATAATAACAAAATAATAATAATAATAATAATATAAATATAATAATAATGATTATTATAATATTAATAAGAGTAATAAAATGAAATTTTAAAAATAAAAATTATAATAATGAAAATAATAATAAAATAAAATGAAACAATAATAATAAAACAGTTAATAAAATAAAGTAATAATAATAATAATAATAATAAAATATTAATAATAATGATAAAATGAAGTAATAATAATAAAACAATAATAATAATAATGAAATCATCAATAAAACAAAACAATGATAATAATAACAATAATAATAAAATAATAGTAAAATAAAATAAATAAAATAATGATAATAATAATAAAGATAATTATAAAATAAAATAAAATGAGAATAATAGTAATATATTTAATAATAATAAATAATAAAAATAAAAATAGTAATAAAAATAATAATAATACTAATATAAATAATAATAATAATAATAATAATAATAATAATAAAACGAAATTTTAAAAATAAAAATAATAATGAAAATGAAGATAATCATAAAATAAAATAAAGCAATAATAATAAAACAGTGATATTAATAAAATAAAATAATAATGATAAAATAAAACAATAATAATGATAATAAAATCAATAAAAAATAACAATGATAATAAAAATAATATAATAAAATAATAGTAAAATAAAATAAAATAATAATACTAATAAATATAATTATAAAATGAAATGAAATTAATAATAATAATCAACATAATAAT
Source organism: Vigna unguiculata (assembly GCF_037176805.1). Taxonomy (NCBI): domain Eukaryota; kingdom Viridiplantae; phylum Streptophyta; class Magnoliopsida; order Fabales; family Fabaceae; genus Vigna; species Vigna unguiculata. The sequence goes on along the minus strand of NC_140799.1, from coordinate 29,369,018 downwards.
AATAATAAAAATAAAAATAAAAATAAAATAAATAAATAAATAAATAAAAATGATAGTAATTGTAATAATAATAGTAAAAGAAAATAATAATAATAATAATAATAGTAATAATGGTAAAAATAAAATAAAATTAATAATAAGAATAATATTAAGTGCGCTTTATTTAGAAAAAAAAAACTCTAAACAGCTCAATATAACGAAATCCTAAGTCCTTTCATATAATCAAGTACCCTCAACCACTTGAGCTAGAACAATTCCTTATCTTCTCTCTCTACATTATTTAATATAGAGATTTCCACCCTCGCATTTATTAAATAAATATTTATTTATTTATTTTTCTCAGGTCTTACACACGGTAAGTCCCCTTCGTGCCTAGGACCAAAATGATCCAATGCATAGGATCCCCTGCAATGTAACCTATTCTGCTATTAGACTTGTCAAATTGACCCACTTCTCTTGGTTTGGCCCTACCCTACATGGGTTGGGGCTAGAAAAGCCCTTCATTGAAAAAGCCCACAGGGCCAAAAAGCCCACAAAAGCCCTGTGGGATAGGGCTAGCTCATGGGCCTTTTTCTCAGAAAAAAAATAATCATTTTGAATATAAAAAAAAATTGAAAAAAATTGAATAAAAAACACAACAGAACACCGTATGCATCTTCACTGTTTTTTAGTCTCTTACATTAGCTTGGTCCCTATAGTTGGCAAAGTTGTGCGTCTCACCAACGGTTCCACCGCCATAGCTTTGGAATTTCTCTTGGGGATCATTGATGTTAACGCCGTAGTTGGTGAACATACTATTGCCACCTGTGCCTTTCTTTCCGTAGTTGGTGAAGCTAGAGGAGGCGACGTTGGACTCTGTTCCATAACATGTGAAGTCGTTTTTGGCTGCAAAGGAGTTCTTACCATAGCCCTGGAATGTCTGATCGCCTGCGTTTGAGTCCTCATTGTAGTTGGAGAACGACTGCTTCCTATTGACGTGTTGTCGGAGTAGGCGACGAATCACAGTTTAGCGACGTTCGAATTACTAGAGTAATTTTTGAAGTTGCTAGAGCCTTCCTTGGCACTCTTGGAGTCGTACGTGTTAAAGCTCTGTCGGCAACGTTGGTGCCGCTGGCATAGCCGGTGAAGCTTTCTTTGTGGTCAATGGATCCGCGACTGTATCCACAGAAAGCGTTGAACGGAGTGCTGAAGATGTCGTTGGAGTAGTTCTTGAAGGTGTCGATTCCGTCTACTCTATTGTTTCCATAGTTGGTGAAGTTCTGATCGTCGATGTAGGTTTGAAAATTCTCATCTTTGGTGTGTTTCTGGAGGCTTGGACGTACCTCCGGAAAGCAGAGAAGGTGCGCAGCGGAGCAGAACTCCAACAACCGTGTAGAGAGGGTGTTGGTGTCTGCAAGCTTTGTGAAAGAGGCGGCTTCGACGACGGTCATTGGGGAGGCCTTGGAAAGAAGGAATGAAGACTTTGGCAAGGTGTTGCGGATGAGAAGAAGAAGTTTAAGAGACTTTCAATATCCAGAGAGAAAATGACTTTTTATTGAAAAGGGGCTAAACCCACACTAATCCTGTCCCAACCCACTTCAGTCAAGGCTTTTGGGACTTGAGACTTTTAAAAAGCCCCTCATTAGATGGGTCATTGAAATGAGATTTAGTTTTAAAGAGGGCTAGGGTCGACCCATGGATTATGGGTTAAAATGACTGGTCTACTACCTGTTATACTTAAGTGTGAATATCTATTAAAGTTCAAGTACCTCCTTCTTGGACCTCCTCATGTCAAAAATATACTAACAATACCACCACAACCATCACTAGAAGGAATTTCTCCTTGAAATTCCTCAAACATCATCATCATCATACATACACATAACAATTTCACCTTAAACTCATAACAATTCATAGTCATGACATTAAAAAGTCCTTCACAACATTTTCGTATCAATTACTAACATTCAAAAATAGTCAAACAGGTCAAACATGCAAAAACGCCATTCTTCTCACAAAAAGTGGCGCTCAGCACAACTCTAATGCTGCTCAGCACAAACCTCTAAGCAAACCTAGCACTCAGGGGTACAAAGCCAACACTCAACACCAAACTTCTTAGCATAAGTGGCACTCAGCACCACAATGCCCTCGCTCAACGTTGTATCAGTTGATAACAACTCCATTTTATGTTGTGAACTTGGACCTGACCAGGCTTCAAATTGGTATCCTTTTCTCAATACAATGATTCAAAACAGTTTTACCACATGGTAGAGGGTGCCAATTTGTTCCATTGCTCTAATGCTAAATTCTCCTAGTCAAAACAAATCAAATAAGATCATTCAAACATGAATTAACATGTCAAATTTATGAAATAGTCCAATTCTAAATACAATCAATCATCACCGTGCAAAATAATCAAATTTATAAACTCATGAATACATTAAACCTTTTAATATTAAAATAATTGAGAATTTTACAAAGAATAAGAACGTGTCACCAAATTATTATATATAGTTAAACAAATATTTTTTTTCTTATATGATTTAAACAAATTAATTTAATTTAATTTAATAATAATTAATTAACTATATTATCACAATTTTTTTTCAACTTTTAATTATTTTTACTTATCTTATTCACATTTTTTTAAGGTTTCATTTTCACTTGGGAAACTCCTTATAATACTAGTAGAAACACATTAGGTGCATATATATTTATATCTTTCTATGATAATAAAGAATAATAAAAGTACAATTATAAAATTAAATATAAATAACTTTTAAAATGGTATTGTAGATATTTTTTTTATTTAAATATAAATAATTATTTTTATTATGGATAGTTATTCTAGTTTAAAACATCAATAAAATTAAAAATATATATATCAAATTCGAAACAAGGGTTAAATTTAAAAAAAAAAGGCAAAATTGATAAATAATTATTTTATTGTAGAAATATAATTACATACTAAAATGATAAAATGAAAAATAAATATGTATACAATTACTACAAGAAAACTCTTAAGTAATGATTAATTTTAGTGATAAAAATATATTTGAACACCAATTTTTTAATTAGAGACTAATTTAGAGACTAATTTCTTTGGTAGTTAAAATCTTAGTAGCTAATGTTAGTGACCAATTTAGACCAACTCATAATAAAAACAATTTTACCCATCAGTATAGAGATCAATTATAATTTTGAGACTATTTTAACTACAAATATTTTTTAGTTTATAAATTGGTATCTAAATTTGTCATCATGATAACTAATTATTTTTTATCACTAAAATTGATCATTATTAAAAAAAAATCTTATATTGAATTTCTTTTATACAATGGTATAGGTTAAAAATAATAAAATTATATATTCAAATCATTGATATTACTTTATTTTCATTTGAATGTGTCAAGTTTAAATAAAAATGTGAAAATTCATATACTATATTAAATATTAAATATAACATTTAATATAGTGATATGAATTTAAGGTAATATTCGACAACAATTTCTTTATAGAATATATTGGATTAACATTTATACATATTTAAATAATACATTATATTTGTGCAATATTTGTATCACAAGTTTTTAATATTAAGTGTTCTTTTGTCTTGATGTTATGCATATTTTTTTATTATTATTTAAGCAGTTTTTCTTTTTTGCAGGTTTTTTTGTTGGTATTATAAAAGGTAATGGAAGTTATTTATTTCTCCCTTTACTAAGTTACTCAATATATTAAATTAGTTCAGTTTTCCATGAATCAGCTTATTTATTTCATCAATTTATATGTTTTTTTTCATACACTTCAAATTTTGAATTAATCTTAAATTGACAGGATTTCTTCATACAATAAAAATCGTCAAACGATCATCACCGTATTGGAATATTGAGGGAGAATTTATAGGCGATGTAATTCTACCAATATTTATAGCAGCTAGATATTTATTCATAGTCCTACTTTTTCTAGTGCTAATCATCTATAAATGGCGTAAAAGACATTTTTCAAGTTTGAAAACATTGAAAAGTTTTTGTTAGACAACAATATAAATCCAATTAGATACGAGTACAAAACGGTCAAGAAAATAACTAGAGGTTTTAAAGTGAAGTTAGGAGAAGGAGGTTTTGGTTCTGTGTACAAAGGAAAGCTTCGAAGTGGGTTAGATGTTGCAGTAAAGATGTTGAGCAAATCTAAGAATAATGGACAAGAGTTTGTTAATGAAGTAGCTACCATCGGAAGAATACATCATGTGAATGTAGTAGGTTTTATTGGATATTGTGTTGAAGGAAAAAATCGTGGCTTGATTTATGAATACATGTCTAATGGGTCATTGGATAAATATATTTTCTCTAAAGAAGGAAGTGTTCTTCTAAGTTATGAGAAGATTTATGAAATATCTCTTGGAATTGCTCATGGGATAACATATTTACATCGAGGTTGTGATGTGCAAATTTTACATTTCGATATTAAGCCTCATAATATTCTTTTAGACGATAACTTTACTCCAAAGGTTTCAGATTTTGGGCTTGCAAAGTTGTATCCTACAAAGGATGGATCCATTATTTTGACTGCAATAAGAGGAACATTGGGTTACATGGCTCCAGAATTATTCTACAAAAATGTAGGTGGAGTTTCTTATAAAGCCGATGTTTATAGTTTTGGAATGCTTTTGATGGAAATGGCAAGTAGGAGGAAAAATTCAAATCCTCTTGCGGAACATTCAAGCCAACATTATTTTCCATTTTGGATCCATGATCAATTTAAAGAAGAGAAAGATATTGACATGAAAGATGCTTCAGAAACGGATAAGATTTTGATGAAAAAAATGTTCATAGTTGCACTTTGGTGTATACAATTCAAACCAAGTGATCGTCCATCAATGAGCAAGGTTGTAGAGATGCTTGAAGGAAAAGTTGAAACTCTTGAAATTCCTCCCAAACCTTCTTTTTATCTTCATGAAATATTAGAACATGATGGTACAATCAACTCATGGAGTGATTCAACTAGTTCTAATGTGAATGTTGATACAAACATGCCTAATCACTAGTTTTTGGAATCACTCATTTTGTACAAGTTATGCTCATACTCTTTTATGACTTCTTAATATTCTCAATGTGTTATTCTATAGTTTCAATTTTAATTTATACTCTTATCTTTAAAAATTAATTTCATCTTTTAAATTTTTTGAAGAGATTTTAAAGAATAATTTTCTTGATAATTTATAATTAGTTTTGTTAATAATTTAAATATATTAGTTATTAAAAATTATCATGATACAATTCACTTATTTATGAAATGCATTTATTATGTATAATAAATGATTAATATATACTCATTTTTCATTATTTAGAGATAAGGTTAATGAAATATATAGAGGTAAGATATAAGAGAAAGGAGAACATGAAGTGACGTGTAAAGGGAAATGGAAAGGATGGTAAGACGTGTTATGCAATGAAAAGTGGTAAAAAGAAAAGATGAGATTGGTGAGCTATCGTGAGAAATGTTAGAACCATGACGTAGAAAATAACTACAAAATCTTATTGACTTTAGCATCAAAGAGCTTTTGCAGCATCAAAGAGCTTTTGCAGGTGGATCTTTTTATGTGTTTCAATCATTAAAAGCGTCAAATAACAACTAAAAATATTAAGTAATTGTAGAAAAATAATAATTAAACGTATGACTGAAATATAAGTTATTAAATTAAATGTTAAATTTTTTTTTTAAATTATATTATGAATTAAAAATTATTTTAGTAATTTAAATAAAGAGTGGTAAACGGGATATAAGTAGAGACACACATATATAAATTTTGTGTCACCATAATCAATTTAAAACACAAAGTATCTTTATTGGTTAAAATAATTTTTTGGTCCCAATTTTCGTTAACTTTTGTTAAATAAGTCCTAATTTTGGTTTTATGTTTAAATATATCTCAATTTTCGTCAATTTTGTTCAATTGGATCATTTTTGCTAACATCGTTTATATCATTAACGACCATGAACAGTGACAGTCACAGTCACAGTCACGTGTCACTTCGTGATTTTTTTAAAAAAAAAATTGAATTTTTTTATTTTAATTTTTTTCAATTTTTTTAATTTTTTTTAAATATCCACATGTCAACCCAACAACATGCCATGTGTCAAAATCAATGTTCTATATTCAATTTGGTCCCTATATTTGTTATTTTTGTTTAATTTAGTCCTAATTTTTGTTAACCTGAATCAATTTGATCCCTCTCCAAATTGAAACCAAATTTATTTTTTATATTAAAATTTACATTTTTTATTGAATATTTTTATATAATATATTAAAATTCACATCATTATAACTTTGATATAAAAATTAAATTTGGTCACATCGATAGGAACTAACAAAATTGGTTAATTTTAAACAAAAATGGGACTAACAAAATTAACAAATATAAGGACCAAATTGAATATAGAACATTGATTTTGACACGTGACACGCGACTGGATTAGCACATGAACATTTAAAAAAAAAATTCAAAGAAATCACAAAGTAACACGTGACCGTTGCTCTTCATGAAATACAAAACCAAATTTAGAAAACCAAATTTAGGATTTATTTGATAAAATGTGACAATAATTGGACAAAAACTATTTTAACCTTGATTAATAGTTTGAGGCATCCGGCCTGTGCTAATATTTAAGCATCATTTTGTCCGATTTGAGGAGATGAGGTAACAATGGCTGTCTTACCTTGGTGCAGTCGCTGCGCACAATCGGTGGTTGTCTCTGTTGCCACCATTCTTGTGCTATTTCACCAAACTTGCAGTGCCAAGCATCGCACCTCCTGTCCATCTTCTTCGTGCGGCGAAATTCGCGACATAAGATATCCATTCCGACTGAAAAACGACCCTCGCGGTTGCGGCCTTCCCGGGTACGAATTTGAGTGCGTGAATAACAGAACACTGTTTACTCTGTTTTCAGGGAAATACTTTGTGGAGGAAATCAATTACGATAGGTATCAAATCCGGCTGATTGATCCGGGCGTTGTGAAGGACACTTCTTGCTCTTTTCCTCGCTATTTCTTGTGCACACGAAATTTCAGTGGATTTGATTATGATCCGCTGGCTATGTCTGGGGAGAAGTATGTGTTTGGGGAGGAGTATAAGTATAAGCCTGCAAAAGTAGTGTTTCTGAACTGCAGTAATGGAGTGAGTGATGATCCTCGATATGTGGAAGTGAAAGCCGACGGTTGTGATTCCGGGGGCCATATCTACGCCGTTCTGGTTGGCGGGGTTACCGCTGAGGGGTTTCCGGCGGTATTTACAGGGATGGACGTGAAGGTCGGGTGCAGATTGAAGGTTGCTACCTTCGCAAACTGGACACATGACAGGAAGGACTCCTGTGCTGTTATCCTCAAATCTCTTGAAGAAGGGTTTTGGTTGACTTGGTTACGACTTGCTTGTTGGGATCAGTGTGGAAAGGGTATGTCTTGCGCCTTCAATCAAACCACACAACAACTTCAATGCACCGATTGTGATATGTTCCACTTCTATATCCGGAATTGCGGTGAGAGTTGTTCTTCTACCTATGCCTCGTCCTTCCTAATCTTATCGTGTTCATTTCATCATTATTTATTTTAAAATTTCTAATTTTTATAAAATGGACAAAATTTAGAAATATAAATTTCAATAAATTGTGTTTTGATTAAAAACAATTATGTTTCAAAACATCATTGCGATAACGTGGTGAAGGTGTTCAGACTTTCCTTTCTTATATTTAAAAAAAATATATATTGTGAAATATAACTTCATTTTAAAAAAAAAAATAGAAAACAGATTTTTTTAATGCAATCTGTTTATAAACAATCTAGGTTCTAAAACACTATTTATTTATTTCTAGTAATTGTTTTAAAATTTACTAATTTTTGTTTTCAAAAATTTACCTGAAGGTAGAAAAACCTATAGGGTTGGTGTTAAGATTTAACTTTTTTATATTCTTAAAATTAAAAAAATTATATTGCTAAACAAAACCTCAGTTTAGAAAAATAGAAAGCAAAATTATATTTTTGAACTTTTTTTTTATTATGAATGTTCTAAAACACGGCTTATTTATTTCTTGTAAATTTTTTAAGATGTACTAATTTCCTAAAACATGGCCAATGCTGAAAATCATAGATAAAATTATATTAATTTCGAGATAAGCTTTCAAGTCGTTTGTACATAATTAAATATTAAATTAAATGATAATACTGCTTCTAAAAGTTATTTTATATGTAAATAATATAATATTTTAATTTACATGTTTATCTTTATATAAATATTTTCTTTTTATTATTTTAGGAAATTTATCACGAATTGAAGGATACCTTAAAGGTACGCGCACTAAACCATATGTCATCATTAACTTCTATCGAAACTATTTTCTCCATCCATAGTATTGTATTTATTTCTTAAAATTAAGTTTTAGGTAAAATTATAATTTTGGTTCCTTTACTCTTTTTATCAATGATTTTTTTTTCTTTCATTTTAATAACACTCCATTTAATTAATCCCTAATTAAAGAAAATATCATACAGATAATATAAGAGACAAAGTCCTGGAGTATAAATACTACTCCTTACAGTATCCAAGGCACTTAAAATGAAGTATTAAGGCACACCACGATGTCATAGACTAAACCAGATACAAGTTACACAGTACTTAAATAAACATCCAAAGAGCGAGCAAGATATTACATGGGCCATAGCCCTAAAGAATACTCAGACAAAACAGGATCTGATCCAAGATGATCTAGGCAGCGGAATCTCCATCACCCTGACGACCACGGGGAGTTCTTGCATCTGCTCACATCAATAAATTGATGATCATCTCAAAAAGAGACATAACAATCAAACAAGCAAAGGGTAAGCTAGAGCAGAAAATGATTTATCATACAGTTACATATAATTTCATAGTCTAAGATGCATATGTCAACCAATCATGTTATGACTTGCAAACAATACACTAGGACTCAAGACACGACTCATCTGGATACATATAATTAGTCGAATTCAGTGGATGTTTGCACTTATGATGGCCTTTACTGCTCTACCGAGCTAATTGTTCTAGTGTTTCATACCCCACACACAAGGTTAGCCCTTAAAGTATTCCAGGCCTCCTGCTACTCTCACCACTTGAGTCAGTACGCTCTACGTGAGACTAACTGACGCTTTAGAGTGTCAGGATGCAATCCTTACCTTAAATCCTTACTAAATTATATAAATGAGGCACCACCATGAACTCCCACTAACAAGGGTCATGGAATTACGTCCTAATCAACTGAGGCACCACCATGAGATCTCACCTAGAGATTCATGGAATTACGCCCTAACCCATAAGGCACCACCACGAAACTATCGTGGAATTACGTCCTAACCATACCAACATGTTCCATTAAACAATATAACATTCATGGTCATACCAATTCCATGTCACTTTGATAACCAACCATCCCATACATGTCTCATGCCAAAATCATACCAAAACTCATGAATCCAGCCCATAATATCAGAGATCTCATACATTTTCACATACCTCATACTTTAATTAGAGAAAACCAATCAATCATACCATCAATAACAAGCATGTGAGAAAATAGTACAATCTATGTCAGGTCTCGCTCAAGTAGGAGCCCTCGCTCAGGCGAGAGGAGTGCTCTCGCTCAAGCTGCAAGCTTTCGCTTAGGCGAGACTGCGAACAAGGCTCATGGGGGTTTTGCGAACCCTTGCGTAAGCGAGGCCATCTCGCCTGAGCGAGATGGTGTTTCGCTCAAAACTCAGTTTTTCCGCTTGAGCGAGTGTTCGAGCAAAAACCCCTGGGTGAGTTTCTGTTACTCTCACCTGGGCAAGACGAGCTCGCTTGGGCGAAAATAGCAGTTCTCTCCCACTGTTCTACGCCTTCAAAACTAGAAACAACCAAGCACTTCCATACAGATCATTCACACACGAATACAATCACTTTCCAAATTATTTTAAGCATGAAACAGATGGAAACAAACCACATACTTCAAAACATGAAAAGGATCTAGCTTCCCTTACCTGAAAAGAGCTAGCCTAACGATTCTGACACTTAAGCGAGTGAGCACGACAGTTTTGAGAATGGGTTTGGGAGTTGGAAAATGGTGAAAACATATTCCAATTGGGTTACCATGGTGAACCCTAGCTAGAATCACAGAAATCAAACTAAAGGAGAAGAATATGGACTGAAAATAACTTACATGAGTGTGGAAGAATGGGTTGAACTCACTTGAACTCGAATGAACTACAAATCCTAGCAAAGGAGTGTGGTTGTGCTAAGAGAGGGAGGCTGCTTTTCTGAAAGTGAGGGGAATGAGGGTGTTAGGACAGTTTAAGGTCTTTGGCTTCCTATGGACCAGCCCTAGGTCCAACTGGTTTGGAGCAACCTTTAAATATTATGGCAAAAAATATAAGTGGATCTTACAAGTAAACTTTAAAAAGTAATTTTCAACCAATTCTTAATTCTGTATATTTATTTTTTATTTTTTATTTTGATCCAAATGAACTCCACCTCAGTGTTAAAAGGTAACAACCCGAAAATAATTTATCGATTAAAAAATATGAAAATTGAAAATAAGTTTTTCACAACCAAGGAACTAAAATCATAGGAAAAAATATCGATGGATAAAAGAGATGAAAATTATAATTCAAACTAATTTGTATTTTCTGTAATTTAAATGAATTATATTGGAGTTCCCATAAAAGAGAAATTTTATAAATTAATATACATGTGTAACATCCCAAATTTGCACTACTAATCAAAGTTTTATACACTTCCTTAAGGCTTTTACGCAAACTTGCTACTGTCCAAATATCTTCACCGATATCTTTCTGTACTTATGTATAATATATGATCATAATAAATATTAAAAAAAAAAAATAAAATAAATTAGTGTAAATATAATAAACCATATTATACATTATCTTATAAAAGACAATCATTATTACAACCATTCAAACATATTAAACATGAATCAAATGTCTGCACCACACAAATAATAGTAAATGTATTAAAGAATAAATGCTAAAAATTAAGAAATAGTAGATGCATACAAATATATTTGCCTCTGACCATAAAAGTATTAAATTTAAAATGAAATAACAAATGATGAAAATAATTAATAGCAGAAATAATGGACATAAAAGAAAATCTCAAAGTTAGGTATATAAAAGTGCATACAATATTTAAAACAAAAATATAATGAAAAAAAATGAGCGCATAAATCAAAAGAAAACAGAAAAAAGAAAATTTAGTATATTTGTGTGTAAGGAAAGATAAACAAATATCCAGTTTTAAAACAGCTACACAAATAAATAAATAAATAAACAAATAAACAAATTGTTCTCTTAGATTTTTTTTAAACTACCTATGAGTGTATAGCAATGAAGAATGTCAAACTAATAAATGGCTAAAACTTACGCCTCAATGCAAACTTTTGTTCCTTTATCTTTATCTGTCTCACTCTTTTGGTTTTTACACTCCAACTTATTTTCTCCTTTTTCCTCTTCTTTTTCTCTTTTCTCTATGCCTCCTTTTCTATGTTTTTTATTTAGTTCAAAAAGAGGGGTTGAATATTTTTCGTCATGATAGTGTGCTTATACACACATATCGTGATACAAATGTAGTTCTAACCTCAATAAACAATATAAAGAAGAAATTAAACATGATGACAACATATTATAAAAAACAAATCATAATATAAATATGGGGATAACGGGTACGAACAATATAAAGAAGAAATTGAACATGATGACAACATATTGTAAAAAGATATTTATAAGTAACGGGTATGAATATTTTTAATACCCACATGTTAACAAGGCAGGTATATGTATCATAGTATCCATACTCGTGCATACCCGTACCCGCTATACTCTAATTTAAATTTTAAAAATAAAATAATGATTAAAATATTAACATATTGATTTTGAATGAGTTGTTTTTTTATCAATTAGTTTAAAAAAAAATCATTTCTTTGTAAACTATTATTCGATACTATTTAAATGAGTTATTTGAACTTTCTTTAAAATTTATGAATGTTATGTATTGTATTTTATTTGAATTTACGATTAAAATATGTTTTTAAATATTTATTTTTATTTTTTTTGTAAATACTTGCGGGTACTCGTGGATATCCGTGGATATTAAAAAATTATGCCGATACCAGCATAATGGATACCCGACGTATATGGATACGGGTACGGGCTAGATATTTATCTAGCGAGTAGGATACGGGAGAGTTACTACCCGTACCCTACCCACCCCGTTAACATCCTTAATCAAATCATATTAGACTAATTGATTTTAATTATTATTAGGAATGTTGCTTTAATTTATTAGAATCATACCTTCTCCTAATTTCAAAATATTTGTTGATAGTCTCAAAACATTTTTTGATAACGATATGGACAATATTGTGAGGGGTGCAAATAGCAAATAGTGGGGTGACGATTAGGAATGTCAACGGGGCGGGTAGGGTACGGGTAGTAGCTCTCCTGTACCCTACTCGCTGGATAAATATTCGCCTCGTGCTCATACCCATATCTGTGTGGGTATTCGTTATGCGGGTACCTGTATATTTTTTTAATATCCACGAATATTCACGAGTACCCGCGGGTATTTACAAAAAAAATATTTAATATTTAATAACAAATTTTAACCATAAATTCAAATAAAAATAAAATGCAGAACATTTATAAATTTCAAACAAAGTGAAAACAACCCATTTAAATAGTGTTGAATGACAATTTATAAATGAATGGAGATTTTTTAAAACCAATTGATAAAAAATAATCCATTCAAAATCAATGTGTTAATGATTTAATAAGTTTTGATTTAAATGAGAGTATACCAGGTATGGGTATCCACGGGTATGAATACTATGATATCCATACTCGCTCCGTTAACAAGCGGGTATAAAAAGTACTTGTACCCGTTATCTGCGGATATCCATTTTTAATATCCATTTTCCATTCGTTACTGGTTTTATCCGCGGATACCCCACATGTACAAATTTTTTTAACATTCCTAGGGACGATACGTTTAAAAAACCCTTAGCGTCGTGAGGAAAGGTTTGATAATTAAAAACAAATTGAGTTCTCCTTTATTTTTTTTTCTCTTTCCTCTATTTTCTCAGTTTTTTATTATTTATTATTTTTTCATTTTTATTTTTTTATATGTATTTTTTTATTATTTTTGTACTAAAATTAAAGTTTAAGTTTGCAAATCTCTACAGAAAACTTATTTTACCCTTTTTACCTACCACTAATTAAAAACATTTTTAATTTTTTAAATAAATGTGTTTACCTCAACGAAAAAATTAGTCTTGACATAAATCACAAGACAAAAATGAGTTAAAGTTGAACATTTGAATCACAAGTCCAACACAAAGCTATATTAACCTACTGTCAATGACTCAAAATATACCAAAATATAAAAATCACTCTAAAAGTAACTTACTAACACATTTTTATAAAAACTAGGATTTTTTCACAAAAATTTGAAAATGAATTAAAATCAAAGAATAAGAATAAAAGAACATGAAATTAAATATCAGAACCATGTCAAAATCAACACTTAACACACATACACACTTAAGACTTTGCACTCTTTGACAAACATACAGAAAACAAAAACTCAAAGCAACATCACATAATTTACATTGAACCATTATCTCACTACTTAGTTGTAACTGTTATGCCCAATAAGTACTATCCAAGGCCTCAAAAACTCTAAATTGGAGATAAACATCTCAAAAAAATTTCATCTAGTGAGTGATTTACTCATAATGATCAAGGCCTATTAGAGTTTTTTTTTTTTTTTTTTTTTCAAAAGCTCGTGCGACTGGTCTCAGATCGTCTAATGAGTAAGGCCTTCGAGCTCTTTAATATCTTAAATTTTGTTTTTTGGCTTGTGATTGGTTGAGTCACCAAGTGAGTTTACATAATCTCAAAGAAACATAACTGATATATCAAAGTGTCAATTTGGCTATCTGGACACTATATTCTTAGTTTTAAAAAAATAATTTGGTCTAAATTATGCCTCAAATAGAGAAGATTCATTAAAAAGATATATTTAGATCAATCAAATAAATTACTCATTCGTATTGACAAATCAAAATCAAGTTATTAATAATCCAACCACAAATTGAGTCACCAAAGTCATATCAACAAGTTAATTTCACATCGTACAAAAATAGATCATATAATTTCTATCATCAGATTATTCAATCAAACATTTTTAAAATAAATTACTAGTTCCCTTACATGAAATAACTTTAGGCAAAGTTAAATTCTACTACTACTCAAGTAATAGAGCTATATTCAGAACTAGAGACTTGGAACAAAGTTTCTAAACCTAACAAAAATTTAGTATTGATATAACAAGTTTAAAAGAGCATTTCTCTCAATTGACCTAAGATTGATAACAAAAATCATATAAAAGTAAGAGAAAAAGGAAACCATAGAGTAAACATAAACTTAGTTAGGATTTATAACCAAACAACAATATCCTAGATTGCTTACCTATTACGAGATGTCATTAGATTTTTAAATAGACGAGATATTGAGAGGAAAAGTTAGAAAGAAGAGGTAATTTTTTTATTTTATTTGATAGATAGAGAATGAAATATATGATGTGTGCGTGGGGTTACAACATTGTTTGAACAAGTTAGGTATCACACTTTATAGGTTTTATAATAAAATATTTTATTATTATTATTATTATTATTATTATTATTATTATTATTATCCGTAAACGTGTTTACATTACATTATTTTATTCAATTTGATTATATACACAGTTAATTACAAATAGATGAATTATCCCTTAACACTACTTTTTAACTTTTTAACCAATTACTTTTTTTACCACCATTATAATTTGATTATGATATTTTTAATGCTCATAAAAACATCGATTACAAATTAAAACATGAGTATAAAGTTGTTATTATACAGAATTCAGCATTTAACGTAATTTATAAACCATACATGTATTTATATATAATTAAACGAATTAGTATTAATTGAGGTTTTTTCTTGTCTTATATAAGTTAAAAAATTAATTTAATTTAATAATTAATTAATAAATTATATTATCACAGGTTAATTTTTCAATTTTATTTATTTTTTATTTATCTTATTCTCATTCTCGCAGGGTTTGGTTTTCATTTGGTAAACATTTTATAATTACTTATGGAACGTGAGTTACACGTCTTTTCACTTATATTTTATTATAATAAAAAAATAAAATTATAATTATAAAAATATAAATAATTTTTACAATTCTATTTTAGAGAATTTTTATTTAAATATGGGTAAATTTATTTTATTATAGATATTTATTTTAATTTAAAACAATTATTAAAATTAAAAAAATAGTTAAATTGAAAGAATGGTTAAATTTTAAAAGATGACTTAAAGGATAAAATTGGTAAAATGATTTTTTTTAAAAGAAATTATTACATATTAAAGAGTAAAATTAAAAAAAAAGTTGTATACAATATGTTTTATACAATGGTATAAATTAAAAAAATAATGTTCATTACTTTACTTTCATTTGAATGTGTTGTAACTTTAAATAAAAATGTCAATAAATATTCCAATAAGTTCATGAAATACAACACTATTATTACATGAAGATATTATTAAAAGATAAAAAAAAATGGGTGGATCACATAAAATTCGTGATAAAACTACACTATACATATACATATAGGTAAATAATCCTATTTTGAAAAAAAAAACTGAAAAATATAAAATAAAATAAATCGATGAAATCTACTTATATTCCATATGAATTTTATAAATTTATCATTAGCCAACTCTAACACTTTCCAAAAAAAACCTCAAAAACTTATTAGTGCTTTGTAAAGTTGTAACATCCTATTTAATAAATAAAGTTAATTAAATGAAACATCACATAGAATATAATATAAAGAGCAATACCATGGAGTATAAGTGTCACTCCTTATAATTATCCAAAATACTCGGAGAAAACTAAGGCACACTATGATCCCATTAACAAAACAGAAGAACAAGAATACGTGTTTGACAATTATCCAAAATACATGCTTATAAAGCAAGATAGTACATAGGCCACAATGCCTTAAAGAGTACTCGTAGCAGGGAATCCAACCCAAGATTAGCTACACTGCGGAGTTTTCATCACCCTGATGACCACTAGGGGTTTCCACATCTACTCACATCAATAAATTAATGATCATTACAAAAAGGAAAAACCACACACAAGAAGACAACACAAACAAGAAGGGTAAGCTAGAGTATAAATCAGTTCAACATCTTATGGAACATGGACACTTAAAACAAATCATATGCATGCAACAAGATAAGCAAACAATCATGTGATAGCAAACAAGCAAGACTCTAAGACTCAAATATTCGGATACATATAATCGGTCGGATTCACTAGATGCTTGCACTTGTGGTGGCCTCTCTACTCTGCAAAGCCATTGCTAATGGGTTTCACCCTACCATGCACAAGGTTAGCCTGACTAGGGCCTCCTACTACTCGCACCACTTGAGTCAGTACGCTCTACGAGAGACTAACTGACTCTTTAGAGTTTCAAGATGCAATCCTTACTTGAATCCTTACCTAATTATATAAGCTGAGGCACCACCATGAAACCTTACTAAGAGGTTTGTGGAATTACGTCCATTACATGAGGCATCACCATGAGATCTCACCAAGAGATTCTTGGAATTACGTCCTTTACATGAGGCATCACCATGAGATCTCACCAAGAGATTCCATTATGTCCTTTACATTAGGCCCCACCATGAGATCTCACCAAGAGATTCATGGAATTACGTCCAACCCATAACATAGCCATGTCTCACCAACCAATCATAGATTTATCATGCATACCAATCTCATACCAATATTCAACTAACCAACCAACAAATTCATGTTTTCCATTTCATACTCAATATAGCAAAATCTCATTCCCATTTAATCTCATACAATATACATGGCATCATACATCAGGCTTCTATGGTAAAACACTTTATCAGACGGGCAAGCAACCACATCAGAGAACCAATCAGAACTAGAGCACAAAACCTGCCTTAGTCTCGCTCAAGCTAGAAGTCCTCGCTTAGGCGAGAGAGGTTCTCTCGGTCATGCGAGCCCTTCTTGCTTAGGCGAGAGCTCGACCAGTGGAATAATGGCTTCTACGATTTCTCGCTCAAGTGAGACCTCCTCGCCTGAGCGAGATTACTCCTCGCTTAAAACGAAGGCTCATCGCCTGAGCGACAATTCGGGCAGAAATCCTGGGTGAGCTTCTGGTAGTCTCGCCTAAGCGAGGTATGCTCGCTTAGGCGAGAATATCAGTTCTTACCACTGTTCACGTGTGCAACAACCAGGCATTTGCAAACCACATCAAATTTATCATTATTCCAGGCAACCACAATAGCACACAAGCATCATACATACAAAACAAAGCTAAAAATAGGCAAATATGAAGGAACACGAAAACCTTAGCTTCCCTTACTTGGAAAATGCTAGCAAAAGACACTGACACCTAAGCAAATGAGCACTACAGCTCTAGGAGCAAATTCGTGAGCTGGAAATAATTGCACAAATTGAATACAAGGTTATCAAAATGAACCTTTGTTGGAACCATGGAAATAAAACCAGAGAGGTCGAGAATCAACTTATGTGGGATAGAAATGGGGTTTAGCTAGCTTGAAAAGGAACGGAGGCCAAACCCTAATAGAGCGTTGTTGTAGTTCTAAGAGAGGATAGGAACAACTTCTGAAAAGTGACATAATGAGAGGGTTCAGGCTGGTTTAGGGGTTTTGGAACCCTATGAGCTAACATTAGGCCCAATTGATTAGGGTAGGCCCTTAAATATTAGGGCAGACCCTTAAATATTAGGGCATAAAATAAGTGGACCTTACAAAAGTCTTTTTACTTTGAATGATTTAATATTAACTTTCTTTCTATGTTGTCTATATTAAATATTATATATTTATTATCATATTATATTATATTATATATATATATATATATTATATCAAATAAAATATAGAATATAAAATTAAATGGTTGACACTTTTTGGAGAAAATATAATATTATTGTTACTGGTCAACAATTTCTTTATAAAATATATTCAATTAAATATTTAAAATATTTAAATAACGCATTATTTTTGTGGAATATTTGTATCTCCAAAGTTTTTAATATTAAGCATTTTTTGTCTTGATGTTATGCATATTTTTTTTTTATTATTTATGAAGTGTTTTTTTTTTTTGTAGTGTTTTTTCTTAATATTATAGAAGGTAATAGAAGTTATTTATTTCTCCCTTTAATAATTTACTCAATATAATAAGTTAGTTGATTTTTTTTTTCATTATAACCAACTTATTTCTCTCTATATGTTTTAGGGTCATACACTTCAAATTTTGACTAAACTTAACTTCACAGGATTTTTCCAGAGAATAAAAATGACCAGACGTTCATTACCGGTCGAGAATGATTTGGGAGAAGTTATAGGTCAAGATATTCTACCAATATTCATAATAGCTAGATATTTATTTATATTTTCACTTTTGTTAGTGCTAATCATCTATAAATGGCGAAGAAGACATTTTTCAATGTATGAAAACATTGAAAATTTTTTGTTAGAAAACAACATAAATCCCATTAGATATGAGTATCGAGCGGTGAAGAAAATGACTAAAGATTTCAAAGTGAAGTTAGGAGAAGGAGGTTTTGGTTGTGTGTACAAAGGAAAGCTTCGAAGTGGGTTAGATGTTGCTGTAAAGATGTTGAGCAAATCCAAAGATAATGGACAAGAATTTGTAAATGAAGTAGCTACCATTGGAAGAATACATCATGTGAATGTAGTAAGTCTTATTGGATATTGTGTGGAAGGAAAAAAAACGTGGTTTAATTTTTGAATACATGTCTAAGGGGTCATTGGATCAATATATTTTCTCTAAAGAAGGAAGTGTTCCTCTAAGTTATGAAAAGATATATGAAATATCTCTTGGGATTGCTCATGGGATATTATATCTACATCGAGGTTGTGATGTGCAAATTTTACATTTCGTTATCAAGCCTCATAATATTCTTTTAGATGATAACTTTATTCCAAAGGTTTCAGATTTTGGACTTGCAAAGTTGTATCCTACAAAAGATGGATCCATTATTTTGACTGCAATAAGAGGAACATTGGGTTACATGGCTCCAGAATTATTCTACAAAAATGTAGGTGGAGTTTCTTATAAAGCTGATGTCTATAGTTTTGGAATGCTTTTGATGGAAATAACAAGTAGGAGGAAAAACTCAAATCCTCTTGCACAACATTCAAGTCAACATTATTTTCCTTTTTGGATTCATGATCAATTTAAAGAAGAAAAAAATATTGACATGAAAGATGCTTCAGAAATGGATAATATTCTCATGAAAAAAATGTTCATAGTTGCACTTTGGTGTATACAATTCAAACCAAGTGACCGTCCATCAATGAACAAGGTTGTAGAGATGCTTGAAGCAAAAGTTGAAACTCTTGAAATTCCTCCAAAACCTTCATTTTATCTTCATGAAATATTAGAGCATGGTGGTGCAATCTACTCTGATGAAACACCATGGAGTGATTCAATTAGTTCTAATGTGAATGTCGATACAAATATGCCTAATAAGTAATTTTTGGAATAGTTGATTTTGTAGAAGTTAATTATTACAATGGAAAGTGTGTAATTTAAAATTAAAGCTTATGCCTTATATATTGCTAGTTTATATTATGTGCGTGATTGTCTATAACTTTTTATTAGTGTCGATGTGCTTTTCTATATTTTTAGTTTTAATTTATACTCTTATCTTTAAAAATTAAATTTAATATTTCAAAGCTTTTGAAGAGATTTTAAAGAATAATTTTCTAGACAATTTAAAATTAATTTTGTTAATAATTTAAATATAGGGTTAAATATGTTTGGTCTCTTCAATTTAAGTGGAAATTAGAATTAGTTCCTCATTAAAAATTAAGACCAATTTAGTCTCTCGACTTTACCAATGCATAAATTTAGTCATTTTAACCAAAATTTGTTAAGTTTATTTGATTTTTAGAATGCATTTCATGATAATATTTGAGTTGTTTACACAATTTGACACATTTCTAAAGACAAGAAACTAATTCCAATTTTTATTGAAAGTTAAGAAACATAAAACATATTTAACCCTTTAAACATATTAGTTATTAAAAATTATCAAGAAACAATACACTTATTTATTAAATAAATTTCTTACATATAATAAAATATTAATATAAACACATTTTTCATTATTTAGGGATAAGGTTCTCATGGGATATGTACGAGGAAAGATGCATGAGAAAGGGGAAAAACATGAAATGACGTGCAAAGAGAAGGTGGAAGGTTGGTGTGGCCTACTATGTAGTGAAAGGGGGTGGGTGGGTGGGTCTAGAAGATGAGATTGGTGAGTTATGGTGATAAATATGATGTTGACTACAACAAAAATACTAAAACTTGATCATATTATCATTTTAAACAAGTGTTGAAATTTTTGTTTCTAAAGCTCTAATGTAATATTGATCGATCATTAAATATGCAAGGTGATTATTTTTCTTCTAATTTATCAAAATAGATAAACTTTTGAAAAACTATAAGAATGAGGAAGTTATGGTTTATGGTTAGAATTTACTTACTTTTTTTTCTATGTTCTGTCGTCTCACTACATTCCACTCCATAGTAAAAAATAATTATTTAATTATAGAAAATAAATTAAATTAATTCTAGGAGAACGATTCTATACCTAATTACAAGATATTAATTAGAATAATTATAGGAAAATAATTCCTATTGTATCACACCCCATAGTCGAAGCAGGAGGTTCAAAGACACTTAGACTAGTTTGAAAATCATTAAAAGGACAATCTCAATATGTTTTGTAAGTTGATGCTACACAAGATTTCCGGATAGATAAATGACACTAACATTATAGAACTACATCAAAGTAGCTTGAGCGAGAGGAAAATAAAGTTCTAGGAGAAGATTGCAGAGTCAACATGTTTCAGAAACAACATTGACAAAACCTCTATATTCAGCCTATGCATTTGAGCGAGAGAGTATGTTGACGCTTTGTAAATGTAAGGCCCTCTTTTTTCAGCCCCAATCTTTAAGGGTTGCCCCAAATCTAATGGGCCTAAGAGCTGGCCCAAAGGAGAAACCAAACCTTAAGTCTGCTCTAACACACTCATTCTACTCAATTTCAGAAACAACCCCTTTCCTTTAGAGCTACAGCCGTCTCTCTCTCTCCCTCTCTCTGATAGGGTTTGGTACCACCTTGGTCAAGCAAGTTCAAACCAGTTCATTTCTTCTCCACATAAGTGTTTCCTCATCCGTGCTTGCATTTTCTGCTACTGTTGCTCTGGGTAACTTATGTCCCTACTGTTCGTGTAATTTTTCCAGCTCCTTAAGCTGTTCCTTGAGCTGTCGTGCCCCACTGTTTAGAGTCGAGGTCTTGTTCAAGCCATTTCCAGGTAAGGGAAGCTAGGGTTCTTCATACATCATTGTATATTGGTTGCTTTACGCCTGTTGTAAGACCCGTGGAAATTAATTAACTAAATATTTAATTAATTAATAAATGCGTGTAGAAAGCGCCTTTATGGCATTAATTATTGTTTAGGGTGACGTGAAAAAGTACTAGCTCAAGTGGTTGAGAGTACTTGGTTTGTATGAAAGGACTTGGGTTCGAGTCCTATGTATGATGTTGATTTGTGTATATCATTAAATGTGAATTGGCATAGTGGTGGTGGCTGTTGCATTGTGAGTGGAAGGTCATGGGTTCAAACCTTGTTGGGCATAAAGAAGGCTTTATTTTTGCTAATTCTAGCTTAGAGTGGAGTTGAAAGGGCAAAGGTAAAAATCAGAGGGAGGAGTAGCCAAAGGGTTGAAAAACCTTAGTGAATAATGAATAAGAAATTAAAAACATAATTAAACCCATTTTTTTCGTTTACCCTTTAAACCCTTAATTAAGACACCTCCAAAAGGCCATTCTAAGGGAAAAGAAGGGTTTTGGCAGTGCTGGGAATTTGCTTTTAAGGGGAGCACGAGTTTGAGAGGGTGAATTGAGTTTTGGGGGTGCAAGGGTTGAAGCAAGAAGGGATTTTGAATCAAGGGGGTCCTGTCTTCACAATTGTTGAGCACTCATTCTAGGTTAGGGGTGTTGAGTTATGTGCATTTTTATCTGGTTGTATTCCTGCGTTTTATTCTCAATTGGGATTTTATATGTTGTGCTTTTTGCTATAAAGTATACTGCAATTGAGAATTTGGAAGAGAATATGGGTGCCAAGTCTTTTGGGTATGAAATAAGCAATGTGATGAGGGTTTCAGGTACTGTTTATTGAATCATGGTTATTTTATGCGGTTTGGGAATTTAAACTTGTGTAAAATGTGTTTTTAGAGTTCGAGATCCCCATGCTTAAGTGCCTGTGCCAACTTCAGAAATCCAATTTGTTGGGGAAGCTTTAGGCACATTTATTGCTTGGCCTAAAGCATTGATCATGCCATACTTTAGCCCACAAAAGGTATTATGACATCATGTTTTTAGTAGTTCAATCTTACAATTTATAAAACTTTTAACGTCACACCTTTCTAAATCTTTATTTCAGTCCACTCGTCCTGAAAAACAGCCGGTCTGACGTCCACGTGTTATACGTGAAGATGATGAAATGGCAAAAGCAGAAGATGATCCTCTAGAAAAGCTGCTTCTAAAATTACACAAGTTGAAAATAGGACCAGTAGAGCTAGAGTGGGAGTTAAAAGTATTTGGCCTCCATTGTCATGTCCCATTAAACCTGAATGATACACTAGAGATCATTACAGGAGACAAGATGTTAAATATTTTAGTCATACAACTATGGTGCATGTAAGATTTTTTTTTATTGTATTTCATATTTAAAACAAGGAATTGGTACCTTTTAATATTATACCTAACTGTCTTCTTGTAGGTACATGGACAAAGTCATTGTGGACCAAGGTCGATCTTCCGTCTATGGATTCATTGAACCTCACATAATTCAACCTTCGGGAAACTCACCTGACCACATCAAACTTTATTTGCAAACATGGATGGTTGAGTCAAATAGAGAGATCTACTTTGCACCATACATTGATTCGTAAGTGTTTTTGCTAATAATATTTTGTGAAGTATTATTAATTATTTTGGCTAAGTACTTGTGATTGATGGTAGGTATCATTGGCAACTTTGTCTCATCATTCCAAGACAATGCCTAGTTGTATGGTTTTGTTCATGCCATAGGAAGATTCCACCAGCTTTTAAAAACATGTTACAAGAGTAAGTATTATTTTTTTTTCAATCCTAACCTATGTATCTACTTAGTTATAAAAACTTACATATGTTTTATGTTTCCAAAATTTCATTAGAATTGTGGGTAAGCCTAGAGGCCAACAACTTAAAGTCATATATCCAAAGGTTAGAACTCATTCATTTTAAAGTTATTAATTTCTGTATGTCAACTTATGACTTTGATGTGTTTATTTTATTTGTAATGTTCGGTGTAACAAGCAAGAAGATTCATGGAAATGGGAATATTATGTCATGTCTTGGATAAGAACAATCATTCGAGCTGCAATTAAAGATGAATGGATAGAGGTAATTATATATATCTTTCACATATTATAAATCATATCAAACTTTAAAGAATGATATTCATACATAATGAAATTGTATTACTTTTTCAGCGATTCAAGAATCCATCACCTCTGCCAGATGACATTATCCACACACTAAGACAGGAATGGGCAGCATATCTATTGGAGAGATGGAGTTGATACCACATGAATTAGAACTCCTTTCAAAAACTTTATTGTACAAGAATTTCATGTTGAAACTTTTAGTTTGTTGTTATTTATATTAGTTTAGAATATATGTTGAAACTTAAGTTCTATTATATATAACTGTAACTCCAGAATTGTGCTAAAAGTATAATGAAATTGTTCTAGAAATTTTTTGATTTTCAGGTATATGGATGTTGTAAAAACAATCAAATTTTTTTAAAAAAAATGGAGCAGTTTGACGTTTGGTGTGCCATGACAAACGTTATTTAACGTCTGACCGTACCAAGGCCACGTTATTTAACGTCTGACGGGCTCTGATAGACGTTAAATTGCTCAAGTTTTTCCCTCATTTCAGTGCAAAAATTGACGTCTACTGTTATTGGCCCCAATGTTGGATAATGTCGGACTCTTAAAGGACCGACGTCAAGTGACGTCTACTATTTTTCTGATGTTATTTTGACGTCACCCGGTACGACGTCGGTGTTTGGGCAAACGTCAAAGGTCGGAAATGTCGGACGTTAAAAGGCTTTTTTGTGTTAGTGATTAACATAATCATTTCATTATCAACTACTCGACTATAGGAAAAATTTTCAGAACATTCAAGATTAGTGTACCTAACATCAACGTTCGATACATCAAGAAAAATAATTCATTTCCAAACATTACTAGTTTCAAAGACCTGGTGAAAAAAGTATTTAAGAAGTATGGATAATTTCTGCCAAATAGAGAGGAAAAAAATGGAATTAGAAGAGTGGAACGTTCCATACCCTCATAAAGTTCAATTAGGTTGAAATAAACAGTTGCATCATTCTCTCCCTTTCTCGTTTCACTCACTTTCCCTATATCATTCATCGCCTTTTCTGACCTATGCTTTCTGCGAGGAGAAACCCTTTTAATTCTCTACCTCCGCGATCCCTTGTATCTATCTTTGCTCCTTCTTCATCTTTTACTCATATCCTTCCTTGCTAGAAATCCTAGGCTTGGAAGATGTGACGGATGGCTTTGACAAATTTGAAGATAAAGGAGGAGGAGGAGGCAAGGGCAGAGTCGGGTTTGGGAATGTCGTTGTTGGATGCAGAAGAGGAAAAGTCGAAACCTTGTTTCAATCTTGCAGCACCCTTTCACCTTTAGAAACCTTTGTCGATTCTTCACAAACCCAAACATCACGCCTTCTCCTCTTTCTTTTAGAATGGGATATTGAGATATTCCTCACTTTTCAATTGCAAAATTCGCCACTACAGGTTTAGTGGTCGCAACTTCTTGAAAAACAAGTTATTGTACCACTGTATAAAAATAAAAACATAAGCAATTTAAATTGTGAACTCAATCATCAAGTGACTTTTGTCTAGGTTCTTCTCTTGTTTCTTCATCATATGTTAAACTTGCATCAATTGTTGTTCTAGGTACATCGTCCCAAAACCAAATATTTTCATCTTCATTCGTAAATTGATCAAACATTGAACTTCGTAATTGATCATCCAAGTGCTTTTCCATATCACCATTCTCTAGATCACCATATATATCAAACAAATCTTTAGGGGTGGTGTTAGTAACAACATGCCAATCATCATTTAGGTCTTTTGTATAATACACTTGCTTTACTTGAGATGCAAATACAAAAGGAGCATTTTCATAGATCAACCTTCAAAAATTTATGAGTACCAATCCAAAACCATCTTCTTTAATTTGAAACCAATGACATTTGAACAAAACAAACTTGAAATGTCCATAGTAATCCAATTTAACTATATTTTTGAAAACTCCATAGTAAGTAACATTTTCTACCAAGGGATTTTCATCTTTCTTGCTTCTAAACTTGACTATAGATGAAACAACCATAACCCCTAAATTTTGTGTTTTTCTTTCATGACTTTCAATGACAAACTTAGCCATTTATTGCATATGCAGAAAATCTTCTCGCAACTGTATTTGGCCCTTTTGACAACCTGTTGGAAGTCCCACATTGACTAGAGATAAGGCAATTTCATAATATATAAGTGAGCTGCAAACATCACCTTACAAGCCAGTTTTATGGGATTGTGTTAGGCTTAAAGGTCCACTTCTAACATGGTATCAAAGCCATTATTTTAAAAAAAAGCTTATTCTAGTGAGATTTCTTGGACATTCTGTTCCACCTACTATAGGGTCGCTATCGGACCACCCATTTCTAGACTCCCGCACGAGATGTATGTACCTCAGCGTGATGGGGGTGCGTTGGAATATAATAACATGTAGTAATAATATGTATTCTCGAGTATGCATATCTTTTTACTTGAGAAATGGTTTAATAGCATCAGAATTGAATACACATATCGGCATGTAAGAGGATCCAAACTTGTCATGACTCCATCTCCTATAGGACCATCTAAACTCCTTGCTTGTTTATTGAATTGTTTGGATATCGTCATCTAAGTTCTTGGAACAAAATGTCAAAGATTGATCTTTAACTTAAGAAGAAACCTATGAGCATAAAAGTATAAAACTAAAGTACAAATTAAAAAGAAACCTATAAAAGCACAAAACTATAAATCAAATTACCTCTCAATTGGATACATCAAACAGTAATGCACGGGTCCTGCAATTCTAGCTTCATATGCTAAATCTATTGATAGATGAACCATTATAACAAAAAAAGATAGAGTGAAAATTATTTCCAATTCGCAAAGAATCAATGCAATTTCAACATCCAAACATTCAAATAATTCAACATTGATAACTTTGGAGCATAAAATCTTGAAGAATGAGCTTAACTTAATTAAAAGTATTGCTACTTCTTTTGGTAACTTAATTATCACTAGAAGCGCCACACTTGGGGCATGTATCTTCGTTCTCATGCTCTTTTCAAAATAGGATGCAGTCATTAGGACAATATTTAACAGAAAAATGTTAGAAAAATGTTCTAAATCTAAAAAATCATGTAGTGAATAGAATTGTATGGAGTATTTTATGGTACAATAAAATTGATTTTTACCTAAATCTTGTCATAGGATTGTTTCAATTTCACAAAAAAGTGTACCATTCTTACTTCTAGATAGATAAATTAGTAACAATTTTAAAATGTTACAAAAAGGCAATTTGTAACATTTTTTAATTGTTACGAAATAAGATAATTGGTAACATTTATTTAAATGTTAGAAAATATACAAGTAACATTTTCTTTAAATGTTAGAAAATGTATAGGTAAAAATTTTCAAATGTTAAAAACAAATTAAATTCACAACATTTTTTAAATGTTAGTAAAGATGCTAAGTAGTTACATTTAAAAAAATGATACGAATGTTACGTAAAAATTTTACTAAAACCTTTTGATAACATGCACTAGAGATAACATGTGTATAAATGTTACCTTTGCAAATGGTAACATTTTTTTAGGCTTTAGCAACATCTTTTAAATGTTATAAAAAGTAATATATTTAGTAATAAATTTGTTTTAGTATATTTATCAGAACTTCAAAGAATTGCTGAAAGAATAGCATAAGACTAACTCACCACTTTGTTCAACGACATTGAGTAGATGGAGACTTGACTTGTAAAATAAAAAGGAGTTTGATAAGTTAGATTTATTTATCATTTTTTGATTGAGATATGATTAATATTTTATTTTTTTTCTTATATTGATTGTACTATAGGGATCGGATTGGCCGTTATTCCATAAAATCGGTAACCCGAAATGGTCGCGAACCCAAATGACCGTTGAACCCAATATACTACGAACATTGCAGCTAGATACATTGTAACATAGCAAATAGCATGGTTCCTGGCCTCTATCTACACCTTATATGCACAAGGTCTATTACATAGCAGCAAAACTAGTCAACTATCCAGCCTTTTCAGCTAAAGAGGAGACATGCACAATAACCAAATATATGTAGACAACAAAGTTTGTTATGTCGGTATGTTGCCGAACCAACTCTAACTTAACCATAAATAAGGCAAAGTCTAAATTAAGCCTTTTCAAATAATATTGGGCCTAAAGCACAATACCAATAAAGCCCAGTTAGGTCCTATAGAGATTGGTTCAAAGGCACTTAAACCTAGTTAAAGCCCAATCCACGAGTAAACCGAGCAAGGAAATTACAAGTGATTAATCCTTTATAAATAAATTCAGACCCCATTAATTAAAGGTACGCAATTCATTAGAGCATAATCTGAAATTTGACTTTAAGAGCTTTTGTTGACTTGATCGTCAAAGTCTTTTCAACAGGTAACGACCCCATGTTCCCCCAAGTATCCGCTAATGAAGACATCATGAACAAGATCATAGAGTATCCATCCGAAGAGCCAGATAAGGTTTGATTCCCCTAATAACTTAACATTATCCATGCAGGAACATTAATCTTTTTTTTGCTTATGTTTTCCGATTTTTTCTTTGCTTCTCTAGTGACTTGAATATGCAAATATATATATATGCAATATCTTTTCTATGTAATTTTAACGTGTAGTCTTTCAATAAAGAATTCTCTTTCTCTTAATTTTCATCTTCAATACACTTACATGGTAGTAGTCTAACTTTGCGTCATTGTTCTTTTTTGTTTCTTAATGGTCACTTCTCGATCTGATCATCTTACCAATCCGGCCATTGCTCTTTTTTGCATTTAGGACAAAGTTATGCTCTCATTCTTGTTTCACAACCTTTTGATAACAACAATTATCAGCACTAGAAACTATATGTGTTTGCTGCTCTTGTAAAGAACAAAGAAAAGTTTGTTCCTTGTACCCTCCCTTTTTAATAAACCAAGAACAAAGAACATTTTAAGAAATAAGATGCAATTCTAAAAAAACTTACTAAAAACATAAACAAACAAAACGAAAACTTTATTAGTATACTTTCCTTTTTCCGACATAATATAATGCACTTCAACTAAATAAAAATATGTTTCTAATATATATCAATCCTTTTCTAGCAACTTCTTATCAAATTTATTATATTGTTCATCCTTAATATTTTTTAATCTTATATTTTAATATTATAAATTATCAAAATGTCAACAATATACAACAACAATACTATGGAGCGATCTTTTGCTAGAAACTAATATGTTTAAAACTAATATTATTAATGAACTTATCAAACTTATTATTCCATTGCTTTGAGGATTTTTTTTAATCAGACCATACAAAAATCAATTTAGTTTATAAACACAATCGTTCTTATCTCCTTACCTCAAATCATTTTGGTTGCTTCATGTAGGTGGTCTCTCCTAAGTATCCATATAAGAATACAATCATAATGTCCTTTTGGTTCTATATGAGGGTTAAACTCTTCAACCTTGACTAATAATATCTATAGGGGTTTTTGCATAACGATAAGAGAGAAAACATCATTATAATCCACTCCTTTCTTTGAGTAAATTCTTGGGCTTCCAATCCCATCTCGCAATTTTTGTTGATCGGTTCCGAGATTACCATCTTCAAAATTTAAAATTTATTTATAATTGATCAACCTAAAACCCATAAGCATACAAACAAAAGTTTAAGTATTGCTTAGATGAAGCAACTTCATCTCCTCATTCATGGGTCTCACAATTGAATCTCCCGCTAGTGTATTTTGGACTTATTAACTCATCCTATATGCAGCGATTCTAGCACAAATACCAATAAGGTATATGAAGACGCGGTGCCATTTTTTGTAATTTATGAGTACTTTAATGCCTCAATTTTCATTACAACCGAGGAAAATAGGTTTTATGTCTTGATTATCCATACAACTGAGGCATATGTCTCTAAAAAATTTTCACATCTCTCACTATTTTGAAACTTTTAAATTTTATCGTGAGTTTTATGCCTCGGTTCAAATTTAACCAAGGCATATGACCTAGAATAGGACTCGGGCCTTTTCCAACCGAGGCATATAAGGATTTATGTCTTAGTTTCAATTAACCGAGGCAATAAGTATAGGGTTAAGAAACCCAAATTATGAACAATATTGTCTTCATCCTCGCCAACAACAGTTGCTTGTCTTCTTCCTCTGGCTAGCGTTTCGTTCCTCCATCGCGTAGCAGCCATGCCAGCCACTCATGCTCATACCACCGCTGGTGTTCCAGCGTTGCGGCGTTGTCTCTATTGCTGTCATTCACAATTTTTGGTTTTGTCCCTCCACCGAACATTTTTGGTTCGTTTTTTCTTCTTCTCCATTTTTTTTTGCATTGTTTTGTATGTTCTTGGGTTTTCAAGATTGAATTTGATATTCTAATGATTTTTTATAGAAATTGGGTTTGTATTTTGATAGAAACACTTGGATGGCAAAACCCTAATCCCGAGAGATGGAAACATGTTCCTATCCGTGCGACGGCTATTGTGTCTCAAAGGCAGGAAGGGAGGCTAAGGGTGGTGGAAGGCCGAGAGAGTGGAAGGTTGGAGAAGAGAAGACTCGAGAACGTGGCAGAGGAGTTTCTGTATTTTTTTTAACTTTTAATGAATATTACACCTTGTCGATTGCCATCAGAATATAGGCAGTAATGATGGGATATGCGGTTAAGAATCGAGGCAGAAAGGTGACCCTTTTTTGCCTCCGCTGGATAAGCCTTGGGTTTTTAAACGAGGCCAAATGACCAAAATAATCACAGTTGAAACCTTTTCCTGCACTAGTGCCCCCATTTGCAATGCAGATGATACACTAGAAAGTTCTTCTAATACTATTAGGGGTATCGAGAAATGGAAAGCAAATATTCAAGAGATCGAGAGATGTTATGGGATAACAGGTTAATAAGGTAAATTACACATGGATAAGTGATGGTCAAACTTCAGGATCTCCTCTTTCATCCTTCTTATCATCATACTTACGATACCTATTTTTTTATGCCCCTCATCTTCTCGCTTAACGAAATGTTGAGGTCTCCTACCCTAATAAGCTCTCTTATGTCTCTCAAAGTCGAGCATACGTCAATCCTGTGACCATTGTTGCGATGGTACCTGCACTATTTGTTCATATCTACATTAAGTGGGATCTCAAACATCTATGGTGGTGGGATGAGGTAAGCATACAGAGCTTCCTCCAAGATGTGTGACCTGGGAGCGTTGAGGGGTGCATAGTTCGTGTATCGAATAGGCTTACGCTCTCATTGCCAAACATTGCTTTAAGGGATGGGTGCTTTGTCAGTCTCCATCTCTATAGGGAAGATGTTGGTTTTGACATAAAATTTATATTTCCTCATATCCTCCACCTTTATGAACTTGGCAATGTGTTGACTCAAATCATTAATACTAATGGGAGGTTAATGCACAACTTATTAGTGAACGACCCTATCTAGAGACCATTAATCATATACTACAGTATGATATCGGGGTTCAAAATCTTCATTGTAAGGGAAACTATGCGAAATTTATCAATGAAGGCTCTTAAGGATTCCCATTGCTCTTACCTTATGTTGTAGAGGGAGAGGGAGGAGACGTCATGATGACGACTTGGTTCAAAGTGGGTTGTAATTGATGAGTTTAATGTGTCGAAACAGTTGATGGACAATGGTGGTAAGTTAGCGAACCAATCTAGAGTTGGTCGTCCTAAAGTAGAAGAAAACGCTTTGCACAAAACGACATTGTCGGTTGAGTAAAGGTTGATCTAGTTGGTGTACATGCCACACACTCATCAGGATTTGAGGTGTCATCATAACAAATATTGGAGGTCTTCCATTTCTTGGAGAGGGATGTTTCGGTGATGCCATCAATGAAGGGATGTTAGTGGCTGCTCTTTGTTGTTAAGAAATTTTAGGTCAGGCCCCTAGTCCTAGGGGTTGGATACTCGTTTTCTTCTTTTGTTCGTTAGCGGCTATTCCTCTAGACAGGGTCCTCGACCCTACATGCATAATGTCGTCAATTATTTTCCCCTTAGTATGCTTCTCGACCTCGATCCTCCTTTTCAACCTTGCATTCTTTTCTTTCAAGGCCTCCATCTCTTCAACATTTTGTTTCGTATAGTCATCATAGTCTTGTTGCATCTTTGCCTGAGCTTCTAGTATAACGGCGAGGTCAATAGAAGTATGACTCCTATTACCAGTACTATGTTCCTTGTAGACCATTTCTTATGTCTTCAAATCTTCAGAGCTTCCTCTTCATAGAATATTTTGTAAATTCACCTAAAAAGCTTTAGGGGTTCATGAACTCAGTCTCGAAGGGAACTCATCTTCTAAAGTTGCAAACAAGGGAGGGGGAGGTGTTTGCAAAAGGCACTTCGCAGTTTGAGATACCAAAAAATAAATGTCAGAGAAAACATAGTCATGTACTTCATAAAATGTGCCTTTTATATAAGGATTTAGGTAATTAATCTTGGATTTACCTTCTTTGAATGATGGTTATATTGGCTTGGTTCATTGGAATAATTAGAGAACATATCATCCTAGAGGATCGATATGTACTCAGCCGGACTGTGTACTTTGTAGGGTATATTGCTGCATATGGCACACTAATTTTCTAGGCCTAGTACCCTATAGGACACTTTGACCATGTACAACACACTACTTTATACGGTAACGATGCTTTATCTGGTGTAATTTAATTATGTGTTTGGTTAGTCCAACATATTTTCATGTTCTTTTTATTACCTGTGAGGTGATGTCGGCATGAATTTATTTAGAAATGTGATAACATGATTTAGGTTTGAAGTTGACAACTTAGTGTGGGACCTTTACAATATGCAGAAAGTAGTGAAGCATCGATTTATGCGTCCACAACATGGCCGAGAAAGGATTGACCATTCGCAAGTTGCCTAATCCACCCGACTCCATTTGTATTTGTTTTCACGTATTCTCTTATCTCATTATGCAATATTCTAAAACTTATAAATTAGGACTAATCTATTCATTGAGAACGTATAACTTATGTTTTTATTGAGAGAAGAACATACTTCTTGATCAAATATTATTTTTAATGTTATATGAATTGATCATGAAAACACTGAACCAATCATAATGTTTCAGGATAGATCTCATAATTACTATATATACAGAAAATATGGTTACTTAATTTGATTTAAAGTGAGCGTAATGCTTTTTACATTAATCATCTTGTTGAAGTTGGTGGAGTATGATTTTATTTTTGTAATTGCTTTATAAGTTAATAACCTTTAGTTTCATAACCATAATATTTTACAATTCGAGTTCATTTGTCTTTATTCAATAGTTTAAAATTTACTAGTAAAATAAATAAACTCAATTGCCGGAGGTAACACGCATTAATGCTGTTAATTTTAGTATGCGTTTAAATTATATGTAAGAATTTAAAACTTTCGATATAAGGTCATAGAAAAATCATGACTTTTGACGTGAAATTAGAATTTGTCTATGTCTTAAACTTTGATAAATTTTGGTCCTTAAATTATAGAAAAAATGAATGAATTTAGTGCTTTTAATCCAATTAGATTAATTTTTTTTGGATGCATCAACACATTTAACAACAAATATTGATACTAGATCTTTTTATCCGGTATAAACAACTCAAGTGGTAGTATAAAAAGCGTTTGACAGATAAAAAAATTAACGTTAGTGTTCAAAGAACTAAATCCATTCATTTTTAAAGTTTGAGGACTAAAATATATCAAATTTTTACATTGAGACAAATCTCAATTTCGCATCAAATTTCAGAGACTAAATATATACTTAACAAAAAAAAACAACTCACTATAATTAAATAATTAATGTATCAAATGTGATAATAATAGTTTACAAAATACAAATACAAGAATAAATTAATTATTTTTCAATCATCATACAAAACTATTTACATATAATATAAGCATCAATTACATTACACTTTCATAATAGAGAACATACAACACAAAAATTATAATGGAACAACATGTATTCAAGAGTACATGAGTTCTTAATTGTATATCAATGAAATAATTAAATTTAAACTTATCACACTCAATACCTTTCACAAGATATGACTCAATATAAATTAAATATTTTGTCACCGGTAAAAACTAACACATGAATTTCAAAAACACCACTG
Source organism: Vigna unguiculata (assembly GCF_037176805.1). Classification (NCBI taxonomy): domain Eukaryota; kingdom Viridiplantae; phylum Streptophyta; class Magnoliopsida; order Fabales; family Fabaceae; genus Vigna; species Vigna unguiculata. The sequence continues at coordinate 29,335,224 of NC_140799.1, read as the reverse complement.
GTAAAAATCAACCTCAATTTCTTATGTTAAGACGGTCCTTACAATTGTTATAAGGATTTTCTTCAACCTTTCATCACTTATTGTCTTATTTATGTAATTAGATCATTAACTAAACATATGATATCATCATCTCATCCCATGTATTCATCACCCCACATCCACATAAAGGTCACACCACTTCACTACAGAAAATGATTTTAGCACAGATTATTTTAGATATTGTACTTCGGCTCAACAACCGAAGCATATACAGGCAGAGAAAAAAAGTGGCTATTTGACTTTGGTTATGAACTAAAGCATAAAGTTCCATATTAACCGAAGCATGAAACGATAAATAAATATAGGAAAAAAAAGGTATTAGGTTTATGTTATCTCCATAGTAAAAGCCTAATACCCTTAAAATTAAATAATGTTTTAAATTAGGAAGACTATTTGTCTTTGGTTATTACTTGAACTAAAGCCTAATATTCTTAAGATTAAATAATGTTTTAAACCATAAAGGATATTAGGCTTCGTTTATTACCAGAACCGAAGCCTAGTACCCTTAAAATTAAATAATATTTTTAATCATAAAGGGTACTAAGGTTTGGTTATTACCTTAACCGAAACCTAATACCCTCTTTATGCTTGGTTTTGGTTATAACTGAAGCCTAATGTAGAAATCTTTTAAAAAATATTTTTTGTTTTTGTACTACATAATAAACCTACAAATAATAAGACAGAAGCAACACAAGACAGAAGCAACACAGAAGTAGCACATTATATTTACGAAACCTATAATAAACCAAAATCTACATACAACAATATGCTATCCTTACAACAAGTGGCATCGCTTCGACCACATAACGGTGTAAGGACGGTGGCACTCAAGGGTGACGATGAGCTAGTTCGTAAAGGAGGAAGGAAGAAAACAATAGTAGAAATGAAGTGGCCACCTTTGAATCTTTCATGAAGATTAAGCCAAGAAAAACCTTTAGGCTTCGGTTATTTACCGAAGCTTAAAAGCTAATCTGCTTAAGCTATTAGTAAAATTGATGCCTAAAGGATAGTACAAAAATAAAAAATTGTAAATTCCTATCAAACTGAAGCATAAAGATCATATATGATTCGACTTGTTAGGAACCGAAGCATAAAAGTTAACGAAAATTTCAAAATTGTTATTGCATTTTTATATGCTTCTTTTTCATAAAACTAAAACATATAAGGCTATTTTAAATAGAAAAATTGCACTAATGACATACACATAGGGGGAAACACATACAAAAAAGAACCATCTCATCGTACATATATCACATACAATATACAACATTATGTATAACATATACATGCATGCATCTCATCAACAATAATAATACCACATATGTATATAAGCATATTAACATATATAAATATCATCACATGTTCACCATCTACATCATCTCACCATTATGTATGTGTGACTTAAGTAATGGTGGCAAAGCGGGCTATTGTACAATTTTGAACTTGCCAACTCGCAACGACTCAGCCTACCTAGCTCGCCAACTTGTCAGGCTACAAATAGGGCGAGGCAGGCCACCTTGTTAGCCCATCTAACCATAAAATTTTAATTCCACATCTTTCTCACAGACACTACTCAAAACTACAAATACATCCTTCTTTCTTCTTTACTACTTTTATGAATTTTATAGTCATTGCTCTCCCTTACACATTGTTCTCACTCACACACATTGCGCGAAACCAGGAATGCATCCATCTTTCTTTTGAACAAGTTTTCTAAACTTTTGTCTCTTTTCAGATGTAATTGCTTATGGGAAAAATTAGGTTTGCATTCTTTTTTTCTTCTTCTCTATTGTTCTTATCTTCTTCTCTTCTCAAATTCATTTGGTTTAGGGTCACGAATTAGAGTTGCTTCCCATATTTCTTCTTCTATATTTTTCTAGTCTTCTTTCACTTCTTATAGTTAATTGATTTATGGGGAAAAATAGGGTTAGAGTTTCATTTGTGCGTATCACCATTGGTCCACTCTACATCTTTCTCTTTTGTTATGATCTTGTCACTGTCACACATGTATTTGGTCATTATGATTACACATATGTTGCTTAGTTGTGGCTTGGAAAGCATCCTTAGCAAGAGTTTTAAAAGTGAAGGAAGGTTAGTTCATTCATATACTTTTGCTTTGAGTGTGCCATTGCAAAATGACAATGGTATGCTCAGAATATTGATATGCCGATAATATTTGTATGCTAATATTAGGAAAAGTTTACTTTTCAATGACAATGGTATGTTGCATATTAGGAATTAAGTTTACTTTCTTATTTTGTAATAGGATTAAACATTAACAATAATGGACAAGTCTATTAGTAAACCTCTTTGTGATATTGGTGTCCATGACAATCATGTGGCTGAGAATGGGGCTAAAGATCCTTTTAAGAAAAGATCTCAAAGTGTTGATCCTAATAATGAAAAAGATAAGTCTATAATATCTTATTGTTGGAAATTCTTTACTAGGATTGGTGTTTATGATGATGGAAAAGAAAGTGCAATTTGTAATGGTTGTAACAAAAAATATATAATTGGTGTTAAAAATTATGGGACTTCCCATTTAAAGAGTAGTGTTGAAAGATGTGGTATAAACAAATCTCAATATGCAAGTTAAATGATTTTGGACATGCAGAGAAAGTTGACAGCAAAAAATCAAATGGTGTCCTGTGAATAGTTGGCTAACTTAATATTTTGACATGGTTTACCATACAAATTTGTTGAGTATCAAGAACTTAGGACTTGGTTAAGTTATTTGAATCTTGATGCAACTCTAGTTTCTAGAAACACTATTAACAATGACATATTGAGAATATTTACGAAAGAAAAATTTTTGCTAAAGGAAGAGATGAATAAATTTACAAGTGGGATTTTAACTTTTAATTTATGGACAACTTGCACTATAAAATTTATATGTTAGACAACACATTATGTTGATTCAATTTGGAATTTAGCTACCAAAATTCTTACTTTTGCCATTTTCTTCCACCTCGCACTAGATTTGAGTTGTCTAAGAAGATAAATGAATTTTTGCATGATTAGGAAATTGAAAAATAAAATATTTTCAATCCTTTTGGATAATACTTCTAGAAATGATGTTTCATAAAATACTTTAAAATGTTAGTTTGTTTTGAAAAATTCACTTACTAGTGATGGTGAGTTCTTTCATATGCATTGTTGTGTACACATTTTAAATTTGATTATTTAGGAAGGTTTAAATGTACTTGGTGATGCTCTAGATCAAATTTTGGAGAATGTCAAGTATGTTAAGGATTCTACGAGTAGAATGATTAAATTTAAGCAATGCCTTTAAAAAATTTGGAATATTCATGCATCAAGTGGTTGTGTCTAGATATTCCTATAAGGTGGAACTAAACTTGTGTTTATGATTCAAAGTGCTTTCAAATATCATCAATTTTTTGGAAGCTTACACTTAATGCTCTTAAACCCTTTTGTTGCCTAATGTAGTAGATTAATAACCTGGGTATCAATCCAAGGAAATGATAAAGTGATGAGTGATTTAGGCATGTGAAATCTAAATTGTGTATGTAGCATAAGGGGAATACAATCTAATACTTTAAGCAACAACGAAAAGGTCCTAAAATGCTAATGAAATGATGAATGAATTATATCTTGTTAGATATGAAATGGTGATTTAAGCCAAGGGAGGATTGAATTATTTATTTAAAACTTTTTCGAAAGATTAAAACCCCTTTTGATTGAATCAAATTGACCACACAAAAAATGAATGCAAAAGTTATAGGAAAGTACAATTTCAATTGGTCAAAAAATAAGACAACAAGTTAGTTTGTTCATACACCTATGAATTAGTTGATTAAAATTTCAAAACAATCAACTAAAATTTTGGAAAATTATGCAGAATACAAATTTCACGAATTTCACTCACACAACATACTTTTACACACAAGATTCGTTCCAAATAATATTTCTAACAAGGTTGCAGTATCATATTACACAGAAACGCATTTAAACATAACAAAGAATGATTTGGTTGGTTTTCTTTAGATTTTAAAGTGAGTGAGATGAACGAAAGAGAGTTAAACAGTTGTTTTTATACTAGTTCACTCAGTCACAAAGCTATATCCAGTTTCTCAGGACAACCTGAGTCTGGTTTCCACTATATTCAAAAGTTTTAAAAATCACACACTAAGATTACACTTTTGAACAAAGAAACTCACACAAAAATTTAGACTACAACCATGCAAGAATCACACTCACAAATTTGGACTCACACCAAGAACATATGAAAAGGCACAAGAACTACAAAACTTGATGGTGGCTCTCCCTAGCCAACCATACACGAGATCTTCAAGTTACTCCTGAGCCAAAATTCCTACACGATCAACTAAGATCTTCAATCTTTACCTTGCAGTTGTGTAGTTCAAAGAGAGTTTTTCAGTGATGAATGACAGGTTTTTGTGCTCAAAAGAAATTGTGCCTCTACTCTCAAAAACAGAACTTATATAGTTTTGTCTTAAGTGAAATCAATTAGTTGAATTTTTCGTACAATCTATTAGTTAAATCAGTCGATATAGCCTGATTGAATACATTCATACCAGAAACTATATACAACAAGCATTTTGACTTGTTAAACCCTTTTTAACAGATTAAAAAGGACACACTGAAACTAACAAGACATCTCACCTATGTCATATAATTGTAAGTTTTGAAATGGTTGAAAAGCCAAGAAGGGGCGTTGAATTGGCTAGTTAAAAAATTAGGCAATCTTTAAAGGCTAAAAACTATCTTTAATTGAATCAATTCGATCACCAAGTTTAGAAGCAAAAACTTCTAGACAATATACTTTCAACCGATCAAAAACAGAGTTAGTTGATTTATTTTACTAGATACTGGTATAATTAATTGATTGAATCAGAAAAACAGTTGACTAAAATATTGGAAAAAATACAGACATGCGGATTTGCGATTTAGAGCAAGAACAATGTAAAAGATCAATCAAGACAGGTTCTAATTGATTATATAAACATACTCAATGTTGTAGATGCCACCAAAACACACAAGAATATGAAAAATATGGTTTAAATCTAAATTCTTTAAACTTTAAATGATAATGCAAGAGAGAAGGGTTAGAGAAAAGGTTAGAGCACAAGATTTTTATACTGGTTCACTCAAACCTGAGCTACATCCAGTTTGTCAAGGCAACCCGAGCCTGACTTTGCACTATTTCAAAAGATTTACAAAGTTTACACTCTTACACTTTCAAAATAAGCAAAAACACACATAATAGATTCTTGAATCACATAAGAAGCATAACAACACAACAAGACACCTCTTGCAGACTTGAAAAACCATTAGGCACACACATAAAGCTTGAGAAAGATCAAACCTAAGTGGTAGCACAGTCTTGCCTACCAAAAACACCTTCTCAAAGCTTCAACCACAAGAAAAAACCTCCAAGAATTGATCCAAGATCAATCTTCAACAGCTGCAGTCTGAATTATCACGAAAGAGAGTGAATTCCAAGGTTTCCATAACAGTTTTACGGTAAAAAGTGGTTTTGTTACCTCTTTTTCGAAAATCACAACACTTATAGTCAAACTGTTACGAAATTCAACAGGTTGATTTCACTTAACTTAAGTAAAATCAGTCCATTAAAAATTAAATCAACTGATTGAATAAGTCATAGTTTAAGACTACTACAGTTAACCTTTTAACTTGTTGAAAATCCATTCAACAAATTAAAAGACACATTTTAACCTGTTGAAAAATATTTCAACAGATTCAAAAAACACAATAAAGACCAAATACATCAAACTATTGCTAAGAGGTAAAAAATGTGAATTACAAACATCAAGCATTCTTTCCTAATGATTGATTCATGTGGAGGCCACGTGTTCAAGGCTTGTTCAACATGAATACCATCAAATCTCCATAACTTCATCAATGTAGGCATGATTTCAAAGCAATGGCTTCAAGTTAGTTCAACAAAGCTTCATCAAATCTTCATGAGACACACCACTCAGGCTTCACATGTCAACAATATAGCCTACCAATATGGTATAACATGTAACCATCATATTCAAAACAATATTTCCATATTGAATACAATAGAAACATGATATTTGAATGGATCTTCATCCATCTTCATCAACCACATGTTATCTCACACACTTTGATTTATCAAATCTTTGGACCAAGCTTGCTTGTATTAACAAATCTAAGACTACATAAAATTTGACAGTGTATATTGTTTTTTTATATCTATAATGAATTTTAATGCATGGAAATCATATATGATTGTGTGGAATGTATTAAAAATTGATATTGAACCTATTCTAAACTATTAAACTACCTAAAGCAATGCAGAACAATGAAAATGCAATGTATTTGTGAAAATGCCTAAGTGAAAACTGAAAATTTACAATGTGTTAAACAAAATGCTACAATGAACTAAAAATGAGATTTATGCAAAAGTAATACTTGGAACAAATTCATAAACCTAAAACAAAGTATGATATGCATGCTGAACTAGAAAATAATGCAAAAATCACAAAATCACGATTGAAGACCACATTTCTAAATTTGACAGGGAACAAGTTCATCGGCTTTTGACAAAAATTGTAGAATATGGTTTTAAATCTAAATTCTAAGCTATATGCTTTATAAATGCACGAAACCTATTAGAATCACGAAAATGATATACAAAAAATGTTCAAAATCATCACACAACATCAAATTCACAAAATTACACATGTTAAACCTGACATGGTAGAACTAAAGACTAGCTTAATGTGACGTAAAAATTATATTTTCCTATTCTACTTTGCCCAACTATTTAATTTCGCTAAATGAAAATGCAAATGTGTTTATAATGATCTTAATTAACTAATGGAATAGAGAATTAACAATAACAATGATAGAATTGAAAATATTAATTCTAACCTAACATATGAAACTTAGACTAATTGAATTTATTGTGAAAATGTGAGAATTGAAATTCTAAGTGTAAACCTAAGATTGATTCCACAAACATGATTCTAACATATAAACAAATGGAAACCTAGAATTAAAACTAGAATTAAGCACCAGAAATTAGAAATCAATAGCCAAACCAAACATAAAACTAGTGGCGTGAGAGACAAACGAACTTACCTAGAACAAGTAAAAGAAAACAAAAATTGAATCGGTAGAGAATTGTAAAGAACTGAATGAAGAAAAACCTAACTAGCAATCACACTAAAATATGTAAGAAATGATTATCCAGCTCACGTTGTAGTCAATATAATCTTATTCTTTAGAGGAAAGTGTTTACAAAGCTTAAAACTAAAAAAATCTTAAAATGTAAAAATGTAGTTTTATCTCTTTCGAAAATCTGAAAATCTTCGCTTTATATGCCTTGTCATTGGTGATTCTTAAAATTTGAAGAACATGAAATTATAAGACACTTTGATTGCCTAAAACCAGTACAATAAAGTACAAATTGTTTTAACTAACTAAACTAACTTAACCTAACACATAAGTAGTCGGTTACCATGTCAACTTTCTCTCAATGCAACTGTTGTCAGTGTAGGTTTGATTAGTGCACAAAATATGACTTTTGGAGCTCCCAACTCGTCTAGGTCACCACTTAAGCTCTAGCAGGTTCTAAGTCACTTGTTCAACTTTAGCTTGACAATAGGTTCACTTCTCATGCAAGACTTCTATGCAAAGCAAGCTTAAGTAAAAACTTGTCACAATAAAGCCAGGACTGGTAACGTGAGGTGCATCCAATTCCAGCTTTCAGCAGGTTTCCTTAATTTTGTCCAAACTTCCTTCTAAAATCTGAGTACAACACCGAACAATTATTTACAACACCTAAAAACACTTATTAAAAACTGAAATATGTATCAGAATTAAACAATCAAAGTTAAGCTAGATTATGCACAATCACTAAGGAAAAAATAACAAAAGAACAACTACAAATCTACTTTAGAACTAGGAATTAAAATATGACTTCTACTATTTTCTGAGCTAGAAATTAACCAAAATTAGAATTAAATTAAAATCATAGCTAAAAACACTCTATCAAAAAAAATTTGCAACAATAAGGAAATTTACTATAGAAACTAAATTAGTCTTATAAACCAAGAATTAGACATTAAATGTAACACCGCTTTGAGGATGTTACTTGGAAGTTAAAGCCATAAACAATACCTCAACATATCTTTGATACCATCCTAATTAAATAGAAACTTCTCAAAATTTTTATTTCAAAAACAATCAGCAAAACTTCATCTGAATAAAAACTTTATTTCCAAAATAAGTCAACATTCAACAAAACCAAACTAGTATAAGTCATCGAAGGAAACTTATTATAAATCCTTCCAATTCGAATCAAAACTTCTAATAAAGTTAATTATTACATCTTATTCATAAGAAAAAACCATTCCCAATTCTTTCCAAAACTCCCGAAAGCTTTCCCAATCACCGGTGCAGGAAAGGGTTTCAATTGCGGCTATTTTGGCCAATTGGCTTTGGCTTAAGATCAGAGGCATATTCAACCAAGGTAAAAAAAAAGTGACTTTTCTGCCTCAGTTCACAATCGAGGCATACTATGCCTTTACTTCCTTGGTTCTAAGGTAACCAAGGCAGAAAAGTGAAACTTACTACCTTGCTTAGGGAATAACAAAGGCTTAATAGGCATTAAAAAATCAGCCATTCTCGTTCTCACTTCCACTTTTTCCCCACCGATCAATTGTTGCCTGAGTTCCTCTTCGTCATCATCGTTCGATGGTTGCTTGAGTTCCTCTTTATCATTGTCACTACACAAACTTTTTTAGCTTGGCTTACCCAAAAAACCAAAGTAGGTAACCAGATTTTACCTCGGGTCCTTTAGAACCGAGGCTTAAACTCTTTCTGTTCAAATTTAAAAATTCAAAAAAGCGGGAATGATGAAAATTTTGAGAGGCATTAGGCCTTGGATGTGTAGGAACCAAGGAAGAAGGCTAGTTTCTGCCTCGGGTGTAAGACAAACCGAAGTATAAAATGTTGCAAAAATTTCAAAATTGTTACCGCATGTTTTTATGCTTCGTTTCCTTTGTGACCGAGGCACAAAGGTTGAGTTAGAAAGCCAAATATGCAGTAGTGAATGAGTCTCCTCACAACTATGCTTATGCAACTGCATCTTTATCAACATATGATGTCGTATAACACAAGTTATACGATCATCACAATTGGAAACCACAACCACCAACATGGAAGGGTGAGTTAACCAAATAAAACATCACATAACATATATTGCCAACATACAAATCACCTAGCATGATCACATATGTTTATTCTCTCATAACCAACCATTTTCCTTCCTTTCGTACCAACGCCTGTTGGAAAGGGCATTTCCCTTACTTTCCATAAGAACTACAAGAAACAACTTTACTTGCTCACCAAAGCCTTATTAAGAGCACTCTTGCAAAGCACATGTCAAAGCTTTATGGTCGAAAGAAATTCTTGTACCCGACTCACTAAAGCCCTCTGGGTAAATGAACCAACCTGACTTTATGGTTACAAGAGAACATATACACCATCACCGCCTACATTCGTACACCCATATCACATCATCATATGATCAACCACACATCAACTCATCATGTGAATCCATTAGAAAATGACTTATCACATCACATCATACATGTATCACAACCACAAAACCTACAATCATATTCAAAACAAACCAAACAAACAAAAGAAGTAACCTAACAATCAAAACGAACAAAACATGCATTCACAAACAAGAAATCTAGTAGACTAGTGACCACTAGTTGGCCAACGACCACATTACCTTGCATTTTTTTATTTCAGCAAATGCATCAGTTGCCTAGTGACTAGTTTACCTCACCATAGTCCCTCGCCCAACAACAAACCCTATTGCCAAATGACCTGACAAGTACAGGACTACAAAAAATAGTGTCCAAAATTTATTTGGTTAACTCTAAAGCACCAAAACTTGGAATACACCAAGTAGCACTATATCAATTTAAGGTTTCTCTTAATCCTTCACAAGAAATCTCTTTGTTACCTTTTAACATTCCAAAGTATGCACACAAATGAATATAATATAATTCATTTAAACAATTTATCACTTTGAACATGAAAGAATTTATGCACTAGATCACAATTAGACATGCACCCACTCAACATATGCAATAGAATAAGAATCATGCATAGGTCAAAATCATGCAACCAAAATTCATCACTAAAATTTATGCATTGAACTCCGAAGCCAAAAACAACACAACAACCATTTCCATAGAAATTTATCAATATAATAACCACTTCCATGCTCTTATGATATCACCAGATTGACAATTGTAACACCCCAATTTTGGGATTTCACTAAAGGTTAGAAAATGAACCCGTTTGGCAGAAAAGCATTATCATTGAAAATGTACTAATAAAAAAACTTTTAGTTTGATTTAAAATATTCAAATAATAGTTGCGAAAATAAAAATTACATAATTTCCGGTATCTGATTTAAAACAACTAAACAAATTATAATAAACTCCTGAGTTCACCCCATCCTTTCGACGATCTACTTCTTGCCAGAATCCTCTGCATTATCAATTGCTCCCGTACAACACACATATCATACAATCATCACACACATAACAAACACACAAAACAACCAAATAGGGTAAGCTAACATAAACAATGATATATAAAAGATTCTTAGTAAAATAATACTTTTCAAACAAGTAACATCCAAGTACGATGCATAAGTATTATAATCACAATCAGATTCTCAACATGCAATACATGAGAATTATAAACTGCCAACAAAGTACACATCACCACATCATGCATTGAAAATAAAGTTCTATCGAAAAACCAAACAATACATTCAAGCAATGAACTTAAATAGTGTTTTCAAAACCAAAAGAAGCAACAAACACTAAAGTACCAAGCCACCATTTTAATTTAATAACCCTCAACCACAATATTACTTGTAACCAAGCAAAAGACATAGCACTGACATTGCAACTATGGCTATATAACCCACTTTAGCAAGATATCACATGATATAAGGCACAAAGTAAAGCCAAAGAACACACTCATCCCATCAAAGGCCACCAACACATTAAAACATAAGACAACTAGTAAAACCAAATGAAAAGCTAGTGAAACAAAATAGAATTGCATCCAAGAAAGAGGACTCAGTTATTGACCCAAAAGTGGCTACACCTTACCATGTAAAGTGAAAAAGAAAAGAAACCCAAAAACTTATGGAAGTGAAAATGCACTATTATATGAGCCCTTATGTACTGCACATTAAGAAAGGTAATACTATATTTACGTAACCTGCACTCATGTGAATAATTACAAAACCCTTGCATGATGTTGCCACTCATTTTCGTAAACCACAAACAATGCCCACACATACCAACCCAAAATAAAACAAGAAAAACATTGACCAAACCTTTCCAAAGTACCAATGTCCCATCTAGCTTTAATTACCTTATCCCACATATATCTATAGCAACTTACTCATGTATTGTGAAAGAAAGTCACGCTTGCTACAAAAAAAAACACAAGATCCATGCATTTACGTGGTTAAAGAAAAACCAAAGGAAATTGGACCCCAATTTCCTACCCAACAAATAAAAATGTGATGTTAACATGAAACTAAACACAAGTTACCCCATACTCCTAAATGTGCACACTGTTCCCAATCATGCTAAAAGACAAAAACTAAACTACCTACAAGGCTATAAGAAAAGAAACAAAGAGAAACTATGCCCATAAACGTTGTGGCTGCACTGTAAAACTAAATGACCCTTCTATGCATGCTATGGTTCTCTAACCATCAAACCAAAAATTGATATAAAAAAAAGGAAAACCAAAAATGTCCATCATCGAGTAGTATATCAAAATAAAAGATAACAACTACACCATTCCACTCTAAATATGAATCAAATTTGGAACGTGAAAAATAATGCAAAGAGAGAAAAGACACAATTGTAACATCCCTACTGGAAATTACGTAATTAAAATAAATAAATAAATAATTTATAAAACAACCTCATATGTTCATTATTCCCAAACGCAAAAAAATTAAAACAAATTATTCAAAGCGCCAAAGATTTATTAAAGCTAAAATAATAGCCTTATTACAATTTCCAAAATCCAATAAAGATAACAGAAAACATAAATCAGTTCCTAGCTCGAATCCCAAGCTAGCCCCACTCTCTGTCTTTAAACGTCAACAACATCACTTGTAGCATTATTTGCTCCCGTGTAACGAATCACACGATCATTGCCAAACACAAATAGAAAGGGTGAGCTTATAAATAGAATAACATATCAGTTAAGATAATAAAAGCAATTCACCCATCTGATTCATCCCAGTTAGTTATTGGCCAAGACCTTAATATCCCAAGGATTTTCAACCTTCAATTCAGACAAACAATTAGCTTTGGACTCAGGATTTATGATGCTCACACAAACATGCCCGCTCGTGGTCATGCCTCTATGAACCTCCCCGCTCGTAGTCCTACTCTACGAACTTCCCCGCTCGTAGTCCTGCTCTACGGACCTACCCGCCCGTAGTCCAACACACGTGATCCACCAGCTACGTACCTCCCCGCACACATTATCTCTCAAGTGTGAGCATAGAACATACGAATCTACCTCGCTCGTATCTCCTCACGAGAGTAATTGGATATGAACCTCCCACTCATATCATCACGTGTTCACCACCATCCATGAACCTACCCGCTCATGGCACAATATCTCCTGATCCAAGTCTGCATCAATGCGTACAAACAACACACAAAAATCCAAGCCTGCAACAATATTGACTGGCTGGAACCACACAACTGCACTATTCTCGCTTAAGCTAGAAATCTTCGCCCAAGCGACCAAGCCTGATCGCTTAAGCTAGGGTCTCTCGCCTGAGCAATCGTGTTACAGTGTCACAATGCATATTCTCGCTTGAGCGAGTTCTTCTCGCTTGGGCGAGATCGCTCTTCGCCTAGAACTAAAGTCTCTCGCTTAGGCGGCGAGTCAAGCAGAAACAACACGAATTCACACGATTTCTCGCTTAGGCGAGGAACTCTTGCTTGAGCGAGATGCTCTGTCGCCCAAAACAAGACTCTCCACTTGAGCAAGATGCTCAAGCAGAACCACACAATCCCTACAATTTCTCGCTTATGGGAGGAACTCTCGCTTGAGCGAGATGCTTTGTTGCCCAAAATATGGGCTTTCTGCTTGAGCGAGATGCTCGAGCAAAATCAAGATTGAGTCTCTGCTACTTTGCCTAGGCGAGCCTTGCTCGCTTGAGCGAGAATAGCAGATGTATTATCTGTTCACGTACGCAAATACCATAAAACAATGCTAAAACCACATCTCAATCATTACCAAGCAATCTACAATAGTACACAAGTCTTATGAACATGATTTAAACCCAATTTGACCACCAAAATAATTTGAGATTGAACCATAAACAACCATATAGCACAAAAACCCTTATCATATTCATACAAATGCATAAGAGGCTTTTCAAACATCATCAAAACTCCAAACCTTTAATCCCATCACATAGAGCACAAAAATTCAGGTCACGCAAGCATAAAATCATAAGAGAGGACTCACAATCACAACACATACCATTTAATTTTTAAAAAATATAAGGACAACTCCGATAACCAGGTTTCCTTTGCTTAAAATTGAAGGGGTTATAATGGCTCCCATAATGCACTTTACCACACTCACAATTTTCTTTTTCCCAGCCTCCCTTGGCTGCCCATTGTCACTAGGGTTTCTCTATCCTTTCACATTCATGCCACAATTAGTTTAGCAAAAATAAAGAAGTTAATTTCATTCTCAGCAAGGTTTGAACCCACAAGCATACAATCACAAACCAAATGCATAACCAATTCAACCAATTCATGTTTCATGATAATTCTTATAATTTTAGGATTACATTATCTCTACTCACATTCAATCATAACCTTAAAATAATGTACAAAATAAAATATCATACAATTGGCATACATAGGACTTGAAAGTCCTCTCACACAATCAAGTACTCTCAACCATTTGAGCTAGTACTTTTCCACATCACAATAATTTATATTAAATGTCATAAAGGCTCCTACTACCCACATTTATTAAATAATTATTTAATTAATTATTTAAATTTTCAGGATCTTACACCAACTACATCTCGATTGACAATCTTCCATGATGCACCAACCATATCATGCAACATCCCATCGTGGTCTTATTTCAAGTATGAAAACATTAAACTAATGGTTTGTGGTTTATTTTAAATGAAAGCAAAGAGAAAAGAACCAAAGCTTTTATTTATAGAATGTGACTACAATGAAACGAGATTAACCAACCCCATGCACACCATGAAACCAAGAAACGTGTATAACCTAACACTACTAGCACCGTAAACCCCCAAAGAAGCAATAACAAACACCGCAAAGGCTTAACAAAAGGGAACACAAGTGAAAAAAAAAAACAGAGAACAAGATTGGTTTCTCCTACACATGCATGTTTTTCAAGTTTCGTTCATCAACAAACAACAAAAAAAAAACCTTCACACTACTGGCACACAAAACAACCTTTACACTATATGCATCTCAATGATAACTTGCGCACTACAGTTTAATAAACACATATATTCCACAAGCTATAATTAAATAAATAATTAAATAAAACAATTACTTAAATTACTCAAATTATCATTCCATAACCCACAATTAAATAAAATAATTAAGTTAGAATAAATCCACATACTTAATCAAATCGTTAATTTTTTTCCATGTGTTTCTCTTTATTCTAAATTTTTCCAAGTTTTACAACAATTGTCATCCAACCATAACATCATCCACAAGTAGCAAAGAAACATGAATTAAACACTAGAAAAACTCATAATTTTGATGCTTTATACACAAATTCCATCTTTGCTCTAAAACCACCAACCCCAAGGAAGCTCATTGTCTCGTGAACTAAGAACACCACAACTCCATCAACACTTTTCAAGTGAATAACGTTAACAAAAAAAAAAAACTAACATGATTTTGCTCTAACCAAGGTTCAAACCCATCACCTCCAACTTTCAAACAAACCAAAAAAAAACTATCATATTTATCTTGTTATACACGTACACAACAACATTACAACAATTATTACACATACCCCATCCAAAACATTTATAGAAAATAAAAATAATCACACCAATTGTGCTAAACTTCACTTTAGTATAAATTATAATTTATTAATTTAAATAATACTTCCCATATCCAACCTACCTCCATGAAATTTTAATTATTTTTCCAATATCTTACGCTAAACACAATCCAAAAGATGTAATTTGCTTAGAAAAATATATATTGTATTATGTCATTACAATAGTCTCCTTATTATTTGTTTTTTTTCTATTTTACAGAGAAAAATATATTTTTTTTAAATAAAATTACTAAAAACATGAAAAAGAACTTATAATTTATTAAGAATTTTTTTTATCTTTTATTGTTTTGAATTTTATCACTTCTAAAATTTTAAGTCCTGTGATCAAATTTGATTTATTATAACTAAATCATTTAATAATTATATTTTATTTAAGAAAGAAGATAAAGTTATAATAGAAGAAAATAATAAGAATAATAATAGAAAGTAAGATAATTTTACGTTATTAAATAGAAGAAAGTTTGTGAAGACATCCTTTGTCTTGTTATATTCATATTTTAGTTTGAGATACTATATATTTTTATTAATATTTTAGGTAATATTATTATTATTAAAAGTTACCTTTTAAACTAATACCTTCACCATTTCCAATATCTAAATTATTGATTTTAAGAACTTGCAAAACAACAAAATCATTTAAGAATATCTAATTTCAGACTAAAAGTAATTAGTTATTATATTAACAAATATTAATATTAATATTTAAAATAATCTCTATTATAAATAAAAAATTATGATTAATTTATGAATTAAAATTTAAATTGATCTTTAATCTTAGTTATCAAGATTTTAATTAAAAAAATATTTTAAAACGTGCATTTTTATGACATTGACTTTGCTATTTTGATTTTGAACACTATAGCCAAAAGTTACAATTCCTTGTTATAACTTTTAAAACTTTAATTTAAGATATATTACTTACAAAATTCCCAATACATATGTAATACATTTTGTAATTTTCAAGTTATGCATATTTGCAATAAGATCTTTGCATCCATTACAAACTCATGCATTTAAATCGGTAAACATAATATTCTACTTCAAACTTGTTAAAAGTGATAAATATGATTACATATATTTCCACTTCATTGTAGTTTTTTTTTTTATAATTAATAAAATGAACCAAGGTTAAAACCAGGTTTGATTTTGATAGATATATATTATACAAAAAAGGAGACATCTATACAAATTCATCGTGATTGAATTCTCCAAAAATGCAGTATGGACACAAATAAAAGTGTACACTTAAACAAACATCAATGACAACATCAATTGGACAAAATATTCTCCATAAAATGTTCATCAACAAAGAAGAAAACTTGGTGAAAAGTACCACCAAACCAATACCATTTCATCACTAGAGATGAAACCTTAAGTAAGATTCCGACTGTAACGTCTCATTTAAACAATAACAGAATTAAATGAAACATCACACATAATAATAAAAAGGCATTGGCATGGAGTGGAAATGTCACTCCTTACAATTATCCAAAATACTTGGAGCAAAAAACTAAAGCACACCACGATGTCATTTACAAAACAGAATAAGAGTTCAACACTATTTAAAATAAATGCTCAAAGAGCAAGGTAATACATGGGCTACAACCCTAAAAGAAAAACTCAAAGGAGCAGGATCCGACCCAAGATAAGCTATGCAGCGAAATTTCCATCATCCTAATGGTCATGCGTAGTTTCCACATCTGCTCACATCAATAAATTGATGATCATCGCAAAAGGAGAAAACCACACATAAAACACATAAGTAAACAAAAAGGGTAAGCTAAAGTAAAGATGTTTTTATCATGTAATTGAACATACAATTTAAAAGCATAAGTACATAAATCAACCAAGCATGTAATGAATGACAAGCAAGACACTAAGACTCAATTATTCGGATACATATAATCAGTCGGATTAACTGGATGCTTGCACTTGTGGTGGCCTCTACTACTCTATAAAACCATTGCCAATGAGTTTCACCTTACCACGCACAAGGTTAGCCTTCAAAGGTCTAAGGCCATTATCCTGCCAAAGACTAGGGCCTCCTGCTACTCTCACCACCATGAAACCTCTGTGGAATTACGTCCTGACCATGAGGCACCACCATGAGCTTCCACTAACAAGGGTCATGGAATTACGTCCTGACCATGAGGCACCACCACGAAACCATCATGGAATTACGTCCTGATCATGAGGTACCACCATGAGATCTCACCTAGAGATTCATGGAATTACGTTCTAAACCATACCAAAATCATGTCTCATCAACCAAGCATAAAGTTGTCATGCATACCAATTCCATGCCCATATTTATAACCAACCTTTCAATCAGGTTCCATACCAATATCATACCAAACTCATCAATTCTAGTCCATAAACTATTTAATACATGCAAAATCACTCAATTCATGCTTTATCACAGTAATCCAACCAAACATGTGACCATCACCCAAGAGTAGAGGAGAAAACAACACCTGAGCACATTCTAGCCCAGTTCTCGCTCAAGCTAGAAGGCCTCTCTTAGGCGAGACAGTTCTCTCGCTCAGGCGAGCTCCTTTTGCCTAGGCGAGAACTCAAAAAGTGGAAACAGTGGCTCTCGCGTTCTCTCGTTGAGGCGAGACCTCCTCGCTTGAGCGAGATAGACTCTCGCTTAAAATTGGAGCTCGTCGCTTGAGCAATAGCTCGCGAGAACTCCAAGGAGCACTTCTTGCACTCTCACTTGGGTGAGCTACGCTCGCCTGGGCGAAAACACCAGGTTCCTCCACTGTTCACGCGTGCAACAACTAGGTATTCACAACTAAACGATGTTTTATCATTTCTCAAGCAATCACAACATCAAATAAGCCGCAATATCATGAAACAAGACCAAAGCAAGCAGAAAATTGAAGAACAAACAAAACCCTAGCTTCCCTTACCTGGAAAATGTTAACAAAACACCCTGACACCTAAGCAAATGAGCACGACAACTCCCGAAGCAAATTCGCAAACTGGAAAAATGGTGGAACAGGTTCAAAACGGGTTACCAAGGTGAACCCTAGCTAGAATCATGCTAGAAACAAAGAAGGTGCGAGTTGAAAACCAACTTACGTGAGAAGGAAACGAAGTCAAGCTCTCTTGAAGATGAATGAGGTCCAAACCCTAACAGAACTCTATTGAGGGAAAAAGGAAGTGAGCAAGGGAGTGCTTTTTGCAAAGTGGACAGACAATAAGAAGGTTAGGCTGGTTTAGAGATTTTGAATACCTTATGGTCAGCCTTAAGTCCAACGGATTATGACAAACTCTTAAACATTGGGACAGAATTAAAATAGATCTTACACCTACATGTTTTTTTTGTTACGAGAATGATGAGGAAAAGAATTTGTATATATAAATATAAGAAAAAATTTACATCGAACCATTTATGATTTACGTCGGGTAGTGCATCGTCCGACTTAAACTTTAAAACACTCATTTTCTCCCGATGCGATTAAATCAATAAAGCACATGTTTGTTAACGTAACAGTCATACCTATTTTCTCGCCCTTTGATTTCTTCCAATTCCAAATTATTTGCTGAAGTGAGAGTAGCAGTATTTGAAGTGGTTGAGTGAAATGGATTAGGAGGAGGCAGTGTTTGACAGAAATTTTGGTAGTCTCAAAAGTGCGATAAGAACCTTATCTTAAAGAACCAAAGTCAGCATTACTTTCAATTTATGTTTACACAATCACTAGATTTTTGTCTGTTACATTTACTTCAGGAATCCAGAGCGAAACTGCAGTCAAAGTCAGCTTAAGTCTGCGTTTTAACTTTTAAATATATCATCGCACTACTTTTTAAAGAGTAAAATATTATACCCGCGGACAGCGCGCGTGATCAATATAGAATTAACTTGTTGCACTGGGTGGTTTTGTTTTCTTCTGGGAAGAGAACATGTGACAGACAGAAGGACACAGACCACGAATTTTGCATTTTGTTTAAACATTATTGCATTGAATCTAGGAATTCAGAGTGGAATCACGGTCAAAGTCATTCCAAGTCCGCGTTTTCACTTTTAAATGTTATTGCACAATTTTTATAGGGAAAACTGTTAGCACTTTGTTAGACAACAACTCAAATGATCTTGTGAAAAAACTTTATTCACCTCTTGTTTTTGTTGTTCTTACAATACATTATATTTATAGACCCACATTTCCTCATCATTGTACTCTCAACGGCTATAAACAGCTATAAACGGCTATAAACGGCTAACTTATTAACTACCTAGACTCCAACGGCTAGTGCATTAACCACTTACAACGGCTAGTTACCTATAGTGGTTAATACATTTAAGTTTATTAAAAACCCAACAAAACTCCCCCTTAAACTTAAATGCTTCTATTATTCTCCATCTTTGTTCCTTTATTCTTCATCACGGCTTCCAACGTGCAATAACTCTTCTCACATTGTGCTTGTCCCTTTCATGAATAGTTAAGTTCTTCGCTTTCTTCATGACTGACTTCCCTTTCACTTTATTTATGGTCGACTTGTACTTCGCTTTCCCTGTGACTAACTTGTTCTCTGCTCTCTCAGTTTTTGCATCCTTACTGGCAAACTTGTTCTTCTCTTTGACCGACTTGTTACTCATTGGGTTCTTTGCCTTTGTGGCCGATTTGTCGTTAACTGAGTTCTTATCAATAGGTTGACTTCCTTTTGAAAGGTTAGACCACACCCACGTATTGTTGTGCTCAATCTCCTCATCCATTTCAAGTCGCCACTTCTCATCTTGCACTTCGAGTGCAGCTCTCAGATCCTTCTCAACTTGTAAATGTTCTTGCAAACTTGAAACATCTTCTTCAAATTCCAAGTGCCGCTTTTGCAAAGCATGTTTCCTTCTCTCTACGCTTTCTTGTAGAATTAAATTGTCTCTAACCTCCTTTTCAATACTCTGTTGCAAGTCTCCTTTTGCAATCTCCAACCTTTGGATTAGAAGCTTTTCTTCTTCAAATTCTGAGATATTCAAGCTTTTCACATGTTCCACCGAGCTATTTGAGTAATCCACTTGCTCCACCAACTTATCCGAGCTATGTAGGCGTTCCACCAAGTTAACTGAGTTGGCCTCATGCTCCACCATGTTGTCTGGGGTATCTACACGCTCAACCACCCTGTTTGGGCTATCTACATGTCTCACCAGCCTATGCAACCTACTCGATTGTCTTGTTGACCTATCCACGCTACTCGACTGTCTTGTCGAGTTATCGACTATACTCAGCTTTTTTGCTGAATTCTCCATGCTACTCGGTTTTCTTGCCGAGTTCACCACTTGTTTATGCTCGGCTCCCGAGCTACGCGCCATCATCAACAATGTCGCTTCTTCTTCAACATCTTTTGTGAGGTTGATCGTCTCTTCCTTTCTACTTTCAGATCT
Source organism: Vigna unguiculata (assembly GCF_037176805.1). Taxonomy (NCBI): domain Eukaryota; kingdom Viridiplantae; phylum Streptophyta; class Magnoliopsida; order Fabales; family Fabaceae; genus Vigna; species Vigna unguiculata. Next base: position 29,314,607 of record NC_140799.1, on the reverse strand, counting down.
ACAATCTTTGGCAAAATGTCCAGATTTACCACAATTGAAACACTTGCCTGAGTAATAGTCCTTTGCATAATGGCCATACTTGCCACACTTGAAGCACTCAACATTTGAGTTGCTTGATTGACCTCCTCTCCATGGACCTCGTCCTCTTCCGTGCCTATTTTGTTGACCGGATTGTTCTTTCTCTTCTTGTCCTCGGCTTCTACCACTAGGACCGTTTCTTATACCTCCTCGATATCGTCCTCTACCTTGAGTGTTCTGAGCGTTCTCATCTTTAATTGACATCTTTGTTTGGAGTAATTGATCAAGTGGCTCAACCTTCTTCTTCTTCTTCCGCTGCTCATGCGCCTCAAGGGACCCGACAAGCTCTTCAACTGTGAACATTGACAAGTCCTTGGACTCTTCAATCGCGCACACCACGTTCTCAAAGTCATCCGTTAGAGACCTCAAGATCTTCTCCACAACTCGGCTAGCAGGCAACGTCTCTCCATTTCTACTAAGTTGATTTGCCACAATTTCAACCCGAGTAATGTACTCGGCTACTCCTTCTGTCTCTTTCATCTTCATGCTCTCCAATTCGCCTCTAAGTGTTTGAAGTCGCACCTGCTTCACTCGATCATCTCCCTTATACGCCTTCTCCAATATGTCCCACGCTTCTTTTGAAGATTTTGCACTTGCAATCTTCTCAAAGCCAGACTCGTCCACAGCTTGGTACAGAATGTACAAAGCTGCCTTGTCCTTCACACGTGCGTCTTTCAGCACTTTGAACTGGGCATTTGACCAACCTGTAGTGTTGGCTGGTTCATCAAAACCATTTTCAACCACCTCCCAATTTTCTTGGGATCCAAGAAGGGCCTTCATTTTGAGACTCCAATTGTCATAATTGACAGCCTTTGTCAACTTGGGTAGGGAGACACTATTTGTAAGACTGGCCATCTCACTTTCTTTTTTTCTCAAACACTTAGCTCTCTTTTTTCAAGCACTCAAGCTCTCTAGCTCTCTCTCTTTTCCACTCAAACACTCAAGCTAACTGGCTCTTGATACCACTTTGTTAGCACTTTGTTAGACAACAACTCAAATGATCTTGTGAAAAAACTTTATTCACCTCTTGTTGTTTTTGTTGTTCTTACAATACATTATATTTATAGACCCACATTTCCTCATATTGTACTCTCAACGGCTATAAACAGCTATAAACGGCTATAAACGGCTAACTTATTAACTACCTAGACTCCAACGGCTAGTGCATTAACCACTCACAACGGCTAGTTTCTTACAACGGCTAGTTACCTATAGTGGTTAATACATTTAAGTTTATTAAAAACCCAATAAAAACAGCGTGATCGACGTGGAATCACACTGTAGTTTTTATATTTCTAAATTTCGTTGCAAGTATATAGAACTCTAGATAAGGAGTTTCTTGGTAAAAAAAAAAACGTAAGCCTGCGATTAAACAGTTAAATATTGCCCATGGTTCAAGTCTTTATCACAAGTCTCCAACCATGATGATGTGGAGAGAGATGGTGTTATTGTTGATGTTCTTGCTGTTTCTGGTCCAACAAATATGTGCGATAAATGAGCAAGAGTACGCTCTTGATTGTCCCACTTCTTCCTGTGGGAAAATCGCAAACATAAGGCCTCCATTTAGGTTGAAAGGTGACCCAATATATTCTGGCGACAACAGGTATGAGCTGGATTGTGAAAACAATGTGACGGTGTTATATTTGTACGGGGGAAAATATCATGTGCAGGCCATCAACTACAATAATTTCACAGTCCGAGTGGTTGATCCAGGAGTTGAAGAACAAAGCTTCTCACTTCCACGCTATTTCCTGTCTCAATCCAATTTCACTGATAATTATCGTGCTGTAGATCCATACCGAGCCACTCAAGCCCAATTGTCTAAACTTAGTTTTAACGAGAAGAGTCTTTTCAAGCACATAATTTTCATGAATTGCAGCCATCCAGTGAGTGAGAATTATAAGTACGTGAACACTACTCCGTGGGTGAAGTGGGAGACAAAAGGGTATACATATGCCATTGCTGGTGACTTAACAGCAGCGGACTTTGAAGTTGGTTGTCGTATAAAGCTGCTTTCTCCGACGTCGTGGTGGGGTTTGCACGCAAATAAATCTTCCTACACTATGATGAACTCAGCGCTACTTTATGGATTTGAGATGTCGTGGCTACATACTGGCTGTGAGGATGAATGTGGAAACTCATCTCATGGCGAGTGCTATTTCGACTCTTCCATCCTCAAGCTTCAATGCACCCTCTTCTGCAACGATATATTCGGACTACTGCAAACGGAATGTGGTAAAGGAACTCAAATTCAAGTTAAATTAAAATTAAAATTTCTTCAATTATATATCATTATACATGATAACTATATACATATATATTATCAATGATCACCAAACCCATCGTGTTAAAACTAATTTGAGATATTTCTAAGCAAAGCTTCCCATGTCTATATTTATATTTTTTTTATGACTAATACGTCACTCTGTTCATTAATTGTATGCTTTACATGAACTTTTAGAAAAGAAGATACAGGCGTTAGAAGTTTTAAATAATAATAATTTTTGAAACTTGTTATTGGGTATTTCCTTTATGGCATTATGCAGTAGGGCAATGATAAGATGACACTTATATTTTTTTTGACATGATTTTTATAATGGGATAGTAAAAACAATGTGTTAAATAAATGTAGAAACGTGTTAAAATGTATTTTTTCTATGCGGTATTAAAGTGATAAAAATAATTCTGAAAATGATATTTTCTTTCGATATTTTCAGGTACAGGGATATGGTTTCAAGTGCTAGCTTATCCACCATGTAAGAATAGTACCACCTCAATTTATCTGCTCTTTGATTTGGATGTGTCATTACTTTATTCAACTATATACTTTTCCATTATTTATAAACTCTACAAATATATATATCATTTCATATTTATTAATCAAGTAATAAAACATTGCTAAACATATCTTACTTTTTAATTAATAAATCTATATTTGTCCCTCTTTCATGTTGACATGAATTGACTAATATGTAGCAGCAAAAGAACTAAATTTTTTGATATAATTTACAAACAATTTTTTTTCTTTTGGTGTTCTTATTATTACTAAGTTGATGGTTGGTATCAAATTTTAGAAACAAAGTTTAATTTTCTTTTAATGTTATTATTATTTGTTATCGAATTTTGGAAACCAAATTAATGTTTTATTTTAACAAATATATTTTCTTATAATATCCCATGTTAATTAACTTTCTTATCAAACAAATGTTTTTCCCTCTATTTACTCATTTAGGTATACTTTTCTTGCAGATTTTGTGACTTATGTTTGGACAGGTAAATTGTTCTACTTGTTTATGCTAAAAATAATATTAGTTATATGCTGGCTTTTTAATAGAACATTTATTATAACAATTTGTGTATGATAGTCTCTAGAACTTCGTCTAATAAAAACCTTTATAGAAACTAGATTTCACACTCTTAAAATAGTGCAATTTAGAAATAAAGTCTAGTTATTGATTAAAAAACAATGACTCAAAATTATGATAAATCAAAATACTCTCATATAACAAAATTTAAAATTAATAATATAATTATTATAATTGATCTTTTAACATTGTCCTCTCCTTACTTTAGTAGGCGAATTCAGGAAGTTATACTTATGTACAAACTTTAAAAGTAATTATATAATTTCATAAGTGAACTTTTAACATGTACTCTTCTCACTTTATTAACCAGATTTAGGAAGTTCTACTTATATGGTGCCGACTTACACATTTTTTCTTCACAATTACATTTGTAATTTTATTTTTCAGGACTCCATGCAACAATAAAAGAAGGGAACCTAATATTTGAAAAAGTAGACCTTAGCTTTGCATCAATATCATTTATCATTGGACGCTATGCTTTACCATTATTCTTGCTACTCAGATTTTTGTTTGCGGTGACATTACTTATTGTGATTTTGATATACAAATGGCGGAGAAGGCATTTATCAATGTATGAAAATATTGAAAATTATCTAGAACACAATAACTTGATGCCTATTAGATACTCATACAAGGAAATCAAGAAGATGGTTAAAGGTTTCAAAGAAAAATTGGGTGAAGGAGGTTATGGCTCGGTGTTCAAGGGAAAATTATCTAGTGGAACTTGTGTGGCAATAAAAATGCTAGGTAAATCAAAAGGTAATGGACATGACTTTATCAATGAAGTTGCTACCATTGGAAGAATACATCATCAAAACATATTACAGTTAATTGGATTTTGTGTTGAGGGTTCAAGACGTGCTCTTGTTTATGAATTCATGTCCAATGGATCTCTTGATAAAATTATTTTTTCTAAAGACCAAAGTGTAGATTTTGGTTATGACAAAATATATAATATGTCAATTCGGATAGCTCGAGGAATTGCTTATCTCCACCATGGATGTGAGATGCAAATTTTGCATTTTGATATAAAGCCACACAATATTCTACTTGATGATGATTTCATTCCAAAGGTATCTGATTTTGGATTGGCAAAGCTATATCCGGTAGATAATAGCATTGTCACCATGACAACAGTGGGAGGAACAATTGGATATATGGCTCCAGAATTGTTTTATAAAATCATTGGGAGAATATCTCATAAGTCTGATGTTTATAGTTTTGGAATGCTTTTGATGGAAATGGCAAGTAGAAGGAAAAACTTGAATCCCCAAGTAGAGCATTCAAGCCAAATTTACTTTCCCTCTTGGATTTATGAAAACATTAGAGAACAAAAAGATATAGAACTAGAAGGTATCACAGAAGAGGAAAAGAAAATAGCAAAGAAGATTATTGTAGTTGCACTATGGTATATACAAATGAATCCAAATAATCGTCCCTCTATGAACAAAGTAGTAGAAATGCTCGAAAGAGATATAGAAAACTTGGAAATTCCTCCAAAATTTTCTTTATATCCATGTGAAGCTGCGGAAAACTCCAAACAATCAATAACAAGTGAATTTATTAGTTATTCTAGTACTCTACAGAATCAGAACCAATCCTACAATAGGGAATAATTTTTGACATGTTGAATATGCTCATATATAATATGTCATTTGTATAATTTATTCTCCTTTGTTTTTATATTTTGAAGTATAAAATATGGATTACCAAATTTATAATTTTGCTCAAATTTACTTCGATCTCCATAATCATGTTCACACATATTTTAGGAAAGACAAATGTTTGTCGAGTTTTTTTTTTTAGATTTCTTAGAATATGTAAGATAAGTAATTTATTATTGTATATATTGTCCGTTTTAATTGATAGATAATTTGTTTGTAAATAGTTAATGATTGTAAAATTTCAAAATAAATTTCTTGCCAAAGTTCCTATGAAAACTATCCACAGCAAATCTTTATGAAAATAAAAATCATAGCAACTTTCTTTTGTGAAAATAATCGATTAAAAACAATAGGTTTCTTTTATTGTAAATTTAAATTTTAAAAATAGTGTTTTTATGAATTTTAAATTCACAAATAAATTATTTAAAAAGAATGGACTATTTTTCTACATCATTTAATCTTCACTACAAAAAATCCTCTATTAACAACCACAAATATCAATGATAAAAAATTGTTAATCATTATAATAATTAATTTACAAAATAAAAAATCATTAATTATTAAAACAATCTCTATTATGAATAAAATAATTATAATTAATCAGTAAAATTTAGTCACCGAAGCTTTCTACTAAAAAAATTGGGTAATGCATGTTGTTTGCTTATGTATGTATGAAACAAATTCCATTGAAATCAGTCCAACCAATTATTTTGCAAATTAAAATGGGATTTAAAATTTCATGAATGAGCCAAATAAAAATAAAAGACAACCCCTAAACTTAGCACCTACAGATAAATTCTTAAGTCACAAGATCAGGGGAATTAAAATTAAACCCATAATTCCCCCAAAACTTTCGAATAAGGAAAAAAAGCAAACCGAGTAACAAGGATAAAATTTTTTGGATGAATCGAAAACCAACCAAATTAAAACTTTAAACCAAACACAAGCATTACAACCTAAGATAAGCATTCATTCTCGTGTAACATTTCAACCAATCTAGAAACGCCTTTAAGATTCAATATGATGCCAACACAGGGTAACAATAGCAACACACATTAAAATGACAAAGCAATTCTCAGTCACTCCAAAGTATAACCATAGCCCGACAGACATGTGCAAACTAAGTGAACGAAAGAGGGAAAACCTGTCAAAACGATGGCAGAATCACCGGTGTGGCAATGAGGGCAGATGACGCGGCGAATGACATCATCGAAAAATGCTCCAAACAACATCATTGGGAGAGGCTAATGACGGCAACGCTTGTGGAAGCTACGACAACGAGAAACGAAGGTCGCGTCGACTGTTTGAGAATGAAGGGAGACGACGAACGCAACATGGACTGGTTGAGAAAGAAGGTGGACGAGAAAGAGAAATGAAACTACTTTGAGAAAGAAGGGAGGCGAGAAAGAGAGATGAGAGAATGGAAAAATTAGGGATTTAGAGATATTATGACAGGTCTCCCAAAATCTACCATAATATATTTTTAACATATTTCAATTTTGCCATCGCATCTATTTATTATGATAGGTCTACTGCACCCGTCATAATAAGTTTCCTCTTTTCACTTATTGTGGTAGATCCCCTCTCACCCGTCATAATAATTGTTACTTTTATTACAAAAATGCCACCAGTCAACTTATTATGACAGGTGGCTCAATAAGTCGTCATAGATTCTCCCTTTTCCACTAGTGAAATGCTCATTTGGATTTTCTTGGCACCATTGGCAGTTGGTAAACGTACCTTTTTGACCCTTGCATACTATGTCCAAACAAGAAAAGATAAGTTTTTTTAAAGAGTGTCAAGGTCCAACAAGGATACTCTTTAAATATTAAGAACTTATAGTGTTGATGTAGGACTTGAAGCTCATTAGACCGAAGTCTCACGACTCCCACATCTTAATACAACAATTGTTACTAACGGCTATTCATAGTATTTTACCAAAAAATGTTAGACAAATCATAACTTATTTGTGTTCATTCTTTCCTTCAATTTGTAAGTCATTGATTTGGTAAAGTTAGATGAACTTCATAAGTTGTATAAGGTGGTAGTATTTAAGTCTTATGTGATAGTATTTAAGTCTGTCAACATTATTTGCTTAATTGGTATTGGCAAGTTTTATCTACATACAGAGAATAAAAAACTCTACACTAGATGCCTATATTTAGAGGTGTCAATTTGGTCTAGTCCACAGGGTTTGGCTCTGGCCCATTTGGGCTAGGGCCAAAAAAGCCCACATTGAAAAAAAGCCCCCAACAAAGAGGCCCACAGGACCAAAAACCCTACAAAAGCCTTGTGGGATAGGGCCAACCCATGGGCTTTCATCTTCCACATGAAAAATATATTATTTTTTAAAATATATTACTATTTGTGGGACAGGCCCAACGAACCGAACAAGCACGACGACCCAAATAGGTCTAATGACCCGGACCTACCCGACGACCTCAACAAGAACGACGACTCAAACGGGAACAATGATCTAAACAGGCCCAACGACCCGAACGGGCCCGACGACCCAAACGGGCTCGACAACCAGGACAAACCTGACAACACGGACGAGCCCAACGACATGGACGGGCTCGATGACCCGTACGAGCCCAACGACCCGGACGGGCCCGACGAACCTGACAGGCCCAATGACCCAAACAAGCCCGTTGACCCAAACACGCCTGACGACCCGTATGGACCCGACGACCCGGACGGGTCTTACGACAAAGTCGGGCCTGACGACCTAGATGGGCTTGACGACACGACAGGCCCGACAACCCAAACGAGCCCCACGAGCCGGATGGGACTAACGACCCAGACGGGCCATACAACCTAGACTGACCCGTCGACCCGGACGGGCCCAACAACCTGGACGGGCCAAACAACCCGGATGGGCACGACGACCCGGATGTGCACGATGACCCGGACGGGCCCAACGATCAGAACTAGCCTGACGACCCGGACGGGCCCAACGACCAAGACGGGCCCGACTACTTGGACGGGCACGACAACCCGGATGTGCATTACGACCTGGACAGGCCCAACGACCCAGACGGGCCCAATAACCCATAAAGGTCTCATCTAGTCTCCTCTGGGTCACTGGGCCCATCCAGGTCATTGGGCCCTATTTAGGTCATCGGGCTCGTCTGGGTCTTCGGGCCCGTTCGGGTCGTTGGACCCGTCTAGGTCGTCGGACCCTTTTGGGTTGTCGGGCCTGTTCGGGTCTTCTGGCCCATCCTTGTCATCGGGCTGTTCTGGGTCATCGCACATGTCCGGGTTGTCGGGCCCATCTGAGTTATCTGGCTCGTTCGGGTCGTCGGGCCTGTATGGATCATCGGGCCCGTCCAGGTCGTTGGGTCCGTTTGAGTCGTCGGGCCCTGTAGGAGCTTTGGGCCAGTCCAGGTCATCGGGCCCATCGGAAGTGTCGGACTCGTTCGGGTCGTTGTGCCCGTCGGGGTCATTGGGCCCGTCCAGATCGTCAAGCCTGTCCGGATCGTCGGGCCCGTCTGGGTCATCTGGCCCCTTCGGATCATTGGGCCCTTAGGGGTTGTTGGGCCCGTCCGGGTTGTCAGGCCTATCTGGGTCGTCGCGCTCGTCCGGGTTGTCTGGCCCGTCCGGATCGTCGGACCCGTACGTGTCGTCGGGCCTGTCTGGGTCGTAGGACCCGTTTGGGTTGTCGGGTCCATACGGGTCGTCGGCCCGTTCGAATAGTTGGGTCTGTCTGGGTCGTAGGGCCCATCCACCTCGTCGGGCACGTCCGAGTTATCGGGCCCGTCCATGTTGTCGGACATGTCCGGGTTGTTAGGCCCGTCCTGGTCGTCGGGCCCATCTTGGTCGTCGGGTCTGTCCTTGTCATCGGGCCCGTCCAGGTCGTCGAGCCCGTCCGGGTCATCGGGCTCGTTCGAGTCGCTCGACTTGATCTTTGACTCTGACTTAATGTAGTATTATTTAGGGGGCTAATCCACTTTAATCCTAGCCCTAATCCACTAGAGAGGGGGCTTTGGAGGCTGGAGCTTTTTTTTGACCCCCTCATTTAGGAGCTCCCTAAAAGGGACTTTATGAAAAGTGGGCCAGGACTGACCCATGGACTAGGAACCGAATTGACATCTCTAATTATATTACATTTATTGATGAGAAAATTCATTGCTAATATCCATGTCAAATTATCGATAGATCACAATTTTGTTTACCATAAAAAAGTAATCCATAAAAAATAAAATTAATTGCGGATTTCTGCTGTTACTAACGAATAACTGGTCATCAATAATATTGGATTTTATTGTAGTATTCCTAAACAATATAAACAAATATAAAAAAGAAAGTATATTTAAGAGTATTTATTTTAACAACTTCGAAAATCCCTTCTATAATCATACACGTTAAGTAAAAAAAAGAAAAAAAAAAAAAATATATATATATATATATATATATATATATATATATATATATATATATATATAAATGAAATACCTGCAAATATAGAATTTCTGTTTCATGATACAAAATTATACAAATATTTATTGAGCTACTATCCTGTCTTACAAACTATTCCTGGGACAAGAAACGTTATCATCATGGATCAAAACAAATTTATTGTTTAAACTTTTTATTATCATCTAAATATAATATTTTATTATTAAGTTTAAGGAAATAGTTGTTAAATATCCTTTTCCCATTGTATTTGATAGATCATGTAAATTACAGCCGTTACTTTTTCTACGGAGTAAAATACAACTCTTACTTAATCTACAACTTAAAATACTCAGTTTTCTTCTATGATAATAAATCAATAAAACACATCTTTGTTAACGTAACTATTCTCTTATTCATGAATCGCTTCCAGCTCCAAAGGTCTTCTTGCTGAAGTGAGACTAGCAGTAGTTGAAGTTGTTGAATGAAATGGATTAGGAGGCACAGTTAACTGATCTTCCTCTTTAGTTTCTAGCATTTGTATGACAGATTTCATGGATGGGCGGTTCACTGGCTGCCATTGTATGCACCAAAGTCCAACAATGGCCAACTTCTTCGCAATTTTAACATCATCTTCATCCTCAACATGGATATGTACGTCTCCATCAACCAGGTTATAAATCCAATCTGGGTATAGAACATGGATATTTTGTGGGGATGACGTGTCTACATTCTTCCTTCCTCCAACCATTTCTAGCAACAACATTCCATAACTGTAAATATCTGACTTGTAGGACACATTTCCAAAGTTCCTGGAGAAAACTTCCGGTGCAATGTATCCCAAGGTTCCCCTAGCAGCCGTCATGGACACCAAACTTCGATTCTTGGAACACAATTTGGCTAATCCAAAATCAGAAATCTTTGGAGTGAAGTTGTCATCAAGCAACACATTGCGAGGATTGATGTCAAAGTGAATAATGGGATGATTACAACCTTGATGAAGATACTCAATCCCTTTAGCTATACCAAGAGCAACGCGTTGCATCTTCTCCCATCCAAGGAAATTGTCCTTGTCATCGGGTGGAAATATAAAGCTTTGTAATGAACCCTTTGGGAAGAAATTGTAGACAAGAGCACGATGGATTCCTTCGGCGCAAAAGCCTAGCAAACGAACCACGTTGATGTGGTGGATTTTCCCCATAATTCCAACTTCATTGATGAACTCATTCCCATCTCCGTCAGTATTATTGATGATCTTCACAGCCACGAGAATCTCATTCGAAAGTTTTCCTCTGAAAACAGCTCCGTGAGCTCCTTCCCCTAGTTTTTCTTTAAAACCGCCGGTGATTCTCTTGACATCGGCGTACGTAAACCTTGTGGGCTTTTCTGCCCTGTAATCCTCTAAGAACTTGTCCACTCTTGCTTGGTCTTCTTCCTTCTCTCTAAAATAGCGGAAAGTCTTAAAAGCCACAATGATCAGCAGGCCCAAAAGAACTGAACCTACGATAACTGTTGGAGACTCGATTAAAAAGAGTTAAGAGATATGAAAAGCTTTAACGAAGTAGTGTGCAAGAATCTGATCTTACCTGTAGTAGAAACAATAAAAGATCTGAAATTCGTGATTCTTTTCTGAAGGCTCCTGCGGTCGTAGCAATCAAAACATTCGATAACTTCAGTGCTGTTGTTCTTCCATTTACATATTTTACCTTTTTTGCACGCAGTACAAGCTGGTTTGGACCATGTCAACGTCAGCTGATTCTGTAGCATCTCCAATGCCGAGACGGTAGCAGCAGGGACGTCGAACATCTTTGAACAGAATGTGAGGTCCCATTCTAAGACACTTGCTTGAGAATCAGTAACGTAAATCGGACAGGAGTTCATATCTTGGTACGGTCCATATTGATTTCTGAGTTGTGTATTCCCAACTGAAGAACAGTCAAAGAAGCTCAAGCTGCTTGATACGGTAATGTAATAATCTTTAAAAGAATTGAAGTGGTTGAGAAGGGTTTTTGGAAGGCAATTGTTGGGGTCCTTCAAGTAAATTTGAAACTTTTTGTAGTCAATGTTTTCGACCTGGAGTTTTATGGTAGGGAGCACAAACATGGTGTTGTTTTCTTGAGTACAATACAGACAATAGCCAGGATGAGCACATTCATGCATCCCCTTGACGAGTTGGAAGGGAAATCTAATAGGTGGTTGGTTTGCCCCACAAGACAATTCCTCGCACTCGTTATTGTAGCTGCTACCTTTGATAGGAATGAGCTTTAGGGATAGCATCAGTGTGATCAATATGCCATAGCCATGGAGAGACAGTAGACTAGGCTTTGACATCTCTAGTGTAAACCGTGCAAGGCTTTATTTTCTTTTGCGATAAGAACCTTAGATAACCAAACTCGGAGAATTTTCAATTTAAGTTTACACAATCAATGAATCTTTGTTGTTACATTTAGTTCAGGAATCAAGAGAGAAGCTACAGTCAAAGTCAGCGCAAGTCTGCGTCTTAACATTAAAATATCATCGCACAACTTTTTATAGAGAAAAATATTGTACCTGCGTGCAGCGTGATCAATATAGAATTAATTAGGAAGGGCACCACTGAGTGGTTTATTTTGTTCTGGGAAGAGAACGTGATGACAGACAGAAAGACACAGAACGTGCATTTCGGCTGTGAGGATCAAAAGAATTACTGTTCACTTTTTGTGGTAAGGAATTCGAATGCAAGTTAAATTAATGTATTTAATTAAAGAAAGCCTTATATATCTCCTTTAATTTCTTCAGCAATCTTTAAATTTCTTCAATTCTCATCATACATCATAACTATTTGTTTACCAATTATTAGCAAAACCAACTGTCTATTGTTAAATCTAATAATTTGAGATATTTCCACGCAAAGCTTTCCATGTCTACGTTTATTCATTAAATTTGTTTTTATGGTTTACTTGAACTTAGAAAAAGATATATGTTTTAACAGTTCTACAAAATAATAACTTTTAAAACTTGTTAATGGGTATAACCTTTTATGGCATTATGTAGTATTCTTTGTGTTGGAGTGATAAAAGAAATTCTGAAAATGATATTTTCTTTCATTTTCAGATACAGCAAAACGAACATGGTTACAGGGGCTACCTTCTCGAGCATGTAAGAATAGTATCATCCTAATTTACCTGCCCTTTGGTCATGAGAATAATAAGATGAATTGATTTTGATGTTTAATTTATTACTATATTCAACAATATACTTCAAGATAATTTATTAACTCTAAAAATGTATATAATTTGATGTTTATGAATAAAACATTGTAAACATATGTTATTTTTTAATAATAATACATCTATATTTGTCCCTTTTTCAATTGTAAACATATGTTATTTTTTAATAATAATACATCTATATTTGTCCCATTTTCAAAATATTTTGTATGTGGGCAAACATATTTAATATAGATTAGTACAATCATAAACTTTTACTTGTCACATATTTGAAACTATGACTTTGTATTATCTTATTAACCTAATTTAACAAATATATGTAAAATGTGAAACGGTTACCTAAAATTGACATAACCTTTCATTTTAACCCTTTATAGAACATTTTCTTTTTATATTTTATTTTTGACATCTAAACGCTAATTTAGACTAGACGAACTTGACTACGTGTAGCAACATATCAACTAAATTCATTTACTTTTCTTTTAATGTTGTTACTATTATTATTACTACTAAGTTGATACTTAGTATGAAACTTTAACAAACTATCAAATTTTAGAAACAAAATTCATCCTTTATTTTACCAAATATATTACTTACATCTCATGTTATAATTAACTTTCTTATCAAACATATATGTTTCAGGCAACTTAATTTAAGTATATTTTTCTTGCAGATTATTTTGTGACAGGTGCTTGCCAAGGTTAGTCCTGTACTTCTTTATGATGGCTTTTTACTAGAGGATTATTATAATAATTTGTATAAGTACATCTAATAAAAAAATTGAATCTTAACAAACTAGATTTCACACTCTTAAAATAGTGCACTTTTATTATTTAAAACTATTTTTATAATTATTATACTTTAGTTTTTGGCATGCATTTTCGTCACTTTAGGGTAGATAAGAAAACTTTTAAATAATAATTAATTTTAGTAATAAAAAATTACTATTCATTATAGTGATTAATTTAAATATTACTTTATAAAATAAAAAACTATTGATTGATAAAATTGTCAATGTTATGAATAAGAAATTATATTTTGGCTTTGACAAAATATATAATATATCAATGATGATAGCTCGTGGGATTGTTTATCTCCACCATGGATGTGAAATGCAAATTTTGAATTATGATATAAAGTCCCACAATTTTGTTTTTTAATCGGCAAAAATAAATAAATTAAATTAATGAGATAATCGGGTTACCTCAATCTATATACACAGTACAAAAAGAAAACAAAAAAAGTCTTAAGGTTTCCTCTCCCATATTAAGTCTACTATGCATAAACCTGACATTCTCAAATAACACAAAGGTTAAGAACATTGCATGTCCATACATACAAAGCAAATACTAGACCCTATTACAAAAACATGAAAAAATTGATTGAACATAACAATCTTATACGCTTTTGATCCAATACTGCTAGTGATTTCTTTCATGTATCAACCAATAGATGCTTCATTCATGCTTGTTTCCTGAAAACTGCTACCTAACAGCCATGTTCCAGCACCCCTGTAAGCTACAACATGCTTATTACACAACCTGCAACCAAACTGCAAACAAATTCACAATACCTCCGTTTGAATTGAACCTACATGCACAAGTATGTGAGCCCAAACTTACTTGATTAAAGTATATCATAACTTGAATAACAGGTGAGCAAGTTTTAGCCTAGACAAGGAGATCTAGAAGACATATTGTTAGAATAGTTTACCCCTTAAGACTAAAAACGACTTATAAATGCATTGTTTGGAGGCAAGTGATCGGGCTAAAACACCAATCAAAGTAAGAGAATGTTGTTTTTGGATACTTAGTTGTGATCCAAGCCCAAACCGTTACTTGTGCTAGGGTAAATACTTCCTCCACATCAATTTTACAATGCCTAAAGATAGAGTTATTCCTATGATTCCATATATTCCTTATAACTACCACCCACATACATCTCCAAACAATATTTTGTTTGTTGTTCAACCCTATAATGTGAAACTGTGAAAAGTGCTCTTTAGCACAATTTTGTGAACTAAATTTATCCTAGACCAAATGTCACACTTGTTCCAAATTTGACTAGTCACCGAACAACTAAAAAACATATGTGATATTGATTCTTCTATAATTCCACACATTACACACATATTGTTTCCTAAAGTCATTCCTCTCCTAATAAAGTTGTCTTTTGTTGCAACCGTATTGATAAAAACTCGTCAAGCAAAATGTTGAGCACTTGGTAATGCTCTGCATTTCCAAAGTTTTACAAACTGGTCATTGTCATCCATTATATTTCCATTATAAAACCTCTTATATGTTGACTTTACCGTGTACTTTTTTGATTCATCTGCTTTCCATAACCATTCATCACTCCCATTTCTGTTGGGTATACTCTCTTGTATCTCTTTCATCAATTCTTCCACCAGTTCTTTCTCCCATTCAAACCATTCTCTTCTCCACACCAAATTCCAAATCCATTGGTTTTCGTTCCAAAACCCAACCTCCCTCAAAGTGGCATCTTTTAAAACTGAGTTAGATAAGAGTCGAGGGAATCTATGTTTTAAAGGTAAATCTTTTGTCCACATATCTTCCCAAAACTTTATTTTATTTCCTAATCCTTTATTCCATGTTACATTACTATCAAACCAAATACCCCATTGTCCTCTCCCACAAACTTTCCTTATATCTCTCCACCACCATGAGTCATGTGCACCTTCTTTTGTCTCATTTAGGGCTCTCCAAGACCCATACTTTGATATTATAATATCTCTACACAGACCTGGTTCTTCATTCACTAGCCTCCATTTCCATTTGCCAAGTAAAGCGAAATTAAAAAATCTCATATCTTTTAAGCCTAGTCCACCCTCTTCCTTAGGTTTACACATTTGCTCCCACTTCACCCATGCAATCTTCCTCCCCTCAAACCCCCATCCCCATAGGAAATGCCTTTGTATTTTAACAATTGCATTCAACACGCTCTAGGGCATTTTAAAGATTGAGATGAAGTATATAGGAATATCATATATTACATATTTAATTTAGGTGACCCTTCCTGCAAATGATATGTGTCTTCCTTTCCATATAGCTAATCTTTTTCTCATTTTTCTTAGCATCACTTGCCAAAAATCTATTTTTCTATGATTTCCCCCAACAGGTACTCCTAAATAAGTAAATGGTATGGTCATAGTGTTGCAATTTAAAATGAGTGAGAACCTTTCTATGTCACTTAAGTGCACTCCTATACCCCCTATTCTACTTTTATGGAAGTTGACCTTTAGCCCCGAGGCCAATTCATAACATCTCAGAATACTTTTTAGAGCCAAAACATTTTGTATCATTGGTTTACACACAAAGAGGGTATCATCAACAAATATCATCATGCTTAAGGAGAGGTCTTTATGCCCTACCTTTACCCCTTGTAGAAGGCCCTTGTTTTCTGCCTCCCGAATTGCCCCTGCTAGCCCCTTAGTCACAAGCTTGCCTTAGCCCTTTTTGTTGTTTAAATTCCTCTATGAGACTACCATTAACTAAAACAGATATAGTTGAAGACTCTAGACATTTCCTTATCCATTTGATCCATTTTGAACAAAAGCCTAATCTTCCCATTATATACATTAGAAAAGCCCAATCAACCGAGTCATATGCCTTCTCAAAATCTACCTTTACTATGATACATTTATCTCTTTTCCTCCTTACATCATCTATTACTTCATTTGCAACCACCACACTGTCTAATAAACCTCTATCCTTTATAAATGCATATTGTTTTTGGTCTATTATCTTATGTATAACTTTTTGTAGTCTCTTTGCTAAAATTTTAGAGATGATTTTATATATACAATCAATTAATGAAATAGGCCTATACTCCTCCAACCGTTGGGGATTTTCAGTCTTAGGTATAAGACTAATAAAGGATGCATTACTCCGAGTGGGCTAATTACCACAACTATGAAAACAATTGACAACCCTTAAAATGTCCATCTTAATAATATCCCAAGCTTGCTTAATAAAATTGAAATTAAAATCGTTTGGCCTTGAGCTTTTGCTACTGTCACAATCCCATACGGCTTCCCTAATTTCCTCTTCTAAAAATCTACTAATCAATAGATTGTTATCCTCCGATTTAATAAGTGGGAAGCCTATGTTATCTAGCCTAACATTCACATTAGAATCCTTACTGAATCTAATCCTAAAGATGTTCTTTATCTCTTCTTTTACCTTTTCTGGCTCTTCACACCATTCATTATCAATTACCAAACCCATGATCATAGTTTTTGTCCTTCTCCATTTAGTAACTCTATGAAAGTATTTAGTGTTCAAGTCTCCTGCCTGTAACCATTTGGTTCTTGAATTTTGTTTCTCTAGAGCTTCTTGTCTAAAGTTTATTCTTTTTAATTCTGCAAATAAATTACACCTCTCTACCGTACCTTCATCATCTAGACTATTTTCTTCATCTCTTTTATCTAGATCTGTTATGGATGATATAACCCTTTGCTTAATCTTATTGATGTCCCCAAAAATCTCTTTATTCTAGATTTTCAAATCTTGCTTAAGTCTCTTTAATTTCTCCTTTAGGGTCCAGATTTCATTTCCATTTACCTCATATCTACCCCAACAACATTTCACTGTTTCCATAAACCCTTTCTCTGTTTGCCAAACATCTAAACTTCTGAATGGTTTCAGACCCCAATCAAACGTTGTATTTTTAACTATTAGAGCACAATGATCAGAAACTGTTCTGTCAAGTACATATTGTTTACTTTGAGGCCATATGTCCAACCATTCTTTCGACACTAAAACTTTATCTAACCTACTCTTGGCAGTCCCATTGACTTTTTACCAAGTATACTTTCTTCCAATCATGGGTATATCTAAAAGTTCTAAACTCTCAATGAACATGTTGAAAGTGACAATCTCTCTTCCATCGTTAGTTTTTGAGTTAACCCTTTCCTCTCCTCAGATTTTCTAATTGCATTAAAATCCCCCAACATGCACCACACCTTGTTAGCATCACCTTTCCTACTACTATATAATTCTTTCCACATTGTTTTCTTTTCAAAATATATGCAAGGGGAGTATACATTCACAATAGTTATAGGTTGTTTCTTATCACCCCACTTCCTTTCTAGAATTTTGTATCCTTTACTAGATTTAGAATTTGATAATGAAAAGTTTATGTTCTAAATTGTTAACAAACCTCTGACCCCCCTTTCTGATTCGTAATGTTCCCACTGCACATTATTATTTCCCCAAATTGCGTAACATTTATCTTTTGTTATTGTCATTGTTTTCATCTCCTGAATACATACCATGTCAACCTCCTCTTTTCTTATGATTTCCCTAATATATCTCCATTTTACAGGACCTCCTAGCCCTCTGATATTAAAACTCATGATCCTCATTGATCCTTTTCTTTATACCCCTCTTGTCTTCCATCAAGATTGAGCTTTGTTTTATATACCTATTTCACTCCTATGATGTCTTTTCCCTTAGTATAGTTTACGAGCTCCCAAGTGTTATTCTTCTCAATCATTTTAACCTCTTCTTCCATAGCCTTTAACCATACGTTTTGCTTTGATGCTTCTTCATACAAGTTAGGATCAATCATGGCCATATTGCAAGTTTCGTATCGTCTTCGAGTGTGAAGGTGGAGAAAGTGTACCTGAAGCTTATTGTCATTGTTTTCATCTCCTGAATACATACCATGTCAACCTCCTCTTTTCTTATGATTTCCCTAATATATCTCCATTTTACAGGACCTCCTAGCCCTCTGATATTAAAACTCATGATCCTCATTGATCCTTTTCTTTATACCCCTCTTGTCTTCCATCAAGATTGAGCTTTGTTTTATATACCTATTTCACTCCTATGATGTCTTTTCCCTTAGTATAGTTTACGAGCTCCCAAGTGTTATTCTTCTCAATCATTTTAACCTCTTCTTCCATAGCCTTTAACCATACGTTTTGCTTTGATGCTTCTTCATACAAGTTAGGATCAATCATGGCCATATTGCAAGTTTCGTATCGTCTTCGAGTGTGAAGGTGGAGAAAGTGTACCTGAAGCTTATTGTCATTGTTTTCATCTCCTGAATACATACCATGTCAACCTCCTCTTTTCTTATGATTTCCCTAATATATCTCCATTTTACAGGACCTCCTAGCCCTCTGATATTAAAACTCATGATCCTCATTGATCCTTTTCTTTATACCCCTCTTGTCTTCCATCAAGATTGAGCTTTGTTTTATATACCTATTTCACTCCTATGATGTCTTTTCCCTTAGTATAGTTTACGAGCTCCCAAGTGTTATTCTTCTCAATCATTTTAACCTCTTCTTCCATAGCCTTTAACCATACGTTTTGCTTTGATGCTTCTTCATACAAGTTAGGATCAATCATGGCCATATTGCAAGTTTCGTATCGTCTTCGAGTGTGAAGGTGGAGAAAGTGTACCTGAAGCTTTTGCCTCTTCTTCAGTTTCTTCTTGATGTTGTTGTATTGGAACTAAAGTGTTGCTTTTAAAAGCTTTTTCTTCTTCCTAATTCCAAGAAGCGTTTTCATCAACTTCAACATCTCGACTATTAATGAGCTTTTGATTGTGTGATATATCCTAAGAATATTCCCTGTATATTCTTGTCTTCAAGCTTATGCATCCTTTTATAAGGAATATGTATGTAGTAGATAGATCCAAATAGTCGTAGGTGTTTAGTTGATCACTTTCTTCCACTCCAAACTTCAGTAGGAGTCTTGTCTTGGACTGCCTTAGTTGGACATCTGTTTATAATGTAAACTGCAATGTAGACTACTTCAACCCAAAAGGTGTTAAGCATACTTCAACCCAAAAGGTGTTAAGCATACTTTTCTCTTTTAGCATTGATTTTTCCATCTGCATGACTATGCGATTATTTCTTTTTGACACATCGTTTCAACCCAAAAGGTGTTAAGAATTTGTTAAACTCACGAGATGTGTACTCCCTTTCATGATCACTTCTAAGTACTTTTATTTGTTTTCCATTTTGTTTCTTGACAAGGGCCTTGAATTTCTTGAATATTCCAAAGACTTCTAACTTTTCCTTTAAGAAATAGACTCATGTCATTTTAGAGAAGCCATCAATGAAGATATGAAATACCTATGTCTCAAATTCTTTTTATTCTTATTAATTCAAACTCTTTTCTTCCAGAATGAAGTTTAATACTACCTACCTATTATTCTTGGAAAGATTGTGTCATTAACTAACCACATAAGGTATTGACACCACTTTCAACCCAAAACCTTAAGGCGATGGGTTTATGGGCCTTGATCCTTCTTTGGTGCTCTACTTTCTCATTTCTGGTCAATGTGGGACTTAGACTCACACTTTGGATTCCTAACAAATCCTTTTACTTGTCTTCTTTCAACTCTTTTTACTTAGTTGCAGAAAGAGTGGAAGTGTTTTCTAGAATAGTGATTTTTTCATCTATAATGTCCCATTATTCTAGAATTTACCCAATCAATATATCGTTACATGAAAGAATTTAGTCAAAGTCAGCGTAAGTATGCGTTTTAACTTTTAAATTTCATCGCACTACTTTTTCAAGAAAAAAATATTATACCTGCAGACTGCGTGATCAACATGGAATTGACTTGGAAGGACACCACTGAATGCTTTGGTTTCTTTTTTGAAAAGAACGTGATGACAGACAGAAAAACACATGTCGCGGATTTTTCTGTACGTTTATACAATATTTATATTTTTGTTTCGGTCTAAGAATTCGGAGAGGAATCACGGATAAAGTCAGTTGAAATCCGCGTTTTAACTTTTAAATGTGATTACGAAAATTTTTAAAGCGAAAACAGCGTGATCGATGTGGAATCGCACTATAGGTTTTTCATTTATAAATTTCGTGCAAGTGCAAAATCCAGATAGAGTTTCCTAGTAAAAAAATGTAAGCCTGCGTTTAAACTTTTAAATATTGTCACGCATATAATCCCATTGTCCGACTCCTAATGACAAGTCTCCAACCATGACCATATGGAAAGATATGGTGTTATTGGTGATGTTCTTGCTGTTTGTAGTCCAACAAATATGTGCTAGGAATGAGCAAGAACACGCCAGTGATTGTCTCCCTTCTTCCTGTGGGAAAATCGCAAACATAAGTCGACCATTTAGATTGAAAGGTGACCCGGTACATTGCGGCGACAGAAGGTATGAACTGAGTTGTGAAAATAATATTACAGTGTTAAATTTGTATTCGAGAAAATATCATGTGCAGGCAATCAACTACATTAATTTCACACTCCGGGTGGTTGATCCGGGAGTTGAAGAACAAAGTTGCTCCTCCCTTCCTCGCTATTTCTTGTCTCGATCCAATTTCAGTGATGCTTATCATGCTGGCGATATGGATCCATACCGAGCCACCCTAGACCAATTCTCTGAGGTTGGTCCTCACCGGAAGAGTCTTTTCCAGCACATAATATACTTGAATTGCAGCCATCCAGTGAGTGAGAATTATAAGTACGTGAATACTACTCCGTGTGTTAAGTGGGAGTCGAAAGGGTATATGTATGCCATTGCTGGCGACTTAACATCAGCGGACTTTGAAGTTGGTTGTCGTATAAAGCTGCTTTCTCCGACGTCGTGGTGGGGTTTGGACGCAAATAAATCTTCCTACACTATGATGAACTCAGCGCTACTTTATGGATTTGAGATTTCGTGGAAAAATTTCGCCTGTGAGGATCAATGTCACTCACCATATGGCGACTGCTATTTCGACTCTTCCACCCTCAAGCTTCGATGTTTCCCCTACTGCAACGATATATTCGGAGTACTGGAAACCAAATGTGGTAAAGGAATTCATGTTCAAGTTAAATTAATATTTTTAATTAAAGGAAACCTATTATTTATATATATATATATATATATATATATATATATATATATATATATATATATATATCCTTTAATTTCTTTGTCAATATTTAAATTTCCTCAATTATCATCATACATGATATCTGTTTATTTACGAATCATCATATATATATATATATATATATATTAGGAATCCAAGTGTGAGTCTAACATTGATCAGAAATGAAAAAGTAGAGTACTATCTAAGAATAAAGACCCATAAACTTATTGCCTTCAGGTTTTGGGTTGAGAGTGATGTCAGTATCTTATGTGATTAGACTCAGGTCTCATTGGTGTTTGTTATCTCCCCAATGATACCCTCCTTGAAAACCTAACAAAATATATATATATATATATATATATATATATATATATATATATATATATATATATATATATGACATGATACTCAATATTCTTGGTCTCGGAGTGATAAAACGAATTCTGAAAATGATATTTTCTTTCATTTTCAGGTACCGGGATATGGTTACAGGTGCTTGCTTATCCAGCATGTAAGAATCGTGTAACATGAATTGATTTTTTTATGTTTTATTACTATAAATATATACTTTTACATAATTTATTTTACTCTAAAAACATATATAATTTCTTATTTATTAATCATGTATTAAAACATTTCTAAACATGTGTTACTTTTCAGTAAGAATACATGTATATTTGTCCCTCTTTCAAAATATTTTGTATGTGGGCAAATATATTTAATATAGATTAGCAGAATCACTCACTTGCATCGGTCACAATTTTAAATAATGACTTTGTAGTATCATATTATCCGAATTTAACAAATATTTTTCAAATATGAATGTTACCTAAAATAGACGTAACCTTTTATTTTTAACCCTATATAATACAAAAATATTAATATTTTATTATTGACAAAAAAAAATAATTTATGTAGACGAATACTAATATTGAGATGACATTGACTGAATATGTAACATTAAGAACTGAATTTATTGATATAAGTTAGAATTAACTTTCTCATCAAACTAATATTTTTACGCTGTTTTCTGATTTCAGTATATTTTTCTTGCAGATTTTCTGAATAACATTTATGCAGGTGAGTTTTCTACTTCTTTATGCTACAAATAATATTAGTATATGCCGGCTTTTTACTATTTATTATAATAACATCAATATGGTAGTCTCAACCATTTCATATATTAAAAACTTCGAATATTAAGAAACTGGATTTCACTCTCTTATAAAATCGTTCACTTTAGAAAATAAAGTTTAGTTATTGATTAAAAATGAACAATTGAAAATTGTGATCAAATAAAAGATTTATATTTAACAAACTTTAAAATTAATTAAAATATTAATATAATTGATTTTTTTTTAATTATTGATATTATACTTTGAAGTACACAAATGAAAGAATTAGATTTATATGCGCCTAAATATACATATTTCTTTCTTTATCATTCGTTATTGAAATACAGTTACATTCCTGATTTAATTTTCAGCACTGCTTGAAGCAATACAAGGAAACCAAAGATTTGATGAAAATCTCTATCTTGAACCAGCATCGTTCATTATAGGACACTATGTTCTACCAGTATTTTTGTTAGTGAGATTTTCGTTGGGGGTGACATTACTTATTATGCTTTTGACATACAAGTGGCGGAAAAGGCATTCTTCAATATATGAAAATATTGAAAATTATCTAGAACACAATGAATTGGTGCCTATTAGATACTCATACACCGAAATCAAGAAGATGGTTAGAGGTTTTAAAGAAAAATTAGGTGAAGGAGGCTATGGTTCTGTATTTAAGGGAAAGTTATCTTCTGGAACTTGTGTTGCAATAAAAGTGTTAGGTAAATCAAAAGGTAATGGACATGATTTTATAAGTGAAGTTGCTACCATTGGAAGAATACATCATCAAAATGTAGTACAGTTAATTGGATTTTGTGTTGAGGGTTCAAGACGTGCTCTTGTTTATGAATTCATGTCCAATGGATCTCTTGATAAAATTCTTTTTTCTAAAGATAGAAATATAGATTTCGGATATGACAAAATATATAATATAGCAATTGGGGTAGCACGTGGAATTGCTTATCTCCACCATGGATGTGAGATGCAAATTTTGCATTTTGATATAAAGCCCCATAATATTCTACTAGACGATAATTTCAATCCCAAGGTTTCTGATTTTGGATTGGCAAAGTTATATCCGATGGATAATAGCATTGTCACCATGACTGTAGTGGGAGGGACAATTGGATATATGGCTCCAGAATTATTTTATAAAAACATTGGAAGAATATCTTATAAGTCTGATGTTTATAGTTTTGGAATGCTTTTGATGGAAATGGCAAGCAAAAGGAAAAACTTAAATCCCCACGCAGAGCATTCAAGTCAAGTTTACTTTCCATCTTGGGTTTATGAAAACATTAAAGAAGAGAAAGATATAGAAATGGAAGATATCACTGAGGAGGAAAAGAAAATAGCAAAGAAGATGATTATAGTTGCAATTTGGTGTATACAAATGAATCCAAATGATCGTCCTTCCATGAACAAAGTAGTGGAAATGCTTGAAGGAGATATGGAAAACCTAAAAATCCCTCCAAAATTTTCTTTATATCCATATGAAGTCACAGAAAATTTCAAACACACAATAGCAAGTGAATTTACTAGTTATTCTAGTTCCTCTATGAAAATTGCAACTAACAAATAATGTTGGATTATGTACCATGGTTATTTGATTTCATCCACCTTATTATGTACATTTGTTCTATAGTTAATCATTTGTATACATTACCCTCCCTTTCAAAGTTTAAAATATTGGTTTCTAAATTTCAAAATGTGTTTAGATTTCTACTTCAAACTCCATCATCACAAAAAAGTTTATCAAAATTCAAGATCTATAAATCAAATAATTAAAAATTACTCTTCAATTTAACGAATTTGTGACTGTTGAATGTTAATATGATTGATTAATTTTTATATCATATTTCATCTTTCTTTGACAAATGAGACAAGATGCAAACTAATCCAAGGAGTTGCAACACTGGCCAATGGCAAGGACCAATGTTACTTTCTTTTAGCTTTGGAAATGTGTAAATAAGTCATTTCTTTAGGCCAAGCTCGCATTTTTTTTGGAATGTGTATTTTGGCCATTTTAGTGTGAGAACCTTAATTTTATTGAAATAAGGTAGACTCAAATAAACTTAATAGACAAATGTGGTTAGAAAAATCAGTCTTGTACTATTATTCTATTTTTGGTTTCTTTTTCTTTATTTTTTATATTAGTTTGATGTATTGAGTAGTTACAGGCACTTACTTTTGCTTTTTTATTTGTTTCTTTTGTACTTATATTTGATTTTAATGGAGTTTGATCGATGTCCAGTTCTCATGAATTCTTGTGAGTACATAGAAATCAATTCTCCTGTATACTTTGATATTTTTGATTTTTAAATATATATGTTTTTCATCAAAACTAATCAAAATGGATCGTTGAAGCTTAAGGTGAGAAGAAATAAGAAAGTTGATTAAGAAGCTTACATGGTTAATATTATCATAGTTGATCAATCTTAAAACTCCTTTAAAATATGTAGATAACATTTGGAAACCTAAAAGTGATCGACATTGTTTTCTTCTATTTCATGAATAACCTCCAACTCAAAATTTTGACGTCTTGTCGGAACAACAGTTTTTGCTGTAGAAGAACCAGAAATATGAAAAGGAGAAGGGGGTGCTACTAACTCATGTCCATCCCCTTCAAGCATTTGTACCACAGTTTTCATGGAAGGACGATCCGCTGGGTTCCATTGAATGCACCAAAGTCCTACAATGGCAAGTTTCTTGGCAATTTTAGCATCTCCCTCATCCTCAACGCTAATTTCCATATCTTTTCCTTCCACCAAGTTGTGGATCCACTCTGGGTACAGAATTTGGAAACTGTCCTCAACTGAAACATTTGTATTCTTTCTTCCTCCAACCATTTCTAACAGCAACATTCCATAGCTGTAAATGTCCGACTTGTATGACACATTACCAAAGTTCCGAGAGAAAACTTCAGGGGCAATGTAGCCCAAAGTTCCCCTGGCTGCAGTCATGGACACCGTGCTCTGATTTTTGGGACACAACTTGGCTAGTCCAAAATCAGTGATTTTTGGGACAAAAAGGTCATCTAGCAAAACATTGTGAGGATTGATGTCAAAGTGAAGAATTCTATGATCACAGCCAAGGTGGAGATACTCAATCCCTCTGCCAATACCAAGACTAATTTGTTGCAACTTCTCCCAACCAAGGAAAACATCCTTCTTGTCCGGTGGAGCCAAGAATCTCTGCAACGACCCATTTGGAAAGAAATCGTAGACGAGAGCACGGTGGAACTCATCTGCACAGAAACCAAGCAAGCGAACAATATTAACGTGATGAATTTTCCCAATGGCTCTCACTTCATTTATGAAATCCTTCCCATCTCCCACTGTATCTTTGAGTATCTTCACAGCAACAAGAATTTCACGGGAGAGCATTCCTTTGAACACTGCTCCATGAGATCCTTCCCCTAAACCCTCACTAAACCCATTTGTGATTCTCTTGATGTCAGCATAAGTGAACCTGGTAGGCTTCATTGCCCTGTAATCCTCCAAGAATCTCTCTATTCGAGTCTGGTCTTCTCCTCTCTTCTCATAATATTCATACGCATAAAACAATGCCTTGACCAGTAGCAGCAAAAGTATCAAACCAACTACTACTCCTGTTGTTGAAAAAATAAGTTAACAAAAGTGAATAACAATTTAAGCAAGGATCACATACAGTTCCAAATGTGGTTGGTGGAATCAACAAAATAGAAAAATCATAGCATAATAGTCGCTGTAATACTGCATACCTGTAGCAATGTGGACGACAGTTGACGTGGGAATCCTTTTTGTTCGGCAAGCATAACATTCAGTTGCACCGTTAGTACCATTCTTCCATTTACATTTTAGGCCTTGTGCTTCACAGTATCCACAGTCAGGTTTGGACCATTCCATAAAAAGCTTCTGCTGAAAATACCAAGACCACCACCATTCCACGGAAACATCTTTCAGCTTCGTGCAGGATACTAATCGGGGGTCAACGACGTCGTTGTGGGATTCTAGTAGCGAAATAGGGCACGACAATGAGTCGCAACGGAAGAAGGAAACGTCAAAGACGGGAGGAGGACGACCAAAATATTTGACGAATCGGAATGGAGAGATGGACGCGTTGTTGAGTTTCAAGAGTAGATCAGCAAGGCAATTTTGGGGGTCATATATTTCAATTAGCGTAGATTTATAATCAATTTTTCTGACAAACAATGGTATTGGAACAGCAGGCAGCTTCAGCATGGGCTCATTTTGTTGGGAGCATAATAGACCGAATTCAGGAGGGTAGTCGGTGGTGTGATTCAAGTTTTTATTTCTGAGATAAAATGGAAATTCAATACGAACGTGACCACATTTATCCGCGCAGAGGTTCTTGGCCGTTGCAGGCTTCACTACCAGAAACAGCAACGTCAGTAGAAGAGACAGTTTCTGAAAATTGAGCATTTTGTGGTTGTTTTGCAGTTTCATGTTGTCTTTCTTGTCAGATCAAGTTTAACATGGCCGGGTTGCGCCGGCTGGGTGTACAGGAAACTCCGCTTGTCTTATTGTTATTCAGTGAATTTAATAACTTATTGGTCTAAATTTTCTCTTTTAAAAAGAAAATGTCAAGACGTGGTATACTTTTAAATGAACAAGCTACTACAGTGAAATGACCCGTTTCCAGTCCTGTGGCTTGTGTTTTGGGTGTGATGTTGGTGGGATGAATTAACATGATATTTAAAGTGCATCGACTGACAGGTTTAAATTTAATTTTTATTATAAAATCAAATTTCAGGATATTATATAGTTTTAAATGAATAAGCTAGTTTAATAATCAGTGTGAATAACCTTACAAATAATATTTCAAGACTTTTGTTAAACTAAATGTTCAATAATTTTGTTGAATTATATGGTAACGTGTTTAATTATATGGTAACGTATTAAATGTGATTATATACATATAGATAGTTACATATTATTTAAATTGTGAATACGACAACCTGGAAAATAATCTAGGTAATAATGATTTTTTAAAAATGACATTCAATTATTTTATTATTTAAAAAATAAAATTATAAATAGAATTTTTTATTAATCGAATTTCATTTTATAACAATCTCTCTACAATTTTTTTAAAACATTTTTGTGCATTGTCTCTAGATCTTTGACTTCATACTTCATTTGTTTGAAGATTGAATACACCATAAGACTCATATCATTGAGGTTTACAATCATATCCGATTATAATCTTAAAGAAAGTAAGTTCATCTTTTTCCTTTTTTGAGTCTTGTTAGTAAATTTGTTGCATATAATTGTGTATATATTTGCATGTGATTATAAAGGGCTTAAGGTGAATTTTTGTTTGGTTAGGATTGTAAGGATGTGTTCTAATTGTTGATCAGAGTTTTCTGTATGCAGGTAGAACAACCTATGTGAGGTAGAGTTTGCGTGAAATACCTTGAGTTTATAAGTGTCTATCTAGGAAAGGGAAACTAGTAAATTATAAGAGAGCTAATTGAATTTGATTGAGTGGTACCAAGCATGGTTTGATTAATATGATAAATATGTGATTCTCGATCTTTAGACATAGTACATTTTAAATTAAATACTATCTAAAGTTTAAAAATAAGAAATGTTAATTAAAATAAGAAATACATTTTAAATTAGTTATTGTATGTGATGTTTTGGAAGACTCCTTTTGCGTTAGTGATCATTAGACAATTCACTATAAATATTTTTAAAAAAATCTTGAAATGAGATTCAAACCTCCCTTCTTATGTTTGGGATAAGGGTGGACAAAAAATATAATTTTCTTGATCCAATCCATCTAAAATTCATTTTATTAAAAATCCAATCCATTTTAATGGATCTGAATTTCAATCTAATCTACATTTTATATATTTTATGGATTGAATATCCATTCTATAAATCAAGATTTTTAAAAATGGATAATCCAAAAAATTCAATCCAAATTTTCAATTTAACTTTTAGTTGGACTAGGCTAAAGGTTGAGATGGATTAGACTAAATTCAAACTCAGATGGACTTTGCTTGACGACTTGTACGGACCAGGTAGGCCCGATGACCAGAATGGGCTGGGCGGGCCTAAAGACATGAATGGGCTAGGCGGGCCTAACAAATCGGATGAGTCGATTGGGCCCAAAAACCTGAAAAAGTCGAGTGAGCTCGATGACCCGAACAGGCTAGTGGGCTCGAAGACCCGAACGGGCGAAGCAGGCCTGAAGACTCTGATGGACTGGGATGGTTCGGCCCGACGACCTGTACGAACTAGGCAAGCCCGACGACTCAGACGGATTGTGGTAAACGACCCGTACGGACCGGGCAGGCTCGATGCTCGAATGGGCCATACGGACCTAAAGACCCGAATGGGCTGGGCCGGGCGGACCTGACGATTTGGATGTGTCGTGACTGACGACCTGAGCAGGCCTAAGACCCTGATGGGCCGAGCGAGCTCGACGATCCGGACAGGTTGAGTCGTGTTGGCTTTAAGGACACAAATTTTAGAAAATTCAATTTAAATTTCTTTTATAAAAAATGAATTATAGATTTTGAACTTGATCCAAATATTTGGACTGGATTTAAATCTTAATCCAAATATTTGGATCTGAATTTTAAAAAAATCCAAACTAATTTTGATGAAAAAATGAGTTTGGGTCAAAAATCTAATACAATTATTTGGATCTAAAATGGATGTGAATTGGATCAATAAAAATTCAATCCATGTCCACCTCTAGTTTTTGGGACATGCTTTTCACACATCATGTTGATGTCGCTCTAGTTACACATATGACCAAACTTCAATTTAATCAAAGATTCTCTTGTTGATTTTAGCTTTGCGTGATAGGATTAAACTAAAATGTATATTTGAAGCAAAACAAGATTGCATTTTCATTGAAAATCAACGGTAGATTGCATTGTTCAAAGTATTATTGGATATCACTCCAAGTTTGTTTGGCTGATGAAAAATGTAGAACTCTCACTTGCATATCCTTTAAAGAGAGTTCAAAAGTCACGAAATAAAAATGCTATCTTTCGGAAGCCACATGACATGCGCAATGGATCCTGTCAGGGGTTTCGGAATGTAATCATCTACAAAATTATATTTTGTTCTTGTCATGAAATGTCATTTTAATCACTTTCTTTCATGAACTATAATTGTTTTCACATAGAGTATTAAAAGAAATACTAAACTAGGATGATAGAAAGAATGAATGTAGTGATAGTTGGATTCATCCATGACCCTACACTATGCCATTTCTTAGTTCAAATAACAACTTTAAAATGTTGTCTAAAGTAAAAAAAAAAAAAAATTGTGGTCTTATTAATTAGAACATATTTATCTAATCTCTTTGTGATCAAGTTCATGATTGAGAATCGAACTCGTGATCTTAAATGTCATACCAAATTTTGGATTGAGCGCTTAGCACTAAGTCAAAAGCTAAAACTAATAATTAGGTTGCACCTCTTCTACTTAAGATTATAACAACTTAAGTGTCATGATTTGATTGTGCCTTGGTCCACCTATCTTCTACCATGAGAAAATTGATGCACCTTACAATAATTTAATTATTATTTTGTCACATGATGTTAATTTAAAAATATTTAAAGTTAAATTACCACAATTTTAAAAATGTGGTCTAAACTATCCACATTTTAACAATTGTTGCTTATAACTATCAACATTTTTTACTGTATTGCGTGAAACAAATAGGAAACATTTGTTGTATGCTCTTTAAGTTTAAGGCAAATAAAACTAATTATATAAGCAACAATAAAAAAACCGTGGCTTATTCATATTTTATGCAATGTTTTTTCATTTATTGCCATGTCAGCGTTGCCTAATAGGTATGAAGAATAGCTTATAGTAGAATTGAGAAGGAAACAACACAATAAAGATACCACAATTTTATTGTTTTTCCCACATTTTTCATTGGCAACATTTAAACAAAATGTTGCCGAAATAATCAACAATTTATAAAATGTGGCCTTTAGCAGTTTTAAGTCACACTTATATATTTATGGTCTTTTCTACGTTTAGACAACAATTTTATACATGTGGGCTAGTAGTTCGGTGTGGTCTAAAGTAAAAAATGGTGTAGTGTTGATAGGAGAAAACAAAAGAAAATAATAGGAATGAATGCCCAAAATTAATACTGATCATAGCGTAATATGATTAAGTTATAAAAAAAAAATCATTAAATGAAATACATGTTTATGAAAAAATATATATATATATATAATAACAACATATTAATAAAATTGAACATTTCTAAAAATTTAAATAATTAATTATATTTAATATTTAAGTGTATTTAATTTTAATCCTATAAAGGATCACCTATCACTAGTGTAGAAAGATTATTTAACTTCATCTAATAATAGGCTATAGTTTCGAGATATACGAATCCTTTCAAAACGTGGTGGTATTTCCGAAATTATTTGCATAACTATAGGCTTTGGTTTGAAGATAACAGAATACCTTAACCTCATGAGTATAGGTTTTGGTTGAAGAATAAAACTATCAGTGAGAGATCTTGACCACTAATTTTGGGGAGCCAAAATAATACACTCAAAATACCATATTGTCAGCAAGAAATTCATCTTCCATTTTATTCTACAATCTTGTTTTAATAATTTTCATTACAGAAAATTATCTTTATGTTGTAGTTGAAGAAACAATAAGAGTTAAAATAAGACGAATTAAACAATCAATCAAGTAAATAAACAAAGCATCCCTCACATGTTACACCTCATATGAAACTCCTCACATGTAATTTTTTGAACAATAATAAAGGGTCCCTCTAATTGAACAATTGGATCATTGGTATCATCCTCCAGAATATTTGAAGAAGTTGAATTTATCTTGTTTTCACCATTTATCACTTTTAAAAATTAAATTTATTCTTTTATTTTTCAACAATATTTAAACAAGGTTTAAGGCTAAAAGATAATTTATCATAATCTGATAAAAAATTGAGAGCCATAATTTCTAAAATAAAAACCCATGATAATCAAGCAGCAATTGAAAATTGGTTATGAAAGAACACACAATACATAACTTTTCTCTTATATTCATAAAAAATAAATACACAAAAGGCTCATGAGATGAAAAAAAATGTTAACTATTAAACTAATACTTTACAATAAAGAGAGAGAAGAGACACTTGTCATTTTTTCTTCAAAAATGAATGAGAACAAAAGAGAAATGACAGCACAAATAATGAGTTTATGTTTAACTTCCTTTTTCTTCAACGAAAACAAAAGAAAACTAAATATATGAGAGTGTGTATCGCCCCTTTTAATTTAATGCGCAAAATTAAAGGAAACGTCACACAGAGATAACAATGTAGCGTAGTCCTGGGGTTCTTAACACAACCCCTACAAATCCGGGCACACCACGATGCCAAAGAAAAACTAAATAAAAGTCTAACAATAGAGAGTAGATCAAGAAGGCATGAAACAATACACGGGCCATAGCCCTAAGGAAACCATGAAGAGAATAAAAATCCAGCCTAGACGGCTAAGCAGCGGAATCGCCATTTCCTTGCTGACCACGAGAACCTCGCCCATCTGCTCCCATCAATCTCATTGATGATCATCGCGAGAAAGAGTAGCCACATACAATACAACCATACAACAAAAGGGGTAAGCTAGAGCCGACAACATATTCATCATACGGTCAAATATATTTTCACCTTCCAATATTCATACAACATCCACGCATGTTAAGACTTTTCAATCAATACACTACGACTCGACTAGACTCATTCGGATACGTATAACCTGGTCGGATTCAGCGGATGCTTGCACTTGTGGTGGATACCTCTGCTCACCCCCGAGCTACGTGTTACAAGTGTTACAATGAATCAGTTTTTCCCTCTCCACAAGGTTAGCCCTTAATGAATTGCAGGCCTCCTGCTACCCTCACCAAAGGAGTCAGTCCGCTCTAGGTGAGACTAACGGACTCCTTAGAGTGTCAGGATGCAACCTTACCTTGAATTCTTACCTAGTTATATAGATGGGACACCACCATGGACACCCACTAATAGGGGCCATGGAATTACGTCCCGCCCATTGAAGCGCAACCCTGAAAGTCTCACCTAGAGACCCCAAGGAATTATGCACTAACACGGACCAACATACATAAACAACCAAGAATTTATACATACGTTGCACATAAGATTTCAAACCAAAACCAATAACAAATCCCCATTTCTCATATGTTGAATCATTACCAACTCGTTATTCCCAATCATGAGTAAAGTGTTTCTCCTTATACCAACCATACCAAAGGTTTACCAACCACCAAGATTCATTGTTGCTCATGCCAAGTTGGTGACCACACGCACATACATATGTACCCAACTTCTCATATACAATTCATGTAGAAATCATGCCAAGCTCACAATTCCCCCACATATAATTTCCTCCCAACATGCATACTCATTCCCCCCATGCCATCATATAATAGTACAATAGAACACAGTTCAACCACCAAAAGACAGGAAAAACCCCAAATTGAACGCATTCTCGCTCAACCCGTCGCTCAGGCTGAGGAGCCTCGTCCAGGCGAGTCCTCTCCGCCTAGGCGAGAGTTCGCGAATCTGGAATAGGAGCCTCCGCACGTTCTCGCTTAGGCGAGACTCACCTCGCCTAGGCGAGACGCTCGCTTGCTCGAAATTGAGCGAGTCGCCTAGGCGGCCACTTGCGCGAGAAGGCCTGGGCGAGCCTCTGCCCACCTCGCCTGGACGAGTTTAACAGTCACCGCCACTACCATGCCTGGAACAATTATATTTTACACATGCCAACAACAACACCAACCACTTCAAACATTCTCAACAACACACAAGTTCAAGAATCATAAAAATGTACCGCAAAACAGTTTACAAACACATTAATAGAGAGGTTCTAGCTTCCCGTACCTGGACAAGCTAGCTGGAAACCTCGACACCCAAACCGTGGAGTACAAACAGCTTCTAGGAACGGGCTCGAAGCTAGAAAACAGTGTGAGAGTGGGTTATTTCGGAACCCTAACAATAACTTACGAAAACAAGCCAAGGAAGGAAATTACGAGTCGGGGAGCACTTACGTTAGCTGAGAACGGAGCCAAACAGAAGGCGGACTGGCAACACAGTGGAACCCTAATGGAGAGAGAGCGGCTGCGGCTTTAAGCACCAAGGTAGCAGAAATCTGAAAAGTGTGGAATTAGGTCAGACTCGGTGGCTTTATCTTTTGGGCCAGCCCTAAGGCCCAATAGCTTAAGGGCAGCCCTTAAAGCTTTAGGGCAGGAAAACTGGGCCTTACATTCTCCCCGACATTAAAAATTTTTGACCTCGAAAATGAAAACTTACTAGGTAAAAAGATGTGGGTGTGATTTCCTCATGTCCTCCTCTAACTCCCAAGTCGAGTCACCTATCCTCCGATCCCATATGACTTTAACAAGGCTGACTGCTTTTCCTCGGCGTTCTTCAACCTTACTTTCCTCTAAAGCGATGGGTGGTACTTCCACTGTGAGATCTTCCCTGATCTATATATCCTCGGCCTCTAACACATGAGACGGGTCAAACACATACTTCCTCAGCTAGGAGACATGGAACACTGGGTGAAGGTTCGCCAACTGTGGGGGTAAGACTATCTCGTAAGCCACCGGCCCAATCCTCCTCGTGATCTGATAGGGGCCAAGGAACTTGGGTGAAAGCTTCCTTGAGCAGAGGGCCCTTCCCACGCCCGTGGTTTGGGTCACCCTCAAGAATACATGATCTCCCACTGCAAACTCTAAAGGCCTCCTCCTGCAGTCCGCATAGGCCTTCTGCCTACTCTGAGAAGCCTGCATCCTATCTCTCACCATCCTCACCTTCTCGGTGGTCTGCTCTAACAATTCTGGTCTGACCAACACCGCTTATCCATCATGATACCAACAAAGAGGAGTCCTACACCTCCTGCTATAAAGAGCCTCGTATGGCGCCATGCCGATGCTCGCATGAAAACTGTTGTTGTAGGTAAACTCTATCAAAGGCAACACCTCATCCCAAGCTCCCAGGTGATCTAATATGCAAGTCCTCAACAAATCCTCTAATGACTGAATCGTCCTCTCAGACTGGCCATCGATCTGAGGGTGATAGGCTGAGCTCATAGTGAGCTTGCTCCCCAAAGCACTCTGTAGCGTCTACTAAAACCAAGACGTGAATCACGGATCTCTATCTGACACGATACTCGACGGTACCCCGTGCAACCTCACTATTTCTCTGATGTACAATTGAGCCAGCTTGGCCATAGGCATTCTTAAGTTCATCGCCAAGAAGTGAGCACTCTTGGTCAGTCGATCCACTATCACCCAGATGGTGTCATGTCCTCTAAAAGTCCGTGGCAAATGGGTCACAAAGTCTATGGAAATGTTGTCCCATTTCCATACTAGTATCTCCAAAGGCTGTAGAATTCCACCGGGTCTCTGGTGCTCCACCTTCGCCTTCTGATAAGTCAGACAGGCTGATACAAACTGTGTCACATCCTTCTTCATTCCCTGCCACCAGAAGTTTTCCTTGAGATCTTGGTACATCTTAGTCATGCCATAATCCAGACTAAGACGGCTTTTGTGTCCTTCCTCAAGGATCAACTTCTTCACCTCTGCATCATTAGGTAAACAGATTCTGCCCTGAAACCTCAGTATACCATCATCACCCACAGCAAAGTCTCTAACCTCGTCTGACCCAAGTTGTTCTCTAACTTTGTTCAAACTGGCGTCTAATGACTGCCTCTCCCTGATTGAGTCCAAGAAGTCACTAGATATAGTAAGGGTACTACATCTAATGGACTCGGGCCCCAACTCAACCTGTAGCCTCATGTCTCTGAACTTTTTCTAGTAGTTCCACCTCCTTAATCATGAGGTGTGTTGTATGTACAGTCTTCCTACTCTGGGCATCTGCTACCACGTTTGCCTTCCCTGGATGATATAGGAGCTCGAAGTCATAATCTTTCAGGAACTCCATCCATCTCCTATGCCTCATGTTCAGCTCCTTCTGGTCAAACAAATACTTTAAAATTTTGTGGTCGCTGAACACACGAAACTGAGCACCATAAAGATAATGCCTCCAAATCTTCAAGGCAAAGAATATCGCTGCCAACTCTAGGTCATGAGTGGGGTAATTACGCTCAAGCACCTTAAGCTGTCTTGAAGCATACGCCACTGCTTTCTTTTCTTGCATCAAAACACAACCAAGCCCGAGATGAGACACGCAGTAGACTTCAAATGGTTTTCCCACATCCGAAATTACCAATATAGGAGCACTCGTCAATCTCCTCTTTAGCTCTTGAAAGCTCTCCTCACACTTGTTTATCCAAGTTAAAGGTTGGTCCTTCCGGGTAAGCAAAGTCAGAGGTGCCACTATCTTGGAGAATCCCTATATGAACCTCCTATAGTAGCCCGCTAACCCCACAAAGCTCTTGATCTCTGTGGCCGACTTAGGACTTTCCCACTTTACCATTGCCTCGACCTTTGCCGGGTCCACTGCAATCCCTTGGGCGGATATCACATACCCCAAAAACTGAACCTCACCCATCCAGAACTCGCACTTAGACAACTTGGCATACAACTGCTTCTCTCTCAAAACACCGAGCACCAACCTCAGGTATTCTGCATGCTCCTCCTGAGTCTTGGAGTATATAAGGATGTCGTCTATGAAGACTACGACAAACTTATCTAGGAAGGGCCGGAAGGTCCTGTTCATGTAGTCCATGAACACCGTCGGAGCGTTGGTAACACCAAACGGCATAACCACATACTCATAGTGGCCATACCTGGACCTGAAAGCCGTCTTCTGCACATCATCAGCCTTCACCAAAATCTGATGGTATCCCGATTGCAAATCTATCTTCGAAAATACCGATGACCCATGTAGCTGATCCATTAAGTCATCAATTCTCGGAAGCGGATACTTATTCTTGATCGTCATCTTGTTCAGTTGCCTGTAGTCCACACACAGACGCGAACTCCCATCCTTCTTCTTTACCAATAGCACTGGCGCTCCCCAAGGCGAAGTGTTGGGCCGGATAAACTGCTTCGCCATCAGTTCCTCTATTTGCTTCTTAAGTTCGACCAACTCTATCAAAGCCATGCCATATGGGGCCATCGACACCGGGCCTGTCCCTGGCACTAGATCTATAGAGAACTCCACTTCTCTACTGGGAGTCAATCCTAGCACCTCATTTGGAAACACGTCTTCAAACTCATGTACCACAGGTATAACTGATGTTCCTTCTCTCTCTCACCTCCATGCGGACAAAGCTTATAAAGCACTGTGCGCCAATCTGGATCTCCTTCACTACCCTTTGAGGAGACACCAACTCTAGTTCCTCTGAGTCGGGGAACAACAACCTCTTCTCCCGACAATCTATCAAAATGCGATTGGCAGAGAGCCAATCCATCCCTAAGATCACCTACAACTCCAGTAGAGGCAGGCAGATTAGATTTACCTTGTACATGCGTCCCTCTACCTCTACTGGAAGCCTAGCACACAAGGACGACGTCTTGACCAGACCCGACGTCGGGGTAGATACTGCAAGTTCACACTACAGCTCGTGCACCGGCAGACCCAAACGCTCCACACAAGCAATTGACATAAAAGAGTGTGTCGCTCCAAAATCAAACAGTACACACAAAGATTCACTCGTTATCATGCATCGACCCATAACAAGATTACCTAAGCCTGCAACCTCTGCTCCGGTCATGGCATATACCCTGCCTGTCGCCTGAGGCTTGTTGCCTCTATCTCTCTGCTAGTGCTGGTGAGAAGCCTGAACTGGAGGGCGTGTTGCTGCCCTAGCAAGGGTGGGACAATCCTTCCCAAAGTGGCCTTCCTTGCCACAGTTGTTGCATTTGTAGTAACCCTCTATACGTGGACAAGCGCTCCTCAAATGGGGTCCTCCACATATGTAACACTGAACTCGACCCTACTGAGGAGAAAAACTCCTAGACCTCTGAGACTGATGGTGGAGTCTATCATATGGTCTCCTCCGCTCCTCATGTTTGGGCTTGGATCCAGATGGTCCACCAATCCTTTGAGGCGG
The DNA here is from genome assembly GCF_037176805.1 of Vigna unguiculata. NCBI lineage: Eukaryota > Viridiplantae > Streptophyta > Magnoliopsida > Fabales > Fabaceae > Vigna > Vigna unguiculata. The sequence continues at coordinate 29,276,865 of NC_140799.1, read as the reverse complement.
CTGTGGCTGCTGTGGGCGCTGACCTTCCACCTCACGCTTCATCTTCTCCATCACTCTGGCCTTCTCCACTAGAGCGGCAAAATCCTTGATTGAAAAGAGAGCCATCATCAAGTGGATGTCACCACGAAGCCCATTCTAGAACTTCTTGCATTGCCACTCCTCATCGAGCGACAGAGTGTAGAAACGGCTGAGGTGTTTGAACCTCTCAGCATACTCTGTTACAGTCTTCCCTCCCTGGGTCAACTGGAGGAACTCCACCTCCTTGAGGTACCGGATGTTGTCTGGGAAGTACTCTGAGAGGAATCTCTCTCTGAAAGCCTCCCATGTCACTGTCTCATCCAGGATGGATTTAGTGCTGCTCCACCAATTCTTCGCCTCCCCCGTGAGCATATACACTGAAAATGCCAGTCTGTTCTCCGCGGGGCACATCTTTGCATCATAGATGCGCTCCAGGTCCTTCAACCATTGGTCTGCGACGTCAGGACTAGTCTTGCCATCAAACTTCGCTGGGTGGTGCTTCAGAAAATCTTCCAAGCTCCACTCCCTGACTATAGGTCGTGGTTCAGGACCAAATATAGGGGTCGTTGCCCTGTTCTCCTCCTATTGGCGGAGGGCCTCCATATGCTGCATGTGTGCATCCTCGACAGCCACACGTGCAGCCTCCATCTGCTACATCACTACCTGTTATTGCTCAAGCGACGCCGCTTGTCGTTGCATTGATGCCTCATGTTGCTGCATCATAACTGTGTTTTGCTGTGTCAAGGCAACTACCATCGCCTCTATTGCCCTGGCGATATCGGGCACGTCACCTTGGGACGATTGCGAAGTCCTACGAGGAGGTGCCATAGTTCACTAGCACACAGAAAATCACTTGGTTAGGCTCGATAAAGACAAGAATTTAACGAAGAATACTTAGAAGACATAGAGAAAACTAAGCGGACATCCAAGTCCACAGACCTAAGGAATGACCGCTCTGATACCATAAATGTAACGCCCCATTTAATTTAATGCGCAAAATTAAAGGAAACGTCACACAGAGATAACAATGTAGCGTAGTCCTGGGGTTCTTAACACAACCTCTACAAATCCGGGCACACCACGATACCAAAGGAAAACTAAATAAAAGTCTAACAATAGAGAGTAGATCAAGAAGGAATGAAACAATACACGGGCCATAGCCCTAAGGAAACCATGAAGAGAATAAAAATCCAGCCCAGATGGCTAAGCAGCGGAATCGCCATTTCCTTGCTGACCACGAGAACCTCGCCCATCTGCTCCCATCAATCACATTGATGATCATCACGAGGAAGAGTAGCCACATACAATACAACCATACAACAAAACGAGTAAGCTAGAGCCGACAACATATTCATCATACGGTCAAATATATTTTCACCATCTAATATTCATACAACATCCACGCATGTTAAGACTTTTCAATCAATACACTACGACTCGACTCGACTCATCCGGATACGTATAACCTGGTCAGATTCAGCGGATGCTTGCACTTGTGGTGGATACCTCTGCTCACCCCCGAGTTATGTGTTACAAGTGTTACAATGAATCAGTTTTTCCGTCACCACAAGGTTAGCCTTTAATGAATTTCAAGCCTCCTGCTACCCTCACCACAGAAGTCAGTCAGCTCTACGTGAGACTAACAGACTCCTTAGAGTGTCAGGATGCAACCTTACCTTGAATCCTTACCTAGTTATACAGATGGGGCACCACCATGGACACACACTAACAGGGGCCATGGAATTACGTCCCGACCACTGAAGCGCAACCCTGAAAGTCTCACCTAGAGACCCCAAGGAATTATGCATTGACACGGACCAACATACATAAACAACCAAGAATTTATACATACGTTGCACATAAGATTTCAAAACAAAACCCATAACAAATCCTCATTTCTCATATGTTGAATCATTACCAACTCGTTATTCCCAATCATGAGTAAAGTGTTTCTCCACATACCAACCATACCAAAGGTTTACCAACCACCAAGATTCATTGTTGCTCATGCCAAGTTGGTGACCACACGCACATACATATGTACCCAACTTCTCATATACAATTCATGTAGAAATCATGCTAAGCTCACAATTCCCCCACATATAATTTCCTCCCAACATGCACACTCATTCCTCCTCATGCCATCATATAATAGTACAATAGAACATAGTTCAACCACGAAAAGACAGGAAAAACCCCAAACCGAACGCATTCTCGCTCAACCCGTCCCTCAAGCTGAGGAGCCTCGCCCAGGCGATAGTCTCTCGCTCAGGAGAGTCCTCTCCGCCTAGGCAAGAGTTCGCGAATCTGGAACAGGAGCCTCCGCACGTTCTCGCTTACGCGAGACTCACCTCGCCTGGGTGAGACGCTCGCTTGCTTGAAATTGAGCGAGTCGCCTAGGCGGCCATTTGCGCGAGAAGGCCTGGGCGAGCCTCTGCCCACCTCGCCTGGGCGAGTTTAACAGTCGCCGCCACTGCCATGTATGGAACAGTCGTATTTTACACATGCCAACAACAACACCAACCACCTCAAGCATTCTCAACAACACACAAGTTCAAGAATCATAAAAATGTACCGTAAAACAGTTTACAAACACATTAACAAAGAGGTTCTAGCTTGTCGTACTTGGACAAGCTAGCTGGAAACCTCGACACCCAAACTTGTGAGTACGAACAACTTCTAGGAACGGGCTCGAAGTTGGAAAATAGTGTGAGAGTGGGTCATTTCGGAACCCTAACAACAACTTACGAAAACAGACCAAGGAAGGAAACTACGAGTCGGAGAGCACTTACGTGAGCTAAGAACGGGGCCAAACGGAAGGCGAACTGGCAACACAACAAAACCCTAACGAAGAGAGAGCGACTGCGGTTCTAAGCACCAAGGTAGCAGAAATCTCAAAAGTGTGGAATTAGGTCAGACTCGGTGGCTTTATCTTTTGTGCCAGCCCTAAGGCCCAATAGCTCAAGGGAAGCCCTTAAAGCTTTAGGGCAGGAAAACTGGGCCTTACAGAGTGAGAGATTAGTACAACATCTAATGAACTCAAAAGACAATAGGTTAGAAAACAAATAATTTTTTGATTCTTTATTATATTAAATTATATATTTTATTATTTATTAACATTAAATATTATAATTTAAAAAAGAAATAAAAAATAAAAAAATACCCAATTTAATTTTCATCTATTACCTATATATATTATATATAATTTAGAAAATGTAAACATATAATTAAAAAAATTAAAAAATTTGAAGGTCATGGCCTTAAATGCTCCATCTAGCCTTTACCATTAAGAAAAAGCATAATGGAGAAAAAAACCAGTGTCAAAATCCTTCGCTACTAGGAATGTTAAAATTGGCCAGCCTGACCCGTTTTGGCCCAGCCCCTTTTTTGCCCACCAATTGGCAGGCTGAAGAGTTAGACTCGTCTCACCAATGGGTGGGTTGGCAGGCTGGCCCACCATTTTCCTCTCTTTTTTTTTGGCTTTCTAACATTTTTGATAAAAAAAAATCCATGAAACCAAGTTTCTCTTCTTCTTCTTGGTGATCCAATGTACTGCAAAACAAATAAAACTAACAAATACTTCTCTCAAACAAAACACATCTTATATGCATATTTGGGTATAGGATAACAAAGACATCCCCAATTCAAAAAAAAAAAAAATCACAAGCGAGCAACCACAAATTTCCACCCAACCTATGCACCAGATCACCACAGCAAAATATGAAAATCCCCAATTCGCACATCACAACGCAAGTACACATCATAGATTCACAACACAAGTTTGAAGTAAATAAAACCCTAATTTTGCTCAGGAAAATGAAGATTCGAAGGAATAATCAATTCAAAACCTTAATTTTGATAAGAAAATCAAGGAAATCCCACAAAAGACGAACCTATGCATGTGGTGGAACCTATCGTCGTGGTCGTCGTCGAAAAAAGAACACAAACTCATCATCGTGGTTATTGTGAGCATTGTGTGTGGTGGTGTGCTTGTGGGCTTTGTACCTTTGTTCTAGTTGAAGAAGAAGAAGAGTCCTTCTGGTCGAAGAAGAAGAACAGAGATAATTGGCTGAGGCTTCTTTCTCTTCTCTAAGAAAATGACCAAGTAACACAAAATGTGCGTAAATGAGTGAAGAAACAACACTACAACAAATGTCAATATATAAAAAAAAAACTCTTAATTGAAGCGGGTTGGCGCGCTATAACAAGCTAAAGGGTCGGGCGTAAGGATGGCAACGGGTCGGGTCAGGCACAGATAGTGCCTACCCGCAACCCGACCCGCCAAAAAAAAAATCTGCCTGCTACCCGCCCATTTACCCGCCAGGTATCCGCTTAAAAAATACTCATGGATATTTTTAAAATCCGCGGGTACCCGTGGATACCCGATACCCGCAAATATTTAAAAAAATTTATATTTTATAAATTTTTTAATATAGAATTATAAAAATAAAATATAAAATTAAATTAAATTAAATTATAATTATAATTATAATTAAATTTTTCATACTAAAATATAGGGTTAAATATGTTTTTGGTCCCTTAAGTTTCAGCGAAATTTGGAATTAGTCCCTTATCAAAACTTTTGACCAATTTAGTCCTTCATCTTTCAAAATGCATGAATCTAGTCCTTTTAACCAAATTTTGTTAAGTTTATCTGACGTTTCAAGCACATTTCATGATAGTATTTAAATTATTTACACTGTTTGACACATTTTTGCTTCAATTTTAACTTAAATACTATCATGAAATGTGCTTGAAACGTCAGATAAACTTAACAAAATTTGGTTAAAATGACTAAATTCACGCATTTTAAAAGATGAAGGACTAAATTGTATAAAGTTTTGATGAGGGACTAATTCCAAAATTCACTAAAACTTGAAGGACCAAAAACATATTTAACCCTAAAATATACTGCTAATTTTAATTTTAATTAAATTTAACTTAATAAAATATAAATTAAATTTTAATTTTAATTTTTTTACGGGTAACGGGTACCCACGGGTACGGATAATATGATACCCGTACTCGACCCGTTTATAAGCGGGTATTAAAATACCCGCTACCCGCGGGTATTAAAATACCCGCTACCCGCGGGTATTAAAATACCCGCTACCCGCGGGTATTAACTATCCATCACGAATTTTATTCGCGGATATCCGCGGACATGAATATTTTTATCATCCCTAGTCGGGCAAGGCGGGTTGGGCAGATTGGTGGGTTCAAAATTGCAACATGGCCCACCTTTTTTATGGTGGGTTGGCAAGCCGGTCCGACAAACTAGCGAACCTGTCCCGCTTTGACATTCTATTCTCTATGATAAGAAATATAACCCATAGAAAAGTGAAAAAAAAAGAAGAAAAGTACTAACACAACATTTTGACATGTAAAATATTTTTTGTTACTATTATAATTAGTTGAGCATACTAATGAAAACGGGGCAAAATTGAAATAACTTTGATTATCTCATTCTCTTACAAGTAAGTACAAATGACCATCATCTTTATTTTGATATCCGGTAGGTATGAATTTGTTATCCCGTCTCCAACCAAATATTAATTAAACAATTTTTTTACATAAAAAAAAGTCATAACCAAATAGACAAATTACCATATTATTAAGTATTAAATATCATAACGATACTGAATGTTATTACATTTAATATAAAAAATAATAAAAATTAATAATAATAAAAATTAAAATATCAAATAACAACGAATAAAAATTCAATAATTATAAAAAAATTACAAAAAATGAAATATATGATAATATAAGTTACTAAATTAAAGATCAAATAAAAATTAATATAATTTTTATAAATTATATGACAAATTTAAAAAAAATGTAATTTAAATGAAGAGTACAAAAGGGATATAACTAGCGATATATATATATATATATATATATATATTCAATTTAAAAAATCCAGTATCATTTATTAATAATTTGGGGTAGTCCGGCCATAGGTAATATTTAAGTATCATTTTCTCCAATTTGAGGAGCGGAGGTAACAATGTCTGTTTTACCTTGTTGTAATCGCTGCACGCAATCAGTAGTTGTCTCTGTGGTCACCATTCTTGTGCTGTTCCACCAAACTTGCTGTGCTAAGCATCGCGCATCCTGTCCATCTTCTTCGTGCGGCGAAATTCACGAAATAAAACATCCATTCCGACTGAAAGACGACCCTCGAGATTGCGGCCTTCCCGAGTATGAATTTGATTGCGTGAATAACAGACCATTAGTTACACTGTTTTCAGGGAAATACTTTGTGGAAGAAATCAATTACGATAGGTACCAAATCCGACTGATTGATCCGGGTGTTGTGGAGGACACTTCTTGCTCTTTTCCTCGCTATTTCTTATCCACACAAAATTTCAGTGGATATGACGATGATCTGCTGGCTACGTTGTCTGGGGAGGACTATGAGTCTGAGACTGCCAAAGTAGCGTTTGGGGAGAATGTGTATGAGCCTGCAAAAGTGGTGTTTCTAAATTGTAGTGATCGAGTGAGTGATGATCCTCGATATGTGGAAGTGAAATCCGGCGGTTGTGATTCCGGAGGCTATATCTACGCCGTTGTGGATCGCGGTAAGAAGTTTCATCCGGAATTTACAGTGATGGACGTGAAGGCAGGGTGCAGTTTAAAGGTTGCTACCTTCGCAAACTGGACACATGGTGTTTCCTATAGAGAGTCGACAGATAACAGGAACGTTTCTTATGCTGATATCCTTAAATCTCTGGAAAAGGGATTTTGGTTGACTTGGTTACCACTTGTTTGTAGGGATCACTGTGGAAATGGTATCTCTTGCATCCTCAATCAAACCACACAAGAAATTCAGTGCATTGGTTGTCTTAGGATGAACTACTATGGCAGCAATTGTGGTGAGATTTGTTCTTCTGCCTCTCATGTTCATTTATCATTATTTATTTTTAAATATTTAAATTTTATAAAATGGGTAAATTTTAAAACTACAAATATGAATAAATTGTGTTTTGATTAACCAATTTGTGTTTCAAAACATCACTTTCCATAACGTGGTGAAGGTGTTCAGTCTTCCCTTTCTTATATTTAAAAAAAAAAATTAAAGGGTGAAACATAACTTCATTTTTAAAAAAAAATATATATATATATATATATATATAGAAAATAGAATATATATATATATATATATATATATTTTAAAGTAATCTGGTTATAAAAGAAGCTTAATTATGTCTTATTTTATAATAAATTTAAAAATTTTCAAATGAGTTAGTAAATTTTAATAGTCTATTAACTCTTTTAAATATTAAAATTTTTCAAATGAGTATTTGTTTTTATATTTTATTGTTAACTATTTGACGCGACAATTATTTTAGATTGTCATTTGCTTAAATTTGACCATATTATACTAAATCATATAATATTAAAAGATTTTAATGATGAGGATTTCCTTCAAGAATTTATTGTATTTATCGAAATTTATTTTTAAAACAAATTAAAATTATAAAATTAATATATATATATGATATAAAATTATAAAATTTGATAATAATTAAATTATTAAATATAAAATATAAATATAATTCTATAATTTGATTTCATAATTTTTAATTATCTAATTTTACAATTCATATTTTTATATTCTACCTCCTTTTAATTTTATAATGACATAATATCATAATTTCAAAATTTATACTTTTCAATCTTACCATTTCGTAATTTTTTTATTTTTGTAATTTTATAATTTCATAATTTCATAATTATATAATTTTATAAATTTATAATGACTTAATTATAAAATATGGAAATATTTACGGTGAAAATAGTTAATTAAAAAATTATCAAATTATTTTATTTTATATTTAATAATTTAATATTTTTATTATTATCTAATTATCTAATTTTATATTTTATATTTTATATTTTTTCTTTTAATTTTTTATTTTTAATTTTATATTTTGAATTTGGTTTAAGAATAATTTTCGTTTAAGTATAATAAATCTTTGATGGAGATCTTCATCCTTAAAGTCTTTTGTAATCAAGTATTGTGTAGTCCGACATTAAGCAGAATGACATTGTAAGATAACTCCCACCTCATATAAATACCCGTAAATCTTAAAATATCAATCCTAACTCTAACAACAGATACATAATTGAAAAGTTTTAAAATTTTAATTGAAAGTTTCGAATTTATCTAGGACTCAAAATATAATTAAGTCTATAAAAAAATTTATGTTTCTAAATTACTATTTATTTAATTCCAGTAAATGTTCAATCTTCCCTTTTTTTTATATTTTTTAAAAAGAAATCATATTTGAAACATAACTTCACTTTAAAACAAAAAATATAGAAAACATTTTTTTAAAGCAATCTGTTTATAAAAAAATCGATGTTCTAAATCACTATTTATTTATTTTCAATTTTTTTAAATTTACTAATTTTTGTTTAAAAATATTTACGTGAATGTAGAAAAAGATAAATACTTTAAGGTGTTAAGATTCCAATTTTTTGTATTTTTAAAATAAAAAATATATATTTTAAAACAAAACCTCCGTTTAGAAAAATAGAAAGTAAAATTATATTTTAAAACCTTCTTTTATTAAGACTTTATGTTTTAAAACACATCTTATTTATTTCTTGTAAATTTAGTAAACTATACTAATTTCCTAAAATACGGCCAATATAGAAAATCCTAGATAAAATTTGGTTTAATTATACATTTGGTCCCATTTTTATAATAAAATCTCAATTTAGTTTCGCTATTGTTTTTATTTTAATTTGGTCTCTATTTTGGAAAATTTGATCTGAATTTAGTCATTTCCGTTAGTGATACAGTAACAACGTTAAATGGAATGTCACGTGTCGGTTCCCAGATTTTTTGATTTTCTTTTTGAATTTTTTATTAATTTTTTTTATTTTTTATTTATTTTTTGAATTATTTTAAAAAATAAAAAAATTGCCACGTGTCAAGCTTTCGTCGTACCACATGGCAGTGAAGAGTGATGTGACAGTGATAATGTCACGTGTCAATATTATGCCAGGTGTCATCTCTTCCATCTCGATTTGGTACCTGTATTCTAATTTTTGTCTCAATTTAGTTTCTATTTTTGTAAAAATGGTGTAATATTGTCCCTCTCCAAATTGAAACAAAAATTAATTTTTATATAAATGTTATACAAATATTTTTATTAAATTTGATATTTTTATTCAAATTAATATTTTTATTATATATTTTCAAATAACTAAGTTTATTTAAATTTGTGTTTCACATTCAACTTTACTTAAAATTGTTTTCAATCTTTAAATTTATTATGTTTTTTATTGTTACATGAACTAGTTAAAATTATTTTTAAAATTTTTACAATTTTTATTTTTACACCAATTAAAACATTTGTGTACAAATTATTGAACTTTACACATTTTAAAAATATACAATTATTTGAAATATAAACTCAAATTAAAAACCAATATTAAAGTACGATATAATAAATATCAATATAATTTATGAATTTCTTTTCTATTAACATTATTTTCTATTAACAACTTTAAAACAATTTTAAATAAAGTTCAATGTAAATATTAATTAAATGAACTTAATTTTGTTAAAAATATTTATTTGAAATATCAATTTTGATAGAAATATCTGTGTACATTTATATAGAAATTAAATTTGATTTCAATTTGGAAAAGGACAAAATTACTTAATTTTTACAAAAATTGGGACTGAATTGAGACAAAAATTAAAATAAAGGGACAAAATTGAGAAAGTAGAAATGGCACATGACATATAAGTGACACATCACTTTGTCACTGCATATGGCATGATGACAGCTTGACACGTGACAATTTTTTTTTTAAATTCAAAAATCTAAAGAATAAAAAAAAGGTCAAAAAAAGTCATGAACTAACACGTGACACTCCTCTAACGTAGAGCTGTCAAAACGGGTAATCCGACCCGACCCAACTTGACCCACCACGGGTTGATGATTTAGTGAGCCAACCCATACTAGCTCACTTTTTAGCGAGTCAAAAAAATGTGAACCCGACCCGGCCCACCACGGGTTGGCTCACGGGTTTACTTATTTAAAAAAAAATTATTTTTATTTTTTTTCAGTAAAAAAAATTGTAATTCTTATTAAAATCTAAATAAACTTTAATACAATCCAAATACAAACCAAAATAAAAAATATACAAATTATTTATGTATTAGATAAAAAAAACCTAACATGACCCAAATATAAAGCCCAACTTAATAAAAAAAAGTAAAAACACTTGTGTGACCCTTTTATCTACGGGTTGGTGAGCCAACCTTGCTCACCATGGGTTCAACCCGGATGAGCCAAGTTCTAAATGAGTCAGGTCAAAAATCAACAAGTATTAAAATTTGTAAAAAAATTTCAACCCAACCCGGCCCAAACCCGTGGTAAGCCAGGTTGGCTCGCGGGTTTTAACCCATTTTGACAGCTCTACTCTAACGGCGTTATTGTACTATTAACAGAAGGAACCAAATTGAGACAAAAAAAAAATAAAAGGACAAAATTGAAATTTTTTTTATAAAAATGGGGACCAAAGACATATGATTAAACCATAAAATTTTATTAATTTCGTAATAAGCTTTCAAGTTTAATTATGGTTAGCATATAATTGATATAAACTTAAATAATAATAATGCTTTTCTAGATATTATATATATATATATATATATTGAATATATATTTTTAAGGTTGAACTAAATTTTAGCATCTTCTAAATTAAATTTGGATAAGCTGGAGTGAATTAGTTTTCAATTTATATGTAAATAGTATAATATTTTAACTAATTTTTATCTTTATATAAATATTTTCTTTTTATTATTTTAGGAACGCTATCTTTAATTGAAGAATACCTTACAGGTACGCGCGCTAAATTGTCTCATGAGAATTCAAACTAATTTTTATTTTGAACTATATTTGAGTTCATAAAAGGGAAATTTTACAAATTAATTTGTAGACTATAAATTTATGTGTCTTGCTATAAATTTTAGATGTGTCTTGTAAAAGGATCCTTCGGAAAATAATGATTAAACATACCTAAGAATGTCTTATATTAACAAGAATTTGAAGTGTTGAATCTGAAAACAAGCATTTAAAGGACCTAAATATTATGTCTTATACCTAGACCAAGATTAACAGTTTTTTTAACATATCTAAATATAATTTTAACAACATTTATATCTATTTTTTTGGATCTGGCTTAAAACGAGCACACAGACAAATTAAACATTATGTTAGGTCTAAATGTAATGAGATATAACAATGACTATATCATTTGATTCTATTTATACGATTCACTAGTTTAGACTCTTTTTCCAATCCTAAGGATGCATTAGGATGCATTGGTGTTTTTATCTCCTTTGCATCTTCCACGTTAAGCTTAGTGAGTAGTTCTTTAACATATTTAGTGTGATGGATGTAAACATGTTCCTTAGCTTGTTTTATTTGTAGGCCTAAGAAAATTTTAGCTCTCCAATCATGCTCATTTCAAACTCATTTTACATTAGATTTGAAAATACCTCACATAATGATTCATTGGTGACACCAAATATAATATCATCTATATAAATTTGTATTAATATGAATTCATCAAAGTAGTGTTTCCTAAATACTGTAGTGTCTATGTGATCTCTAGTAAAACTCTTCTCAATTAGCAAGAGACTCAATTTCTCATACCAAGCTCTAGAAGCTTCCTTACGGTATAAGGCGTTATTTAGTTTAAAAACATGGTCTAGATGTTTTGAATCTTCAAAACCAGCTGAGTTGTTCTACATATAGTTCTTCCTTGATGAAACCATTTAGAAATGCACTTTTTACATTCATTTGATATAATTTTATAAAAAAAAATGTTAGTTATGAAAAAATGGGACAAATATATGAAATCACATAGGGATGCCTATAGTGTAGAACACCATAGAAAATCTTGTATCACCATTTGCAACAAAAGAATAGATTAATGAGTTTAAAATATTTTTTACTTCAAACGTCCTAGATTAGACATAAAACGTTCATATTTGTATTAAACAACATCCATCTCAATGTAAATATAAGGTGTAATTACTCCTTTAGTCCCAATTTTGGTTAGAAAGTTTCATGTCGATCGCCCACATAGCTTTTTGTTTTAATTGAGTCTCAATTTTTGTAAAATTGACTGAAATCCATTAATATCTTAGAAACATCATTACTGTTAGTGTCACATGTCAATTCGTAGTTATTTTATTTCATTTTTTTAATTTTTTAATTTTTTTTTGTAATTTGTTTTTATTCACGTGTCAGGTTTCATGGTGTGACACATGTCAATATCAGTATAAAGTGTCATTGTCTTGTATTCAATTTAGTCCCTATATATATTTTTTTATTCAATTTAGCCCAAAGTATTTTCGAAATGGAACAATATTGTCCCTCTCTGAATTGAGATCAAATTTAATATTTATTTAAATATTATACTCATATTTTTATTAAATTGACTTTTTAACATATTATATTTTGTATATATTTTTCAATTATATAACAAAAAATGATTTCTTAAATTATTTTCATTTTAAATTTTAATATTTTTAAGCCACAAAAATAGTTATTCTATATTTTATTTCGTTTTTAGTTCTGATATTATTTTATTATTTATCGTATAAATATTATTATATTTATTAATTAAATTTAAGTTTCATTTATAAAAATAGAGTTTTTAAAACTACTATATTGTTAATTTATATGTTATGATAAGATTAATAGTTTAAAACTAATACAATAGAACATTTAATCTCAGTGTTCAAAACAATTGATCTAATGTATAAATAATGTATAAAGTATATTAATATAGTCTTACAAAAGATGAGACTATAAAAATATATCATTTATTCACTCGAACTAAACTAACAAGCATACAAAACTAACCACTTACTTTATGACCTTTCATATACTCTAATCGATGATTCTTTATCTTCTAGAGGTGCTTCTAAACCTACAATTTCGTTTGATCCCATCGAATAGGTGATCATCGCAAAACAAAGAGGCAAACCACAAATACAACATAAAAAACAAAAAAGGGTAAGCTAGTGTATAAAAGAGTTATCCTACACAATTAAAGCATATTAAATATTACTAAGCAAGATTACCATATGGGAATACATATACACGCACAAATAGTTGACACTAACTCAATTATCCAAATACATGCCAATGATGTCAGACCCAATGTAGGTGTGAACCTGTGGTGGTTTCCAAGCTCTATAGAGTTTGACCTCAAGAGGTTATCATCCAACCACACACTATAACATCCCGGTTGGATATTACTAATTTAAATAATTAAAATAGGGATATAAGTATAAAATCGCATTTATGATAATTCCTTTTCCCTAAACGTGGGAAAATTTAAAACTTTTATTTCAACGCGCCAAACTAAAATAAACTCGCGGCGTTCAAGTATTACAACTATAAAATGTTTATAAAACTAATACAAATAATTCATAAGTGTTTCCCACTCCGTCTCTACGCATCCACCTGCTCACCTGCATCAATCCCTGCTCCCATGTAAAAGGTTACATAATCATCGCCAAACACACACAGATACGGTGAGCTCATGTAAATAAACAAATAAAACATTACATTAATAAAGCATCTCAAAACTATAAAACGTGTTAGCAAATTTCCCTTTTTCTCAGTTCCTCGGCTTTCAACCCTTTCGTTAGACGTCTATTGATTCTACACCCTTTGGTGAGTCCACTGATCGATCTTTGCTGCACGAGTGTCTACTCGCCCCTCCGACTACAGGCCATCACCTAATAGTCCACACGCGGGAATAAATTTGCCACGGCCTCACATCGCGACACCAAGTGGAGTTCCCCAAAACGAACAGGAGTCCGTAGTTGTCCCCGGACTATACCAAACTCAATTAGATGGACTGAAGAGGGCAATCATCTGAAACCTCGTCGTACGAGCCACAATTTCGCACACTCCACTGGACTTCCTAAACCACTAGGCTACAACCTAGAAAGGCCATGTGTTATCCCAATACAAGATACACTCGTAACTGGGCCCCAGCCAAAGCATCGCATCATGAACATCACCTCAAGTTGTGTAGAAATCCTTCCTAGCGCACCAACTCTGCACCAAAACCGCCTGGCGCGCCTCTCGCGTCGCAAGGCAGAGCCTGGTTCCAGACCGCCTGGCGGGCATCTCACACCGCCAGGCGCAACGCACCATACCAAAGCCCTGTCGCACTGTCACCGCCTAGTAGTCACCTCACGCCGCTAGGTGCCATACGCTCTCCAAAGCCTCTACCAGATCTTTTCTGCCTAGCGGGATCGCATTTTCCGCCAAGTGCCATGCGTTCCAAGCTTCTCTGGTTTTCCCTTATCACCTGACAGCCCATCCCAAGTCGCCAAGCAGCACACCCCAAGTCGCTAGGCGCCACACCAGTAGCGTCACTACTACTGGTTTTTGGCACTTTGAAGCAAATTCCAAAGAACCCCAAGCACTATACATACAATCCATAACATGAGATATGCTTATCCAATCATAATCACATGACTGGATCATAGTCCAACACAATCTTGAACAACCAAACAATATACAAAAGCAGGGAGAATATATAACCATTGCCCCAAAATATCGCACGGACAATCAAACAATAATAATGATAATAATAAAAAACACAACAATAATAACAATAATGATAATAATAATAATAATAAAACGAAATAATACAAATAATAATAAAAAAATAAAATGAAACGTTAATAGGAAAACAATAATACTAATAAGATAAAATAATAAGATAAATCAATAATAATAAAATAATAAAAATAAGACAATAATAACAAATAATAATGATAATAAAATCATAAATAAAATAAAACATTGATAATAATACAAATAATAATAAAATAATAGTAAATAAAATAAATAAAAAAATAATAATAATTAATAAAGATAAAGATAATTATAAAATCAAAATAATAATAGTAATAATAATAAAAATAATAATAGTAAAAATAATAATAATAATAATAATAATAATAAAATAATAACAAAATAATAATAATAATAATAATATAAATATAATAATAATGATTATTATAATATTAATAAGAGTAATAAAATGAAATTTTAAAAATAAAAATTATAATAATGAAAATAATAATAAAATAAAATGAAACAATAATAATAAAACAGTTAATAAAATAAAGTAATAATAATAATAATAATAATAAAATATTAATAATAATGATAAAATGAAGTAATAATAATAAAACAATAATAATAATAATGAAATCATCAATAAAACAAAACAATGATAATAATAACAATAATAATAAAATAATAGTAAAATAAAATAAATAAAATAATGATAATAATAATAAAGATAATTATAAAATAAAATAAAATGAGAATAATAGTAATATATTTAATAATAATAAATAATAAAAATAAAAATAGTAATAAAAATAATAATAATACTAATATAAATAATAATAATAATAATAATAATAATAATAATAAAACGAAATTTTAAAAATAAAAATAATAATGAAAATGAAGATAATCATAAAATAAAATAAAGCAATAATAATAAAACAGTGATATTAATAAAATAAAATAATAATGATAAAATAAAACAATAATAATGATAATAAAATCAATAAAAAATAACAATGATAATAAAAATAATATAATAAAATAATAGTAAAATAAAATAAAATAATAATACTAATAAATATAATTATAAAATGAAATGAAATTAATAATAATAATCAACATAATAATAATAATAAAAATAAAAATAAAAATAAAATAAATAAATAAATAAATAAAAATGATAGTAATTGTAATAATAGTAAAAGAAAATAATAATAATAATAATAATAGTAATAATGGTAAAAATAAAATAAAATTAATAATAAGAATAATATTAAGTGCGCTTTATTTAGAAAAAAAAAACTCTAAACAGCTCAATATAACGAAATCCTAAGTCCTTTCATATAATCAAGTACCCTCAACCACTTGAGCTAGAACAATTCCTTATCTTCTCTCTCTACATTATTTAATATAGAGATTTCCACCCTCGCATTTATTAAATAAATATTTATTTATTTATTTTTCTCAGGTCTTACACACGGTAAGTCCCCTTCGTGCCTAGGACCAAAATGATCCAATGCATAGGATCCCCTGCAATGTAACCTATTCTGCTATTAGACTTGTCAAATTGACCCACTTCTCTTGGTTTGGCCCTACCCTACATGGGTTGGGGCTAGAAAAGCCCTTCATTGAAAAAGCCCACAGGGCCAAAAAGCCCACAAAAGCCCTGTGGGATAGGGCTAGCTCATGGGCCTTTTTCTCAGAAAAAAAATAATCATTTTGAATATAAAAAAAAATTGAAAAAAATTGAATAAAAAACACAACAGAACACCGTATGCATCTTCACTGTTTTTTAGTCTCTTACATTAGCTTGGTCCCTATAGTTGGCAAAGTTGTGCGTCTCACCAACGGTTCCACCGCCATAGCTTTGGAATTTCTCTTGGGGATCATTGATGTTAACGCCGTAGTTGGTGAACATACTATTGCCACCTGTGCCTTTCTTTCCGTAGTTGGTGAAGCTAGAGGAGGCGACGTTGGACTCTGTTCCATAACATGTGAAGTCGTTTTTGGCTGCAAAGGAGTTCTTACCATAGCCCTGGAATGTCTGATCGCCTGCGTTTGAGTCCTCATTGTAGTTGGAGAACGACTGCTTCCTATTGACGTGTTGTCGGAGTAGGCGACGAATCACAGTTTAGCGACGTTCGAATTACTAGAGTAATTTTTGAAGTTGCTAGAGCCTTCCTTGGCACTCTTGGAGTCGTACGTGTTAAAGCTCTGTCGGCAACGTTGGTGCCGCTGGCATAGCCGGTGAAGCTTTCTTTGTGGTCAATGGATCCGCGACTGTATCCACAGAAAGCGTTGAACGGAGTGCTGAAGATGTCGTTGGAGTAGTTCTTGAAGGTGTCGATTCCGTCTACTCTATTGTTTCCATAGTTGGTGAAGTTCTGATCGTCGATGTAGGTTTGAAAATTCTCATCTTTGGTGTGTTTCTGGAGGCTTGGACGTACCTCCGGAAAGCAGAGAAGGTGCGCAGCGGAGCAGAACTCCAACAACCGTGTAGAGAGGGTGTTGGTGTCTGCAAGCTTTGTGAAAGAGGCGGCTTCGACGACGGTCATTGGGGAGGCCTTGGAAAGAAGGAATGAAGACTTTGGCAAGGTGTTGCGGATGAGAAGAAGAAGTTTAAGAGACTTTCAATATCCAGAGAGAAAATGACTTTTTATTGAAAAGGGGCTAAACCCACACTAATCCTGTCCCAACCCACTTCAGTCAAGGCTTTTGGGACTTGAGACTTTTAAAAAGCCCCTCATTAGATGGGTCATTGAAATGAGATTTAGTTTTAAAGAGGGCTAGGGTCGACCCATGGATTATGGGTTAAAATGACTGGTCTACTACCTGTTATACTTAAGTGTGAATATCTATTAAAGTTCAAGTACCTCCTTCTTGGACCTCCTCATGTCAAAAATATACTAACAATACCACCACAACCATCACTAGAAGGAATTTCTCCTTGAAATTCCTCAAACATCATCATCATCATACATACACATAACAATTTCACCTTAAACTCATAACAATTCATAGTCATGACATTAAAAAGTCCTTCACAACATTTTCGTATCAATTACTAACATTCAAAAATAGTCAAACAGGTCAAACATGCAAAAACGCCATTCTTCTCACAAAAAGTGGCGCTCAGCACAACTCTAATGCTGCTCAGCACAAACCTCTAAGCAAACCTAGCACTCAGGGGTACAAAGCCAACACTCAACACCAAACTTCTTAGCATAAGTGGCACTCAGCACCACAATGCCCTCGCTCAACGTTGTATCAGTTGATAACAACTCCATTTTATGTTGTGAACTTGGACCTGACCAGGCTTCAAATTGGTATCCTTTTCTCAATACAATGATTCAAAACAGTTTTACCACATGGTAGAGGGTGCCAATTTGTTCCATTGCTCTAATGCTAAATTCTCCTAGTCAAAACAAATCAAATAAGATCATTCAAACATGAATTAACATGTCAAATTTATGAAATAGTCCAATTCTAAATACAATCAATCATCACCGTGCAAAATAATCAAATTTATAAACTCATGAATACATTAAACCTTTTAATATTAAAATAATTGAGAATTTTACAAAGAATAAGAACGTGTCACCAAATTATTATATATAGTTAAACAAATATTTTTTTTCTTATATGATTTAAACAAATTAATTTAATTTAATTTAATAATAATTAATTAACTATATTATCACAATTTTTTTTCAACTTTTAATTATTTTTACTTATCTTATTCACATTTTTTTAAGGTTTCATTTTCACTTGGGAAACTCCTTATAATACTAGTAGAAACACATTAGGTGCATATATATTTATATCTTTCTATGATAATAAAGAATAATAAAAGTACAATTATAAAATTAAATATAAATAACTTTTAAAATGGTATTGTAGATATTTTTTTTATTTAAATATAAATAATTATTTTTATTATGGATAGTTATTCTAGTTTAAAACATCAATAAAATTAAAAATATATATATCAAATTCGAAACAAGGGTTAAATTTAAAAAAAAAAGGCAAAATTGATAAATAATTATTTTATTGTAGAAATATAATTACATACTAAAATGATAAAATGAAAAATAAATATGTATACAATTACTACAAGAAAACTCTTAAGTAATGATTAATTTTAGTGATAAAAATATATTTGAACACCAATTTTTTAATTAGAGACTAATTTAGAGACTAATTTCTTTGGTAGTTAAAATCTTAGTAGCTAATGTTAGTGACCAATTTAGACCAACTCATAATAAAAACAATTTTACCCATCAGTATAGAGATCAATTATAATTTTGAGACTATTTTAACTACAAATATTTTTTAGTTCATAAATTGGTATCTAAATTTGTCATCATGATAACTAATTATTTTTTATCACTAAAATTGATCATTATTAAAAAAAAATCTTATATTGAATTTCTTTTATACAATGGTATAGGTTAAAAATAATAAAATTATATATTCAAATCATTGATATTACTTTATTTTCATTTGAATGTGTCAAGTTTAAATAAAAATGTGAAAATTCATATACTATATTAAATATTAAATATAACATTTAATATAGTGATATGAATTTAAGGTAATATTCGACAACAATTTCTTTATAGAATATATTGGATTAACATTTATACATATTTAAATAATACATTATATTTGTGCAATATTTGTATCACAAGTTTTTAATATTAAGTGTTCTTTTGTCTTGATGTTATGCATATTTTTTTATTATTATTTAAGCAGTTTTTCTTTTTTGCAGGTTTTTTTGTTGGTATTATAAAAGGTAATGGAAGTTATTTATTTCTCCCTTTACTAAGTTACTCAATATATTAAATTAGTTCAGTTTTCCATGAATCAGCTTATTTATTTCATCAATTTATATGTTTTTTTTCATACACTTCAAATTTTGAATTAATCTTAAATTGACAGGATTTCTTCATACAATAAAAATCGTCAAACGATCATCACCGTATTGGAATATTGAGGGAGAATTTATAGGCGATGTAATTCTACCAATATTTATAGCAGCTAGATATTTATTCATAGTCCTACTTTTTCTAGTGCTAATCATCTATAAATGGCGTAAAAGACATTTTTCAAGTTTGAAAACATTGAAAAGTTTTTGTTAGACAACAATATAAATCCAATTAGATACGAGTACAAAACGGTCAAGAAAATAACTAGAGGTTTTAAAGTGAAGTTAGGAGAAGGAGGTTTTGGTTCTGTGTACAAAGGAAAGCTTCGAAGTGGGTTAGATGTTGCAGTAAAGATGTTGAGCAAATCTAAGAATAATGGACAAGAGTTTGTTAATGAAGTAGCTACCATCGGAAGAATACATCATGTGAATGTAGTAGGTTTTATTGGATATTGTGTTGAAGGAAAAAATCGTGGCTTGATTTATGAATACATGTCTAATGGGTCATTGGATAAATATATTTTCTCTAAAGAAGGAAGTGTTCTTCTAAGTTATGAGAAGATTTATGAAATATCTCTTGGAATTGCTCATGGGATAACATATTTACATCGAGGTTGTGATGTGCAAATTTTACATTTCGATATTAAGCCTCATAATATTCTTTTAGACGATAACTTTACTCCAAAGGTTTCAGATTTTGGGCTTGCAAAGTTGTATCCTACAAAGGATGGATCCATTATTTTGACTGCAATAAGAGGAACATTGGGTTACATGGCTCCAGAATTATTCTACAAAAATGTAGGTGGAGTTTCTTATAAAGCCGATGTTTATAGTTTTGGAATGCTTTTGATGGAAATGGCAAGTAGGAGGAAAAATTCAAATCCTCTTGCGGAACATTCAAGCCAACATTATTTTCCATTTTGGATCCATGATCAATTTAAAGAAGAGAAAGATATTGACATGAAAGATGCTTCAGAAACGGATAAGATTTTGATGAAAAAAATGTTCATAGTTGCACTTTGGTGTATACAATTCAAACCAAGTGATCGTCCATCAATGAGCAAGGTTGTAGAGATGCTTGAAGGAAAAGTTGAAACTCTTGAAATTCCTCCCAAACCTTCTTTTTATCTTCATGAAATATTAGAACATGATGGTACAATCAACTCATGGAGTGATTCAACTAGTTCTAATGTGAATGTTGATACAAACATGCCTAATCACTAGTTTTTGGAATCACTCATTTTGTACAAGTTATGCTCATACTCTTTTATGACTTCTTAATATTCTCAATGTGTTATTCTATAGTTTCAATTTTAATTTATACTCTTATCTTTAAAAATTAATTTCATCTTTTAAATTTTTTGAAGAGATTTTAAAGAATAATTTTCTTGATAATTTATAATTAGTTTTGTTAATAATTTAAATATATTAGTTATTAAAAATTATCATGATACAATTCACTTATTTATGAAATGCATTTATTATGTATAATAAATGATTAATATATACTCATTTTTCATTATTTAGAGATAAGGTTAATGAAATATATAGAGGTAAGATATAAGAGAAAGGAGAACATGAAGTGACGTGTAAAGGGAAATGGAAAGGATGGTAAGACGTGTTATGCAATGAAAAGTGGTAAAAAGAAAAGATGAGATTGGTGAGCTATCGTGAGAAATGTTAGAACCATGACGTAGAAAATAACTACAAAATCTTATTGACTTTAGCATCAAAGAGCTTTTGCAGCATCAAAGAGCTTTTGCAGGTGGATCTTTTTATGTGTTTCAATCATTAAAAGCGTCAAATAACAACTAAAAATATTAAGTAATTGTAGAAAAATAATAATTAAACGTATGACTGAAATATAAGTTATTAAATTAAATGTTAAATTTTTTTTTTAAATTATATTATGAATTAAAAATTATTTTAGTAATTTAAATAAAGAGTGGTAAACGGGATATAAGTAGAGACACACATATATAAATTTTGTGTCACCATAATCAATTTAAAACACAAAGTATCTTTATTGGTTAAAATAATTTTTTGGTCCCAATTTTCGTTAACTTTTGTTAAATAAGTCCTAATTTTGGTTTTATGTTTAAATATATCTCAATTTTCGTCAATTTTGTTCAATTGGATCATTTTTGCTAACATCGTTTATATCATTAACGACCATGAACAGTGACAGTCACAGTCACAGTCACGTGTCACTTCGTGATTTTTTTAAAAAAAAAATTGAATTTTTTTATTTTAATTTTTTTCAATTTTTTTAATTTTTTTTAAATATCCACATGTCAACCCAACAACATGCCATGTGTCAAAATCAATGTTCTATATTCAATTTGGTCCCTATATTTGTTATTTTTGTTTAATTTAGTCCTAATTTTTGTTAACCTGAATCAATTTGATCCCTCTCCAAATTGAAACCAAATTTATTTTTTATATTAAAATTTACATTTTTTATTGAATATTTTTATATAATATATTAAAATTCACATCATTATAACTTTGATATAAAAATTAAATTTGGTCACATCGATAGGAACTAACAAAATTGGTTAATTTTAAACAAAAATGGGACTAACAAAATTAACAAATATAAGGACCAAATTGAATATAGAACATTGATTTTGACACGTGACACGCGACTGGATTAGCACATGAACATTTAAAAAAAAAATTCAAAGAAATCACAAAGTAACACGTGACCGTTGCTCTTCATGAAATACAAAACCAAATTTAGAAAACCAAATTTAGGATTTATTTGATAAAATGTGACAATAATTGGACAAAAACTATTTTAACCTTGATTAATAGTTTGAGGCATCCGGCCTGTGCTAATATTTAAGCATCATTTTGTCCGATTTGAGGAGATGAGGTAACAATGGCTGTCTTACCTTGGTGCAGTCGCTGCGCACAATCGGTGGTTGTCTCTGTTGCCACCATTCTTGTGCTATTTCACCAAACTTGCAGTGCCAAGCATCGCACCTCCTGTCCATCTTCTTCGTGCGGCGAAATTCGCGACATAAGATATCCATTCCGACTGAAAAACGACCCTCGCGGTTGCGGCCTTCCCGGGTACGAATTTGAGTGCGTGAATAACAGAACACTGTTTACTCTGTTTTCAGGGAAATACTTTGTGGAGGAAATCAATTACGATAGGTATCAAATCCGGCTGATTGATCCGGGCGTTGTGAAGGACACTTCTTGCTCTTTTCCTCGCTATTTCTTGTGCACACGAAATTTCAGTGGATTTGATTATGATCCGCTGGCTATGTCTGGGGAGAAGTATGTGTTTGGGGAGGAGTATAAGTATAAGCCTGCAAAAGTAGTGTTTCTGAACTGCAGTAATGGAGTGAGTGATGATCCTCGATATGTGGAAGTGAAAGCCGACGGTTGTGATTCCGGGGGCCATATCTACGCCGTTCTGGTTGGCGGGGTTACCGCTGAGGGGTTTCCGGCGGTATTTACAGGGATGGACGTGAAGGTCGGGTGCAGATTGAAGGTTGCTACCTTCGCAAACTGGACACATGACAGGAAGGACTCCTGTGCTGTTATCCTCAAATCTCTTGAAGAAGGGTTTTGGTTGACTTGGTTACGACTTGCTTGTTGGGATCAGTGTGGAAAGGGTATGTCTTGCGCCTTCAATCAAACCACACAACAACTTCAATGCACCGATTGTGATATGTTCCACTTCTATATCCGGAATTGCGGTGAGAGTTGTTCTTCTACCTATGCCTCGTCCTTCCTAATCTTATCGTGTTCATTTCATCATTATTTATTTTAAAATTTCTAATTTTTATAAAATGGACAAAATTTAGAAATATAAATTTCAATAAATTGTGTTTTGATTAAAAACAATTATGTTTCAAAACATCATTGCGATAACGTGGTGAAGGTGTTCAGACTTTCCTTTCTTATATTTAAAAAAAATATATATTGTGAAATATAACTTCATTTTAAAAAAAAAAATAGAAAACAGATTTTTTTAATGCAATCTGTTTATAAACAATCTAGGTTCTAAAACACTATTTATTTATTTCTAGTAATTGTTTTAAAATTTACTAATTTTTGTTTTCAAAAATTTACCTGAAGGTAGAAAAACCTATAGGGTTGGTGTTAAGATTTAACTTTTTTATATTCTTAAAATTAAAAAAATTATATTGCTAAACAAAACCTCAGTTTAGAAAAATAGAAAGCAAAATTATATTTTTGAACTTTTTTTTTATTATGAATGTTCTAAAACACGGCTTATTTATTTCTTGTAAATTTTTTAAGATGTACTAATTTCCTAAAACATGGCCAATGCTGAAAATCATAGATAAAATTATATTAATTTCGAGATAAGCTTTCAAGTCGTTTGTACATAATTAAATATTAAATTAAATGATAATACTGCTTCTAAAAGTTATTTTATATGTAAATAATATAATATTTTAATTTACATGTTTATCTTTATATAAATATTTTCTTTTTATTATTTTAGGAAATTTATCACGAATTGAAGGATACCTTAAAGGTACGCGCACTAAACCATATGTCATCATTAACTTCTATCGAAACTATTTTCTCCATCCATAGTATTGTATTTATTTCTTAAAATTAAGTTTTAGGTAAAATTATAATTTTGGTTCCTTTACTCTTTTTATCAATGATTTTTTTTTCTTTCATTTTAATAACACTCCATTTAATTAATCCCTAATTAAAGAAAATATCATACAGATAATATAAGAGACAAAGTCCTGGAGTATAAATACTACTCCTTACAGTATCCAAGGCACTTAAAATGAAGTATTAAGGCACACCACGATGTCATAGACTAAACCAGATACAAGTTACACAGTACTTAAATAAACATCCAAAGAGCGAGCAAGATATTACATGGGCCATAGCCCTAAAGAATACTCAGACAAAACAGGATCTGATCCAAGATGATCTAGGCAGCGGAATCTCCATCACCCTGACGACCACGGGGAGTTCTTGCATCTGCTCACATCAATAAATTGATGATCATCTCAAAAAGAGACATAACAATCAAACAAGCAAAGGGTAAGCTAGAGCAGAAAATGATTTATCATACAGTTACATATAATTTCATAGTCTAAGATGCATATGTCAACCAATCATGTTATGACTTGCAAACAATACACTAGGACTCAAGACACGACTCATCTGGATACATATAATTAGTCGAATTCAGTGGATGTTTGCACTTATGATGGCCTTTACTGCTCTACCGAGCTAATTGTTCTAGTGTTTCATACCCCACACACAAGGTTAGCCCTTAAAGTATTCCAGGCCTCCTGCTACTCTCACCACTTGAGTCAGTACGCTCTACGTGAGACTAACTGACGCTTTAGAGTGTCAGGATGCAATCCTTACCTTAAATCCTTACTAAATTATATAAATGAGGCACCACCATGAACTCCCACTAACAAGGGTCATGGAATTACGTCCTAATCAACTGAGGCACCACCATGAGATCTCACCTAGAGATTCATGGAATTACGCCCTAACCCATAAGGCACCACCACGAAACTATCGTGGAATTACGTCCTAACCATACCAACATGTTCCATTAAACAATATAACATTCATGGTCATACCAATTCCATGTCACTTTGATAACCAACCATCCCATACATGTCTCATGCCAAAATCATACCAAAACTCATGAATCCAGCCCATAATATCAGAGATCTCATACATTTTCACATACCTCATACTTTAATTAGAGAAAACCAATCAATCATACCATCAATAACAAGCATGTGAGAAAATAGTACAATCTATGTCAGGTCTCGCTCAAGTAGGAGCCCTCGCTCAGGCGAGAGGAGTGCTCTCGCTCAAGCTGCAAGCTTTCGCTTAGGCGAGACTGCGAACAAGGCTCATGGGGGTTTTGCGAACCCTTGCGTAAGCGAGGCCATCTCGCCTGAGCGAGATGGTGTTTCGCTCAAAACTCAGTTTTTCCGCTTGAGCGAGTGTTCGAGCAAAAACCCCTGGGTGAGTTTCTGTTACTCTCACCTGGGCAAGACGAGCTCGCTTGGGCGAAAATAGCAGTTCTCTCCCACTGTTCTACGCCTTCAAAACTAGAAACAACCAAGCACTTCCATACAGATCATTCACACACGAATACAATCACTTTCCAAATTATTTTAAGCATGAAACAGATGGAAACAAACCACATACTTCAAAACATGAAAAGGATCTAGCTTCCCTTACCTGAAAAGAGCTAGCCTAACGATTCTGACACTTAAGCGAGTGAGCACGACAGTTTTGAGAATGGGTTTGGGAGTTGGAAAATGGTGAAAACATATTCCAATTGGGTTACCATGGTGAACCCTAGCTAGAATCACAGAAATCAAACTAAAGGAGAAGAATATGGACTGAAAATAACTTACATGAGTGTGGAAGAATGGGTTGAACTCACTTGAACTCGAATGAACTACAAATCCTAGCAAAGGAGTGTGGTTGTGCTAAGAGAGGGAGGCTGCTTTTCTGAAAGTGAGGGGAATGAGGGTGTTAGGACAGTTTAAGGTCTTTGGCTTCCTATGGACCAGCCCTAGGTCCAACTGGTTTGGAGCAACCTTTAAATATTATGGCAAAAAATATAAGTGGATCTTACAAGTAAACTTTAAAAAGTAATTTTCAACCAATTCTTAATTCTGTATATTTATTTTTTATTTTTTATTTTGATCCAAATGAACTCCACCTCAGTGTTAAAAGGTAACAACCCGAAAATAATTTATCGATTAAAAAATATGAAAATTGAAAATAAGTTTTTCACAACCAAGGAACTAAAATCATAGGAAAAAATATCGATGGATAAAAGAGATGAAAATTATAATTCAAACTAATTTGTATTTTCTGTAATTTAAATGAATTATATTGGAGTTCCCATAAAAGAGAAATTTTATAAATTAATATACATGTGTAACATCCCAAATTTGCACTACTAATCAAAGTTTTATACACTTCCTTAAGGCTTTTACGCAAACTTGCTACTGTCCAAATATCTTCACCGATATCTTTCTGTACTTATGTATAATATATGATCATAATAAATATTAAAAAAAAAAAAAATAAAATAAATTAGTGTAAATATAATAAACCATATTATACATTATCTTATAAAAGACAATCATTATTACAACCATTCAAACATATTAAACATGAATCAAATGTCTGCACCACACAAATAATAGTAAATGTATTAAAGAATAAATGCTAAAAATTAAGAAATAGTAGATGCATACAAATATATTTGCCTCTGACCATAAAAGTATTAAATTTAAAATGAAATAACAAATGATGAAAATAATTAATAGCAGAAATAATGGACATAAAAGAAAATCTCAAAGTTAGGTATATAAAAGTGCATACAATATTTAAAACAAAAATATAATGAAAAAAAATGAGCGCATAAATCAAAAGAAAACAGAAAAAAGAAAATTTAGTATATTTGTGTGTAAGGAAAGATAAACAAATATCCAGTTTTAAAACAGCTACACAAATAAATAAATAAATAAACAAATAAACAAATTGTTCTCTTAGATTTTTTTTAAACTACCTATGAGTGTATAGCAATGAAGAATGTCAAACTAATAAATGGCTAAAACTTACGCCTCAATGCAAACTTTTGTTCCTTTATCTTTATCTGTCTCACTCTTTTGGTTTTTACACTCCAACTTATTTTCTCCTTTTTCCTCTTCTTTTTCTCTTTTCTCTATGCCTCCTTTTCTATGTTTTTTATTTAGTTCAAAAAGAGGGGTTGAATATTTTTCGTCATGATAGTGTGCTTATACACACATATCGTGATACAAATGTAGTTCTAACCTCAATAAACAATATAAAGAAGAAATTAAACATGATGACAACATATTATAAAAAACAAATCATAATATAAATATGGGGATAACGGGTACGAACAATATAAAGAAGAAATTGAACATGATGACAACATATTGTAAAAAGATATTTATAAGTAACGGGTATGAATATTTTTAATACCCACATGTTAACAAGGCAGGTATATGTATCATAGTATCCATACTCGTGCATACCCGTACCCGCTATACTCTAATTTAAATTTTAAAAATAAAATAATGATTAAAATATTAACATATTGATTTTGAATGAGTTGTTTTTTTATCAATTAGTTTAAAAAAAAATCATTTCTTTGTAAACTATTATTCGATACTATTTAAATGAGTTATTTGAACTTTCTTTAAAATTTATGAATGTTATGTATTGTATTTTATTTGAATTTACGATTAAAATATGTTTTTAAATATTTATTTTTATTTTTTTTGTAAATACTTGCGGGTACTCGTGGATATCCGTGGATATTAAAAAATTATGCCGATACCAGCATAATGGATACCCGACGTATATGGATACGGGTACGGGCTAGATATTTATCTAGCGAGTAGGATACGGGAGAGTTACTACCCGTACCCTACCCACCCCGTTAACATCCTTAATCAAATCATATTAGACTAATTGATTTTAATTATTATTAGGAATGTTGCTTTAATTTATTAGAATCATACCTTCTCCTAATTTCAAAATATTTGTTGATAGTCTCAAAACATTTTTTGATAACGATATGGACAATATTGTGAGGGGTGCAAATAGCAAATAGTGGGGTGACGATTAGGAATGTCAACGGGGCGGGTAGGGTACGGGTAGTAGCTCTCCTGTACCCTACTCGCTGGATAAATATTCGCCTCGTGCTCATACCCATATCTGTGTGGGTATTCGTTATGCGGGTACCTGTATATTTTTTTAATATCCACGAATATTCACGAGTACCCGCGGGTATTTACAAAAAAAATATTTAATATTTAATAACAAATTTTAACCATAAATTCAAATAAAAATAAAATGCAGAACATTTATAAATTTCAAACAAAGTGAAAACAACCCATTTAAATAGTGTTGAATGACAATTTATAAATGAATGGAGATTTTTTAAAACCAATTGATAAAAAATAATCCATTCAAAATCAATGTGTTAATGATTTAATAAGTTTTGATTTAAATGAGAGTATACCAGGTATGGGTATCCACGGGTATGAATACTATGATATCCATACTCGCTCCGTTAACAAGCGGGTATAAAAAGTACTTGTACCCGTTATCTGCGGATATCCATTTTTAATATCCATTTTCCATTCGTTACTGGTTTTATCCGCGGATACCCCACATGTACAAATTTTTTTAACATTCCTAGGGACGATACGTTTAAAAAACCCTTAGCGTCGTGAGGAAAGGTTTGATAATTAAAAACAAATTGAGTTCTCCTTTATTTTTTTTTCTCTTTCCTCTATTTTCTCAGTTTTTTATTATTTATTATTTTTTCATTTTTATTTTTTTATATGTATTTTTTTATTATTTTTGTACTAAAATTAAAGTTTAAGTTTGCAAATCTCTACAGAAAACTTATTTTACCCTTTTTACCTACCACTAATTAAAAACATTTTTAATTTTTTAAATAAATGTGTTTACCTCAACGAAAAAATTAGTCTTGACATAAATCACAAGACAAAAATGAGTTAAAGTTGAACATTTGAATCACAAGTCCAACACAAAGCTATATTAACCTACTGTCAATGACTCAAAATATACCAAAATATAAAAATCACTCTAAAAGTAACTTACTAACACATTTTTATAAAAACTAGGATTTTTTCACAAAAATTTGAAAATGAATTAAAATCAAAGAATAAGAATAAAAGAACATGAAATTAAATATCAGAACCATGTCAAAATCAACACTTAACACACATACACACTTAAGACTTTGCACTCTTTGACAAACATACAGAAAACAAAAACTCAAAGCAACATCACATAATTTACATTGAACCATTATCTCACTACTTAGTTGTAACTGTTATGCCCAATAAGTACTATCCAAGGCCTCAAAAACTCTAAATTGGAGATAAACATCTCAAAAAAATTTCATCTAGTGAGTGATTTACTCATAATGATCAAGGCCTATTAGAGTTTTTTTTTTTTTTTTTTTTTCAAAAGCTCGTGCGACTGGTCTCAGATCGTCTAATGAGTAAGGCCTTCGAGCTCTTTAATATCTTAAATTTTGTTTTTTGGCTTGTGATTGGTTGAGTCACCAAGTGAGTTTACATAATCTCAAAGAAACATAACTGATATATCAAAGTGTCAATTTGGCTATCTGGACACTATATTCTTAGTTTTAAAAAAATAATTTGGTCTAAATTATGCCTCAAATAGAGAAGATTCATTAAAAAGATATATTTAGATCAATCAAATAAATTACTCATTCGTATTGACAAATCAAAATCAAGTTATTAATAATCCAACCACAAATTGAGTCACCAAAGTCATATCAACAAGTTAATTTCACATCGTACAAAAATAGATCATATAATTTCTATCATCAGATTATTCAATCAAACATTTTTAAAATAAATTACTAGTTCCCTTACATGAAATAACTTTAGGCAAAGTTAAATTCTACTACTACTCAAGTAATAGAGCTATATTCAGAACTAGAGACTTGGAACAAAGTTTCTAAACCTAACAAAAATTTAGTATTGATATAACAAGTTTAAAAGAGCATTTCTCTCAATTGACCTAAGATTGATAACAAAAATCATATAAAAGTAAGAGAAAAAGGAAACCATAGAGTAAACATAAACTTAGTTAGGATTTATAACCAAACAACAATATCCTAGATTGCTTACCTATTACGAGATGTCATTAGATTTTTAAATAGACGAGATATTGAGAGGAAAAGTTAGAAAGAAGAGGTAATTTTTTTATTTTATTTGATAGATAGAGAATGAAATATATGATGTGTGCGTGGGGTTACAACATTGTTTGAACAAGTTAGGTATCACACTTTATAGGTTTTATAATAAAATATTTTATTATTATTATTATTATTATTATTATTATTATCCGTAAACGTGTTTACATTACATTATTTTATTCAATTTGATTATATACACAGTTAATTACAAATAGATGAATTATCCCTTAACACTACTTTTTAACTTTTTAACCAATTACTTTTTTTACCACCATTATAATTTGATTATGATATTTTTAATGCTCATAAAAACATCGATTACAAATTAAAACATGAGTATAAAGTTGTTATTATACAGAATTCAGCATTTAACGTAATTTATAAACCATACATGTATTTATATATAATTAAACGAATTAGTATTAATTGAGGTTTTTTCTTGTCTTATATAAGTTAAAAAATTAATTTAATTTAATAATTAATTAATAAATTATATTATCACAGGTTAATTTTTCAATTTTATTTATTTTTTATTTATCTTATTCTCATTCTCGCAGGGTTTGGTTTTCATTTGGTAAACATTTTATAATTACTTATGGAACGTGAGTTACACGTCTTTTCACTTATATTTTATTATAATAAAAAAATAAAATTATAATTATAAAAATATAAATAATTTTTACAATTCTATTTTAGAGAATTTTTATTTAAATATGGGTAAATTTATTTTATTATAGATATTTATTTTAATTTAAAACAATTATTAAAATTAAAAAAATAGTTAAATTGAAAGAATGGTTAAATTTTAAAAGATGACTTAAAGGATAAAATTGGTAAAATGATTTTTTTTAAAAGAAATTATTACATATTAAAGAGTAAAATTAAAAAAAAAGTTGTATACAATATGTTTTATACAATGGTATAAATTAAAAAAATAATGTTCATTACTTTACTTTCATTTGAATGTGTTGTAACTTTAAATAAAAATGTCAATAAATATTCCAATAAGTTCATGAAATACAACACTATTATTACATGAAGATATTATTAAAAGATAAAAAAAAATGGGTGGATCACATAAAATTCGTGATAAAACTACACTATACATATACATATAGGTAAATAATCCTATTTTGAAAAAAAAAACTGAAAAATATAAAATAAAATAAATCGATGAAATCTACTTATATTCCATATGAATTTTATAAATTTATCATTAGCCAACTCTAACACTTTCAATAAAAAACCTCAAAAACTTATTAGTGCTTTGTAAAGTTGTAACATCCTATTTAATAAATAAAGTTAATTAAATGAAACATCACATAGAATATAATATAAAGAGCAATACCATGGAGTATAAGTGTCACTCCTTATAATTATCCAAAATACTCGGAGAAAACTAAGGCACACTATGATCCCATTAACAAAACAGAAGAACAAGAATACGTGTTTGACAATTATCCAAAATACATGCTTATAAAGCAAGATAGTACATAGGCCACAATGCCTTAAAGAGTACTCGTAGCAGGGAATCCAACCCAAGATTAGCTACACTGCGGAGTTTTCATCACCCTGATGACCACTAGGGGTTTCCACATCTACTCACATCAATAAATTAATGATCATTACAAAAAGGAAAAACCACACACAAGAAGACAACACAAACAAGAAGGGTAAGCTAGAGTATAAATCAGTTCAACATCTTATGGAACATGGACACTTAAAACAAATCATATGCATGCAACAAGATAAGCAAACAATCATGTGATAGCAAACAAGCAAGACTCTAAGACTCAAATATTCGGATACATATAATCGGTCGGATTCACTAGATGCTTGCACTTGTGGTGGCCTCTCTACTCTGCAAAGCCATTGCTAATGGGTTTCACCCTACCATGCACAAGGTTAGCCTGACTAGGGCCTCCTACTACTCGCACCACTTGAGTCAGTACGCTCTACGAGAGACTAACTGACTCTTTAGAGTTTCAAGATGCAATCCTTACTTGAATCCTTACCTAATTATATAAGCTGAGGCACCACCATGAAACCTTACTAAGAGGTTTGTGGAATTACGTCCATTACATGAGGCATCACCATGAGATCTCACCAAGAGATTCTTGGAATTACGTCCTTTACATGAGGCATCACCATGAGATCTCACCAAGAGATTCCATTATGTCCTTTACATTAGGCCCCACCATGAGATCTCACCAAGAGATTCATGGAATTACGTCCAACCCATAACATAGCCATGTCTCACCAACCAATCATAGATTTATCATGCATACCAATCTCATACCAATATTCAACTAACCAACCAACAAATTCATGTTTTCCATTTCATACTCAATATAGCAAAATCTCATTCCCATTTAATCTCATACAATATACATGGCATCATACATCAGGCTTCTATGGTAAAACACTTTATCAGACGGGCAAGCAACCACATCAGAGAACCAATCAGAACTAGAGCACAAAACCTGCCTTAGTCTCGCTCAAGCTAGAAGTCCTCGCTTAGGCGAGAGAGGTTCTCTCGGTCATGCGAGCCCTTCTTGCTTAGGCGAGAGCTCGACCAGTGGAATAATGGCTTCTACGATTTCTCGCTCAAGTGAGACCTCCTCGCCTGAGCGAGATTACTCCTCGCTTAAAACGAAGGCTCATCGCCTGAGCGACAATTCGGGCAGAAATCCTGGGTGAGCTTCTGGTAGTCTCGCCTAAGCGAGGTATGCTCGCTTAGGCGAGAATATCAGTTCTTACCACTGTTCACGTGTGCAACAACCAGGCATTTGCAAACCACATCAAATTTATCATTATTCCAGGCAACCACAATAGCACACAAGCATCATACATACAAAACAAAGCTAAAAATAGGCAAATATGAAGGAACACGAAAACCTTAGCTTCCCTTACTTGGAAAATGCTAGCAAAAGACACTGACACCTAAGCAAATGAGCACTACAGCTCTAGGAGCAAATTCGTGAGCTGGAAATAATTGCACAAATTGAATACAAGGTTATCAAAATGAACCTTTGTTGGAACCATGGAAATAAAACCAGAGAGGTCGAGAATCAACTTATGTGGGATAGAAATGGGGTTTAGCTAGCTTGAAAAGGAACGGAGGCCAAACCCTAATAGAGCGTTGTTGTAGTTCTAAGAGAGGATAGGAACAACTTCTGAAAAGTGACATAATGAGAGGGTTCAGGCTGGTTTAGGGGTTTTGGAACCCTATGAGCTAACATTAGGCCCAATTGATTAGGGTAGGCCCTTAAATATTAGGGCAGACCCTTAAATATTAGGGCATAAAATAAGTGGACCTTACAAAAGTCTTTTTACTTTGAATGATTTAATATTAACTTTCTTTCTATGTTGTCTATATTAAATATTATATATTTATTATCATATTATATTATATTATATATATATATATATATTATATCAAATAAAATATAGAATATAAAATTAAATGGTTGACACTTTTTGGAGAAAATATAATATTATTGTTACTGGTCAACAATTTCTTTATAAAATATATTCAATTAAATATTTAAAATATTTAAATAACGCATTATTTTTGTGGAATATTTGTATCTCCAAAGTTTTTAATATTAAGCATTTTTTGTCTTGATGTTATGCATATTTTTTTTTTATTATTTATGAAGTGTTTTTTTTTTTTGTAGTGTTTTTTCTTAATATTATAGAAGGTAATAGAAGTTATTTATTTCTCCCTTTAATAATTTACTCAATATAATAAGTTAGTTGATTTTTTTTTTCATTATAACCAACTTATTTCTCTCTATATGTTTTAGGGTCATACACTTCAAATTTTGACTAAACTTAACTTCACAGGATTTTTCCAGAGAATAAAAATGACCAGACGTTCATTACCGGTCGAGAATGATTTGGGAGAAGTTATAGGTCAAGATATTCTACCAATATTCATAATAGCTAGATATTTATTTATATTTTCACTTTTGTTAGTGCTAATCATCTATAAATGGCGAAGAAGACATTTTTCAATGTATGAAAACATTGAAAATTTTTTGTTAGAAAACAACATAAATCCCATTAGATATGAGTATCGAGCGGTGAAGAAAATGACTAAAGATTTCAAAGTGAAGTTAGGAGAAGGAGGTTTTGGTTGTGTGTACAAAGGAAAGCTTCGAAGTGGGTTAGATGTTGCTGTAAAGATGTTGAGCAAATCCAAAGATAATGGACAAGAATTTGTAAATGAAGTAGCTACCATTGGAAGAATACATCATGTGAATGTAGTAAGTCTTATTGGATATTGTGTGGAAGGAAAAAAAACGTGGTTTAATTTTTGAATACATGTCTAAGGGGTCATTGGATCAATATATTTTCTCTAAAGAAGGAAGTGTTCCTCTAAGTTATGAAAAGATATATGAAATATCTCTTGGGATTGCTCATGGGATATTATATCTACATCGAGGTTGTGATGTGCAAATTTTACATTTCGTTATCAAGCCTCATAATATTCTTTTAGATGATAACTTTATTCCAAAGGTTTCAGATTTTGGACTTGCAAAGTTGTATCCTACAAAAGATGGATCCATTATTTTGACTGCAATAAGAGGAACATTGGGTTACATGGCTCCAGAATTATTCTACAAAAATGTAGGTGGAGTTTCTTATAAAGCTGATGTCTATAGTTTTGGAATGCTTTTGATGGAAATAACAAGTAGGAGGAAAAACTCAAATCCTCTTGCACAACATTCAAGTCAACATTATTTTCCTTTTTGGATTCATGATCAATTTAAAGAAGAAAAAAATATTGACATGAAAGATGCTTCAGAAATGGATAATATTCTCATGAAAAAAATGTTCATAGTTGCACTTTGGTGTATACAATTCAAACCAAGTGACCGTCCATCAATGAACAAGGTTGTAGAGATGCTTGAAGCAAAAGTTGAAACTCTTGAAATTCCTCCAAAACCTTCATTTTATCTTCATGAAATATTAGAGCATGGTGGTGCAATCTACTCTGATGAAACACCATGGAGTGATTCAATTAGTTCTAATGTGAATGTCGATACAAATATGCCTAATAAGTAATTTTTGGAATAGTTGATTTTGTAGAAGTTAATTATTACAATGGAAAGTGTGTAATTTAAAATTAAAGCTTATGCCTTATATATTGCTAGTTTATATTATGTGCGTGATTGTCTATAACTTTTTATTAGTGTCGATGTGCTTTTCTATATTTTTAGTTTTAATTTATACTCTTATCTTTAAAAATTAAATTTAATATTTCAAAGCTTTTGAAGAGATTTTAAAGAATAATTTTCTAGACAATTTAAAATTAATTTTGTTAATAATTTAAATATAGGGTTAAATATGTTTGGTCTCTTCAATTTAAGTGGAAATTAGAATTAGTTCCTCATTAAAAATTAAGACCAATTTAGTCTCTCGACTTTACCAATGCATAAATTTAGTCATTTTAACCAAAATTTGTTAAGTTTATTTGATTTTTAGAATGCATTTCATGATAATATTTGAGTTGTTTACACAATTTGACACATTTCTAAAGACAAGAAACTAATTCCAATTTTTATTGAAAGTTAAGAAACATAAAACATATTTAACCCTTTAAACATATTAGTTATTAAAAATTATCAAGAAACAATACACTTATTTATTAAATAAATTTCTTACATATAATAAAATATTAATATAAACACATTTTTCATTATTTAGGGATAAGGTTCTCATGGGATATGTACGAGGAAAGATGCATGAGAAAGGGGAAAAACATGAAATGACGTGCAAAGAGAAGGTGGAAGGTTGGTGTGGCCTACTATGTAGTGAAAGGGGGTGGGTGGGTGGGTCTAGAAGATGAGATTGGTGAGTTATGGTGATAAATATGATGTTGACTACAACAAAAATACTAAAACTTGATCATATTATCATTTTAAACAAGTGTTGAAATTTTTGTTTCTAAAGCTCTAATGTAATATTGATCGATCATTAAATATGCAAGGTGATTATTTTTCTTCTAATTTATCAAAATAGATAAACTTTTGAAAAACTATAAGAATGAGGAAGTTATGGTTTATGGTTAGAATTTACTTACTTTTTTTTCTATGTTCTGTCGTCTCACTACATTCCACTCCATAGTAAAAAATAATTATTTAATTATAGAAAATAAATTAAATTAATTCTAGGAGAACGATTCTATACCTAATTACAAGATATTAATTAGAATAATTATAGGAAAATAATTCCTATTGTATCACACCCCATAGTCGAAGCAGGAGGTTCAAAGACACTTAGACTAGTTTGAAAATCATTAAAAGGACAATCTCAATATGTTTTGTAAGTTGATGCTACACAAGATTTCCGGATAGATAAATGACACTAACATTATAGAACTACATCAAAGTAGCTTGAGCGAGAGGAAAATAAAGTTCTAGGAGAAGATTGCAGAGTCAACATGTTTCAGAAACAACATTGACAAAACCTCTATATTCAGCCTATGCATTTGAGCGAGAGAGTATGTTGACGCTTTGTAAATGTAAGGCCCTCTTTTTTCAGCCCCAATCTTTAAGGGTTGCCCCAAATCTAATGGGCCTAAGAGCTGGCCCAAAGGAGAAACCAAACCTTAAGTCTGCTCTAACACACTCATTCTACTCAATTTCAGAAACAACCCCTTTCCTTTAGAGCTACAGCCGTCTCTCTCTCTCCCTCTCTCTGATAGGGTTTGGTACCACCTTGGTCAAGCAAGTTCAAACCAGTTCATTTCTTCTCCACATAAGTGTTTCCTCATCCGTGCTTGCATTTTCTGCTACTGTTGCTCTGGGTAACTTATGTCCCTACTGTTCGTGTAATTTTTCCAGCTCCTTAAGCTGTTCCTTGAGCTGTCGTGCCCCACTGTTTAGAGTCGAGGTCTTGTTCAAGCCATTTCCAGGTAAGGGAAGCTAGGGTTCTTCATACATCATTGTATATTGGTTGCTTTACGCCTGTTGTAAGACCCGTGGAAATTAATTAACTAAATATTTAATTAATTAATAAATGCGTGTAGAAAGCGCCTTTATGGCATTAATTATTGTTTAGGGTGACGTGAAAAAGTACTAGCTCAAGTGGTTGAGAGTACTTGGTTTGTATGAAAGGACTTGGGTTCGAGTCCTATGTATGATGTTGATTTGTGTATATCATTAAATGTGAATTGGCATAGTGGTGGTGGCTGTTGCATTGTGAGTGGAAGGTCATGGGTTCAAACCTTGTTGGGCATAAAGAAGGCTTTATTTTTGCTAATTCTAGCTTAGAGTGGAGTTGAAAGGGCAAAGGTAAAAATCAGAGGGAGGAGTAGCCAAAGGGTTGAAAAACCTTAGTGAATAATGAATAAGAAATTAAAAACATAATTAAACCCATTTTTTTCGTTTACCCTTTAAACCCTTAATTAAGACACCTCCAAAAGGCCATTCTAAGGGAAAAGAAGGGTTTTGGCAGTGCTGGGAATTTGCTTTTAAGGGGAGCACGAGTTTGAGAGGGTGAATTGAGTTTTGGGGGTGCAAGGGTTGAAGCAAGAAGGGATTTTGAATCAAGGGGGTCCTGTCTTCACAATTGTTGAGCACTCATTCTAGGTTAGGGGTGTTGAGTTATGTGCATTTTTATCTGGTTGTATTCCTGCGTTTTATTCTCAATTGGGATTTTATATGTTGTGCTTTTTGCTATAAAGTATACTGCAATTGAGAATTTGGAAGAGAATATGGGTGCCAAGTCTTTTGGGTATGAAATAAGCAATGTGATGAGGGTTTCAGGTACTGTTTATTGAATCATGGTTATTTTATGCGGTTTGGGAATTTAAACTTGTGTAAAATGTGTTTTTAGAGTTCGAGATCCCCATGCTTAAGTGCCTGTGCCAACTTCAGAAATCCAATTTGTTGGGGAAGCTTTAGGCACATTTATTGCTTGGCCTAAAGCATTGATCATGCCATACTTTAGCCCACAAAAGGTATTATGACATCATGTTTTTAGTAGTTCAATCTTACAATTTATAAAACTTTTAACGTCACACCTTTCTAAATCTTTATTTCAGTCCACTCGTCCTGAAAAACAGCCGGTCTGACGTCCACGTGTTATACGTGAAGATGATGAAATGGCAAAAGCAGAAGATGATCCTCTAGAAAAGCTGCTTCTAAAATTACACAAGTTGAAAATAGGACCAGTAGAGCTAGAGTGGGAGTTAAAAGTATTTGGCCTCCATTGTCATGTCCCATTAAACCTGAATGATACACTAGAGATCATTACAGGAGACAAGATGTTAAATATTTTAGTCATACAACTATGGTGCATGTAAGATTTTTTTTTATTGTATTTCATATTTAAAACAAGGAATTGGTACCTTTTAATATTATACCTAACTGTCTTCTTGTAGGTACATGGACAAAGTCATTGTGGACCAAGGTCGATCTTCCGTCTATGGATTCATTGAACCTCACATAATTCAACCTTCGGGAAACTCACCTGACCACATCAAACTTTATTTGCAAACATGGATGGTTGAGTCAAATAGAGAGATCTACTTTGCACCATACATTGATTCGTAAGTGTTTTTGCTAATAATATTTTGTGAAGTATTATTAATTATTTTGGCTAAGTACTTGTGATTGATGGTAGGTATCATTGGCAACTTTGTCTCATCATTCCAAGACAATGCCTAGTTGTATGGTTTTGTTCATGCCATAGGAAGATTCCACCAGCTTTTAAAAACATGTTACAAGAGTAAGTATTATTTTTTTTTCAATCCTAACCTATGTATCTACTTAGTTATAAAAACTTACATATGTTTTATGTTTCCAAAATTTCATTAGAATTGTGGGTAAGCCTAGAGGCCAACAACTTAAAGTCATATATCCAAAGGTTAGAACTCATTCATTTTAAAGTTATTAATTTCTGTATGTCAACTTATGACTTTGATGTGTTTATTTTATTTGTAATGTTCGGTGTAACAAGCAAGAAGATTCATGGAAATGGGAATATTATGTCATGTCTTGGATAAGAACAATCATTCGAGCTGCAATTAAAGATGAATGGATAGAGGTAATTATATATATCTTTCACATATTATAAATCATATCAAACTTTAAAGAATGATATTCATACATAATGAAATTGTATTACTTTTTCAGCGATTCAAGAATCCATCACCTCTGCCAGATGACATTATCCACACACTAAGACAGGAATGGGCAGCATATCTATTGGAGAGATGGAGTTGATACCACATGAATTAGAACTCCTTTCAAAAACTTTATTGTACAAGAATTTCATGTTGAAACTTTTAGTTTGTTGTTATTTATATTAGTTTAGAATATATGTTGAAACTTAAGTTCTATTATATATAACTGTAACTCCAGAATTGTGCTAAAAGTATAATGAAATTGTTCTAGAAATTTT
Organism: Vigna unguiculata; assembly: GCF_037176805.1. Lineage (NCBI taxonomy): Eukaryota > Viridiplantae > Streptophyta > Magnoliopsida > Fabales > Fabaceae > Vigna > Vigna unguiculata. The sequence continues at coordinate 29,237,060 of NC_140799.1, read as the reverse complement.
TTGATTTTCAGGTATATGGATGTTGTAAAAACAATCAAATTTTTTTAAAAAAAATGGAGCAGTTTGACGTTTGGTGTGCCATGACAAACGTTATTTAACGTCTGACCGTACCAAGGCCACGTTATTTAACGTCTGACGGGCTCTGATAGACGTTAAATTGCTCAAGTTTTTCCCTCATTTCAGTGCAAAAATTGACGTCTACTGTTATTGGCCCCAATGTTGGATAATGTCGGACTCTTAAAGGACCGACGTCAAGTGACGTCTACTATTTTTCTGATGTTATTTTGACGTCACCCGGTACGACGTCGGTGTTTGGGCAAACGTCAAAGGTCGGAAATGTCGGACGTTAAAAGGCTTTTTTGTGTTAGTGATTAACATAATCATTTCATTATCAACTACTCGACTATAGGAAAAATTTTCAGAACATTCAAGATTAGTGTACCTAACATCAACGTTCGATACATCAAGAAAAATAATTCATTTCCAAACATTACTAGTTTCAAAGACCTGGTGAAAAAAGTATTTAAGAAGTATGGATAATTTCTGCCAAATAGAGAGGAAAAAAATGGAATTAGAAGAGTGGAACGTTCCATACCCTCATAAAGTTCAATTAGGTTGAAATAAACAGTTGCATCATTCTCTCCCTTTCTCGTTTCACTCACTTTCCCTATATCATTCATCGCCTTTTCTGACCTATGCTTTCTGCGAGGAGAAACCCTTTTAATTCTCTACCTCCGCGATCCCTTGTATCTATCTTTGCTCCTTCTTCATCTTTTACTCATATCCTTCCTTGCTAGAAATCCTAGGCTTGGAAGATGTGACGGATGGCTTTGACAAATTTGAAGATAAAGGAGGAGGAGGAGGCAAGGGCAGAGTCGGGTTTGGGAATGTCGTTGTTGGATGCAGAAGAGGAAAAGTCGAAACCTTGTTTCAATCTTGCAGCACCCTTTCACCTTTAGAAACCTTTGTCGATTCTTCACAAACCCAAACATCACGCCTTCTCCTCTTTCTTTTAGAATGGGATATTGAGATATTCCTCACTTTTCAATTGCAAAATTCGCCACTACAGGTTTAGTGGTCGCAACTTCTTGAAAAACAAGTTATTGTACCACTGTATAAAAATAAAAACATAAGCAATTTAAATTGTGAACTCAATCATCAAGTGACTTTTGTCTAGGTTCTTCTCTTGTTTCTTCATCATATGTTAAACTTGCATCAATTGTTGTTCTAGGTACATCGTCCCAAAACCAAATATTTTCATCTTCATTCGTAAATTGATCAAACATTGAACTTCGTAATTGATCATCCAAGTGCTTTTCCATATCACCATTCTCTAGATCACCATATATATCAAACAAATCTTTAGGGGTGGTGTTAGTAACAACATGCCAATCATCATTTAGGTCTTTTGTATAATACACTTGCTTTACTTGAGATGCAAATACAAAAGGAGCATTTTCATAGATCAACCTTCAAAAATTTATGAGTACCAATCCAAAACCATCTTCTTTAATTTGAAACCAATGACATTTGAACAAAACAAACTTGAAATGTCCATAGTAATCCAATTTAACTATATTTTTGAAAACTCCATAGTAAGTAACATTTTCTACCAAGGGATTTTCATCTTTCTTGCTTCTAAACTTGACTATAGATGAAACAACCATAACCCCTAAATTTTGTGTTTTTCTTTCATGACTTTCAATGACAAACTTAGCCATTTATTGCATATGCAGAAAATCTTCTCGCAACTGTATTTGGCCCTTTTGACAACCTGTTGGAAGTCCCACATTGACTAGAGATAAGGCAATTTCATAATATATAAGTGAGCTGCAAACATCACCTTACAAGCCAGTTTTATGGGATTGTGTTAGGCTTAAAGGTCCACTTCTAACATGGTATCAAAGCCATTATTTTAAAAAAAAGCTTATTCTAGTGAGATTTCTTGGACATTCTGTTCCACCTACTATAGGGTCGCTATCGGACCACCCATTTCTAGACTCCCGCACGAGATGTATGTACCTCAGCGTGATGGGGGTGCGTTGGAATATAATAACATGTAGTAATAATATGTATTCTCGAGTATGCATATCTTTTTACTTGAGAAATGGTTTAATAGCATCAGAATTGAATACACATATCGGCATGTAAGAGGATCCAAACTTGTCATGACTCCATCTCCTATAGGACCATCTAAACTCCTTGCTTGTTTATTGAATTGTTTGGATATCGTCATCTAAGTTCTTGGAACAAAATGTCAAAGATTGATCTTTAACTTAAGAAGAAACCTATGAGCATAAAAGTATAAAACTAAAGTACAAATTAAAAAGAAACCTATAAAAGCACAAAACTATAAATCAAATTACCTCTCAATTGGATACATCAAACAGTAATGCACGGGTCCTGCAATTCTAGCTTCATATGCTAAATCTATTGATAGATGAACCATTATAACAAAAAAAGATAGAGTGAAAATTATTTCCAATTCGCAAAGAATCAATGCAATTTCAACATCCAAACATTCAAATAATTCAACATTGATAACTTTGGAGCATAAAATCTTGAAGAATGAGCTTAACTTAATTAAAAGTATTGCTACTTCTTTTGGTAACTTAATTATCACTAGAAGCGCCACACTTGGGGCATGTATCTTCGTTCTCATGCTCTTTTCAAAATAGGATGCAGTCATTAGGACAATATTTAACAGAAAAATGTTAGAAAAATGTTCTAAATCTAAAAAATCATGTAGTGAATAGAATTGTATGGAGTATTTTATGGTACAATAAAATTGATTTTTACCTAAATCTTGTCATAGGATTGTTTCAATTTCACAAAAAAGTGTACCATTCTTACTTCTAGATAGATAAATTAGTAACAATTTTAAAATGTTACAAAAAGGCAATTTGTAACATTTTTTAATTGTTACGAAATAAGATAATTGGTAACATTTATTTAAATGTTAGAAAATATACAAGTAACATTTTCTTTAAATGTTAGAAAATGTATAGGTAAAAATTTTCAAATGTTAAAAACAAATTAAATTCACAACATTTTTTAAATGTTAGTAAAGATGCTAAGTAGTTACATTTAAAAAAATGATACGAATGTTACGTAAAAATTTTACTAAAACCTTTTGATAACATGCACTAGAGATAACATGTGTATAAATGTTACCTTTGCAAATGGTAACATTTTTTTAGGCTTTAGCAACATCTTTTAAATGTTATAAAAAGTAATATATTTAGTAATAAATTTGTTTTAGTATATTTATCAGAACTTCAAAGAATTGCTGAAAGAATAGCATAAGACTAACTCACCACTTTGTTCAACGACATTGAGTAGATGGAGACTTGACTTGTAAAATAAAAAGGAGTTTGATAAGTTAGATTTATTTATCATTTTTTGATTGAGATATGATTAATATTTTATTTTTTTTCTTATATTGATTGTACTATAGGGATCGGATTGGCCGTTATTCCATAAAATCGGTAACCCGAAATGGTCGCGAACCCAAATGACCGTTGAACCCAATATACTACGAACATTGCAGCTAGATACATTGTAACATAGCAAATAGCATGGTTCCTGGCCTCTATCTACACCTTATATGCACAAGGTCTATTACATAGCAGCAAAACTAGTCAACTATCCAGCCTTTTCAGCTAAAGAGGAGACATGCACAATAACCAAATATATGTAGACAACAAAGTTTGTTATGTCGGTATGTTGCCGAACCAACTCTAACTTAACCATAAATAAGGCAAAGTCTAAATTAAGCCTTTTCAAATAATATTGGGCCTAAAGCACAATACCAATAAAGCCCAGTTAGGTCCTATAGAGATTGGTTCAAAGGCACTTAAACCTAGTTAAAGCCCAATCCACGAGTAAACCGAGCAAGGAAATTACAAGTGATTAATCCTTTATAAATAAATTCAGACCCCATTAATTAAAGGTACGCAATTCATTAGAGCATAATCTGAAATTTGACTTTAAGAGCTTTTGTTGACTTGATCGTCAAAGTCTTTTCAACAGGTAACGACCCCATGTTCCCCCAAGTATCCGCTAATGAAGACATCATGAACAAGATCATAGAGTATCCATCCGAAGAGCCAGATAAGGTTTGATTCCCCTAATAACTTAACATTATCCATGCAGGAACATTAATCTTTTTTTTGCTTATGTTTTCCGATTTTTTCTTTGCTTCTCTAGTGACTTGAATATGCAAATATATATATATGCAATATCTTTTCTATGTAATTTTAACGTGTAGTCTTTCAATAAAGAATTCTCTTTCTCTTAATTTTCATCTTCAATACACTTACATGGTAGTAGTCTAACTTTGCGTCATTGTTCTTTTTTGTTTCTTAATGGTCACTTCTCGATCTGATCATCTTACCAATCCGGCCATTGCTCTTTTTTGCATTTAGGACAAAGTTATGCTCTCATTCTTGTTTCACAACCTTTTGATAACAACAATTATCAGCACTAGAAACTATATGTGTTTGTTGCTCTTGTAAAGAACAAAGAAAAGTTTGTTCCTTGTACCCTCCCTTTTTAATAAACCAAGAACAAAGAACATTTTAAGAAATAAGATGCAATTCTAAAAAAACTTACTAAAAACATAAACAAACAAAACGAAAACTTTATTAGTATACTTTCCTTTTTCCGACATAATATAATGCACTTCAACTAAATAAAAATATGTTTCTAATATATATCAATCCTTTTCTAGCAACTTCTTATCAAATTTATTATATTGTTCATCCTTAATATTTTTTAATCTTATATTTTAATATTATAAATTATCAAAATGTCAACAATATACAACAACAATACTATGGAGCGATCTTTTGCTAGAAACTAATATGTTTAAAACTAATATTATTAATGAACTTATCAAACTTATTATTCCATTGCTTTGAGGATTTTTTTTAATCAGACCATACAAAAATCAATTTAGTTTATAAACACAATCGTTCTTATCTCCTTACCTCAAATCATTTTGGTTGCTTCATGTAGGTGGTCTCTCCTAAGTATCCATATAAGAATACAATCATAATGTCCTTTTGGTTCTATATGAGGGTTAAACTCTTCAACCTTGACTAATAATATCTATAGGGGTTTTTGCATAACGATAAGAGAGAAAACATCATTATAATCCACTCCTTTCTTTGAGTAAATTCTTGGGCTTCCAATCCCATCTCGCAATTTTTGTTGATCGGTTCCGAGATTACCATCTTCAAAATTTAAAATTTATTTATAATTGATCAACCTAAAACCCATAAGCATACAAACAAAAGTTTAAGTATTGCTTAGATGAAGCAACTTCATCTCCTCATTCATGGGTCTCACAATTGAATCTCCCGCTAGTGTATTTTGGACTTATTAACTCATCCTATATGCAGCGATTCTAGCACAAATACCAATAAGGTATATGAAGACGCGGTGCCATTTTTTGTAATTTATGAGTACTTTAATGCCTCAATTTTCATTACAACCGAGGAAAATAGGTTTTATGTCTTGATTATCCATACAACTGAGGCATATGTCTCTAAAAAATTTTCACATCTCTCACTATTTTGAAACTTTTAAATTTTATCGTGAGTTTTATGCCTCGGTTCAAATTTAACCAAGGCATATGACCTAGAATAGGACTCGGGCCTTTTCCAACCGAGGCATATAAGGATTTATGTCTTAGTTTCAATTAACCGAGGCAATAAGTATAGGGTTAAGAAACCCAAATTATGAACAATATTGTCTTCATCCTCGCCAACAACAGTTGCTTGTCTTCTTCCTCTGGCTAGCGTTTCGTTCCTCCATCGCGTAGCAGCCATGCCAGCCACTCATGCTCATACCACCGCTGGTGTTCCAGCGTTGCGGCGTTGTCTCTATTGCTGTCATTCACAATTTTTGGTTTTGTCCCTCCACCGAACATTTTTGGTTCGTTTTTTCTTCTTCTCCATTTTTTTTTGCATTGTTTTGTATGTTCTTGGGTTTTCAAGATTGAATTTGATATTCTAATGATTTTTTATAGAAATTGGGTTTGTATTTTGATAGAAACACTTGGATGGCAAAACCCTAATCCCGAGAGATGGAAACATGTTCCTATCCGTGCGACGGCTATTGTGTCTCAAAGGCAGGAAGGGAGGCTAAGGGTGGTGGAAGGCCGAGAGAGTGGAAGGTTGGAGAAGAGAAGACTCGAGAACGTGGCAGAGGAGTTTCTGTATTTTTTTTAACTTTTAATGAATATTACACCTTGTCGATTGCCATCAGAATATAGGCAGTAATGATGGGATATGCGGTTAAGAATCGAGGCAGAAAGGTGACCCTTTTTTGCCTCCGCTGGATAAGCCTTGGGTTTTTAAACGAGGCCAAATGACCAAAATAATCACAGTTGAAACCTTTTCCTGCACTAGTGCCCCCATTTGCAATGCAGATGATACACTAGAAAGTTCTTCTAATACTATTAGGGGTATCGAGAAATGGAAAGCAAATATTCAAGAGATCGAGAGATGTTATGGGATAACAGGTTAATAAGGTAAATTACACATGGATAAGTGATGGTCAAACTTCAGGATCTCCTCTTTCATCCTTCTTATCATCATACTTACGATACCTATTTTTTTATGCCCCTCATCTTCTCGCTTAACGAAATGTTGAGGTCTCCTACCCTAATAAGCTCTCTTATGTCTCTCAAAGTCGAGCATACGTCAATCCTGTGACCATTGTTGCGATGGTACCTGCACTATTTGTTCATATCTACATTAAGTGGGATCTCAAACATCTATGGTGGTGGGATGAGGTAAGCATACAGAGCTTCCTCCAAGATGTGTGACCTGGGAGCGTTGAGGGGTGCATAGTTCGTGTATCGAATAGGCTTACGCTCTCATTGCCAAACATTGCTTTAAGGGATGGGTGCTTTGTCAGTCTCCATCTCTATAGGGAAGATGTTGGTTTTGACATAAAATTTATATTTCCTCATATCCTCCACCTTTATGAACTTGGCAATGTGTTGACTCAAATCATTAATACTAATGGGAGGTTAATGCACAACTTATTAGTGAACGACCCTATCTAGAGACCATTAATCATATACTACAGTATGATATCGGGGTTCAAAATCTTCATTGTAAGGGAAACTATGCGAAATTTATCAATGAAGGCTCTTAAGGATTCCCATTGCTCTTACCTTATGTTGTAGAGGGAGAGGGAGGAGACGTCATGATGACGACTTGGTTCAAAGTGGGTTGTAATTGATGAGTTTAATGTGTCGAAACAGTTGATGGACAATGGTGGTAAGTTAGCGAACCAATCTAGAGTTGGTCGTCCTAAAGTAGAAGAAAACGCTTTGCACAAAACGACATTGTCGGTTGAGTAAAGGTTGATCTAGTTGGTGTACATGCCACACACTCATCAGGATTTGAGGTGTCATCATAACAAATATTGGAGGTCTTCCATTTCTTGGAGAGGGATGTTTCGGTGATGCCATCAATGAAGGGATGTTAGTGGCTGCTCTTTGTTGTTAAGAAATTTTAGGTCAGGCCCCTAGTCCTAGGGGTTGGATACTCGTTTTCTTCTTTTGTTCGTTAGCGGCTATTCCTCTAGACAGGGTCCTCGACCCTACATGCATAATGTCGTCAATTATTTTCCCCTTAGTATGCTTCTCGACCTCGATCCTCCTTTTCAACCTTGCATTCTTTTCTTTCAAGGCCTCCATCTCTTCAACATTTTGTTTCGTATAGTCATCATAGTCTTGTTGCATCTTTGCCTGAGCTTCTAGTATAACGGCGAGGTCAATAGAAGTATGACTCCTATTACCAGTACTATGTTCCTTGTAGACCATTTCTTATGTCTTCAAATCTTCAGAGCTTCCTCTTCATAGAATATTTTGTAAATTCACCTAAAAAGCTTTAGGGGTTCATGAACTCAGTCTCGAAGGGAACTCATCTTCTAAAGTTGCAAACAAGGGAGGGGGAGGTGTTTGCAAAAGGCACTTCGCAGTTTGAGATACCAAAAAATAAATGTCAGAGAAAACATAGTCATGTACTTCATAAAATGTGCCTTTTATATAAGGATTTAGGTAATTAATCTTGGATTTACCTTCTTTGAATGATGGTTATATTGGCTTGGTTCATTGGAATAATTAGAGAACATATCATCCTAGAGGATCGATATGTACTCAGCCGGACTGTGTACTTTGTAGGGTATATTGCTGCATATGGCACACTAATTTTCTAGGCCTAGTACCCTATAGGACACTTTGACCATGTACAACACACTACTTTATACGGTAACGATGCTTTATCTGGTGTAATTTAATTATGTGTTTGGTTAGTCCAACATATTTTCATGTTCTTTTTATTACCTGTGAGGTGATGTCGGCATGAATTTATTTAGAAATGTGATAACATGATTTAGGTTTGAAGTTGACAACTTAGTGTGGGACCTTTACAATATGCAGAAAGTAGTGAAGCATCGATTTATGCGTCCACAACATGGCCGAGAAAGGATTGACCATTCGCAAGTTGCCTAATCCACCCGACTCCATTTGTATTTGTTTTCACGTATTCTCTTATCTCATTATGCAATATTCTAAAACTTATAAATTAGGACTAATCTATTCATTGAGAACGTATAACTTATGTTTTTATTGAGAGAAGAACATACTTCTTGATCAAATATTATTTTTAATGTTATATGAATTGATCATGAAAACACTGAACCAATCATAATGTTTCAGGATAGATCTCATAATTACTATATATACAGAAAATATGGTTACTTAATTTGATTTAAAGTGAGCGTAATGCTTTTTACATTAATCATCTTGTTGAAGTTGGTGGAGTATGATTTTATTTTTGTAATTGCTTTATAAGTTAATAACCTTTAGTTTCATAACCATAATATTTTACAATTCGAGTTCATTTGTCTTTATTCAATAGTTTAAAATTTACTAGTAAAATAAATAAACTCAATTGCCGGAGGTAACACGCATTAATGCTGTTAATTTTAGTATGCGTTTAAATTATATGTAAGAATTTAAAACTTTCGATATAAGGTCATAGAAAAATCATGACTTTTGACGTGAAATTAGAATTTGTCTATGTCTTAAACTTTGATAAATTTTGGTCCTTAAATTATAGAAAAAATGAATGAATTTAGTGCTTTTAATCCAATTAGATTAATTTTTTTTGGATGCATCAACACATTTAACAACAAATATTGATACTAGATCTTTTTATCCGGTATAAACAACTCAAGTGGTAGTATAAAAAGCGTTTGACAGATAAAAAAATTAACGTTAGTGTTCAAAGAACTAAATCCATTCATTTTTAAAGTTTGAGGACTAAAATATATCAAATTTTTACATTGAGACAAATCTCAATTTCGCATCAAATTTCAGAGACTAAATATATACTTAACAAAAAAAAACAACTCACTATAATTAAATAATTAATGTATCAAATGTGATAATAATAGTTTACAAAATACAAATACAAGAATAAATTAATTATTTTTCAATCATCATACAAAACTATTTACATATAATATAAGCATCAATTACATTACACTTTCATAATAGAGAACATACAACACAAAAATTATAATGGAACAACATGTATTCAAGAGTACATGAGTTCTTAATTGTATATCAATGAAATAATTAAATTTAAACTTATCACACTCAATACCTTTCACAAGATATGACTCAATATAAATTAAATATTTTGTCACCGGTAAAAACTAACACATGAATTTCAAAAACACCACTGGTAAAAATCAACCTCAATTTCTTATGTTAAGACGGTCCTTACAATTGTTATAAGGATTTTCTTCAACCTTTCATCACTTATTGTCTTATTTATGTAATTAGATCATTAACTAAACATATGATATCATCATCTCATCCCATGTATTCATCACCCCACATCCACATAAAGGTCACACCACTTCACTACAGAAAATGATTTTAGCACAGATTATTTTAGATATTGTACTTCGGCTCAACAACCGAAGCATATACAGGCAGAGAAAAAAAGTGGCTATTTGACTTTGGTTATGAACTAAAGCATAAAGTTCCATATTAACCGAAGCATGAAACGATAAATAAATATAGGAAAAAAAAGGTATTAGGTTTATGTTATCTCCATAGTAAAAGCCTAATACCCTTAAAATTAAATAATGTTTTAAATTAGGAAGACTATTTGTCTTTGGTTATTACTTGAACTAAAGCCTAATATTCTTAAGATTAAATAATGTTTTAAACCATAAAGGATATTAGGCTTCGTTTATTACCAGAACCGAAGCCTAGTACCCTTAAAATTAAATAATATTTTTAATCATAAAGGGTACTAAGGTTTGGTTATTACCTTAACCGAAACCTAATACCCTCTTTATGCTTGGTTTTGGTTATAACTGAAGCCTAATGTAGAAATCTTTTAAAAAATATTTTTTGTTTTTGTACTACATAATAAACCTACAAATAATAAGACAGAAGCAACACAAGACAGAAGCAACACAGAAGTAGCACATTATATTTACGAAACCTATAATAAACCAAAATCTACATACAACAATATGCTATCCTTACAACAAGTGGCATCGCTTCGACCACATAACGGTGTAAGGACGGTGGCACTCAAGGGTGACGATGAGCTAGTTCGTAAAGGAGGAAGGAAGAAAACAATAGTAGAAATGAAGTGGCCACCTTTGAATCTTTCATGAAGATTAAGCCAAGAAAAACCTTTAGGCTTCGGTTATTTACCGAAGCTTAAAAGCTAATCTGCTTAAGCTATTAGTAAAATTGATGCCTAAAGGATAGTACAAAAATAAAAAATTGTAAATTCCTATCAAACTGAAGCATAAAGATCATATATGATTCGACTTGTTAGGAACCGAAGCATAAAAGTTAACGAAAATTTCAAAATTGTTATTGCATTTTTATATGCTTCTTTTTCATAAAACTAAAACATATAAGGCTATTTTAAATAGAAAAATTGCACTAATGACATACACATAGGGGGAAACACATACAAAAAAGAACCATCTCATCGTACATATATCACATACAATATACAACATTATGTATAACATATACATGCATGCATCTCATCAACAATAATAATACCACATATGTATATAAGCATATTAACATATATAAATATCATCACATGTTCACCATCTACATCATCTCACCATTATGTATGTGTGACTTAAGTAATGGTGGCAAAGCGGGCTATTGTACAATTTTGAACTTGCCAACTCGCAACGACTCAGCCTACCTAGCTCGCCAACTTGTCAGGCTACAAATAGGGCGAGGCAGGCCACCTTGTTAGCCCATCTAACCATAAAATTTTAATTCCACATCTTTCTCACAGACACTACTCAAAACTACAAATACATCCTTCTTTCTTCTTTACTACTTTTATGAATTTTATAGTCATTGCTCTCCCTTACACATTGTTCTCACTCACACACATTGCGCGAAACCAGGAATGCATCCATCTTTCTTTTGAACAAGTTTTCTAAACTTTTGTCTCTTTTCAGATGTAATTGCTTATGGGAAAAATTAGGTTTGCATTCTTTTTTTCTTCTTCTCTATTGTTCTTATCTTCTTCTCTTCTCAAATTCATTTGGTTTAGGGTCACGAATTAGAGTTGCTTCCCATATTTCTTCTTCTATATTTTTCTAGTCTTCTTTCACTTCTTATAGTTAATTGATTTATGGGGAAAAATAGGGTTAGAGTTTCATTTGTGCGTATCACCATTGGTCCACTCTACATCTTTCTCTTTTGTTATGATCTTGTCACTGTCACACATGTATTTGGTCATTATGATTACACATATGTTGCTTAGTTGTGGCTTGGAAAGCATCCTTAGCAAGAGTTTTAAAAGTGAAGGAAGGTTAGTTCATTCATATACTTTTGCTTTGAGTGTGCCATTGCAAAATGACAATGGTATGCTCAGAATATTGATATGCCGATAATATTTGTATGCTAATATTAGGAAAAGTTTACTTTTCAATGACAATGGTATGTTGCATATTAGGAATTAAGTTTACTTTCTTATTTTGTAATAGGATTAAACATTAACAATAATGGACAAGTCTATTAGTAAACCTCTTTGTGATATTGGTGTCCATGACAATCATGTGGCTGAGAATGGGGCTAAAGATCCTTTTAAGAAAAGATCTCAAAGTGTTGATCCTAATAATGAAAAAGATAAGTCTATAATATCTTATTGTTGGAAATTCTTTACTAGGATTGGTGTTTATGATGATGGAAAAGAAAGTGCAATTTGTAATGGTTGTAACAAAAAATATATAATTGGTGTTAAAAATTATGGGACTTCCCATTTAAAGAGTAGTGTTGAAAGATGTGGTATAAACAAATCTCAATATGCAAGTTAAATGATTTTGGACATGCAGAGAAAGTTGACAGCAAAAAATCAAATGGTGTCCTGTGAATAGTTGGCTAACTTAATATTTTGACATGGTTTACCATACAAATTTGTTGAGTATCAAGAACTTAGGACTTGGTTAAGTTATTTGAATCTTGATGCAACTCTAGTTTCTAGAAACACTATTAACAATGACATATTGAGAATATTTACGAAAGAAAAATTTTTGCTAAAGGAAGAGATGAATAAATTTACAAGTGGGATTTTAACTTTTAATTTATGGACAACTTGCACTATAAAATTTATATGTTAGACAACACATTATGTTGATTCAATTTGGAATTTAGCTACCAAAATTCTTACTTTTGCCATTTTCTTCCACCTCGCACTAGATTTGAGTTGTCTAAGAAGATAAATGAATTTTTGCATGATTAGGAAATTGAAAAATAAAATATTTTCAATCCTTTTGGATAATACTTCTAGAAATGATGTTTCATAAAATACTTTAAAATGTTAGTTTGTTTTGAAAAATTCACTTACTAGTGATGGTGAGTTCTTTCATATGCATTGTTGTGTACACATTTTAAATTTGATTATTTAGGAAGGTTTAAATGTACTTGGTGATGCTCTAGATCAAATTTTGGAGAATGTCAAGTATGTTAAGGATTCTACGAGTAGAATGATTAAATTTAAGCAATGCCTTTAAAAAATTTGGAATATTCATGCATCAAGTGGTTGTGTCTAGATATTCCTATAAGGTGGAACTAAACTTGTGTTTATGATTCAAAGTGCTTTCAAATATCATCAATTTTTTGGAAGCTTACACTTAATGCTCTTAAACCCTTTTGTTGCCTAATGTAGTAGATTAATAACCTGGGTATCAATCCAAGGAAATGATAAAGTGATGAGTGATTTAGGCATGTGAAATCTAAATTGTGTATGTAGCATAAGGGGAATACAATCTAATACTTTAAGCAACAACGAAAAGGTCCTAAAATGCTAATGAAATGATGAATGAATTATATCTTGTTAGATATGAAATGGTGATTTAAGCCAAGGGAGGATTGAATTATTTATTTAAAACTTTTTCGAAAGATTAAAACCCCTTTTGATTGAATCAAATTGACCACACAAAAAATGAATGCAAAAGTTATAGGAAAGTACAATTTCAATTGGTCAAAAAATAAGACAACAAGTTAGTTTGTTCATACACCTATGAATTAGTTGATTAAAATTTCAAAACAATCAACTAAAATTTTGGAAAATTATGCAGAATACAAATTTCACGAATTTCACTCACACAACATACTTTTACACACAAGATTCGTTCCAAATAATATTTCTAACAAGGTTGCAGTATCATATTACACAGAAACGCATTTAAACATAACAAAGAATGATTTGGTTGGTTTTCTTTAGATTTTAAAGTGAGTGAGATGAACGAAAGAGAGTTAAACAGTTGTTTTTATACTAGTTCACTCAGTCACAAAGCTATATCCAGTTTCTCAGGACAACCTGAGTCTGGTTTCCACTATATTCAAAAGTTTTAAAAATCACACACTAAGATTACACTTTTGAACAAAGAAACTCACACAAAAATTTAGACTACAACCATGCAAGAATCACACTCACAAATTTGGACTCACACCAAGAACATATGAAAAGGCACAAGAACTACAAAACTTGATGGTGGCTCTCCCTAGCCAACCATACACGAGATCTTCAAGTTACTCCTGAGCCAAAATTCCTACACGATCAACTAAGATCTTCAATCTTTACCTTGCAGTTGTGTAGTTCAAAGAGAGTTTTTCAGTGATGAATGACAGGTTTTTGTGCTCAAAAGAAATTGTGCCTCTACTCTCAAAAACAGAACTTATATAGTTTTGTCTTAAGTGAAATCAATTAGTTGAATTTTTCGTACAATCTATTAGTTAAATCAGTCGATATAGCCTGATTGAATACATTCATACCAGAAACTATATACAACAAGCATTTTGACTTGTTAAACCCTTTTTAACAGATTAAAAAGGACACACTGAAACTAACAAGACATCTCACCTATGTCATATAATTGTAAGTTTTGAAATGGTTGAAAAGCCAAGAAGGGGCGTTGAATTGGCTAGTTAAAAAATTAGGCAATCTTTAAAGGCTAAAAACTATCTTTAATTGAATCAATTCGATCACCAAGTTTAGAAGCAAAAACTTCTAGACAATATACTTTCAACCGATCAAAAACAGAGTTAGTTGATTTATTTTACTAGATACTGGTATAATTAATTGATTGAATCAGAAAAACAGTTGACTAAAATATTGGAAAAAATACAGACATGCGGATTTGCGATTTAGAGCAAGAACAATGTAAAAGATCAATCAAGACAGGTTCTAATTGATTATATAAACATACTCAATGTTGTAGATGCCACCAAAACACACAAGAATATGAAAAATATGGTTTAAATCTAAATTCTTTAAACTTTAAATGATAATGCAAGAGAGAAGGGTTAGAGAAAAGGTTAGAGCACAAGATTTTTATACTGGTTCACTCAAACCTGAGCTACATCCAGTTTGTCAAGGCAACCCGAGCCTGACTTTGCACTATTTCAAAAGATTTACAAAGTTTACACTCTTACACTTTCAAAATAAGCAAAAACACACATAATAGATTCTTGAATCACATAAGAAGCATAACAACACAACAAGACACCTCTTGCAGACTTGAAAAACCATTAGGCACACACATAAAGCTTGAGAAAGATCAAACCTAAGTGGTAGCACAGTCTTGCCTACCAAAAACACCTTCTCAAAGCTTCAACCACAAGAAAAAACCTCCAAGAATTGATCCAAGATCAATCTTCAACAGCTGCAGTCTGAATTATCACGAAAGAGAGTGAATTCCAAGGTTTCCATAACAGTTTTACGGTAAAAAGTGGTTTTGTTACCTCTTTTTCGAAAATCACAACACTTATAGTCAAACTGTTACGAAATTCAACAGGTTGATTTCACTTAACTTAAGTAAAATCAGTCCATTAAAAATTAAATCAACTGATTGAATAAGTCATAGTTTAAGACTACTACAGTTAACCTTTTAACTTGTTGAAAATCCATTCAACAAATTAAAAGACACATTTTAACCTGTTGAAAAATATTTCAACAGATTCAAAAAACACAATAAAGACCAAATACATCAAACTATTGCTAAGAGGTAAAAAATGTGAATTACAAACATCAAGCATTCTTTCCTAATGATTGATTCATGTGGAGGCCACGTGTTCAAGGCTTGTTCAACATGAATACCATCAAATCTCCATAACTTCATCAATGTAGGCATGATTTCAAAGCAATGGCTTCAAGTTAGTTCAACAAAGCTTCATCAAATCTTCATGAGACACACCACTCAGGCTTCACATGTCAACAATATAGCCTACCAATATGGTATAACATGTAACCATCATATTCAAAACAATATTTCCATATTGAATACAATAGAAACATGATATTTGAATGGATCTTCATCCATCTTCATCAACCACATGTTATCTCACACACTTTGATTTATCAAATCTTTGGACCAAGCTTGCTTGTATTAACAAATCTAAGACTACATAAAATTTGACAGTGTATATTGTTTTTTTATATCTATAATGAATTTTAATGCATGGAAATCATATATGATTGTGTGGAATGTATTAAAAATTGATATTGAACCTATTCTAAACTATTAAACTACCTAAAGCAATGCAGAACAATGAAAATGCAATGTATTTGTGAAAATGCCTAAGTGAAAACTGAAAATTTACAATGTGTTAAACAAAATGCTACAATGAACTAAAAATGAGATTTATGCAAAAGTAATACTTGGAACAAATTCATAAACCTAAAACAAAGTATGATATGCATGCTGAACTAGAAAATAATGCAAAAATCACAAAATCACGATTGAAGACCACATTTCTAAATTTGACAGGGAACAAGTTCATCGGCTTTTGACAAAAATTGTAGAATATGGTTTTAAATCTAAATTCTAAGCTATATGCTTTATAAATGCACGAAACCTATTAGAATCACGAAAATGATATACAAAAAATGTTCAAAATCATCACACAACATCAAATTCACAAAATTACACATGTTAAACCTGACATGGTAGAACTAAAGACTAGCTTAATGTGACGTAAAAATTATATTTTCCTATTCTACTTTGCCCAACTATTTAATTTCGCTAAATGAAAATGCAAATGTGTTTATAATGATCTTAATTAACTAATGGAATAGAGAATTAACAATAACAATGATAGAATTGAAAATATTAATTCTAACCTAACATATGAAACTTAGACTAATTGAATTTATTGTGAAAATGTGAGAATTGAAATTCTAAGTGTAAACCTAAGATTGATTCCACAAACATGATTCTAACATATAAACAAATGGAAACCTAGAATTAAAACTAGAATTAAGCACCAGAAATTAGAAATCAATAGCCAAACCAAACATAAAACTAGTGGCGTGAGAGACAAACGAACTTACCTAGAACAAGTAAAAGAAAACAAAAATTGAATCGGTAGAGAATTGTAAAGAACTGAATGAAGAAAAACCTAACTAGCAATCACACTAAAATATGTAAGAAATGATTATCCAGCTCACGTTGTAGTCAATATAATCTTATTCTTTAGAGGAAAGTGTTTACAAAGCTTAAAACTAAAAAAATCTTAAAATGTAAAAATGTAGTTTTATCTCTTTCGAAAATCTGAAAATCTTCGCTTTATATGCCTTGTCATTGGTGATTCTTAAAATTTGAAGAACATGAAATTATAAGACACTTTGATTGCCTAAAACCAGTACAATAAAGTACAAATTGTTTTAACTAACTAAACTAACTTAACCTAACACATAAGTAGTCGGTTACCATGTCAACTTTCTCTCAATGCAACTGTTGTCAGTGTAGGTTTGATTAGTGCACAAAATATGACTTTTGGAGCTCCCAACTCGTCTAGGTCACCACTTAAGCTCTAGCAGGTTCTAAGTCACTTGTTCAACTTTAGCTTGACAATAGGTTCACTTCTCATGCAAGACTTCTATGCAAAGCAAGCTTAAGTAAAAACTTGTCACAATAAAGCCAGGACTGGTAACGTGAGGTGCATCCAATTCCAGCTTTCAGCAGGTTTCCTTAATTTTGTCCAAACTTCCTTCTAAAATCTGAGTACAACACCGAACAATTATTTACAACACCTAAAAACACTTATTAAAAACTGAAATATGTATCAGAATTAAACAATCAAAGTTAAGCTAGATTATGCACAATCACTAAGGAAAAAATAACAAAAGAACAACTACAAATCTACTTTAGAACTAGGAATTAAAATATGACTTCTACTATTTTCTGAGCTAGAAATTAACCAAAATTAGAATTAAATTAAAATCATAGCTAAAAACACTCTATCAAAAAAAATTTGCAACAATAAGGAAATTTACTATAGAAACTAAATTAGTCTTATAAACCAAGAATTAGACATTAAATGTAACACCGCTTTGAGGATGTTACTTGGAAGTTAAAGCCATAAACAATACCTCAACATATCTTTGATACCATCCTAATTAAATAGAAACTTCTCAAAATTTTTATTTCAAAAACAATCAGCAAAACTTCATCTGAATAAAAACTTTATTTCCAAAATAAGTCAACATTCAACAAAACCAAACTAGTATAAGTCATCGAAGGAAACTTATTATAAATCCTTCCAATTCGAATCAAAACTTCTAATAAAGTTAATTATTACATCTTATTCATAAGAAAAAACCATTCCCAATTCTTTCCAAAACTCCCGAAAGCTTTCCCAATCACCGGTGCAGGAAAGGGTTTCAATTGCGGCTATTTTGGCCAATTGGCTTTGGCTTAAGATCAGAGGCATATTCAACCAAGGTAAAAAAAAAGTGACTTTTCTGCCTCAGTTCACAATCGAGGCATACTATGCCTTTACTTCCTTGGTTCTAAGGTAACCAAGGCAGAAAAGTGAAACTTACTACCTTGCTTAGGGAATAACAAAGGCTTAATAGGCATTAAAAAATCAGCCATTCTCGTTCTCACTTCCACTTTTTCCCCACCGATCAATTGTTGCCTGAGTTCCTCTTCGTCATCATCGTTCGATGGTTGCTTGAGTTCCTCTTTATCATTGTCACTACACAAACTTTTTTAGCTTGGCTTACCCAAAAAACCAAAGTAGGTAACCAGATTTTACCTCGGGTCCTTTAGAACCGAGGCTTAAACTCTTTCTGTTCAAATTTAAAAATTCAAAAAAGCGGGAATGATGAAAATTTTGAGAGGCATTAGGCCTTGGATGTGTAGGAACCAAGGAAGAAGGCTAGTTTCTGCCTCGGGTGTAAGACAAACCGAAGTATAAAATGTTGCAAAAATTTCAAAATTGTTACCGCATGTTTTTATGCTTCGTTTCCTTTGTGACCGAGGCACAAAGGTTGAGTTAGAAAGCCAAATATGCAGTAGTGAATGAGTCTCCTCACAACTATGCTTATGCAACTGCATCTTTATCAACATATGATGTCGTATAACACAAGTTATACGATCATCACAATTGGAAACCACAACCACCAACATGGAAGGGTGAGTTAACCAAATAAAACATCACATAACATATATTGCCAACATACAAATCACCTAGCATGATCACATATGTTTATTCTCTCATAACCAACCATTTTCCTTCCTTTCGTACCAACGCCTGTTGGAAAGGGCATTTCCCTTACTTTCCATAAGAACTACAAGAAACAACTTTACTTGCTCACCAAAGCCTTATTAAGAGCACTCTTGCAAAGCACATGTCAAAGCTTTATGGTCGAAAGAAATTCTTGTACCCGACTCACTAAAGCCCTCTGGGTAAATGAACCAACCTGACTTTATGGTTACAAGAGAACATATACACCATCACCGCCTACATTCGTACACCCATATCACATCATCATATGATCAACCACACATCAACTCATCATGTGAATCCATTAGAAAATGACTTATCACATCACATCATACATGTATCACAACCACAAAACCTACAATCATATTCAAAACAAACCAAACAAACAAAAGAAGTAACCTAACAATCAAAACGAACAAAACATGCATTGACAAACAAGAAATCTAGTAGACTAGTGACCACTAGTTGGCCAACGACCACATTACCTTGCATTTTTTTATTTCAGCAAATGCATCAGTTGCCTAGTGACTAGTTTACCTCACCATAGTCCCTCGCCCAACAACAAACCCTATTGCCAAATGACCTGACAAGTACAGGACTACAAAAAATAGTGTCCAAAATTTATTTGGTTAACTCTAAAGCACCAAAACTTGGAATACACCAAGTAGCACTATATCAATTTAAGGTTTCTCTTAATCCTTCACAAGAAATCTCTTTGTTACCTTTTAACATTCCAAAGTATGCACACAAATGAATATAATATAATTCATTTAAACAATTTATCACTTTGAACATGAAAGAATTTATGCACTAGATCACAATTAGACATGCACCCACTCAACATATGCAATAGAATAAGAATCATGCATAGGTCAAAATCATGCAACCAAAATTCATCACTAAAATTTATGCATTGAACTCCGAAGCCAAAAACAACACAACAACCATTTCCATAGAAATTTATCAATATAATAACCACTTCCATGCTCTTATGATATCACCAGATTGACAATTGTAACACCCCAATTTTGGGATTTCACTAAAGGTTAGAAAATGAACCCGTTTGGCAGAAAAGCATTATCATTGAAAATGTACTAATAAAAAAACTTTTAGTTTGATTTAAAATATTCAAATAATAGTTGCGAAAATAAAAATTACATAATTTCCGGTATCTGATTTAAAACAACTAAACAAATTATAATAAACTCCTGAGTTCACCCCATCCTTTCGACGATCTACTTCTTGCCAGAATCCTCTGCATTATCAATTGCTCCCGTACAACACACATATCATACAATCATCACACACATAACAAACACACAAAACAACCAAATAGGGTAAGCTAACATAAACAATGATATATAAAAGATTCTTAGTAAAATAATACTTTTCAAACAAGTAACATCCAAGTACGATGCATAAGTATTATAATCACAATCAGATTCTCAACATGCAATACATGAGAATTATAAACTGCCAACAAAGTACACATCACCACATCATGCATTGAAAATAAAGTTCTATCGAAAAACCAAACAATACATTCAAGCAATGAACTTAAATAGTGTTTTCAAAACCAAAAGAAGCAACAAACACTAAAGTACCAAGCCACCATTTTAATTTAATAACCCTCAACCACAATATTACTTGTAACCAAGCAAAAGACATAGCACTGACATTGCAACTATGGCTATATAACCCACTTTAGCAAGATATCACATGATATAAGGCACAAAGTAAAGCCAAAGAACACACTCATCCCATCAAAGGCCACCAACACATTAAAACATAAGACAACTAGTAAAACCAAATGAAAAGCTAGTGAAACAAAATAGAATTGCATCCAAGAAAGAGGACTCAGTTATTGACCCAAAAGTGGCTACACCTTACCATGTAAAGTGAAAAAGAAAAGAAACCCAAAAACTTATGGAAGTGAAAATGCACTATTATATGAGCCCTTATGTACTGCACATTAAGAAAGGTAATACTATATTTACGTAACCTGCACTCATGTGAATAATTACAAAACCCTTGCATGATGTTGCCACTCATTTTCGTAAACCACAAACAATGCCCACACATACCAACCCAAAATAAAACAAGAAAAACATTGACCAAACCTTTCCAAAGTACCAATGTCCCATCTAGCTTTAATTACCTTATCCCACATATATCTATAGCAACTTACTCATGTATTGTGAAAGAAAGTCACGCTTGCTACAAAAAAAAACACAAGATCCATGCATTTACGTGGTTAAAGAAAAACCAAAGGAAATTGGACCCCAATTTCCTACCCAACAAATAAAAATGTGATGTTAACATGAAACTAAACACAAGTTACCCCATACTCCTAAATGTGCACACTGTTCCCAATCATGCTAAAAGACAAAAACTAAACTACCTACAAGGCTATAAGAAAAGAAACAAAGAGAAACTATGCCCATAAACGTTGTGGCTGCACTGTAAAACTAAATGACCCTTCTATGCATGCTATGGTTCTCTAACCATCAAACCAAAAATTGATATAAAAAAAAGGAAAACCAAAAATGTCCATCATCGAGTAGTATATCAAAATAAAAGATAACAACTACACCATTCCACTCTAAATATGAATCAAATTTGGAACGTGAAAAATAATGCAAAGAGAGAAAAGACACAATTGTAACATCCCTACTGGAAATTACGTAATTAAAATAAATAAATAAATAATTTATAAAACAACCTCATATGTTCATTATTCCCAAACGCAAAAAAATTAAAACAAATTATTCAAAGCGCCAAAGATTTATTAAAGCTAAAATAATAGCCTTATTACAATTTCCAAAATCCAATAAAGATAACAGAAAACATAAATCAGTTCCTAGCTCGAATCCCAAGCTAGCCCCACTCTCTGTCTTTAAACGTCAACAACATCACTTGTAGCATTATTTGCTCCCGTGTAACGAATCACACGATCATTGCCAAACACAAATAGAAAGGGTGAGCTTATAAATAGAATAACATATCAGTTAAGATAATAAAAGCAATTCACCCATCTGATTCATCCCAGTTAGTTATTGGCCAAGACCTTAATATCCCAAGGATTTTCAACCTTCAATTCAGACAAACAATTAGCTTTGGACTCAGGATTTATGATGCTCACACAAACATGCCCGCTCGTGGTCATGCCTCTATGAACCTCCCCGCTCGTAGTCCTACTCTACGAACTTCCCCGCTCGTAGTCCTGCTCTACGGACCTACCCGCCCGTAGTCCAACACACGTGATCCACCAGCTACGTACCTCCCCGCACACATTATCTCTCAAGTGTGAGCATAGAACATACGAATCTACCTCGCTCGTATCTCCTCACGAGAGTAATTGGATATGAACCTCCCACTCATATCATCACGTGTTCACCACCATCCATGAACCTACCCGCTCATGGCACAATATCTCCTGATCCAAGTCTGCATCAATGCGTACAAACAACACACAAAAATCCAAGCCTGCAACAATATTGACTGGCTGGAACCACACAACTGCACTATTCTCGCTTAAGCTAGAAATCTTCGCCCAAGCGACCAAGCCTGATCGCTTAAGCTAGGGTCTCTCGCCTGAGCAATCGTGTTACAGTGTCACAATGCATATTCTCGCTTGAGCGAGTTCTTCTCGCTTGGGCGAGATCGCTCTTCGCCTAGAACTAAAGTCTCTCGCTTAGGCGGCGAGTCAAGCAGAAACAACACGAATTCACACGATTTCTCGCTTAGGCGAGGAACTCTTGCTTGAGCGAGATGCTCTGTCGCCCAAAACAAGACTCTCCACTTGAGCAAGATGCTCAAGCAGAACCACACAATCCCTACAATTTCTCGCTTATGGGAGGAACTCTCGCTTGAGCGAGATGCTTTGTTGCCCAAAATATGGGCTTTCTGCTTGAGCGAGATGCTCGAGCAAAATCAAGATTGAGTCTCTGCTACTTTGCCTAGGCGAGCCTTGCTCGCTTGAGCGAGAATAGCAGATGTATTATCTGTTCACGTACGCAAATACCATAAAACAATGCTAAAACCACATCTCAATCATTACCAAGCAATCTACAATAGTACACAAGTCTTATGAACATGATTTAAACCCAATTTGACCACCAAAATAATTTGAGATTGAACCATAAACAACCATATAGCACAAAAACCCTTATCATATTCATACAAATGCATAAGAGGCTTTTCAAACATCATCAAAACTCCAAACCTTTAATCCCATCACATAGAGCACAAAAATTCAGGTCACGCAAGCATAAAATCATAAGAGAGGACTCACAATCACAACACATACCATTTAATTTTTAAAAAATATAAGGACAACTCCGATAACCAGGTTTCCTTTGCTTAAAATTGAAGGGGTTATAATGGCTCCCATAATGCACTTTACCACACTCACAATTTTCTTTTTCCCAGCCTCCCTTGGCTGCCCATTGTCACTAGGGTTTCTCTATCCTTTCACATTCATGCCACAATTAGTTTAGCAAAAATAAAGAAGTTAATTTCATTCTCAGCAAGGTTTGAACCCACAAGCATACAATCACAAACCAAATGCATAACCAATTCAACCAATTCATGTTTCATGATAATTCTTATAATTTTAGGATTACATTATCTCTACTCACATTCAATCATAACCTTAAAATAATGTACAAAATAAAATATCATACAATTGGCATACATAGGACTTGAAAGTCCTCTCACACAATCAAGTACTCTCAACCATTTGAGCTAGTACTTTTCCACATCACAATAATTTATATTAAATGTCATAAAGGCTCCTACTACCCACATTTATTAAATAATTATTTAATTAATTATTTAAATTTTCAGGATCTTACACCAACTACATCTCGATTGACAATCTTCCATGATGCACCAACCATATCATGCAACATCCCATCGTGGTCTTATTTCAAGTATGAAAACATTAAACTAATGGTTTGTGGTTTATTTTAAATGAAAGCAAAGAGAAAAGAACCAAAGCTTTTATTTATAGAATGTGACTACAATGAAACGAGATTAACCAACCCCATGCACACCATGAAACCAAGAAACGTGTATAACCTAACACTACTAGCACCGTAAACCCCCAAAGAAGCAATAACAAACACCGCAAAGGCTTAACAAAAGGGAACACAAGTGAAAAAAAAAAACAGAGAACAAGATTGGTTTCTCCTACACATGCATGTTTTTCAAGTTTCGTTCATCAACAAACAACAAAAAAAAAACCTTCACACTACTGGCACACAAAACAACCTTTACACTATATGCATCTCAATGATAACTTGCGCACTACAGTTTAATAAACACATATATTCCACAAGCTATAATTAAATAAATAATTAAATAAAACAATTACTTAAATTACTCAAATTATCATTCCATAACCCACAATTAAATAAAATAATTAAGTTAGAATAAATCCACATACTTAATCAAATCGTTAATTTTTTTCCATGTGTTTCTCTTTATTCTAAATTTTTCCAAGTTTTACAACAATTGTCATCCAACCATAACATCATCCACAAGTAGCAAAGAAACATGAATTAAACACTAGAAAAACTCATAATTTTGATGCTTTATACACAAATTCCATCTTTGCTCTAAAACCACCAACCCCAAGGAAGCTCATTGTCTCGTGAACTAAGAACACCACAACTCCATCAACACTTTTCAAGTGAATAACGTTAACAAAAAAAAAAAACTAACATGATTTTGCTCTAACCAAGGTTCAAACCCATCACCTCCAACTTTCAAACAAACCAAAAAAAAACTATCATATTTATCTTGTTATACACGTACACAACAACATTACAACAATTATTACACATACCCCATCCAAAACATTTATAGAAAATAAAAATAATCACACCAATTGTGCTAAACTTCACTTTAGTATAAATTATAATTTATTAATTTAAATAATACTTCCCATATCCAACCTACCTCCATGAAATTTTAATTATTTTTCCAATATCTTACGCTAAACACAATCCAAAAGATGTAATTTGCTTAGAAAAATATATATTGTATTATGTCATTACAATAGTCTCCTTATTATTTGTTTTTTTTCTATTTTACAGAGAAAAATATATTTTTTTTAAATAAAATTACTAAAAACATGAAAAAGAACTTATAATTTATTAAGAATTTTTTTTATCTTTTATTGTTTTGAATTTTATCACTTCTAAAATTTTAAGTCCTGTGATCAAATTTGATTTATTATAACTAAATCATTTAATAATTATATTTTATTTAAGAAAGAAGATAAAGTTATAATAGAAGAAAATAATAAGAATAATAATAGAAAGTAAGATAATTTTACGTTATTAAATAGAAGAAAGTTTGTGAAGACATCCTTTGTCTTGTTATATTCATATTTTAGTTTGAGATACTATATATTTTTATTAATATTTTAGGTAATATTATTATTATTAAAAGTTACCTTTTAAACTAATACCTTCACCATTTCCAATATCTAAATTATTGATTTTAAGAACTTGCAAAACAACAAAATCATTTAAGAATATCTAATTTCAGACTAAAAGTAATTAGTTATTATATTAACAAATATTAATATTAATATTTAAAATAATCTCTATTATAAATAAAAAATTATGATTAATTTATGAATTAAAATTTAAATTGATCTTTAATCTTAGTTATCAAGATTTTAATTAAAAAAATATTTTAAAACGTGCATTTTTATGACATTGACTTTGCTATTTTGATTTTGAACACTATAGCCAAAAGTTACAATTCCTTGTTATAACTTTTAAAACTTTAATTTAAGATATATTACTTACAAAATTCCCAATACATATGTAATACATTTTGTAATTTTCAAGTTATGCATATTTGCAATAAGATCTTTGCATCCATTACAAACTCATGCATTTAAATCGGTAAACATAATATTCTACTTCAAACTTGTTAAAAGTGATAAATATGATTACATATATTTCCACTTCATTGTAGTTTTTTTTTTTATAATTAATAAAATGAACCAAGGTTAAAACCAGGTTTGATTTTGATAGATATATATTATACAAAAAAGGAGACATCTATACAAATTCATCGTGATTGAATTCTCCAAAAATGCAGTATGGACACAAATAAAAGTGTACACTTAAACAAACATCAATGACAACATCAATTGGACAAAATATTCTCCATAAAATGTTCATCAACAAAGAAGAAAACTTGGTGAAAAGTACCACCAAACCAATACCATTTCATCACTAGAGATGAAACCTTAAGTAAGATTCCGACTGTAACGTCTCATTTAAACAATAACAGAATTAAATGAAACATCACACATAATAATAAAAAGGCATTGGCATGGAGTGGAAATGTCACTCCTTACAATTATCCAAAATACTTGGAGCAAAAAACTAAAGCACACCACGATGTCATTTACAAAACAGAATAAGAGTTCAACACTATTTAAAATAAATGCTCAAAGAGCAAGGTAATACATGGGCTACAACCCTAAAAGAAAAACTCAAAGGAGCAGGATCCGACCCAAGATAAGCTATGCAGCGAAATTTCCATCATCCTAATGGTCATGCGTAGTTTCCACATCTGCTCACATCAATAAATTGATGATCATCGCAAAAGGAGAAAACCACACATAAAACACATAAGTAAACAAAAAGGGTAAGCTAAAGTAAAGATGTTTTTATCATGTAATTGAACATACAATTTAAAAGCATAAGTACATAAATCAACCAAGCATGTAATGAATGACAAGCAAGACACTAAGACTCAATTATTCGGATACATATAATCAGTCGGATTAACTGGATGCTTGCACTTGTGGTGGCCTCTACTACTCTATAAAACCATTGCCAATGAGTTTCACCTTACCACGCACAAGGTTAGCCTTCAAAGGTCTAAGGCCATTATCCTGCCAAAGACTAGGGCCTCCTGCTACTCTCACCACCATGAAACCTCTGTGGAATTACGTCCTGACCATGAGGCACCACCATGAGCTTCCACTAACAAGGGTCATGGAATTACGTCCTGACCATGAGGCACCACCACGAAACCATCATGGAATTACGTCCTGATCATGAGGTACCACCATGAGATCTCACCTAGAGATTCATGGAATTACGTTCTAAACCATACCAAAATCATGTCTCATCAACCAAGCATAAAGTTGTCATGCATACCAATTCCATGCCCATATTTATAACCAACCTTTCAATCAGGTTCCATACCAATATCATACCAAACTCATCAATTCTAGTCCATAAACTATTTAATACATGCAAAATCACTCAATTCATGCTTTATCACAGTAATCCAACCAAACATGTGACCATCACCCAAGAGTAGAGGAGAAAACAACACCTGAGCACATTCTAGCCCAGTTCTCGCTCAAGCTAGAAGGCCTCTCTTAGGCGAGACAGTTCTCTCGCTCAGGCGAGCTCCTTTTGCCTAGGCGAGAACTCAAAAAGTGGAAACAGTGGCTCTCGCGTTCTCTCGTTGAGGCGAGACCTCCTCGCTTGAGCGAGATAGACTCTCGCTTAAAATTGGAGCTCGTCGCTTGAGCAATAGCTCGCGAGAACTCCAAGGAGCACTTCTTGCACTCTCACTTGGGTGAGCTACGCTCGCCTGGGCGAAAACACCAGGTTCCTCCACTGTTCACGCGTGCAACAACTAGGTATTCACAACTAAACGATGTTTTATCATTTCTCAAGCAATCACAACATCAAATAAGCCGCAATATCATGAAACAAGACCAAAGCAAGCAGAAAATTGAAGAACAAACAAAACCCTAGCTTCCCTTACCTGGAAAATGTTAACAAAACACCCTGACACCTAAGCAAATGAGCACGACAACTCCCGAAGCAAATTCGCAAACTGGAAAAATGGTGGAACAGGTTCAAAACGGGTTACCAAGGTGAACCCTAGCTAGAATCATGCTAGAAACAAAGAAGGTGCGAGTTGAAAACCAACTTACGTGAGAAGGAAACGAAGTCAAGCTCTCTTGAAGATGAATGAGGTCCAAACCCTAACAGAACTCTATTGAGGGAAAAAGGAAGTGAGCAAGGGAGTGCTTTTTGCAAAGTGGACAGACAATAAGAAGGTTAGGCTGGTTTAGAGATTTTGAATACCTTATGGTCAGCCTTAAGTCCAACTGATTATGACAAACTCTTAAACATTGGGACAGAATTAAAATAGATCTTACACCTACATGTTTTTTTTGTTACGAGAATGATGAGGAAAAGAATTTGTATATATAAATATAAGAAAAAATTTACATCGAACCATTTATGATTTACGTCGGGTAGTGCATCGTCCGACTTAAACTTTAAAACACTCATTTTCTCCCGATGCGATTAAATCAATAAAGCACATGTTTGTTAACGTAACAGTCATACCTATTTTCTCGCCCTTTGATTTCTTCCAATTCCAAATTATTTGCTGAAGTGAGAGTAGCAGTATTTGAAGTGGTTGAGTGAAATGGATTAGGAGGAGGCAGTGTTTGACAGAAATTTTGGTAGTCTCAAAAGTGCGATAAGAACCTTATCTTAAAGAACCAAAGTCAGCATTACTTTCAATTTATGTTTACACAATCACTAGATTTTTGTCTGTTACATTTACTTCAGGAATCCAGAGCGAAACTGCAGTCAAAGTCAGCTTAAGTCTGCGTTTTAACTTTTAAATATATCATCGCACTACTTTTTAAAGAGTAAAATATTATACCCGCGGACAGCGCGCGTGATCAATATAGAATTAACTTGTTGCACTGGGTGGTTTTGTTTTCTTCTGGGAAGAGAACATGTGACAGACAGAAGGACACAGACCACGAATTTTGCATTTTGTTTAAACATTATTGCATTGAATCTAGGAATTCAGAGTGGAATCACGGTCAAAGTCATTCCAAGTCCGCGTTTTCACTTTTAAATGTTATTGCACAATTTTTATAGGGAAAACTGTTAGCACTTTGTTAGACAACAACTCAAATGATCTTGTGAAAAAACTTTATTCACCTCTTGTTTTTGTTGTTCTTACAATACATTATATTTATAGACCCACATTTCCTCATCATTGTACTCTCAACGGCTATAAACAGCTATAAACGGCTATAAACGGCTAACTTATTAACTACCTAGACTCCAACGGCTAGTGCATTAACCACTTACAACGGCTAGTTACCTATAGTGGTTAATACATTTAAGTTTATTAAAAACCCAACAAAACTCCCCCTTAAACTTAAATGCTTCTATTATTCTCCATCTTTGTTCCTTTATTCTTCATCACGGCTTCCAACGTGCAATAACTCTTCTCACATTGTGCTTGTCCCTTTCATGAATAGTTAAGTTCTTCGCTTTCTTCATGACTGACTTCCCTTTCACTTTATTTATGGTCGACTTGTACTTCGCTTTCCCTGTGACTAACTTGTTCTCTGCTCTCTCAGTTTTTGCATCCTTACTGGCAAACTTGTTCTTCTCTTTGACCGACTTGTTACTCATTGGGTTCTTTGCCTTTGTGGCCGATTTGTCGTTAACTGAGTTCTTATCAATAGGTTGACTTCCTTTTGAAAGGTTAGACCACACCCACGTATTGTTGTGCTCAATCTCCTCATCCATTTCAAGTCGCCACTTCTCATCTTGCACTTCGAGTGCAGCTCTCAGATCCTTCTCAACTTGTAAATGTTCTTGCAAACTTGAAACATCTTCTTCAAATTCCAAGTGCCGCTTTTGCAAAGCATGTTTCCTTCTCTCTACGCTTTCTTGTAGAATTAAATTGTCTCTAACCTCCTTTTCAATACTCTGTTGCAAGTCTCCTTTTGCAATCTCCAACCTTTGGATTAGAAGCTTTTCTTCTTCAAATTCTGAGATATTCAAGCTTTTCACATGTTCCACCGAGCTATTTGAGTAATCCACTTGCTCCACCAACTTATCCGAGCTATGTAGGCGTTCCACCAAGTTAACTGAGTTGGCCTCATGCTCCACCATGTTGTCTGGGGTATCTACACGCTCAACCACCCTGTTTGGGCTATCTACATGTCTCACCAGCCTATGCAACCTACTCGATTGTCTTGTTGACCTATCCACGCTACTCGACTGTCTTGTCGAGTTATCGACTATACTCAGCTTTTTTGCTGAATTCTCCATGCTACTCGGTTTTCTTGCCGAGTTCACCACTTGTTTATGCTCGGCTCCCGAGCTACGCGCCATCATCAACAATGTCGCTTCTTCTTCAACATCTTTTGTGAGGTTGATCGTCTCTTCCTTTCTACTTTCAGATCTACAATCTTTGGCAAAATGTCCAGATTTACCACAATTGAAACACTTGCCTGAGTAATAGTCCTTTGCATAATGGCCATACTTGCCACACTTGAAGCACTCAACATTTGAGTTGCTTGATTGACCTCCTCTCCATGGACCTCGTCCTCTTCCGTGCCTATTTTGTTGACCGGATTGTTCTTTCTCTTCTTGTCCTCGGCTTCTACCACTAGGACCGTTTCTTATACCTCCTCGATATCGTCCTCTACCTTGAGTGTTCTGAGCGTTCTCATCTTTAATTGACATCTTTGTTTGGAGTAATTGATCAAGTGGCTCAACCTTCTTCTTCTTCTTCCGCTGCTCATGCGCCTCAAGGGACCCGACAAGCTCTTCAACTGTGAACATTGACAAGTCCTTGGACTCTTCAATCGCGCACACCACGTTCTCAAAGTCATCCGTTAGAGACCTCAAGATCTTCTCCACAACTCGGCTAGCAGGCAACGTCTCTCCATTTCTACTAAGTTGATTTGCCACAATTTCAACCCGAGTAATGTACTCGGCTACTCCTTCTGTCTCTTTCATCTTCATGCTCTCCAATTCGCCTCTAAGTGTTTGAAGTCGCACCTGCTTCACTCGATCATCTCCCTTATACGCCTTCTCCAATATGTCCCACGCTTCTTTTGAAGATTTTGCACTTGCAATCTTCTCAAAGCCAGACTCGTCCACAGCTTGGTACAGAATGTACAAAGCTGCCTTGTCCTTCACACGTGCGTCTTTCAGCACTTTGAACTGGGCATTTGACCAACCTGTAGTGTTGGCTGGTTCATCAAAACCATTTTCAACCACCTCCCAATTTTCTTGGGATCCAAGAAGGGCCTTCATTTTGAGACTCCAATTGTCATAATTGACAGCCTTTGTCAACTTGGGTAGGGAGACACTATTTGTAAGACTGGCCATCTCACTTTCTTTTTTTCTCAAACACTTAGCTCTCTTTTTTCAAGCACTCAAGCTCTCTAGCTCTCTCTCTTTTCCACTCAAACACTCAAGCTAACTGGCTCTTGATACCACTTTGTTAGCACTTTGTTAGACAACAACTCAAATGATCTTGTGAAAAAACTTTATTCACCTCTTGTTGTTTTTGTTGTTCTTACAATACATTATATTTATAGACCCACATTTCCTCATATTGTACTCTCAACGGCTATAAACAGCTATAAACGGCTATAAACGGCTAACTTATTAACTACCTAGACTCCAACGGCTAGTGCATTAACCACTCACAACGGCTAGTTTCTTACAACGGCTAGTTACCTATAGTGGTTAATACATTTAAGTTTATTAAAAACCCAATAAAAACAGCGTGATCGACGTGGAATCACACTGTAGTTTTTATATTTCTAAATTTCGTTGCAAGTATATAGAACTCTAGATAAGGAGTTTCTTGGTAAAAAAAAAAACGTAAGCCTGCGATTAAACAGTTAAATATTGCCCATGGTTCAAGTCTTTATCACAAGTCTCCAACCATGATGATGTGGAGAGAGATGGTGTTATTGTTGATGTTCTTGCTGTTTCTGGTCCAACAAATATGTGCGATAAATGAGCAAGAGTACGCTCTTGATTGTCCCACTTCTTCCTGTGGGAAAATCGCAAACATAAGGCCTCCATTTAGGTTGAAAGGTGACCCAATATATTCTGGCGACAACAGGTATGAGCTGGATTGTGAAAACAATGTGACGGTGTTATATTTGTACGGGGGAAAATATCATGTGCAGGCCATCAACTACAATAATTTCACAGTCCGAGTGGTTGATCCAGGAGTTGAAGAACAAAGCTTCTCACTTCCACGCTATTTCCTGTCTCAATCCAATTTCACTGATAATTATCGTGCTGTAGATCCATACCGAGCCACTCAAGCCCAATTGTCTAAACTTAGTTTTAACGAGAAGAGTCTTTTCAAGCACATAATTTTCATGAATTGCAGCCATCCAGTGAGTGAGAATTATAAGTACGTGAACACTACTCCGTGGGTGAAGTGGGAGACAAAAGGGTATACATATGCCATTGCTGGTGACTTAACAGCAGCGGACTTTGAAGTTGGTTGTCGTATAAAGCTGCTTTCTCCGACGTCGTGGTGGGGTTTGCACGCAAATAAATCTTCCTACACTATGATGAACTCAGCGCTACTTTATGGATTTGAGATGTCGTGGCTACATACTGGCTGTGAGGATGAATGTGGAAACTCATCTCATGGCGAGTGCTATTTCGACTCTTCCATCCTCAAGCTTCAATGCACCCTCTTCTGCAACGATATATTCGGACTACTGCAAACGGAATGTGGTAAAGGAACTCAAATTCAAGTTAAATTAAAATTAAAATTTCTTCAATTATATATCATTATACATGATAACTATATACATATATATTATCAATGATCACCAAACCCATCGTGTTAAAACTAATTTGAGATATTTCTAAGCAAAGCTTCCCATGTCTATATTTATATTTTTTTTATGACTAATACGTCACTCTGTTCATTAATTGTATGCTTTACATGAACTTTTAGAAAAGAAGATACAGGCGTTAGAAGTTTTAAATAATAATAATTTTTGAAACTTGTTATTGGGTATTTCCTTTATGGCATTATGCAGTAGGGCAATGATAAGATGACACTTATATTTTTTTTGACATGATTTTTATAATGGGATAGTAAAAACAATGTGTTAAATAAATGTAGAAACGTGTTAAAATGTATTTTTTCTATGCGGTATTAAAGTGATAAAAATAATTCTGAAAATGATATTTTCTTTCGATATTTTCAGGTACAGGGATATGGTTTCAAGTGCTAGCTTATCCACCATGTAAGAATAGTACCACCTCAATTTATCTGCTCTTTGATTTGGATGTGTCATTACTTTATTCAACTATATACTTTTCCATTATTTATAAACTCTACAAATATATATATCATTTCATATTTATTAATCAAGTAATAAAACATTGCTAAACATATCTTACTTTTTAATTAATAAATCTATATTTGTCCCTCTTTCATGTTGACATGAATTGACTAATATGTAGCAGCAAAAGAACTAAATTTTTTGATATAATTTACAAACAATTTTTTTTCTTTTGGTGTTCTTATTATTACTAAGTTGATGGTTGGTATCAAATTTTAGAAACAAAGTTTAATTTTCTTTTAATGTTATTATTATTTGTTATCGAATTTTGGAAACCAAATTAATGTTTTATTTTAACAAATATATTTTCTTATAATATCCCATGTTAATTAACTTTCTTATCAAACAAATGTTTTTCCCTCTATTTACTCATTTAGGTATACTTTTCTTGCAGATTTTGTGACTTATGTTTGGACAGGTAAATTGTTCTACTTGTTTATGCTAAAAATAATATTAGTTATATGCTGGCTTTTTAATAGAACATTTATTATAACAATTTGTGTATGATAGTCTCTAGAACTTCGTCTAATAAAAACCTTTATAGAAACTAGATTTCACACTCTTAAAATAGTGCAATTTAGAAATAAAGTCTAGTTATTGATTAAAAAACAATGACTCAAAATTATGATAAATCAAAATACTCTCATATAACAAAATTTAAAATTAATAATATAATTATTATAATTGATCTTTTAACATTGTCCTCTCCTTACTTTAGTAGGCGAATTCAGGAAGTTATACTTATGTACAAACTTTAAAAGTAATTATATAATTTCATAAGTGAACTTTTAACATGTACTCTTCTCACTTTATTAACCAGATTTAGGAAGTTCTACTTATATGGTGCCGACTTACACATTTTTTCTTCACAATTACATTTGTAATTTTATTTTTCAGGACTCCATGCAACAATAAAAGAAGGGAACCTAATATTTGAAAAAGTAGACCTTAGCTTTGCATCAATATCATTTATCATTGGACGCTATGCTTTACCATTATTCTTGCTACTCAGATTTTTGTTTGCGGTGACATTACTTATTGTGATTTTGATATACAAATGGCGGAGAAGGCATTTATCAATGTATGAAAATATTGAAAATTATCTAGAACACAATAACTTGATGCCTATTAGATACTCATACAAGGAAATCAAGAAGATGGTTAAAGGTTTCAAAGAAAAATTGGGTGAAGGAGGTTATGGCTCGGTGTTCAAGGGAAAATTATCTAGTGGAACTTGTGTGGCAATAAAAATGCTAGGTAAATCAAAAGGTAATGGACATGACTTTATCAATGAAGTTGCTACCATTGGAAGAATACATCATCAAAACATATTACAGTTAATTGGATTTTGTGTTGAGGGTTCAAGACGTGCTCTTGTTTATGAATTCATGTCCAATGGATCTCTTGATAAAATTATTTTTTCTAAAGACCAAAGTGTAGATTTTGGTTATGACAAAATATATAATATGTCAATTCGGATAGCTCGAGGAATTGCTTATCTCCACCATGGATGTGAGATGCAAATTTTGCATTTTGATATAAAGCCACACAATATTCTACTTGATGATGATTTCATTCCAAAGGTATCTGATTTTGGATTGGCAAAGCTATATCCGGTAGATAATAGCATTGTCACCATGACAACAGTGGGAGGAACAATTGGATATATGGCTCCAGAATTGTTTTATAAAATCATTGGGAGAATATCTCATAAGTCTGATGTTTATAGTTTTGGAATGCTTTTGATGGAAATGGCAAGTAGAAGGAAAAACTTGAATCCCCAAGTAGAGCATTCAAGCCAAATTTACTTTCCCTCTTGGATTTATGAAAACATTAGAGAACAAAAAGATATAGAACTAGAAGGTATCACAGAAGAGGAAAAGAAAATAGCAAAGAAGATTATTGTAGTTGCACTATGGTATATACAAATGAATCCAAATAATCGTCCCTCTATGAACAAAGTAGTAGAAATGCTCGAAAGAGATATAGAAAACTTGGAAATTCCTCCAAAATTTTCTTTATATCCATGTGAAGCTGCGGAAAACTCCAAACAATCAATAACAAGTGAATTTATTAGTTATTCTAGTACTCTACAGAATCAGAACCAATCCTACAATAGGGAATAATTTTTGACATGTTGAATATGCTCATATATAATATGTCATTTGTATAATTTATTCTCCTTTGTTTTTATATTTTGAAGTATAAAATATGGATTACCAAATTTATAATTTTGCTCAAATTTACTTCGATCTCCATAATCATGTTCACACATATTTTAGGAAAGACAAATGTTTGTCGAGTTTTTTTTTTTAGATTTCTTAGAATATGTAAGATAAGTAATTTATTATTGTATATATTGTCCGTTTTAATTGATAGATAATTTGTTTGTAAATAGTTAATGATTGTAAAATTTCAAAATAAATTTCTTGCCAAAGTTCCTATGAAAACTATCCACAGCAAATCTTTATGAAAATAAAAATCATAGCAACTTTCTTTTGTGAAAATAATCGATTAAAAACAATAGGTTTCTTTTATTGTAAATTTAAATTTTAAAAATAGTGTTTTTATGAATTTTAAATTCACAAATAAATTATTTAAAAAGAATGGACTATTTTTCTACATCATTTAATCTTCACTACAAAAAATCCTCTATTAACAACCACAAATATCAATGATAAAAAATTGTTAATCATTATAATAATTAATTTACAAAATAAAAAATCATTAATTATTAAAACAATCTCTATTATGAATAAAATAATTATAATTAATCAGTAAAATTTAGTCACCGAAGCTTTCTACTAAAAAAATTGGGTAATGCATGTTGTTTGCTTATGTATGTATGAAACAAATTCCATTGAAATCAGTCCAACCAATTATTTTGCAAATTAAAATGGGATTTAAAATTTCATGAATGAGCCAAATAAAAATAAAAGACAACCCCTAAACTTAGCACCTACAGATAAATTCTTAAGTCACAAGATCAGGGGAATTAAAATTAAACCCATAATTCCCCCAAAACTTTCGAATAAGGAAAAAAAGCAAACCGAGTAACAAGGATAAAATTTTTTGGATGAATCGAAAACCAACCAAATTAAAACTTTAAACCAAACACAAGCATTACAACCT
Organism: Vigna unguiculata; assembly: GCF_037176805.1. Taxonomy (NCBI): domain Eukaryota; kingdom Viridiplantae; phylum Streptophyta; class Magnoliopsida; order Fabales; family Fabaceae; genus Vigna; species Vigna unguiculata. The sequence goes on along the minus strand of NC_140799.1, from coordinate 29,200,605 downwards.
AAGATAAGCATTCATTCTCGTGTAACATTTCAACCAATCTAGAAACGCCTTTAAGATTCAATATGATGCCAACACAGGGTAACAATAGCAACACACATTAAAATGACAAAGCAATTCTCAGTCACTCCAAAGTATAACCATAGCCCGACAGACATGTGCAAACTAAGTGAACGAAAGAGGGAAAACCTGTCAAAACGATGGCAGAATCACCGGTGTGGCAATGAGGGCAGATGACGCGGCGAATGACATCATCGAAAAATGCTCCAAACAACATCATTGGGAGAGGCTAATGACGGCAACGCTTGTGGAAGCTACGACAACGAGAAACGAAGGTCGCGTCGACTGTTTGAGAATGAAGGGAGACGACGAACGCAACATGGACTGGTTGAGAAAGAAGGTGGACGAGAAAGAGAAATGAAACTACTTTGAGAAAGAAGGGAGGCGAGAAAGAGAGATGAGAGAATGGAAAAATTAGGGATTTAGAGATATTATGACAGGTCTCCCAAAATCTACCATAATATATTTTTAACATATTTCAATTTTGCCATCGCATCTATTTATTATGATAGGTCTACTGCACCCGTCATAATAAGTTTCCTCTTTTCACTTATTGTGGTAGATCCCCTCTCACCCGTCATAATAATTGTTACTTTTATTACAAAAATGCCACCAGTCAACTTATTATGACAGGTGGCTCAATAAGTCGTCATAGATTCTCCCTTTTCCACTAGTGAAATGCTCATTTGGATTTTCTTGGCACCATTGGCAGTTGGTAAACGTACCTTTTTGACCCTTGCATACTATGTCCAAACAAGAAAAGATAAGTTTTTTTAAAGAGTGTCAAGGTCCAACAAGGATACTCTTTAAATATTAAGAACTTATAGTGTTGATGTAGGACTTGAAGCTCATTAGACCGAAGTCTCACGACTCCCACATCTTAATACAACAATTGTTACTAACGGCTATTCATAGTATTTTACCAAAAAATGTTAGACAAATCATAACTTATTTGTGTTCATTCTTTCCTTCAATTTGTAAGTCATTGATTTGGTAAAGTTAGATGAACTTCATAAGTTGTATAAGGTGGTAGTATTTAAGTCTTATGTGATAGTATTTAAGTCTGTCAACATTATTTGCTTAATTGGTATTGGCAAGTTTTATCTACATACAGAGAATAAAAAACTCTACACTAGATGCCTATATTTAGAGGTGTCAATTTGGTCTAGTCCACAGGGTTTGGCTCTGGCCCATTTGGGCTAGGGCCAAAAAAGCCCACATTGAAAAAAAGCCCCCAACAAAGAGGCCCACAGGACCAAAAACCCTACAAAAGCCTTGTGGGATAGGGCCAACCCATGGGCTTTCATCTTCCACATGAAAAATATATTATTTTTTAAAATATATTACTATTTGTGGGACAGGCCCAACGAACCGAACAAGCACGACGACCCAAATAGGTCTAATGACCCGGACCTACCCGACGACCTCAACAAGAACGACGACTCAAACGGGAACAATGATCTAAACAGGCCCAACGACCCGAACGGGCCCGACGACCCAAACGGGCTCGACAACCAGGACAAACCTGACAACACGGACGAGCCCAACGACATGGACGGGCTCGATGACCCGTACGAGCCCAACGACCCGGACGGGCCCGACGAACCTGACAGGCCCAATGACCCAAACAAGCCCGTTGACCCAAACACGCCTGACGACCCGTATGGACCCGACGACCCGGACGGGTCTTACGACAAAGTCGGGCCTGACGACCTAGATGGGCTTGACGACACGACAGGCCCGACAACCCAAACGAGCCCCACGAGCCGGATGGGACTAACGACCCAGACGGGCCATACAACCTAGACTGACCCGTCGACCCGGACGGGCCCAACAACCTGGACGGGCCAAACAACCCGGATGGGCACGACGACCCGGATGTGCACGATGACCCGGACGGGCCCAACGATCAGAACTAGCCTGACGACCCGGACGGGCCCAACGACCAAGACGGGCCCGACTACTTGGACGGGCACGACAACCCGGATGTGCATTACGACCTGGACAGGCCCAACAACCCAGACGGGCCCAATAACCCATAAAGGTCTCATCTAGTCTCCTCTGGGTCACTGGGCCCATCCAGGTCATTGGGCCCTATTTAGGTCATCGGGCTCGTCTGGGTCTTCGGGCCCGTTCGGGTCGTTGGACCCGTCTAGGTCGTCGGACCCTTTTGGGTTGTCGGGCCTGTTCGGGTCTTCTGGCCCATCCTTGTCATCGGGCTGTTCTGGGTCATCGCACATGTCCGGGTTGTCGGGCCCATCTGAGTTATCTGGCTCGTTCGGGTCGTCGGGCCTGTATGGATCATCGGGCCCGTCCAGGTCGTTGGGTCCGTTTGAGTCGTCGGGCCCTGTAGGAGCTTTGGGCCAGTCCAGGTCATCGGGCCCATCGGAAGTGTCGGACTCGTTCGGGTCGTTGTGCCCGTCGGGGTCATTGGGCCCGTCCAGATCGTCAAGCCTGTCCGGATCGTCGGGCCCGTCTGGGTCATCTGGCCCCTTCGGATCATTGGGCCCTTAGGGGTTGTTGGGCCCGTCCGGGTTGTCAGGCCTATCTGGGTCGTCGCGCTCGTCCGGGTTGTCTGGCCCGTCCGGATCGTCGGACCCGTACGTGTCGTCGGGCCTGTCTGGGTCGTAGGACCCGTTTGGGTTGTCGGGTCCATACGGGTCGTCGGCCCGTTCGAATAGTTGGGTCTGTCTGGGTCGTAGGGCCCATCCACCTCGTCGGGCACGTCCGAGTTATCGGGCCCGTCCATGTTGTCGGACATGTCCGGGTTGTTAGGCCCGTCCTGGTCGTCGGGCCCATCTTGGTCGTCGGGTCTGTCCTTGTCATCGGGCCCGTCCAGGTCGTCGAGCCCGTCCGGGTCATCGGGCTCGTTCGAGTCGCTCGACTTGATCTTTGACTCTGACTTAATGTAGTATTATTTAGGGGGCTAATCCACTTTAATCCTAGCCCTAATCCACTAGAGAGGGGGCTTTGGAGGCTGGAGCTTTTTTTTGACCCCCTCATTTAGGAGCTCCCTAAAAGGGACTTTATGAAAAGTGGGCCAGGACTGACCCATGGACTAGGAACCGAATTGACATCTCTAATTATATTACATTTATTGATGAGAAAATTCATTGCTAATATCCATGTCAAATTATCGATAGATCACAATTTTGTTTACCATAAAAAAGTAATCCATAAAAAATAAAATTAATTGCGGATTTCTGCTGTTACTAACGAATAACTGGTCATCAATAATATTGGATTTTATTGTAGTATTCCTAAACAATATAAACAAATATAAAAAAGAAAGTATATTTAAGAGTATTTATTTTAACAACTTCGAAAATCCCTTCTATAATCATACACGTTAAGTAAAAAAAAGAAAAAAAAAAAAATATATATATATATATATATATATATATATATATATATATATAAATGAAATACCTGCAAATATAGAATTTCTGTTTCATGATACAAAATTATACAAATATTTATTGAGCTACTATCCTGTCTTACAAACTATTCCTGGGACAAGAAACGTTATCATCATGGATCAAAACAAATTTATTGTTTAAACTTTTTATTATCATCTAAATATAATATTTTATTATTAAGTTTAAGGAAATAGTTGTTAAATATCCTTTTCCCATTGTATTTGATAGATCATGTAAATTACAGCCGTTACTTTTTCTACGGAGTAAAATACAACTCTTACTTAATCTACAACTTAAAATACTCAGTTTTCTTCTATGATAATAAATCAATAAAACACATCTTTGTTAACGTAACTATTCTCTTATTCATGAATCGCTTCCAGCTCCAAAGGTCTTCTTGCTGAAGTGAGACTAGCAGTAGTTGAAGTTGTTGAATGAAATGGATTAGGAGGCACAGTTAACTGATCTTCCTCTTTAGTTTCTAGCATTTGTATGACAGATTTCATGGATGGGCGGTTCACTGGCTGCCATTGTATGCACCAAAGTCCAACAATGGCCAACTTCTTCGCAATTTTAACATCATCTTCATCCTCAACATGGATATGTACGTCTCCATCAACCAGGTTATAAATCCAATCTGGGTATAGAACATGGATATTTTGTGGGGATGACGTGTCTACATTCTTCCTTCCTCCAACCATTTCTAGCAACAACATTCCATAACTGTAAATATCTGACTTGTAGGACACATTTCCAAAGTTCCTGGAGAAAACTTCCGGTGCAATGTATCCCAAGGTTCCCCTAGCAGCCGTCATGGACACCAAACTTCGATTCTTGGAACACAATTTGGCTAATCCAAAATCAGAAATCTTTGGAGTGAAGTTGTCATCAAGCAACACATTGCGAGGATTGATGTCAAAGTGAATAATGGGATGATTACAACCTTGATGAAGATACTCAATCCCTTTAGCTATACCAAGAGCAACGCGTTGCATCTTCTCCCATCCAAGGAAATTGTCCTTGTCATCGGGTGGAAATATAAAGCTTTGTAATGAACCCTTTGGGAAGAAATTGTAGACAAGAGCACGATGGATTCCTTCGGCGCAAAAGCCTAGCAAACGAACCACGTTGATGTGGTGGATTTTCCCCATAATTCCAACTTCATTGATGAACTCATTCCCATCTCCGTCAGTATTATTGATGATCTTCACAGCCACGAGAATCTCATTCGAAAGTTTTCCTCTGAAAACAGCTCCGTGAGCTCCTTCCCCTAGTTTTTCTTTAAAACCGCCGGTGATTCTCTTGACATCGGCGTACGTAAACCTTGTGGGCTTTTCTGCCCTGTAATCCTCTAAGAACTTGTCCACTCTTGCTTGGTCTTCTTCCTTCTCTCTAAAATAGCGGAAAGTCTTAAAAGCCACAATGATCAGCAGGCCCAAAAGAACTGAACCTACGATAACTGTTGGAGACTCGATTAAAAAGAGTTAAGAGATATGAAAAGCTTTAACGAAGTAGTGTGCAAGAATCTGATCTTACCTGTAGTAGAAACAATAAAAGATCTGAAATTCGTGATTCTTTTCTGAAGGCTCCTGCGGTCGTAGCAATCAAAACATTCGATAACTTCAGTGCTGTTGTTCTTCCATTTACATATTTTACCTTTTTTGCACGCAGTACAAGCTGGTTTGGACCATGTCAACGTCAGCTGATTCTGTAGCATCTCCAATGCCGAGACGGTAGCAGCAGGGACGTCGAACATCTTTGAACAGAATGTGAGGTCCCATTCTAAGACACTTGCTTGAGAATCAGTAACGTAAATCGGACAGGAGTTCATATCTTGGTACGGTCCATATTGATTTCTGAGTTGTGTATTCCCAACTGAAGAACAGTCAAAGAAGCTCAAGCTGCTTGATACGGTAATGTAATAATCTTTAAAAGAATTGAAGTGGTTGAGAAGGGTTTTTGGAAGGCAATTGTTGGGGTCCTTCAAGTAAATTTGAAACTTTTTGTAGTCAATGTTTTCGACCTGGAGTTTTATGGTAGGGAGCACAAACATGGTGTTGTTTTCTTGAGTACAATACAGACAATAGCCAGGATGAGCACATTCATGCATCCCCTTGACGAGTTGGAAGGGAAATCTAATAGGTGGTTGGTTTGCCCCACAAGACAATTCCTCGCACTCGTTATTGTAGCTGCTACCTTTGATAGGAATGAGCTTTAGGGATAGCATCAGTGTGATCAATATGCCATAGCCATGGAGAGACAGTAGACTAGGCTTTGACATCTCTAGTGTAAACCGTGCAAGGCTTTATTTTCTTTTGCGATAAGAACCTTAGATAACCAAACTCGGAGAATTTTCAATTTAAGTTTACACAATCAATGAATCTTTGTTGTTACATTTAGTTCAGGAATCAAGAGAGAAGCTACAGTCAAAGTCAGCGCAAGTCTGCGTCTTAACATTAAAATATCATCGCACAACTTTTTATAGAGAAAAATATTGTACCTGCGTGCAGCGTGATCAATATAGAATTAATTAGGAAGGGCACCACTGAGTGGTTTATTTTGTTCTGGGAAGAGAACGTGATGACAGACAGAAAGACACAGAACGTGCATTTCGGCTGTGAGGATCAAAAGAATTACTGTTCACTTTTTGTGGTAAGGAATTCGAATGCAAGTTAAATTAATGTATTTAATTAAAGAAAGCCTTATATATCTCCTTTAATTTCTTCAGCAATCTTTAAATTTCTTCAATTCTCATCATACATCATAACTATTTGTTTACCAATTATTAGCAAAACCAACTGTCTATTGTTAAATCTAATAATTTGAGATATTTCCACGCAAAGCTTTCCATGTCTACGTTTATTCATTAAATTTGTTTTTATGGTTTACTTGAACTTAGAAAAAGATATATGTTTTAACAGTTCTACAAAATAATAACTTTTAAAACTTGTTAATGGGTATAACCTTTTATGGCATTATGTAGTATTCTTTGTGTTGGAGTGATAAAAGAAATTCTGAAAATGATATTTTCTTTCATTTTCAGATACAGCAAAACGAACATGGTTACAGGGGCTACCTTCTCGAGCATGTAAGAATAGTATCATCCTAATTTACCTGCCCTTTGGTCATGAGAATAATAAGATGAATTGATTTTGATGTTTAATTTATTACTATATTCAACAATATACTTCAAGATAATTTATTAACTCTAAAAATGTATATAATTTGATGTTTATGAATAAAACATTGTAAACATATGTTATTTTTTAATAATAATACATCTATATTTGTCCCTTTTTCAATTGTAAACATATGTTATTTTTTAATAATAATACATCTATATTTGTCCCATTTTCAAAATATTTTGTATGTGGGCAAACATATTTAATATAGATTAGTACAATCATAAACTTTTACTTGTCACATATTTGAAACTATGACTTTGTATTATCTTATTAACCTAATTTAACAAATATATGTAAAATGTGAAACGGTTACCTAAAATTGACATAACCTTTCATTTTAACCCTTTATAGAACATTTTCTTTTTATATTTTATTTTTGACATCTAAACGCTAATTTAGACTAGACGAACTTGACTACGTGTAGCAACATATCAACTAAATTCATTTACTTTTCTTTTAATGTTGTTACTATTATTATTACTACTAAGTTGATACTTAGTATGAAACTTTAACAAACTATCAAATTTTAGAAACAAAATTCATCCTTTATTTTACCAAATATATTACTTACATCTCATGTTATAATTAACTTTCTTATCAAACATATATGTTTCAGGCAACTTAATTTAAGTATATTTTTCTTGCAGATTATTTTGTGACAGGTGCTTGCCAAGGTTAGTCCTGTACTTCTTTATGATGGCTTTTTACTAGAGGATTATTATAATAATTTGTATAAGTACATCTAATAAAAAAATTGAATCTTAACAAACTAGATTTCACACTCTTAAAATAGTGCACTTTTATTATTTAAAACTATTTTTATAATTATTATACTTTAGTTTTTGGCATGCATTTTCGTCACTTTAGGGTAGATAAGAAAACTTTTAAATAATAATTAATTTTAGTAATAAAAAATTACTATTCATTATAGTGATTAATTTAAATATTACTTTATAAAATAAAAAACTATTGATTGATAAAATTGTCAATGTTATGAATAAGAAATTATATTTTGGCTTTGACAAAATATATAATATATCAATGATGATAGCTCGTGGGATTGTTTATCTCCACCATGGATGTGAAATGCAAATTTTGAATTATGATATAAAGTCCCACAATTTTGTTTTTTAATCGGCAAAAATAAATAAATTAAATTAATGAGATAATCGGGTTACCTCAATCTATATACACAGTACAAAAAGAAAACAAAAAAAGTCTTAAGGTTTCCTCTCCCATATTAAGTCTACTATGCATAAACCTGACATTCTCAAATAACACAAAGGTTAAGAACATTGCATGTCCATACATACAAAGCAAATACTAGACCCTATTACAAAAACATGAAAAAATTGATTGAACATAACAATCTTATACGCTTTTGATCCAATACTGCTAGTGATTTCTTTCATGTATCAACCAATAGATGCTTCATTCATGCTTGTTTCCTGAAAACTGCTACCTAACAGCCATGTTCCAGCACCCCTGTAAGCTACAACATGCTTATTACACAACCTGCAACCAAACTGCAAACAAATTCACAATACCTCCGTTTGAATTGAACCTACATGCACAAGTATGTGAGCCCAAACTTACTTGATTAAAGTATATCATAACTTGAATAACAGGTGAGCAAGTTTTAGCCTAGACAAGGAGATCTAGAAGACATATTGTTAGAATAGTTTACCCCTTAAGACTAAAAACGACTTATAAATGCATTGTTTGGAGGCAAGTGATCGGGCTAAAACACCAATCAAAGTAAGAGAATGTTGTTTTTGGATACTTAGTTGTGATCCAAGCCCAAACCGTTACTTGTGCTAGGGTAAATACTTCCTCCACATCAATTTTACAATGCCTAAAGATAGAGTTATTCCTATGATTCCATATATTCCTTATAACTACCACCCACATACATCTCCAAACAATATTTTGTTTGTTGTTCAACCCTATAATGTGAAACTGTGAAAAGTGCTCTTTAGCACAATTTTGTGAACTAAATTTATCCTAGACCAAATGTCACACTTGTTCCAAATTTGACTAGTCACCGAACAACTAAAAAACATATGTGATATTGATTCTTCTATAATTCCACACATTACACACATATTGTTTCCTAAAGTCATTCCTCTCCTAATAAAGTTGTCTTTTGTTGCAACCGTATTGATAAAAACTCGTCAAGCAAAATGTTGAGCACTTGGTAATGCTCTGCATTTCCAAAGTTTTACAAACTGGTCATTGTCATCCATTATATTTCCATTATAAAACCTCTTATATGTTGACTTTACCGTGTACTTTTTTGATTCATCTGCTTTCCATAACCATTCATCACTCCCATTTCTGTTGGGTATACTCTCTTGTATCTCTTTCATCAATTCTTCCACCAGTTCTTTCTCCCATTCAAACCATTCTCTTCTCCACACCAAATTCCAAATCCATTGGTTTTCGTTCCAAAACCCAACCTCCCTCAAAGTGGCATCTTTTAAAACTGAGTTAGATAAGAGTCGAGGGAATCTATGTTTTAAAGGTAAATCTTTTGTCCACATATCTTCCCAAAACTTTATTTTATTTCCTAATCCTTTATTCCATGTTACATTACTATCAAACCAAATACCCCATTGTCCTCTCCCACAAACTTTCCTTATATCTCTCCACCACCATGAGTCATGTGCACCTTCTTTTGTCTCATTTAGGGCTCTCCAAGACCCATACTTTGATATTATAATATCTCTACACAGACCTGGTTCTTCATTCACTAGCCTCCATTTCCATTTGCCAAGTAAAGCGAAATTAAAAAATCTCATATCTTTTAAGCCTAGTCCACCCTCTTCCTTAGGTTTACACATTTGCTCCCACTTCACCCATGCAATCTTCCTCCCCTCAAACCCCCATCCCCATAGGAAATGCCTTTGTATTTTAACAATTGCATTCAACACGCTCTAGGGCATTTTAAAGATTGAGATGAAGTATATAGGAATATCATATATTACATATTTAATTTAGGTGACCCTTCCTGCAAATGATATGTGTCTTCCTTTCCATATAGCTAATCTTTTTCTCATTTTTCTTAGCATCACTTGCCAAAAATCTATTTTTCTATGATTTCCCCCAACAGGTACTCCTAAATAAGTAAATGGTATGGTCATAGTGTTGCAATTTAAAATGAGTGAGAACCTTTCTATGTCACTTAAGTGCACTCCTATACCCCCTATTCTACTTTTATGGAAGTTGACCTTTAGCCCCGAGGCCAATTCATAACATCTCAGAATACTTTTTAGAGCCAAAACATTTTGTATCATTGGTTTACACACAAAGAGGGTATCATCAACAAATATCATCATGCTTAAGGAGAGGTCTTTATGCCCTACCTTTACCCCTTGTAGAAGGCCCTTGTTTTCTGCCTCCCGAATTGCCCCTGCTAGCCCCTTAGTCACAAGCTTGCCTTAGCCCTTTTTGTTGTTTAAATTCCTCTATGAGACTACCATTAACTAAAACAGATATAGTTGAAGACTCTAGACATTTCCTTATCCATTTGATCCATTTTGAACAAAAGCCTAATCTTCCCATTATATACATTAGAAAAGCCCAATCAACCGAGTCATATGCCTTCTCAAAATCTACCTTTACTATGATACATTTATCTCTTTTCCTCCTTACATCATCTATTACTTCATTTGCAACCACCACACTGTCTAATAAACCTCTATCCTTTATAAATGCATATTGTTTTTGGTCTATTATCTTATGTATAACTTTTTGTAGTCTCTTTGCTAAAATTTTAGAGATGATTTTATATATACAATCAATTAATGAAATAGGCCTATACTCCTCCAACCGTTGGGGATTTTCAGTCTTAGGTATAAGACTAATAAAGGATGCATTACTCCGAGTGGGCTAATTACCACAACTATGAAAACAATTGACAACCCTTAAAATGTCCATCTTAATAATATCCCAAGCTTGCTTAATAAAATTGAAATTAAAATCGTTTGGCCTTGAGCTTTTGCTACTGTCACAATCCCATACGGCTTCCCTAATTTCCTCTTCTAAAAATCTACTAATCAATAGATTGTTATCCTCCGATTTAATAAGTGGGAAGCCTATGTTATCTAGCCTAACATTCACATTAGAATCCTTACTGAATCTAATCCTAAAGATGTTCTTTATCTCTTCTTTTACCTTTTCTGGCTCTTCACACCATTCATTATCAATTACCAAACCCATGATCATAGTTTTTGTCCTTCTCCATTTAGTAACTCTATGAAAGTATTTAGTGTTCAAGTCTCCTGCCTGTAACCATTTGGTTCTTGAATTTTGTTTCTCTAGAGCTTCTTGTCTAAAGTTTATTCTTTTTAATTCTGCAAATAAATTACACCTCTCTACCGTACCTTCATCATCTAGACTATTTTCTTCATCTCTTTTATCTAGATCTGTTATGGATGATATAACCCTTTGCTTAATCTTATTGATGTCCCCAAAAATCTCTTTATTCTAGATTTTCAAATCTTGCTTAAGTCTCTTTAATTTCTCCTTTAGGGTCCAGATTTCATTTCCATTTACCTCATATCTACCCCAACAACATTTCACTGTTTCCATAAACCCTTTCTCTGTTTGCCAAACATCTAAACTTCTGAATGGTTTCAGACCCCAATCAAACGTTGTATTTTTAACTATTAGAGCACAATGATCAGAAACTGTTCTGTCAAGTACATATTGTTTACTTTGAGGCCATATGTCCAACCATTCTTTCGACACTAAAACTTTATCTAACCTACTCTTGGCAGTCCCATTGACTTTTTACCAAGTATACTTTCTTCCAATCATGGGTATATCTAAAAGTTCTAAACTCTCAATGAACATGTTGAAAGTGACAATCTCTCTTCCATCGTTAGTTTTTGAGTTAACCCTTTCCTCTCCTCAGATTTTCTAATTGCATTAAAATCCCCCAACATGCACCACACCTTGTTAGCATCACCTTTCCTACTACTATATAATTCTTTCCACATTGTTTTCTTTTCAAAATATATGCAAGGGGAGTATACATTCACAATAGTTATAGGTTGTTTCTTATCACCCCACTTCCTTTCTAGAATTTTGTATCCTTTACTAGATTTAGAATTTGATAATGAAAAGTTTATGTTCTAAATTGTTAACAAACCTCTGACCCCCCTTTCTGATTCGTAATGTTCCCACTGCACATTATTATTTCCCCAAATTGCGTAACATTTATCTTTTGTTATTGTCATTGTTTTCATCTCCTGAATACATACCATGTCAACCTCCTCTTTTCTTATGATTTCCCTAATATATCTCCATTTTACAGGACCTCCTAGCCCTCTGATATTAAAACTCATGATCCTCATTGATCCTTTTCTTTATACCCCTCTTGTCTTCCATCAAGATTGAGCTTTGTTTTATATACCTATTTCACTCCTATGATGTCTTTTCCCTTAGTATAGTTTACGAGCTCCCAAGTGTTATTCTTCTCAATCATTTTAACCTCTTCTTCCATAGCCTTTAACCATACGTTTTGCTTTGATGCTTCTTCATACAAGTTAGGATCAATCATGGCCATATTGCAAGTTTCGTATCGTCTTCGAGTGTGAAGGTGGAGAAAGTGTACCTGAAGCTTATTGTCATTGTTTTCATCTCCTGAATACATACCATGTCAACCTCCTCTTTTCTTATGATTTCCCTAATATATCTCCATTTTACAGGACCTCCTAGCCCTCTGATATTAAAACTCATGATCCTCATTGATCCTTTTCTTTATACCCCTCTTGTCTTCCATCAAGATTGAGCTTTGTTTTATATACCTATTTCACTCCTATGATGTCTTTTCCCTTAGTATAGTTTACGAGCTCCCAAGTGTTATTCTTCTCAATCATTTTAACCTCTTCTTCCATAGCCTTTAACCATACGTTTTGCTTTGATGCTTCTTCATACAAGTTAGGATCAATCATGGCCATATTGCAAGTTTCGTATCGTCTTCGAGTGTGAAGGTGGAGAAAGTGTACCTGAAGCTTTTGCCTCTTCTTCAGTTTCTTCTTGATGTTGTTGTATTGGAACTAAAGTGTTGCTTTTAAAAGCTTTTTCTTCTTCCTAATTCCAAGAAGCGTTTTCATCAACTTCAACATCTCGACTATTAATGAGCTTTTGATTGTGTGATATATCCTAAGAATATTCCCTGTATATTCTTGTCTTCAAGCTTATGCATCCTTTTATAAGGAATATGTATGTAGTAGATAGATCCAAATAGTCGTAGGTGTTTAGTTGATCACTTTCTTCCACTCCAAACTTCAGTAGGAGTCTTGTCTTGGACTGCCTTAGTTGGACATCTGTTTATAATGTAAACTGCAATGTAGACTACTTCAACCCAAAAGGTGTTAAGCATACTTCAACCCAAAAGGTGTTAAGCATACTTTTCTCTTTTAGCATTGATTTTTCCATCTGCATGACTATGCGATTATTTCTTTTTGACACATCGTTTCAACCCAAAAGGTGTTAAGAATTTGTTAAACTCACGAGATGTGTACTCCCTTTCATGATCACTTCTAAGTACTTTTATTTGTTTTCCATTTTGTTTCTTGACAAGGGCCTTGAATTTCTTGAATATTCCAAAGACTTCTAACTTTTCCTTTAAGAAATAGACTCATGTCATTTTAGAGAAGCCATCAATGAAGATATGAAATACCTATGTCTCAAATTCTTTTTATTCTTATTAATTCAAACTCTTTTCTTCCAGAATGAAGTTTAATACTACCTACCTATTATTCTTGGAAAGATTGTGTCATTAACTAACCACATAAGGTATTGACACCACTTTCAACCCAAAACCTTAAGGCGATGGGTTTATGGGCCTTGATCCTTCTTTGGTGCTCTACTTTCTCATTTCTGGTCAATGTGGGACTTAGACTCACACTTTGGATTCCTAACAAATCCTTTTACTTGTCTTCTTTCAACTCTTTTTACTTAGTTGCAGAAAGAGTGGAAGTGTTTTCTAGAATAGTGATTTTTTCATCTATAATGTCCCATTATTCTAGAATTTACCCAATCAATATATCGTTACATGAAAGAATTTAGTCAAAGTCAGCGTAAGTATGCGTTTTAACTTTTAAATTTCATCGCACTACTTTTTCAAGAAAAAAATATTATACCTGCAGACTGCGTGATCAACATGGAATTGACTTGGAAGGACACCACTGAATGCTTTGGTTTCTTTTTTGAAAAGAACGTGATGACAGACAGAAAAACACATGTCGCGGATTTTTCTGTACGTTTATACAATATTTATATTTTTGTTTCGGTCTAAGAATTCGGAGAGGAATCACGGATAAAGTCAGTTGAAATCCGCGTTTTAACTTTTAAATGTGATTACGAAAATTTTTAAAGCGAAAACAGCGTGATCGATGTGGAATCGCACTATAGGTTTTTCATTTATAAATTTCGTGCAAGTGCAAAATCCAGATAGAGTTTCCTAGTAAAAAAATGTAAGCCTGCGTTTAAACTTTTAAATATTGTCACGCATATAATCCCATTGTCCGACTCCTAATGACAAGTCTCCAACCATGACCATATGGAAAGATATGGTGTTATTGGTGATGTTCTTGCTGTTTGTAGTCCAACAAATATGTGCTAGGAATGAGCAAGAACACGCCAGTGATTGTCTCCCTTCTTCCTGTGGGAAAATCGCAAACATAAGTCGACCATTTAGATTGAAAGGTGACCCGGTACATTGCGGCGACAGAAGGTATGAACTGAGTTGTGAAAATAATATTACAGTGTTAAATTTGTATTCGAGAAAATATCATGTGCAGGCAATCAACTACATTAATTTCACACTCCGGGTGGTTGATCCGGGAGTTGAAGAACAAAGTTGCTCCTCCCTTCCTCGCTATTTCTTGTCTCGATCCAATTTCAGTGATGCTTATCATGCTGGCGATATGGATCCATACCGAGCCACCCTAGACCAATTCTCTGAGGTTGGTCCTCACCGGAAGAGTCTTTTCCAGCACATAATATACTTGAATTGCAGCCATCCAGTGAGTGAGAATTATAAGTACGTGAATACTACTCCGTGTGTTAAGTGGGAGTCGAAAGGGTATATGTATGCCATTGCTGGCGACTTAACATCAGCGGACTTTGAAGTTGGTTGTCGTATAAAGCTGCTTTCTCCGACGTCGTGGTGGGGTTTGGACGCAAATAAATCTTCCTACACTATGATGAACTCAGCGCTACTTTATGGATTTGAGATTTCGTGGAAAAATTTCGCCTGTGAGGATCAATGTCACTCACCATATGGCGACTGCTATTTCGACTCTTCCACCCTCAAGCTTCGATGTTTCCCCTACTGCAACGATATATTCGGAGTACTGGAAACCAAATGTGGTAAAGGAATTCATGTTCAAGTTAAATTAATATTTTTAATTAAAGGAAACCTATTATTTATATATATATATATATATATATATATATATATATATATATATATATATATATATCCTTTAATTTCTTTGTCAATATTTAAATTTCCTCAATTATCATCATACATGATATCTGTTTATTTACGAATCATCATATATATATATATATATATATTAGGAATCCAAGTGTGAGTCTAACATTGATCAGAAATGAAAAAGTAGAGTACTATCTAAGAATAAAGACCCATAAACTTATTGCCTTCAGGTTTTGGGTTGAGAGTGATGTCAGTATCTTATGTGATTAGACTCAGGTCTCATTGGTGTTTGTTATCTCCCCAATGATACCCTCCTTGAAAACCTAACAAAATATATATATATATATATATATATATATATATATATATATATATATATATGACATGATACTCAATATTCTTGGTCTCGGAGTGATAAAACGAATTCTGAAAATGATATTTTCTTTCATTTTCAGGTACCGGGATATGGTTACAGGTGCTTGCTTATCCAGCATGTAAGAATCGTGTAACATGAATTGATTTTTTTATGTTTTATTACTATAAATATATACTTTTACATAATTTATTTTACTCTAAAAACATATATAATTTCTTATTTATTAATCATGTATTAAAACATTTCTAAACATGTGTTACTTTTCAGTAAGAATACATGTATATTTGTCCCTCTTTCAAAATATTTTGTATGTGGGCAAATATATTTAATATAGATTAGCAGAATCACTCACTTGCATCGGTCACAATTTTAAATAATGACTTTGTAGTATCATATTATCCGAATTTAACAAATATTTTTCAAATATGAATGTTACCTAAAATAGACGTAACCTTTTATTTTTAACCCTATATAATACAAAAATATTAATATTTTATTATTGACAAAAAAAAATAATTTATGTAGACGAATACTAATATTGAGATGACATTGACTGAATATGTAACATTAAGAACTGAATTTATTGATATAAGTTAGAATTAACTTTCTCATCAAACTAATATTTTTACGCTGTTTTCTGATTTCAGTATATTTTTCTTGCAGATTTTCTGAATAACATTTATGCAGGTGAGTTTTCTACTTCTTTATGCTACAAATAATATTAGTATATGCCGGCTTTTTACTATTTATTATAATAACATCAATATGGTAGTCTCAACCATTTCATATATTAAAAACTTCGAATATTAAGAAACTGGATTTCACTCTCTTATAAAATCGTTCACTTTAGAAAATAAAGTTTAGTTATTGATTAAAAATGAACAATTGAAAATTGTGATCAAATAAAAGATTTATATTTAACAAACTTTAAAATTAATTAAAATATTAATATAATTGATTTTTTTTTAATTATTGATATTATACTTTGAAGTACACAAATGAAAGAATTAGATTTATATGCGCCTAAATATACATATTTCTTTCTTTATCATTCGTTATTGAAATACAGTTACATTCCTGATTTAATTTTCAGCACTGCTTGAAGCAATACAAGGAAACCAAAGATTTGATGAAAATCTCTATCTTGAACCAGCATCGTTCATTATAGGACACTATGTTCTACCAGTATTTTTGTTAGTGAGATTTTCGTTGGGGGTGACATTACTTATTATGCTTTTGACATACAAGTGGCGGAAAAGGCATTCTTCAATATATGAAAATATTGAAAATTATCTAGAACACAATGAATTGGTGCCTATTAGATACTCATACACCGAAATCAAGAAGATGGTTAGAGGTTTTAAAGAAAAATTAGGTGAAGGAGGCTATGGTTCTGTATTTAAGGGAAAGTTATCTTCTGGAACTTGTGTTGCAATAAAAGTGTTAGGTAAATCAAAAGGTAATGGACATGATTTTATAAGTGAAGTTGCTACCATTGGAAGAATACATCATCAAAATGTAGTACAGTTAATTGGATTTTGTGTTGAGGGTTCAAGACGTGCTCTTGTTTATGAATTCATGTCCAATGGATCTCTTGATAAAATTCTTTTTTCTAAAGATAGAAATATAGATTTCGGATATGACAAAATATATAATATAGCAATTGGGGTAGCACGTGGAATTGCTTATCTCCACCATGGATGTGAGATGCAAATTTTGCATTTTGATATAAAGCCCCATAATATTCTACTAGACGATAATTTCAATCCCAAGGTTTCTGATTTTGGATTGGCAAAGTTATATCCGATGGATAATAGCATTGTCACCATGACTGTAGTGGGAGGGACAATTGGATATATGGCTCCAGAATTATTTTATAAAAACATTGGAAGAATATCTTATAAGTCTGATGTTTATAGTTTTGGAATGCTTTTGATGGAAATGGCAAGCAAAAGGAAAAACTTAAATCCCCACGCAGAGCATTCAAGTCAAGTTTACTTTCCATCTTGGGTTTATGAAAACATTAAAGAAGAGAAAGATATAGAAATGGAAGATATCACTGAGGAGGAAAAGAAAATAGCAAAGAAGATGATTATAGTTGCAATTTGGTGTATACAAATGAATCCAAATGATCGTCCTTCCATGAACAAAGTAGTGGAAATGCTTGAAGGAGATATGGAAAACCTAAAAATCCCTCCAAAATTTTCTTTATATCCATATGAAGTCACAGAAAATTTCAAACACACAATAGCAAGTGAATTTACTAGTTATTCTAGTTCCTCTATGAAAATTGCAACTAACAAATAATGTTGGATTATGTACCATGGTTATTTGATTTCATCCACCTTATTATGTACATTTGTTCTATAGTTAATCATTTGTATACATTACCCTCCCTTTCAAAGTTTAAAATATTGGTTTCTAAATTTCAAAATGTGTTTAGATTTCTACTTCAAACTCCATCATCACAAAAAAGTTTATCAAAATTCAAGATCTATAAATCAAATAATTAAAAATTACTCTTCAATTTAACGAATTTGTGACTGTTGAATGTTAATATGATTGATTAATTTTTATATCATATTTCATCTTTCTTTGACAAATGAGACAAGATGCAAACTAATCCAAGGAGTTGCAACACTGGCCAATGGCAAGGACCAATGTTACTTTCTTTTAGCTTTGGAAATGTGTAAATAAGTCATTTCTTTAGGCCAAGCTCGCATTTTTTTTGGAATGTGTATTTTGGCCATTTTAGTGTGAGAACCTTAATTTTATTGAAATAAGGTAGACTCAAATAAACTTAATAGACAAATGTGGTTAGAAAAATCAGTCTTGTACTATTATTCTATTTTTGGTTTCTTTTTCTTTATTTTTTATATTAGTTTGATGTATTGAGTAGTTACAGGCACTTACTTTTGCTTTTTTATTTGTTTCTTTTGTACTTATATTTGATTTTAATGGAGTTTGATCGATGTCCAGTTCTCATGAATTCTTGTGAGTACATAGAAATCAATTCTCCTGTATACTTTGATATTTTTGATTTTTAAATATATATGTTTTTCATCAAAACTAATCAAAATGGATCGTTGAAGCTTAAGGTGAGAAGAAATAAGAAAGTTGATTAAGAAGCTTACATGGTTAATATTATCATAGTTGATCAATCTTAAAACTCCTTTAAAATATGTAGATAACATTTGGAAACCTAAAAGTGATCGACATTGTTTTCTTCTATTTCATGAATAACCTCCAACTCAAAATTTTGACGTCTTGTCGGAACAACAGTTTTTGCTGTAGAAGAACCAGAAATATGAAAAGGAGAAGGGGGTGCTACTAACTCATGTCCATCCCCTTCAAGCATTTGTACCACAGTTTTCATGGAAGGACGATCCGCTGGGTTCCATTGAATGCACCAAAGTCCTACAATGGCAAGTTTCTTGGCAATTTTAGCATCTCCCTCATCCTCAACGCTAATTTCCATATCTTTTCCTTCCACCAAGTTGTGGATCCACTCTGGGTACAGAATTTGGAAACTGTCCTCAACTGAAACATTTGTATTCTTTCTTCCTCCAACCATTTCTAACAGCAACATTCCATAGCTGTAAATGTCCGACTTGTATGACACATTACCAAAGTTCCGAGAGAAAACTTCAGGGGCAATGTAGCCCAAAGTTCCCCTGGCTGCAGTCATGGACACCGTGCTCTGATTTTTGGGACACAACTTGGCTAGTCCAAAATCAGTGATTTTTGGGACAAAAAGGTCATCTAGCAAAACATTGTGAGGATTGATGTCAAAGTGAAGAATTCTATGATCACAGCCAAGGTGGAGATACTCAATCCCTCTGCCAATACCAAGACTAATTTGTTGCAACTTCTCCCAACCAAGGAAAACATCCTTCTTGTCCGGTGGAGCCAAGAATCTCTGCAACGACCCATTTGGAAAGAAATCGTAGACGAGAGCACGGTGGAACTCATCTGCACAGAAACCAAGCAAGCGAACAATATTAACGTGATGAATTTTCCCAATGGCTCTCACTTCATTTATGAAATCCTTCCCATCTCCCACTGTATCTTTGAGTATCTTCACAGCAACAAGAATTTCACGGGAGAGCATTCCTTTGAACACTGCTCCATGAGATCCTTCCCCTAAACCCTCACTAAACCCATTTGTGATTCTCTTGATGTCAGCATAAGTGAACCTGGTAGGCTTCATTGCCCTGTAATCCTCCAAGAATCTCTCTATTCGAGTCTGGTCTTCTCCTCTCTTCTCATAATATTCATACGCATAAAACAATGCCTTGACCAGTAGCAGCAAAAGTATCAAACCAACTACTACTCCTGTTGTTGAAAAAATAAGTTAACAAAAGTGAATAACAATTTAAGCAAGGATCACATACAGTTCCAAATGTGGTTGGTGGAATCAACAAAATAGAAAAATCATAGCATAATAGTCGCTGTAATACTGCATACCTGTAGCAATGTGGACGACAGTTGACGTGGGAATCCTTTTTGTTCGGCAAGCATAACATTCAGTTGCACCGTTAGTACCATTCTTCCATTTACATTTTAGGCCTTGTGCTTCACAGTATCCACAGTCAGGTTTGGACCATTCCATAAAAAGCTTCTGCTGAAAATACCAAGACCACCACCATTCCACGGAAACATCTTTCAGCTTCGTGCAGGATACTAATCGGGGGTCAACGACGTCGTTGTGGGATTCTAGTAGCGAAATAGGGCACGACAATGAGTCGCAACGGAAGAAGGAAACGTCAAAGACGGGAGGAGGACGACCAAAATATTTGACGAATCGGAATGGAGAGATGGACGCGTTGTTGAGTTTCAAGAGTAGATCAGCAAGGCAATTTTGGGGGTCATATATTTCAATTAGCGTAGATTTATAATCAATTTTTCTGACAAACAATGGTATTGGAACAGCAGGCAGCTTCAGCATGGGCTCATTTTGTTGGGAGCATAATAGACCGAATTCAGGAGGGTAGTCGGTGGTGTGATTCAAGTTTTTATTTCTGAGATAAAATGGAAATTCAATACGAACGTGACCACATTTATCCGCGCAGAGGTTCTTGGCCGTTGCAGGCTTCACTACCAGAAACAGCAACGTCAGTAGAAGAGACAGTTTCTGAAAATTGAGCATTTTGTGGTTGTTTTGCAGTTTCATGTTGTCTTTCTTGTCAGATCAAGTTTAACATGGCCGGGTTGCGCCGGCTGGGTGTACAGGAAACTCCGCTTGTCTTATTGTTATTCAGTGAATTTAATAACTTATTGGTCTAAATTTTCTCTTTTAAAAAGAAAATGTCAAGACGTGGTATACTTTTAAATGAACAAGCTACTACAGTGAAATGACCCGTTTCCAGTCCTGTGGCTTGTGTTTTGGGTGTGATGTTGGTGGGATGAATTAACATGATATTTAAAGTGCATCGACTGACAGGTTTAAATTTAATTTTTATTATAAAATCAAATTTCAGGATATTATATAGTTTTAAATGAATAAGCTAGTTTAATAATCAGTGTGAATAACCTTACAAATAATATTTCAAGACTTTTGTTAAACTAAATGTTCAATAATTTTGTTGAATTATATGGTAACGTGTTTAATTATATGGTAACGTATTAAATGTGATTATATACATATAGATAGTTACATATTATTTAAATTGTGAATACGACAACCTGGAAAATAATCTAGGTAATAATGATTTTTTAAAAATGACATTCAATTATTTTATTATTTAAAAAATAAAATTATAAATAGAATTTTTTATTAATCGAATTTCATTTTATAACAATCTCTCTACAATTTTTTTAAAACATTTTTGTGCATTGTCTCTAGATCTTTGACTTCATACTTCATTTGTTTGAAGATTGAATACACCATAAGACTCATATCATTGAGGTTTACAATCATATCCGATTATAATCTTAAAGAAAGTAAGTTCATCTTTTTCCTTTTTTGAGTCTTGTTAGTAAATTTGTTGCATATAATTGTGTATATATTTGCATGTGATTATAAAGGGCTTAAGGTGAATTTTTGTTTGGTTAGGATTGTAAGGATGTGTTCTAATTGTTGATCAGAGTTTTCTGTATGCAGGTAGAACAACCTATGTGAGGTAGAGTTTGCGTGAAATACCTTGAGTTTATAAGTGTCTATCTAGGAAAGGGAAACTAGTAAATTATAAGAGAGCTAATTGAATTTGATTGAGTGGTACCAAGCATGGTTTGATTAATATGATAAATATGTGATTCTCGATCTTTAGACATAGTACATTTTAAATTAAATACTATCTAAAGTTTAAAAATAAGAAATGTTAATTAAAATAAGAAATACATTTTAAATTAGTTATTGTATGTGATGTTTTGGAAGACTCCTTTTGCGTTAGTGATCATTAGACAATTCACTATAAATATTTTTAAAAAAATCTTGAAATGAGATTCAAACCTCCCTTCTTATGTTTGGGATAAGGGTGGACAAAAAATATAATTTTCTTGATCCAATCCATCTAAAATTCATTTTATTAAAAATCCAATCCATTTTAATGGATCTGAATTTCAATCTAATCTACATTTTATATATTTTATGGATTGAATATCCATTCTATAAATCAAGATTTTTAAAAATGGATAATCCAAAAAATTCAATCCAAATTTTCAATTTAACTTTTAGTTGGACTAGGCTAAAGGTTGAGATGGATTAGACTAAATTCAAACTCAGATGGACTTTGCTTGACGACTTGTACGGACCAGGTAGGCCCGATGACCAGAATGGGCTGGGCGGGCCTAAAGACATGAATGGGCTAGGCGGGCCTAACAAATCGGATGAGTCGATTGGGCCCAAAAACCTGAAAAAGTCGAGTGAGCTCGATGACCCGAACAGGCTAGTGGGCTCGAAGACCCGAACGGGCGAAGCAGGCCTGAAGACTCTGATGGACTGGGATGGTTCGGCCCGACGACCTGTACGAACTAGGCAAGCCCGACGACTCAGACGGATTGTGGTAAACGACCCGTACGGACCGGGCAGGCTCGATGCTCGAATGGGCCATACGGACCTAAAGACCCGAATGGGCTGGGCCGGGCGGACCTGACGATTTGGATGTGTCGTGACTGACGACCTGAGCAGGCCTAAGACCCTGATGGGCCGAGCGAGCTCGACGATCCGGACAGGTTGAGTCGTGTTGGCTTTAAGGACACAAATTTTAGAAAATTCAATTTAAATTTCTTTTATAAAAAATGAATTATAGATTTTGAACTTGATCCAAATATTTGGACTGGATTTAAATCTTAATCCAAATATTTGGATCTGAATTTTAAAAAAATCCAAACTAATTTTGATGAAAAAATGAGTTTGGGTCAAAAATCTAATACAATTATTTGGATCTAAAATGGATGTGAATTGGATCAATAAAAATTCAATCCATGTCCACCTCTAGTTTTTGGGACATGCTTTTCACACATCATGTTGATGTCGCTCTAGTTACACATATGACCAAACTTCAATTTAATCAAAGATTCTCTTGTTGATTTTAGCTTTGCGTGATAGGATTAAACTAAAATGTATATTTGAAGCAAAACAAGATTGCATTTTCATTGAAAATCAACGGTAGATTGCATTGTTCAAAGTATTATTGGATATCACTCCAAGTTTGTTTGGCTGATGAAAAATGTAGAACTCTCACTTGCATATCCTTTAAAGAGAGTTCAAAAGTCACGAAATAAAAATGCTATCTTTCGGAAGCCACATGACATGCGCAATGGATCCTGTCAGGGGTTTCGGAATGTAATCATCTACAAAATTATATTTTGTTCTTGTCATGAAATGTCATTTTAATCACTTTCTTTCATGAACTATAATTGTTTTCACATAGAGTATTAAAAGAAATACTAAACTAGGATGATAGAAAGAATGAATGTAGTGATAGTTGGATTCATCCATGACCCTACACTATGCCATTTCTTAGTTCAAATAACAACTTTAAAATGTTGTCTAAAGTAAAAAAAAAAAAAAAAATTGTGGTCTTATTAATTAGAACATATTTATCTAATCTCTTTGTGATCAAGTTCATGATTGAGAATCGAACTCGTGATCTTAAATGTCATACCAAATTTTGGATTGAGCGCTTAGCACTAAGTCAAAAGCTAAAACTAATAATTAGGTTGCACCTCTTCTACTTAAGATTATAACAACTTAAGTGTCATGATTTGATTGTGACTTGGTCCACCTATCTTCTACCATGAGAAAATTGATGCACCTTACAATAATTTAATTATTATTTTGTCACATGATGTTAATTTAAAAATATTTAAAGTTAAATTACCACAATTTTAAAAATGTGGTCTAAACTATCCACATTTTAACAATTGTTGCTTATAACTATCAACATTTTTTACTGTATTGCGTGAAACAAATAGGAAACATTTGTTGTATGCTCTTTAAGTTTAAGGCAAATAAAACTAATTATATAAGCAACAATAAAAAAACCGTGGCTTATTCATATTTTATGCAATGTTTTTTCATTTATTGCCATGTCAGCGTTGCCTAATAGGTATGAAGAATAGCTTATAGTAGAATTGAGAAGGAAACAACACAATAAAGATACCACAATTTTATTGTTTTTCCCACATTTTTCATTGGCAACATTTAAACAAAATGTTGCCGAAATAATCAACAATTTATAAAATGTGGCCTTTAGCAGTTTTAAGTCACACTTATATATTTATGGTCTTTTCTACGTTTAGACAACAATTTTATACATGTGGGCTAGTAGTTCGGTGTGGTCTAAAGTAAAAAATGGTGTAGTGTTGATAGGAGAAAACAAAAGAAAATAATAGGAATGAATGCCCAAAATTAATACTGATCATAGCGTAATATGATTAAGTTATAAAAAAAAAATCATTAAATGAAATACATGTTTATGAAAAAATATATATATATATATATAATAACAACATATTAATAAAATTGAACATTTCTAAAAATTTAAATAATTAATTATATTTAATATTTAAGTGTATTTAATTTTAATCCTATAAAGGATCACCTATCACTAGTGTAGAAAGATTATTTAACTTCATCTAATAATAGGCTATAGTTTCGAGATATACGAATCCTTTCAAAACGTGGTGGTATTTCCGAAATTATTTGCATAACTATAGGCTTTGGTTTGAAGATAACAGAATACCTTAACCTCATGAGTATAGGTTTTGGTTGAAGAATAAAACTATCAGTGAGAGATCTTGACCACTAATTTTGGGGAGCCAAAATAATACACTCAAAATACCATATTGTCAGCAAGAAATTCATCTTCCATTTTATTCTACAATCTTGTTTTAATAATTTTCATTACAGAAAATTATCTTTATGTTGTAGTTGAAGAAACAATAAGAGTTAAAATAAGACGAATTAAACAATCAATCAAGTAAATAAACAAAGCATCCTTCACATGTTACACCTCATATGAAACTCCTCACATGTAATTTTTTGAACAATAATAAAGGGTCCCTCTAATTGAACAATTGGATCATTGGTATCATCCTCCAGAATATTTGAAGAAGTTGAATTTATCTTGTTTTCACCATTTATCACTTTTAAAAATTAAATTTATTCTTTTATTTTTCAACAATATTTAAACAAGGTTTAAGGCTAAAAGATAATTTATCATAATCTGATAAAAAATTGAGAGCCATAATTTCTAAAATAAAAACCCATGATAATCAAGCAGCAATTGAAAATTGGTTATGAAAGAACACACAATACATAACTTTTCTCTTATATTCATAAAAAATAAATACACAAAAGGCTCATGAGATGAAAAAAAATGTTAACTATTAAACTAATACTTTACAATAAAGAGAGAGAAGAGACACTTGTCATTTTTTCTTCAAAAATGAATGAGAACAAAAGAGAAATGACAGCACAAATAATGAGTTTATGTTTAACTTCCTTTTTCTTCAACGAAAACAAAAGAAAACTAAATATATGAGAGTGTGTATCGCCCCTTTTAATTTAATGCGCAAAATTAAAGGAAACGTCACACAGAGATAACAATGTAGCGTAGTCCTGGGGTTCTTAACACAACCCCTACAAATCCGGGCACACCACGATGCCAAAGAAAAACTAAATAAAAGTCTAACAATAGAGAGTAGATCAAGAAGGCATGAAACAATACACGGGCCATAGCCCTAAGGAAACCATGAAGAGAATAAAAATCCAGCCTAGACGGCTAAGCAGCGGAATCGCCATTTCCTTGCTGACCACGAGAACCTCGCCCATCTGCTCCCATCAATCTCATTGATGATCATCGCGAGAAAGAGTAGCCACATACAATACAACCATACAACAAAAGGGGTAAGCTAGAGCCGACAACATATTCATCATACGGTCAAATATATTTTCACCTTCCAATATTCATACAACATCCACGCATGTTAAGACTTTTCAATCAATACACTACGACTCGACTAGACTCATTCGGATACGTATAACCTGGTCGGATTCAGCGGATGCTTGCACTTGTGGTGGATACCTCTGCTCACCCCCGAGCTACGTGTTACAAGTGTTACAATGAATCAGTTTTTCCCTCTCCACAAGGTTAGCCCTTAATGAATTGCAGGCCTCCTGCTACCCTCACCAAAGGAGTCAGTCCGCTCTAGGTGAGACTAACGGACTCCTTAGAGTGTCAGGATGCAACCTTACCTTGAATTCTTACCTAGTTATATAGATGGGACACCACCATGGACACCCACTAATAGGGGCCATGGAATTACGTCCCGCCCATTGAAGCGCAACCCTGAAAGTCTCACCTAGAGACCCCAAGGAATTATGCACTAACACGGACCAACATACATAAACAACCAAGAATTTATACATACGTTGCACATAAGATTTCAAACCAAAACCAATAACAAATCCCCATTTCTCATATGTTGAATCATTACCAACTCGTTATTCCCAATCATGAGTAAAGTGTTTCTCCTTATACCAACCATACCAACCACCAAGATTCATTGTTGCTCATGCCAAGTTGGTGACCACACGCACATACATATGTACCCAACTTCTCATATACAATTCATGTAGAAATCATGCCAAGCTCACAATTCCCCCACATATAATTTCCTCCCAACATGCATACTCATTCCCCCCATGCCATCATATAATAGTACAATAGAACACAGTTCAACCACCAAAAGACAGGAAAAACCCCAAATTGAACGCATTCTCGCTCAACCCGTCGCTCAGGCTGAGGAGCCTCGTCCAGGCGAGTCCTCTCCGCCTAGGCGAGAGTTCGCGAATCTGGAATAGGAGCCTCCGCACGTTCTCGCTTAGGCGAGACTCACCTCGCCTAGGCGAGACGCTCGCTTGCTCGAAATTGAGCGAGTCGCCTAGGCGGCCACTTGCGCGAGAAGGCCTGGGCGAGCCTCTGCCCACCTCGCCTAGGCGAGACAGGCTCGCCTGGACGAGTTTAACAGTCACCGCCACTACCATGCCTGGAACAATTATATTTTACACATGCCAACAACAACACCAACCACTTCAAACATTCTCAACAACACACAAGTTCAAGAATCATAAAAATGTACCGCAAAACAGTTTACAAACACATTAATAGAGAGGTTCTAGCTTCCCGTACCTGGACAAGCTAGCTGGAAACCTCGACACCCAAACCGTGGAGTACAAACAGCTTCTAGGAACGGGCTCGAAGCTAGAAAACAGTGTGAGAGTGGGTTATTTCGGAACCCTAACAATAACTTACGAAAACAAGCCAAGGAAGGAAATTACGAGTCGGGGAGCACTTACGTTAGCTGAGAACGGAGCCAAACAGAAGGCGGACTGGCAACACAGTGGAACCCTAATGGAGAGAGAGCGGCTGCGGCTTTAAGCACCAAGGTAGCAGAAATCTGAAAAGTGTGGAATTAGGTCAGACTCGGTGGCTTTATCTTTTGGGCCAGCCCTAAGGCCCAATAGCTTAAGGGCAGCCCTTAAAGCTTTAGGGCAGGAAAACTGGGCCTTACATTCTCCCCGACATTAAAAATTTTTGACCTCGAAAATGAAAACTTACTAGGTAAAAAGATGTGGGTGTGATTTCCTCATGTCCTCCTCTAACTCCCAAGTCGAGTCACCTATCCTCCGATCCCATATGACTTTAACAAGGCTGACTGCTTTTCCTCGGCGTTCTTCAACCTTACTTTCCTCTAAAGCGATGGGTGGTACTTCCACTGTGAGATCTTCCCTGATCTATATATCCTCGGCCTCTAACACATGAGACGGGTCAAACACATACTTCCTCAGCTAGGAGACATGGAACACTGGGTGAAGGTTCGCCAACTGTGGGGGTAAGACTATCTCGTAAGCCACCGGCCCAATCCTCCTCGTGATCTGATAGGGGCCAAGGAACTTGGGTGAAAGCTTCCTTGAGCAGAGGGCCCTTCCCACGCCCGTGGTTTGGGTCACCCTCAAGAATACATGATCTCCCACTGCAAACTCTAAAGGCCTCCTCCTGCAGTCCGCATAGGCCTTCTGCCTACTCTGAGAAGCCTGCATCCTATCTCTCACCATCCTCACCTTCTCGGTGGTCTGCTCTAACAATTCTGGTCTGACCAACACCGCTTATCCATCATGATACCAACAAAGAGGAGTCCTACACCTCCTGCTATAAAGAGCCTCGTATGGCGCCATGCCGATGCTCGCATGAAAACTGTTGTTGTAGGTAAACTCTATCAAAGGCAACACCTCATCCCAAGCTCCCAGGTGATCTAATATGCAAGTCCTCAACAAATCCTCTAATGACTGAATCGTCCTCTCAGACTGGCCATCGATCTGAGGGTGATAGGCTGAGCTCATAGTGAGCTTGCTCCCCAAAGCACTCTGTAGCGTCTACTAAAACCAAGACGTGAATCACGGATCTCTATCTGACACGATACTCGACGGTACCCCGTGCAACCTCACTATTTCTCTGATGTACAATTGAGCCAGCTTGGCCATAGGCATTCTTAAGTTCATCGCCAAGAAGTGAGCACTCTTGGTCAGTCGATCCACTATCACCCAGATGGTGTCATGTCCTCTAAAAGTCCGTGGCAAATGGGTCACAAAGTCTATGGAAATGTTGTCCCATTTCCATACTAGTATCTCCAAAGGCTGTAGAATTCCACCGGGTCTCTGGTGCTCCACCTTCGCCTTCTGATAAGTCAGACAGGCTGATACAAACTGTGTCACATCCTTCTTCATTCCCTGCCACCAGAAGTTTTCCTTGAGATCTTGGTACATCTTAGTCATGCCATAATCCAGACTAAGACGGCTTTTGTGTCCTTCCTCAAGGATCAACTTCTTCACCTCTGCATCATTAGGTAAACAGATTCTGCCCTGAAACCTCAGTATACCATCATCACCCACAGCAAAGTCTCTAACCTCGTCTGACCCAAGTTGTTCTCTAACTTTGTTCAAACTGGCGTCTAATGACTGCCTCTCCCTGATTGAGTCCAAGAAGTCACTAGATATAGTAAGGGTACTACATCTAATGGACTCGGGCCCCAACTCAACCTGTAGCCTCATGTCTCTGAACTTTTTCTAGTAGTTCCACCTCCTTAATCATGAGGTGTGTTGTATGTACAGTCTTCCTACTCTGGGCATCTGCTACCACGTTTGCCTTCCCTGGATGATATAGGAGCTCGAAGTCATAATCTTTCAGGAACTCCATCCATCTCCTATGCCTCATGTTCAGCTCCTTCTGGTCAAACAAATACTTTAAAATTTTGTGGTCGCTGAACACACGAAACTGAGCACCATAAAGATAATGCCTCCAAATCTTCAAGGCAAAGAATATCGCTGCCAACTCTAGGTCATGAGTGGGGTAATTACGCTCAAGCACCTTAAGCTGTCTTGAAGCATACGCCACTGCTTTCTTTTCTTGCATCAAAACACAACCAAGCCCGAGATGAGACACGCAGTAGACTTCAAATGGTTTTCCCACATCCGAAATTACCAATATAGGAGCACTCGTCAATCTCCTCTTTAGCTCTTGAAAGCTCTCCTCACACTTGTTTATCCAAGTTAAAGGTTGGTCCTTCCGGGTAAGCAAAGTCAGAGGTGCCACTATCTTGGAGAATCCCTATATGAACCTCCTATAGTAGCCCGCTAACCCCACAAAGCTCTTGATCTCTGTGGCCGACTTAGGACTTTCCCACTTTACCATTGCCTCGACCTTTGCCGGGTCCACTGCAATCCCTTGGGCGGATATCACATACCCCAAAAACTGAACCTCACCCATCCAGAACTCGCACTTAGACAACTTGGCATACAACTGCTTCTCTCTCAAAACACCGAGCACCAACCTCAGGTATTCTGCATGCTCCTCCTGAGTCTTGGAGTATATAAGGATGTCGTCTATGAAGACTACGACAAACTTATCTAGGAAGGGCCGGAAGGTCCTGTTCATGTAGTCCATGAACACCGTCGGAGCGTTGGTAACACCAAACGGCATAACCACATACTCATAGTGGCCATACCTGGACCTGAAAGCCGTCTTCTGCACATCATCAGCCTTCACCAAAATCTGATGGTATCCCGATTGCAAATCTATCTTCGAAAATACCGATGACCCATGTAGCTGATCCATTAAGTCATCAATTCTCGGAAGCGGATACTTATTCTTGATCGTCATCTTGTTCAGTTGCCTGTAGTCCACACACAGACGCGAACTCCCATCCTTCTTCTTTACCAATAGCACTGGCGCTCCCCAAGGCGAAGTGTTGGGCCGGATAAACTGCTTCGCCATCAGTTCCTCTATTTGCTTCTTAAGTTCGACCAACTCTATCAAAGCCATGCCATATGGGGCCATCGACACCGGGCCTGTCCCTGGCACTAGATCTATAGAGAACTCCACTTCTCTACTGGGAGTCAATCCTAGCACCTCATTTGGAAACACGTCTTCAAACTCATGTACCACAGGTATAACTGATGTTCCTTCTCTCTCTCACCTCCATGCGGACAAAGCTTATAAAGCACTGTGCGCCAATCTGGATCTCCTTCACTACCCTTTGAGGAGACACCAACTCTAGTTCCTCTGAGTCGGGGAACAACAACCTCTTCTCCCGACAATCTATCAAAATGCGATTGGCAGAGAGCCAATCCATCCCTAAGATCACCTACAACTCCAGTAGAGGCAGGCAGATTAGATTTACCTTGTACATGCGTCCCTCTACCTCTACTGGAAGCCTAGCACACAAGGACGACGTCTTGACCAGACCCGACGTCGGGGTAGATACTGCAAGTTCACACTACAGCTCGTGCACCGGCAGACCCAAACGCTCCACACAAGCAATTGACATAAAAGAGTGTGTCGCTCCAAAATCAAACAGTACACACAAAGATTCACTCGTTATCATGCATCGACCCATAACAAGATTACCTAAGCCTGCAACCTCTGCTCCGGTCATGGCATATACCCTGCCTGTCGCCTGAGGCTTGTTGCCTCTATCTCTCTGCTAGTGCTGGTGAGAAGCCTGAACTGGAGGGCGTGTTGCTGCCCTAGCAAGGGTGGGACAATCCTTCCCAAAGTGGCCTTCCTTGCCACAGTTGTTGCATTTGTAGTAACCCTCTATACGTGGACAAGCGCTCCTCAAATGGGGTCCTCCACATATGTAACACTGAACTCGACCCTACTGAGGAGAAAAACTCCTAGACCTCTGAGACTGATGGTGGAGTCTATCATATGGTCTCCTCCGCTCCTCATGTTTGGGCTTGGATCCAGATGGTCCACCAATCCTTTGAGGCGGCTGTGGCTGCTGTGGGCGCTGACCTTCCACCTCACGCTTCATCTTCTCCATCACTCTGGCCTTCTCCACTAGAGCGGCAAAATCCTTGATTGAAAAGAGAGCCATCATCAAGTGGATGTCACCACGAAGCCCATTCTAGAACTTCTTGCATTGCCACTCCTCATCGAGCGACAGAGTGTAGAAACGGCTGAGGTGTTTGAACCTCTCAGCATACTCTGTTACAGTCTTCCCTCCCTGGGTCAACTGGAGGAACTCCACCTCCTTGAGGTACCGGATGTTGTCTGGGAAGTACTCTGAGAGGAATCTCTCTCTGAAAGCCTCCCATGTCACTGTCTCATCCAGGATGGATTTAGTGCTGCTCCACCAATTCT
Organism: Vigna unguiculata; assembly: GCF_037176805.1. NCBI lineage: Eukaryota > Viridiplantae > Streptophyta > Magnoliopsida > Fabales > Fabaceae > Vigna > Vigna unguiculata. The sequence continues at coordinate 29,168,962 of NC_140799.1, read as the reverse complement.
TCGCCTCCCCCGTGAGCATATACACTGAAAATGCCAGTCTGTTCTCCGCGGGGCACATCTTTGCATCATAGATGCGCTCCAGGTCCTTCAACCATTGGTCTGCGACGTCAGGACTAGTCTTGCCATCAAACTTCGCTGGGTGGTGCTTCAGAAAATCTTCCAAGCTCCACTCCCTGACTATAGGTCGTGGTTCAGGACCAAATATAGGGGTCGTTGCCCTGTTCTCCTCCTATTGGCGGAGGGCCTCCATATGCTGCATGTGTGCATCCTCGACAGCCACACGTGCAGCCTCCATCTGCTACATCACTACCTGTTATTGCTCAAGCGACGCCGCTTGTCGTTGCATTGATGCCTCATGTTGCTGCATCATAACTGTGTTTTGCTGTGTCAAGGCAACTACCATCGCCTCTATTGCCCTGGCGATATCGGGCACGTCACCTTGGGACGATTGCGAAGTCCTACGAGGAGGTGCCATAGTTCACTAGCACACAGAAAATCACTTGGTTAGGCTCGATAAAGACAAGAATTTAACGAAGAATACTTAGAAGACATAGAGAAAACTAAGCGGACATCCAAGTCCACAGACCTAAGGAATGACCGCTCTGATACCATAAATGTAACGCCCCATTTAATTTAATGCGCAAAATTAAAGGAAACGTCACACAGAGATAACAATGTAGCGTAGTCCTGGGGTTCTTAACACAACCTCTACAAATCCGGGCACACCACGATACCAAAGGAAAACTAAATAAAAGTCTAACAATAGAGAGTAGATCAAGAAGGAATGAAACAATACACGGGCCATAGCCCTAAGGAAACCATGAAGAGAATAAAAATCCAGCCCAGATGGCTAAGCAGCGGAATCGCCATTTCCTTGCTGACCACGAGAACCTCGCCCATCTGCTCCCATCAATCACATTGATGATCATCACGAGGAAGAGTAGCCACATACAATACAACCATACAACAAAACGAGTAAGCTAGAGCCGACAACATATTCATCATACGGTCAAATATATTTTCACCATCTAATATTCATACAACATCCACGCATGTTAAGACTTTTCAATCAATACACTACGACTCGACTCGACTCATCCGGATACGTATAACCTGGTCAGATTCAGCGGATGCTTGCACTTGTGGTGGATACCTCTGCTCACCCCCGAGTTATGTGTTACAAGTGTTACAATGAATCAGTTTTTCCGTCACCACAAGGTTAGCCTTTAATGAATTTCAAGCCTCCTGCTACCCTCACCACAGAAGTCAGTCAGCTCTACGTGAGACTAACAGACTCCTTAGAGTGTCAGGATGCAACCTTACCTTGAATCCTTACCTAGTTATACAGATGGGGCACCACCATGGACACACACTAACAGGGGCCATGGAATTACGTCCCGACCACTGAAGCGCAACCCTGAAAGTCTCACCTAGAGACCCCAAGGAATTATGCATTGACACGGACCAACATACATAAACAACCAAGAATTTATACATACGTTGCACATAAGATTTCAAAACAAAACCCATAACAAATCCTCATTTCTCATATGTTGAATCATTACCAACTCGTTATTCCCAATCATGAGTAAAGTGTTTCTCCACATACCAACCATACCAAAGGTTTACCAACCACCAAGATTCATTGTTGCTCATGCCAAGTTGGTGACCACACGCACATACATATGTACCCAACTTCTCATATACAATTCATGTAGAAATCATGCTAAGCTCACAATTCCCCCACATATAATTTCCTCCCAACATGCACACTCATTCCTCCTCATGCCATCATATAATAGTACAATAGAACATAGTTCAACCACGAAAAGACAGGAAAAACCCCAAACCGAACGCATTCTCGCTCAACCCGTCCCTCAGGCTGAGGAGCCTCGCCCAGGCGATAGTCTCTCGCTCAGGAGAGTCCTCTCCGCCTAGGCAAGAGTTCGCGAATCTGGAACAGGAGCCTCCGCACGTTCTCGCTTACGCGAGACTCACCTCGCCTGGGTGAGACGCTCGCTTGCTTGAAATTGAGCGAGTCGCCTAGGCGGCCATTTGCGCGAGAAGGCCTGGGCGAGCCTCTGCCCACCTCGCCTGGGCGAGTTTAACAGTCGCCGCCACTGCCATGTATGGAACAGTCGTATTTTACACATGCCAACAACAACACCAACCACCTCAAGCATTCTCAACAACACACAAGTTCAAGAATCATAAAAATGTACCGTAAAACAGTTTACAAACACATTAACAAAGAGGTTCTAGCTTGTCGTACTTGGACAAGCTAGCTGGAAACCTCGACACCCAAACTTGTGAGTACGAACAACTTCTAGGAACGGGCTCGAAGTTGGAAAATAGTGTGAGAGTGGGTCATTTCGGAACCCTAACAACAACTTACGAAAACAGACCAAGGAAGGAAACTACGAGTCGGAGAGCACTTACGTGAGCTAAGAACGGGGCCAAACGGAAGGCGAACTGGCAACACAACAAAACCCTAACGAAGAGAGAGCGACTGCGGTTCTAAGCACCAAGGTAGCAGAAATCTCAAAAGTGTGGAATTAGGTCAGACTCGGTGGCTTTATCTTTTGTGCCAGCCCTAAGGCCCAATAGCTCAAGGGAAGCCCTTAAAGCTTTAGGGCAGGAAAACTGGGCCTTACAGAGTGAGAGATTAGTACAACATCTAATGAACTCAAAAGACAATAGGTTAGAAAACAAATAATTTTTTGATTCTTTATTATATTAAATTATATATTTTATTATTTATTAACATTAAATATTATAATTTAAAAAAGAAATAAAAAATAAAAAAATACCCAATTTAATTTTCATCTATTACCTATATATATTATATATAATTTAGAAAATGTAAACATATAATTAAAAAAATTAAAAAATTTGAAGGTCATGGCCTTAAATGCTCCATCTAGCCTTTACCATTAAGAAAAAGCATAATGGAGAAAAAAACCAGTGTCAAAATCCTTCGCTACTAGGAATGTTAAAATTGGCCAGCCTGACCCGTTTTGGCCCAGCCCCTTTTTTGCCCACCAATTGGCAGGCTGAAGAGTTAGACTCGTCTCACCAATGGGTGGGTTGGCAGGCTGGCCCACCATTTTCCTCTCTTTTTTTTTGGCTTTCTAACATTTTTGATAAAAAAAAATCCATGAAACCAAGTTTCTCTTCTTCTTCTTGGTGATCCAATGTACTGCAAAACAAATAAAACTAACAAATACTTCTCTCAAACAAAACACATCTTATATGCATATTTGGGTTTAGGATAACAAAGACATCCCCAATTCAAAAAAAAAAAAAAATCACAAGCGAGCAACCACAAATTTCCACCCAACCTATGCACCAGATCACCACAGCAAAATATGAAAATCCCCAATTCGCACATCACAACGCAAGTACACATCATAGATTCACAACACAAGTTTGAAGTAAATAAAACCCTAATTTTGCTCAGGAAAATGAAGATTCGAAGGAATAATCAATTCAAAACCTTAATTTTGATAAGAAAATCAAGGAAATCCCACAAAAGACGAACCTATGCATGTGGTGGAACCTATCGTCGTGGTCGTCGTCGAAAAAAGAACACAAACTCATCATCGTGGTTATTGTGAGCATTGTGTGTGGTGGTGTGCTTGTGGGCTTTGTACCTTTGTTCTAGTTGAAGAAGAAGAAGAGTCCTTCTGGTCGAAGAAGAAGAACAGAGATAATTGGCTGAGGCTTCTTTCTCTTCTCTAAGAAAATGACCAAGTAACACAAAATGTGCGTAAATGAGTGAAGAAACAACACTACAACAAATGTCAATATATAAAAAAAAAACTCTTAATTGAAGCGGGTTGGCGCGCTATAACAAGCTAAAGGGTCGGGCGTAAGGATGGCAACGGGTCGGGTCAGGCACAGATAGTGCCTACCCGCAACCCGACCCGCCAAAAAAAAAATCTGCCTGCTACCCGCCCATTTACCCGCCAGGTATCCGCTTAAAAAATACTCATGGATATTTTTAAAATCCGCGGGTACCCGTGGATACCCGATACCCGCAAATATTTAAAAAAATTTATATTTTATAAATTTTTTAATATAGAATTATAAAAATAAAATATAAAATTAAATTAAATTAAATTATAATTATAATTATAATTAAATTTTTCATACTAAAATATAGGGTTAAATATGTTTTTGGTCCCTTAAGTTTCAGCGAAATTTGGAATTAGTCCCTTATCAAAACTTTTGACCAATTTAGTCCTTCATCTTTCAAAATGCATGAATCTAGTCCTTTTAACCAAATTTTGTTAAGTTTATCTGACGTTTCAAGCACATTTCATGATAGTATTTAAATTATTTACACTGTTTGACACATTTTTGCTTCAATTTTAACTTAAATACTATCATGAAATGTGCTTGAAACGTCAGATAAACTTAACAAAATTTGGTTAAAATGACTAAATTCACGCATTTTAAAAGATGAAGGACTAAATTGTATAAAGTTTTGATGAGGGACTAATTCCAAAATTCACTAAAACTTGAAGGACCAAAAACATATTTAACCCTAAAATATACTGCTAATTTTAATTTTAATTAAATTTAACTTAATAAAATATAAATTAAATTTTAATTTTAATTTTTTTACGGGTAACGGGTACCCACGGGTACGGATAATATGATACCCGTACTCGACCCGTTTATAAGCGGGTATTAAAATACCCGCTACCCGCGGGTATTAAAATACCCGCTACCCGCGGGTATTAACTATCCATCACGAATTTTATTCGCGGATATCCGCGGACATGAATATTTTTATCATCCCTAGTCGGGCAAGGCGGGTTGGGCAGATTGGTGGGTTCAAAATTGCAACATGGCCCACCTTTTTTATGGTGGGTTGGCAAGCCGGTCCGACAAACTAGCGAACCTGTCCCGCTTTGACATTCTATTCTCTATGATAAGAAATATAACCCATAGAAAAGTGAAAAAAAAAGAAGAAAAGTACTAACACAACATTTTGACATGTAAAATATTTTTTGTTACTATTATAATTAGTTGAGCATACTAATGAAAACGGGGCAAAATTGAAATAACTTTGATTATCTCATTCTCTTACAAGTAAGTACAAATGACCATCATCTTTATTTTGATATCCGGTAGGTATGAATTTGTTATCCCGTCTCCAACCAAATATTAATTAAACAATTTTTTTACATAAAAAAAAGTCATAACCAAATAGACAAATTACCATATTATTAAGTATTAAATATCATAACGATACTGAATGTTATTACATTTAATATAAAAAATAATAAAAATTAATAATAATAAAAATTAAAATATCAAATAACAACGAATAAAAATTCAATAATTATAAAAAAATTACAAAAAATGAAATATATGATAATATAAGTTACTAAATTAAAGATCAAATAAAAATTAATATAATTTTTATAAATTATATGACAAATTTAAAAAAAATGTAATTTAAATGAAGAGTACAAAAGGGATATAACTAGCGATATATATATATATATATATATATATATATATTCAATTTAAAAAATCCAGTATCATTTATTAATAATTTGGGGTAGTCCGGCCATAGGTAATATTTAAGTATCATTTTCTCCAATTTGAGGAGCGGAGGTAACAATGTCTGTTTTACCTTGTTGTAATCGCTGCACGCAATCAGTAGTTGTCTCTGTGGTCACCATTCTTGTGCTGTTCCACCAAACTTGCTGTGCTAAGCATCGCGCATCCTGTCCATCTTCTTCGTGCGGCGAAATTCACGAAATAAAACATCCATTCCGACTGAAAGACGACCCTCGAGATTGCGGCCTTCCCGAGTATGAATTTGATTGCGTGAATAACAGACCATTAGTTACACTGTTTTCAGGGAAATACTTTGTGGAAGAAATCAATTACGATAGGTACCAAATCCGACTGATTGATCCGGGTGTTGTGGAGGACACTTCTTGCTCTTTTCCTCGCTATTTCTTATCCACACAAAATTTCAGTGGATATGACGATGATCTGCTGGCTACGTTGTCTGGGGAGGACTATGAGTCTGAGACTGCCAAAGTAGCGTTTGGGGAGAATGTGTATGAGCCTGCAAAAGTGGTGTTTCTAAATTGTAGTGATCGAGTGAGTGATGATCCTCGATATGTGGAAGTGAAATCCGGCGGTTGTGATTCCGGAGGCTATATCTACGCCGTTGTGGATCGCGGTAAGAAGTTTCATCCGGAATTTACAGTGATGGACGTGAAGGCAGGGTGCAGTTTAAAGGTTGCTACCTTCGCAAACTGGACACATGGTGTTTCCTATAGAGAGTCGACAGATAACAGGAACGTTTCTTATGCTGATATCCTTAAATCTCTGGAAAAGGGATTTTGGTTGACTTGGTTACCACTTGTTTGTAGGGATCACTGTGGAAATGGTATCTCTTGCATCCTCAATCAAACCACACAAGAAATTCAGTGCATTGGTTGTCTTAGGATGAACTACTATGGCAGCAATTGTGGTGAGATTTGTTCTTCTGCCTCTCATGTTCATTTATCATTATTTATTTTTAAATATTTAAATTTTATAAAATGGGTAAATTTTAAAACTACAAATATGAATAAATTGTGTTTTGATTAACCAATTTGTGTTTCAAAACATCACTTTCCATAACGTGGTGAAGGTGTTCAGTCTTCCCTTTCTTATATTTAAAAAAAAAAATTAAAGGGTGAAACATAACTTCATTTTTAAAAAAAAATATATATATATATATATATATATAGAAAATAGAATATATATATATATATATATATATTTTAAAGTAATCTGGTTATAAAAGAAGCTTAATTATGTCTTATTTTATAATAAATTTAAAAATTTTCAAATGAGTTAGTAAATTTTAATAGTCTATTAACTCTTTTAAATATTAAAATTTTTCAAATGAGTATTTGTTTTTATATTTTATTGTTAACTATTTGACGCGACAATTATTTTAGATTGTCATTTGCTTAAATTTGACCATATTATACTAAATCATATAATATTAAAAGATTTTAATGATGAGGATTTCCTTCAAGAATTTATTGTATTTATCGAAATTTATTTTTAAAACAAATTAAAATTATAAAATTAATATATATATATGATATAAAATTATAAAATTTGATAATAATTAAATTATTAAATATAAAATATAAATATAATTCTATAATTTGATTTCATAATTTTTAATTATCTAATTTTACAATTCATATTTTTATATTCTACCTCCTTTTAATTTTATAATGACATAATATCATAATTTCAAAATTTATACTTTTCAATCTTACCATTTCGTAATTTTTTTATTTTTGTAATTTTATAATTTCATAATTTCATAATTATATAATTTTATAAATTTATAATGACTTAATTATAAAATATGGAAATATTTACGGTGAAAATAGTTAATTAAAAAATTATCAAATTATTTTATTTTATATTTAATAATTTAATAATTTAATATTTTTATTATTATCTAATTATCTAATTTTATATTTTATATTTTATATTTTTTCTTTTAATTTTTTATTTTTAATTTTATATTTTGAATTTGGTTTAAGAATAATTTTCGTTTAAGTATAATAAATCTTTGATGGAGATCTTCATCCTTAAAGTCTTTTGTAATCAAGTATTGTGTAGTCCGACATTAAGCAGAATGACATTGTAAGATAACTCCCACCTCATATAAATACCCGTAAATCTTAAAATATCAATCCTAACTCTAACAACAGATACATAATTGAAAAGTTTTAAAATTTTAATTGAAAGTTTCGAATTTATCTAGGACTCAAAATATAATTAAGTCTATAAAAAAATTTATGTTTCTAAATTACTATTTATTTAATTCCAGTAAATGTTCAATCTTCCCTTTTTTTTATATTTTTTAAAAAGAAATCATATTTGAAACATAACTTCACTTTAAAACAAAAAATATAGAAAACATTTTTTTAAAGCAATCTGTTTATAAAAAAATCGATGTTCTAAATCACTATTTATTTATTTTCAATTTTTTTAAATTTACTAATTTTTGTTTAAAAATATTTACGTGAATGTAGAAAAAGATAAATACTTTAAGGTGTTAAGATTCCAATTTTTTGTATTTTTAAAATAAAAAATATATATTTTAAAACAAAACCTCCGTTTAGAAAAATAGAAAGTAAAATTATATTTTAAAACCTTCTTTTATTAAGACTTTATGTTTTAAAACACATCTTATTTATTTCTTGTAAATTTAGTAAACTATACTAATTTCCTAAAATACGGCCAATATAGAAAATCCTAGATAAAATTTGGTTTAATTATACATTTGGTCCCATTTTTATAATAAAATCTCAATTTAGTTTCGCTATTGTTTTTATTTTAATTTGGTCTCTATTTTGGAAAATTTGATCTGAATTTAGTCATTTCCGTTAGTGATACAGTAACAACGTTAAATGGAATGTCACGTGTCGGTTCCCAGATTTTTTGATTTTCTTTTTGAATTTTTTATTAATTTTTTTTATTTTTTATTTATTTTTTGAATTATTTTAAAAAATAAAAAAATTGCCACGTGTCAAGCTTTCGTCGTACCACATGGCAGTGAAGAGTGATGTGACAGTGATAATGTCACGTGTCAATATTATGCCAGGTGTCATCTCTTCCATCTCGATTTGGTACCTGTATTCTAATTTTTGTCTCAATTTAGTTTCTATTTTTGTAAAAATGGTGTAATATTGTCCCTCTCCAAATTGAAACAAAAATTAATTTTTATATAAATGTTATACAAATATTTTTATTAAATTTGATATTTTTATTCAAATTAATATTTTTATTATATATTTTTAAATAACTAAGTTTATTTAAATTTGTGTTTCACATTCAACTTTACTTAAAATTGTTTTCAATCTTTAAATTTATTATGTTTTTTATTGTTACATGAACTAGTTAAAATTATTTTTAAAATTTTTACAATTTTTATTTTTACACCAATTAAAACATTTGTGTACAAATTATTGAACTTTACACATTTTAAAAATATACAATTATTTGAAATATAAACTCAAATTAAAAACCAATATTAAAGTACGATATAATAAATATCAATATAATTTATGAATTTCTTTTCTATTAACATTATTTTCTATTAACAACTTTAAAACAATTTTAAATAAAGTTCAATGTAAATATTAATTAAATGAACTTAATTTTGTTAAAAATATTTATTTGAAATATCAATTTTGATAGAAATATCTGTGTACATTTATATAGAAATTAAATTTGATTTCAATTTGGAAAAGGACAAAATTACTTAATTTTTACAAAAATTGGGACTGAATTGAGACAAAAATTAAAATAAAGGGACAAAATTGAGAAAGTAGAAATGGCACATGACATATAAGTGACACATCACTTTGTCACTGCATATGGCATGATGACAGCTTGACACGTGACAATTTTTTTTTAAATTCAAAAATCTAAAGAATAAAAAAAAGGTCAAAAAAAGTCATGAACTAACACGTGACACTCCTCTAACGTAGAGCTGTCAAAACGGGTAATCCGACCCGACCCAACTTGACCCACCACGGGTTGATGATTTAGTGAGCCAACCCATACTAGCTCACTTTTTAGCGAGTCAAAAAAATGTGAACCCGACCCGGCCCACCACGGGTTGGCTCACGGGTTTACTTATTTAAAAAAAAATTATTTTTATTTTTTTTCAGTAAAAAAAATTGTAATTCTTATTAAAATCTAAATAAACTTTAATACAATCCAAATACAAACCAAAATAAAAAATATACAAATTATTTATGTATTAGATAAAAAAAACCTAACATGACCCAAATATAAAGCCCAACTTAATAAAAAAAAGTAAAAACACTTGTGTGACCCTTTTATCTACGGGTTGGTGAGCCAACCTTGCTCACCATGGGTTCAACCCGGATGAGCCAAGTTCTAAATGAGTCAGGTCAAAAATCAACAAGTATTAAAATTTGTAAAAAAATTTCAACCCAACCCGGCCCAAACCCGTGGTAAGCCAGGTTGGCTCGCGGGTTTTAACCCATTTTGACAGCTCTACTCTAACGGCGTTATTGTACTATTAACAGAAGGAACCAAATTGAGACAAAAAAAAAATAAAAGGACAAAATTGAAATTTTTTTTATAAAAATGGGGACCAAAGACATATGATTAAACCATAAAATTTTATTAATTTCGTAATAAGCTTTCAAGTTTAATTATGGTTAGCATATAATTGATATAAACTTAAATAATAATAATGCTTTTCTAGATATTATATATATATATATATATATATATATATATATTGAATATATATTTTTAAGGTTGAACTAAATTTTAGCATCTTCTAAATTAAATTTGGATAAGCTGGAGTGAATTAGTTTTCAATTTATATGTAAATAGTATAATATTTTAACTAATTTTTATCTTTATATAAATATTTTCTTTTTATTATTTTAGGAACGCTATCTTTAATTGAAGAATACCTTACAGGTACGCGCGCTAAATTGTCTCATGAGAATTCAAACTAATTTTTATTTTGAACTATATTTGAGTTCATAAAAGGGAAATTTTACAAATTAATTTGTAGACTATAAATTTATGTGTCTTGCTATAAATTTTAGATGTGTCTTGTAAAAGGATCCTTCGGAAAATAATGATTAAACATACCTAAGAATGTCTTATATTAACAAGAATTTGAAGTGTTGAATCTGAAAACAAGCATTTAAAGGACCTAAATATTATGTCTTATACCTAGACCAAGATTAACAGTTTTTTTAACATATCTAAATATAATTTTAACAACATTTATATCTATTTTTTTGGATCTGGCTTAAAACGAGCACACAGACAAATTAAACATTATGTTAGGTCTAAATGTAATGAGATATAACAATGACTATATCATTTGATTCTATTTATACGATTCACTAGTTTAGACTCTTTTTCCAATCCTAAGGATGCATTAGGATGCATTGGTGTTTTTATCTCCTTTGCATCTTCCACGTTAAGCTTAGTGAGTAGTTCTTTAACATATTTAGTGTGATGGATGTAAACATGTTCCTTAGCTTGTTTTATTTGTAGGCCTAAGAAAATTTTAGCTCTCCAATCATGCTCATTTCAAACTCATTTTACATTAGATTTGAAAATACCTCACATAATGATTCATTGGTGACACCAAATATAATATCATCTATATAAATTTGTATTAATATGAATTCATCAAAGTAGTGTTTCCTAAATACTGTAGTGTCTATGTGATCTCTAGTAAAACTCTTCTCAATTAGCAAGAGACTCAATTTCTCATACCAAGCTCTAGAAGCTTCCTTACGGTATAAGGCGTTATTTAGTTTAAAAACATGGTCTAGATGTTTTGAATCTTCAAAACCAGCTGAGTTGTTCTACATATAGTTCTTCCTTGATGAAACCATTTAGAAATGCACTTTTTACATTCATTTGATATAATTTTATAAAAAAAAATGTTAGTTATGAAAAAATGGGACAAATATATGAAATCACATAGGGATGCCTATAGTGTAGAACACCATAGAAAATCTTGTATCACCATTTGCAACAAAAGAATAGATTAATGAGTTTAAAATATTTTTTACTTCAAACGTCCTAGATTAGACATAAAACGTTCATATTTGTATTAAACAACATCCATCTCAATGTAAATATAAGGTGTAATTACTCCTTTAGTCCCAATTTTGGTTAGAAAGTTTCATGTCGATCGCCCACATAGCTTTTTGTTTTAATTGAGTCTCAATTTTTGTAAAATTGACTGAAATCCATTAATATCTTAGAAACATCATTACTGTTAGTGTCACATGTCAATTCGTAGTTATTTTATTTCATTTTTTTAATTTTTTAATTTTTTTTTGTAATTTGTTTTTATTCACGTGTCAGGTTTCATGGTGTGACACATGTCAATATCAGTATAAAGTGTCATTGTCTTGTATTCAATTTAGTCCCTATATATATTTTTTTATTCAATTTAGCCCAAAGTATTTTCGAAATGGAACAATATTGTCCCTCTCTGAATTGAGATCAAATTTAATATTTATTTAAATATTATACTCATATTTTTATTAAATTGACTTTTTAACATATTATATTTTGTATATATTTTTCAATTATATAACAAAAAATGATTTCTTAAATTATTTTCATTTTAAATTTTAATATTTTTAAGCCACAAAAATAGTTATTCTATATTTTATTTCGTTTTTAGTTCTGATATTATTTTATTATTTATCGTATAAATATTATTATATTTATTAATTAAATTTAAGTTTCATTTATAAAAATAGAGTTTTTAAAACTACTATATTGTTAATTTATATGTTATGATAAGATTAATAGTTTAAAACTAATACAATAGAACATTTAATCTCAGTGTTCAAAACAATTGATCTAATGTATAAATAATGTATAAAGTATATTAATATAGTCTTACAAAAGATGAGACTATAAAAATATATCATTTATTCACTCGAACTAAACTAACAAGCATACAAAACTAACCACTTACTTTATGACCTTTCATATACTCTAATCGATGATTCTTTATCTTCTAGAGGTGCTTCTAAACCTACAATTTCGTTTGATCCCATCGAATAGGTGATCATCGCAAAACAAAGAGGCAAACCACAAATACAACATAAAAAACAAAAAAGGGTAAGCTAGTGTATAAAAGAGTTATCCTACACAATTAAAGCATATTAAATATTACTAAGCAAGATTACCATATGGGAATACATATACACGCACAAATAGTTGACACTAACTCAATTATCCAAATACATGCCAATGATGTCAGACCCAATGTAGGTGTGAACCTGTGGTGGTTTCCAAGCTCTATAGAGTTTGACCTCAAGAGGTTATCATCCAACCACACACTATAACATCCCGGTTGGATATTACTAATTTAAATAATTAAAATAGGGATATAAGTATAAAATCGCATTTATGATAATTCCTTTTCCCTAAACGTGGGAAAATTTAAAACTTTTATTTCAACGCGCCAAACTAAAATAAACTCGCGGCGTTCAAGTATTACAACTATAAAATGTTTATAAAACTAATACAAATAATTCATAAGTGTTTCCCACTCCGTCTCTACGCATCCACCTGCTCACCTGCATCAATCCCTGCTCCCATGTAAAAGGTTACATAATCATCGCCAAACACACACAGATACGGTGAGCTCATGTAAATAAACAAATAAAACATTACATTAATAAAGCATCTCAAAACTATAAAACGTGTTAGCAAATTTCCCTTTTTCTCAGTTCCTCGGCTTTCAACCCTTTCGTTAGACGTCTATTGATTCTACACCCTTTGGTGAGTCCACTGATCGATCTTTGCTGCACGAGTGTCTACTCGCCCCTCCGACTACAGGCCATCACCTAATAGTCCACACGCGGGAATAAATTTGCCACGGCCTCACATCGCGACACCAAGTGGAGTTCCCCAAAACGAACAGGAGTCCGTAGTTGTCCCCGGACTATACCAAACTCAATTAGATGGACTGAAGAGGGCAATCATCTGAAACCTCGTCGTACGAGCCACAATTTCGCACACTCCACTGGACTTCCTAAACCACTAGGCTACAACCTAGAAAGGCCATGTGTTATCCCAATACAAGATACACTCGTAACTGGGCCCCAGCCAAAGCATCGCATCATGAACATCACCTCAAGTTGTGTAGAAATCCTTCCTAGCGCACCAACTCTGCACCAAAACCGCCTGGCGCGCCTCTCGCGTCGCAAGGCAGAGCCTGGTTCCAGACCGCCTGGCGGGCATCTCACACCGCCAGGCGCAACGCACCATACCAAAGCCCTGTCGCACTGTCACCGCCTAGTAGTCACCTCACGCCGCTAGGTGCCATACGCTCTCCAAAGCCTCTACCAGATCTTTTCTGCCTAGCGGGATCGCATTTTCCGCCAAGTGCCATGCGTTCCAAGCTTCTCTGGTTTTCCCTTATCACCTGACAGCCCATCCCAAGTCGCCAAGCAGCACACCCCAAGTCGCTAGGCGCCACACCAGTAGCGTCACTACTACTGGTTTTTGGCACTTTGAAGCAAATTCCAAAGAACCCCAAGCACTATACATACAATCCATAACATGAGATATGCTTATCCAATCATAATCACATGACTGGATCATAGTCCAACACAATCTTGAACAACCAAACAATATACAAAAGCAGGGAGAATATATAACCATTGCCCCAAAATATCGCACGGACAATCAAACAATAATAATGATAATAATAAAAAACACAACAATAATAACAATAATGATAATAATAATAATAATAAAACGAAATAATACAAATAATAATAAAAAAATAAAATGAAACGTTAATAGGAAAACAATAATACTAATAAGATAAAATAATAAGATAAATCAATAATAATAAAATAATAAAAATAAGACAATAATAACAAATAATAATGATAATAAAATCATAAATAAAATAAAACATTGATAATAATACAAATAATAATAAAATAATAGTAAATAAAATAAATAAAAAAATAATAATAATTAATAAAGATAAAGATAATTATAAAATCAAAATAATAATAGTAATAATAATAAAAATAATAATAGTAAAAATAATAATAATAATAATAATAATAAAATAATAACAAAATAATAATAATAATAATAATATAAATATAATAATAATGATTATTATAATATTAATAAGAGTAATAAAATGAAATTTTAAAAATAAAAATTATAATAATGAAAATAATAATAAAATAAAATGAAACAATAATAATAAAACAGTTAATAAAATAAAGTAATAATAATAATAATAATAATAAAATATTAATAATAATGATAAAATGAAGTAATAATAATAAAACAATAATAATAATAATGAAATCATCAATAAAACAAAACAATGATAATAATAACAATAATAATAAAATAATAGTAAAATAAAATAAATAAAATAATGATAATAATAATAAAGATAATTATAAAATAAAATAAAATGAGAATAATAGTAATATATTTAATAATAATAAATAATAAAAATAAAAATAGTAATAAAAATAATAATAATACTAATATAAATAATAATAATAATAATAATAATAATAAAACGAAATTTTAAAAATAAAAATAATAATGAAAATGAAGATAATCATAAAATAAAATAAAGCAATAATAATAAAACAGTGATATTAATAAAATAAAATAATAATGATAAAATAAAACAATAATAATGATAATAAAATCAATAAAAAATAACAATGATAATAAAAATAATATAATAAAATAATAGTAAAATAAAATAAAATAATAATACTAATAAATATAATTATAAAATGAAATGAAATTAATAATAATAATCAACATAATAATAATAATAAAAATAAAAATAAAAATAAAATAAATAAATAAATAAATAAAAATGATAGTAATTGTAATAATAATAGTAAAAGAAAATAATAATAATAATAATAATAGTAATAATGGTAAAAATAAAATAAAATTAATAATAAGAATAATATTAAGTGCGCTTTATTTAGAAAAAAAAAAACTCTAAACAGCTCAATATAACGAAATCCTAAGTCCTTTCATATAATCAAGTACCCTCAACCACTTGAGCTAGAACAATTCCTTATCTTCTCTCTCTACATTATTTAATATAGAGATTTCCACCCTCGCATTTATTAAATAAATATTTATTTATTTATTTTTCTCAGGTCTTACACACGGTAAGTCCCCTTCGTGCCTAGGACCAAAATGATCCAATGCATAGGATCCCCTGCAATGTAACCTATTCTGCTATTAGACTTGTCAAATTGACCCACTTCTCTTGGTTTGGCCCTACCCTACATGGGTTGGGGCTAGAAAAGCCCTTCATTGAAAAAGCCCACAGGGCCAAAAAGCCCACAAAAGCCCTGTGGGATAGGGCTAGCTCATGGGCCTTTTTCTCAGAAAAAAAATAATCATTTTGAATATAAAAAAAAATTGAAAAAAATTGAATAAAAAACACAACAGAACACCGTATGCATCTTCACTGTTTTTTAGTCTCTTACATTAGCTTGGTCCCTATAGTTGGCAAAGTTGTGCGTCTCACCAACGGTTCCACCGCCATAGCTTTGGAATTTCTCTTGGGGATCATTGATGTTAACGCCGTAGTTGGTGAACATACTATTGCCACCTGTGCCTTTCTTTCCGTAGTTGGTGAAGCTAGAGGAGGCGACGTTGGACTCTGTTCCATAACATGTGAAGTCGTTTTTGGCTGCAAAGGAGTTCTTACCATAGCCCTGGAATGTCTGATCGCCTGCGTTTGAGTCCTCATTGTAGTTGGAGAACGACTGCTTCCTATTGACGTGTTGTCGGAGTAGGCGACGAATCACAGTTTAGCGACGTTCGAATTACTAGAGTAATTTTTGAAGTTGCTAGAGCCTTCCTTGGCACTCTTGGAGTCGTACGTGTTAAAGCTCTGTCGGCAACGTTGGTGCCGCTGGCATAGCCGGTGAAGCTTTCTTTGTGGTCAATGGATCCGCGACTGTATCCACAGAAAGCGTTGAACGGAGTGCTGAAGATGTCGTTGGAGTAGTTCTTGAAGGTGTCGATTCCGTCTACTCTATTGTTTCCATAGTTGGTGAAGTTCTGATCGTCGATGTAGGTTTGAAAATTCTCATCTTTGGTGTGTTTCTGGAGGCTTGGACGTACCTCCGGAAAGCAGAGAAGGTGCGCAGCGGAGCAGAACTCCAACAACCGTGTAGAGAGGGTGTTGGTGTCTGCAAGCTTTGTGAAAGAGGCGGCTTCGACGACGGTCATTGGGGAGGCCTTGGAAAGAAGGAATGAAGACTTTGGCAAGGTGTTGCGGATGAGAAGAAGAAGTTTAAGAGACTTTCAATATCCAGAGAGAAAATGACTTTTTATTGAAAAGGGGCTAAACCCACACTAATCCTGTCCCAACCCACTTCAGTCAAGGCTTTTGGGACTTGAGACTTTTAAAAAGCCCCTCATTAGATGGGTCATTGAAATGAGATTTAGTTTTAAAGAGGGCTAGGGTCGACCCATGGATTATGGGTTAAAATGACTGGTCTACTACCTGTTATACTTAAGTGTGAATATCTATTAAAGTTCAAGTACCTCCTTCTTGGACCTCCTCATGTCAAAAATATACTAACAATACCACCACAACCATCACTAGAAGGAATTTCTCCTTGAAATTCCTCAAACATCATCATCATCATACATACACATAACAATTTCACCTTAAACTCATAACAATTCATAGTCATGACATTAAAAAGTCCTTCACAACATTTTCGTATCAATTACTAACATTCAAAAATAGTCAAACAGGTCAAACATGCAAAAACGCCATTCTTCTCACAAAAAGTGGCGCTCAGCACAACTCTAATGCTGCTCAGCACAAACCTCTAAGCAAACCTAGCACTCAGGGGTACAAAGCCAACACTCAACACCAAACTTCTTAGCATAAGTGGCACTCAGCACCACAATGCCCTCGCTCAACGTTGTATCAGTTGATAACAACTCCATTTTATGTTGTGAACTTGGACCTGACCAGGCTTCAAATTGGTATCCTTTTCTCAATACAATGATTCAAAACAGTTTTACCACATGGTAGAGGGTGCCAATTTGTTCCATTGCTCTAATGCTAAATTCTCCTAGTCAAAACAAATCAAATAAGATCATTCAAACATGAATTAACATGTCAAATTTATGAAATAGTCCAATTCTAAATACAATCAATCATCACCGTGCAAAATAATCAAATTTATAAACTCATGAATACATTAAACCTTTTAATATTAAAATAATTGAGAATTTTACAAAGAATAAGAACGTGTCACCAAATTATTATATATAGTTAAACAAATATTTTTTTTCTTATATGATTTAAACAAATTAATTTAATTTAATTTAATAATAATTAATTAACTATATTATCACAATTTTTTTTCAACTTTTAATTATTTTTACTTATCTTATTCACATTTTTTTAAGGTTTCATTTTCACTTGGGAAACTCCTTATAATACTAGTAGAAACACATTAGGTGCATATATATTTATATCTTTCTATGATAATAAAGAATAATAAAAGTACAATTATAAAATTAAATATAAATAACTTTTAAAATGGTATTGTAGATATTTTTTTTATTTAAATATAAATAATTATTTTTATTATGGATAGTTATTCTAGTTTAAAACATCAATAAAATTAAAAATATATATATCAAATTCGAAACAAGGGTTAAATTTAAAAAAAAAAGGCAAAATTGATAAATAATTATTTTATTGTAGAAATATAATTACATACTAAAATGATAAAATGAAAAATAAATATGTATACAATTACTACAAGAAAACTCTTAAGTAATGATTAATTTTAGTGATAAAAATATATTTGAACACCAATTTTTTAATTAGAGACTAATTTAGAGACTAATTTCTTTGGTAGTTAAAATCTTAGTAGCTAATGTTAGTGACCAATTTAGACCAACTCATAATAAAAACAATTTTACCCATCAGTATAGAGATCAATTATAATTTTGAGACTATTTTAACTACAAATATTTTTTAGTTTATAAATTGGTATCTAAATTTGTCATCATGATAACTAATTATTTTTTATCACTAAAATTGATCATTATTAAAAAAAAATCTTATATTGAATTTCTTTTATACAATGGTATAGGTTAAAAATAATAAAATTATATATTCAAATCATTGATATTACTTTATTTTCATTTGAATGTGTCAAGTTTAAATAAAAATGTGAAAATTCATATACTATATTAAATATTAAATATAACATTTAATATAGTGATATGAATTTAAGGTAATATTCGACAACAATTTCTTTATAGAATATATTGGATTAACATTTATACATATTTAAATAATACATTATATTTGTGCAATATTTGTATCACAAGTTTTTAATATTAAGTGTTCTTTTGTCTTGATGTTATGCATATTTTTTTATTATTATTTAAGCAGTTTTTCTTTTTTGCAGGTTTTTTTGTTGGTATTATAAAAGGTAATGGAAGTTATTTATTTCTCCCTTTACTAAGTTACTCAATATATTAAATTAGTTCAGTTTTCCATGAATCAGCTTATTTATTTCATCAATTTATATGTTTTTTTTCATACACTTCAAATTTTGAATTAATCTTAAATTGACAGGATTTCTTCATACAATAAAAATCGTCAAACGATCATCACCGTATTGGAATATTGAGGGAGAATTTATAGGCGATGTAATTCTACCAATATTTATAGCAGCTAGATATTTATTCATAGTCCTACTTTTTCTAGTGCTAATCATCTATAAATGGCGTAAAAGACATTTTTCAATGTTTGAAAACATTGAAAAGTTTTTGTTAGACAACAATATAAATCCAATTAGATACGAGTACAAAACGGTCAAGAAAATAACTAGAGGTTTTAAAGTGAAGTTAGGAGAAGGAGGTTTTGGTTCTGTGTACAAAGGAAAGCTTCGAAGTGGGTTAGATGTTGCAGTAAAGATGTTGAGCAAATCTAAGAATAATGGACAAGAGTTTGTTAATGAAGTAGCTACCATCGGAAGAATACATCATGTGAATGTAGTAGGTCTTATTGGATATTGTGTTGAAGGAAAAAATCGTGGCTTGATTTATGAATACATGTCTAATGGGTCATTGGATAAATATATTTTCTCTAAAGAAGGAAGTGTTCTTCTAAGTTATGAGAAGATTTATGAAATATCTCTTGGAATTGCTCATGGGATAACATATTTACATCGAGGTTGTGATGTGCAAATTTTACATTTCGATATTAAGCCTCATAATATTCTTTTAGACGATAACTTTACTCCAAAGGTTTCAGATTTTGGGCTTGCAAAGTTGTATCCTACAAAGGATGGATCCATTATTTTGACTGCAATAAGAGGAACATTGGGTTACATGGCTCCAGAATTATTCTACAAAAATGTAGGTGGAGTTTCTTATAAAGCCGATGTTTATAGTTTTGGAATGCTTTTGATGGAAATGGCAAGTAGGAGGAAAAATTCAAATCCTCTTGCGGAACATTCAAGCCAACATTATTTTCCATTTTGGATCCATGATCAATTTAAAGAAGAGAAAGATATTGACATGAAAGATGCTTCAGAAACGGATAAGATTTTGATGAAAAAAATGTTCATAGTTGCACTTTGGTGTATACAATTCAAACCAAGTGATCGTCCATCAATGAGCAAGGTTGTAGAGATGCTTGAAGGAAAAGTTGAAACTCTTGAAATTCCTCCCAAACCTTCTTTTTATCTTCATGAAATATTAGAACATGATGGTACAATCAACTCATGGAGTGATTCAACTAGTTCTAATGTGAATGTTGATACAAACATGCCTAATCACTAGTTTTTGGAATCACTCATTTTGTACAAGTTATGCTCATACTCTTTTATGACTTCTTAATATTCTCAATGTGTTATTCTATAGTTTCAATTTTAATTTATACTCTTATCTTTAAAAATTAATTTCATCTTTTAAATTTTTTGAAGAGATTTTAAAGAATAATTTTCTTGATAATTTATAATTAGTTTTGTTAATAATTTAAATATATTAGTTATTAAAAATTATCATGATACAATTCACTTATTTATGAAATGCATTTATTATGTATAATAAATGATTAATATATACTCATTTTTCATTATTTAGAGATAAGGTTAATGAAATATATAGAGGTAAGATATAAGAGAAAGGAGAACATGAAGTGACGTGTAAAGGGAAATGGAAAGGATGGTAAGACGTGTTATGCAATGAAAAGTGGTAAAAAGAAAAGATGAGATTGGTGAGCTATCGTGAGAAATGTTAGAACCATGACGTAGAAAATAACTACAAAATCTTATTGACTTTAGCATCAAAGAGCTTTTGCAGCATCAAAGAGCTTTTGCAGGTGGATCTTTTTATGTGTTTCAATCATTAAAAGCGTCAAATAACAACTAAAAATATTAAGTAATTGTAGAAAAATAATAATTAAACGTATGACTGAAATATAAGTTATTAAATTAAATGTTAAATTTTTTTTTTAAATTATATTATGAATTAAAAATTATTTTAGTAATTTAAATAAAGAGTGGTAAACGGGATATAAGTAGAGACACACATATATAAATTTTGTGTCACCATAATCAATTTAAAACACAAAGTATCTTTATTGGTTAAAATAATTTTTTGGTCCCAATTTTCGTTAACTTTTGTTAAATAAGTCCTAATTTTGGTTTTATGTTTAAATATATCTCAATTTTCGTCAATTTTGTTCAATTGGATCATTTTTGCTAACATCGTTTATATCATTAACGACCATGAACAGTGACAGTCACAGTCACAGTCACGTGTCACTTCGTGATTTTTTTAAAAAAAAAATTGAATTTTTTTATTTTAATTTTTTTCAATTTTTTTAATTTTTTTTAAATATCCACATGTCAACCCAACAACATGCCATGTGTCAAAATCAATGTTCTATATTCAATTTGGTCCCTATATTTGTTATTTTTGTTTAATTTAGTCCTAATTTTTGTTAACCTGAATCAATTTGATCCCTCTCCAAATTGAAACCAAATTTATTTTTTATATTAAAATTTACATTTTTTATTGAATATTTTTATATAATATATTAAAATTCACATCATTATAACTTTGATATAAAAATTAAATTTGGTCACATCGATAGGAACTAACAAAATTGGTTAATTTTAAACAAAAATGGGACTAACAAAATTAACAAATATAAGGACCAAATTGAATATAGAACATTGATTTTGACACGTGACACGCGACTGGATTAGCACATGAACATTTAAAAAAAAAATTCAAAGAAATCACAAAGTAACACGTGACCGTTGCTCTTCATGAAATACAAAACCAAATTTAGAAAACCAAATTTAGGATTTATTTGATAAAATGTGACAATAATTGGACAAAAACTATTTTAACCTTGATTAATAGTTTGAGGCATCCGGCCTGTGCTAATATTTAAGCATCATTTTGTCCGATTTGAGGAGATGAGGTAACAATGGCTGTCTTACCTTGGTGCAGTCGCTGCGCACAATCGGTGGTTGTCTCTGTTGCCACCATTCTTGTGCTATTTCACCAAACTTGCAGTGCCAAGCATCGCACCTCCTGTCCATCTTCTTCGTGCGGCGAAATTCGCGACATAAGATATCCATTCCGACTGAAAAACGACCCTCGCGGTTGCGGCCTTCCCGGGTACGAATTTGAGTGCGTGAATAACAGAACACTGTTTACTCTGTTTTCAGGGAAATACTTTGTGGAGGAAATCAATTACGATAGGTATCAAATCCGGCTGATTGATCCGGGCGTTGTGAAGGACACTTCTTGCTCTTTTCCTCGCTATTTCTTGTGCACACGAAATTTCAGTGGATTTGATTATGATCCGCTGGCTATGTCTGGGGAGAAGTATGTGTTTGGGGAGGAGTATAAGTATAAGCCTGCAAAAGTAGTGTTTCTGAACTGCAGTAATGGAGTGAGTGATGATCCTCGATATGTGGAAGTGAAAGCCGACGGTTGTGATTCCGGGGGCCATATCTACGCCGTTCTGGTTGGCGGGGTTACCGCTGAGGGGTTTCCGGCGGTATTTACAGGGATGGACGTGAAGGTCGGGTGCAGATTGAAGGTTGCTACCTTCGCAAACTGGACACATGACAGGAAGGACTCCTGTGCTGTTATCCTCAAATCTCTTGAAGAAGGGTTTTGGTTGACTTGGTTACGACTTGCTTGTTGGGATCAGTGTGGAAAGGGTATGTCTTGCGCCTTCAATCAAACCACACAACAACTTCAATGCACCGATTGTGATATGTTCCACTTCTATATCCGGAATTGCGGTGAGAGTTGTTCTTCTACCTATGCCTCGTCCTTCCTAATCTTATCGTGTTCATTTCATCATTATTTATTTTAAAATTTCTAATTTTTATAAAATGGACAAAATTTAGAAATATAAATTTCAATAAATTGTGTTTTGATTAAAAACAATTATGTTTCAAAACATCATTGCGATAACGTGGTGAAGGTGTTCAGACTTTCCTTTCTTATATTTAAAAAAAATATATATTGTGAAATATAACTTCATTTTAAAAAAAAAAATAGAAAACAGATTTTTTTAATGCAATCTGTTTATAAACAATCTAGGTTCTAAAACACTATTTATTTATTTCTAGTAATTGTTTTAAAATTTACTAATTTTTGTTTTCAAAAATTTACCTGAAGGTAGAAAAACCTATAGGGTTGGTGTTAAGATTTAACTTTTTTATATTCTTAAAATTAAAAAAATTATATTGCTAAACAAAACCTCAGTTTAGAAAAATAGAAAGCAAAATTATATTTTTGAACTTTTTTTTTATTATGAATGTTCTAAAACACGGCTTATTTATTTCTTGTAAATTTTTTAAGATGTACTAATTTCCTAAAACATGGCCAATGCTGAAAATCATAGATAAAATTATATTAATTTCGAGATAAGCTTTCAAGTCGTTTGTACATAATTAAATATTAAATTAAATGATAATACTGCTTCTAAAAGTTATTTTATATGTAAATAATATAATATTTTAATTTACATGTTTATCTTTATATAAATATTTTCTTTTTATTATTTTAGGAAATTTATCACGAATTGAAGGATACCTTAAAGGTACGCGCACTAAACCATATGTCATCATTAACTTCTATCGAAACTATTTTCTCCATCCATAGTATTGTATTTATTTCTTAAAATTAAGTTTTAGGTAAAATTATAATTTTGGTTCCTTTACTCTTTTTATCAATGATTTTTTTTTCTTTCATTTTAATAACACTCCATTTAATTAATCCCTAATTAAAGAAAATATCATACAGATAATATAAGAGACAAAGTCCTGGAGTATAAATACTACTCCTTACAGTATCCAAGGCACTTAAAATGAAGTATTAAGGCACACCACGATGTCATAGACTAAACCAGATACAAGTTACACAGTACTTAAATAAACATCCAAAGAGCGAGCAAGATATTACATGGGCCATAGCCCTAAAGAATACTCAGACAAAACAGGATCTGATCCAAGATGATCTAGGCAGCGGAATCTCCATCACCCTGACGACCACGGGGAGTTCTTGCATCTGCTCACATCAATAAATTGATGATCATCTCAAAAAGAGACATAACAATCAAACAAGCAAAGGGTAAGCTAGAGCAGAAAATGATTTATCATACAGTTACATATAATTTCATAGTCTAAGATGCATATGTCAACCAATCATGTTATGACTTGCAAACAATACACTAGGACTCAAGACACGACTCATCTGGATACATATAATTAGTCGAATTCAGTGGATGTTTGCACTTATGATGGCCTTTACTGCTCTACCGAGCTAATTGTTCTAGTGTTTCATACCCCACACACAAGGTTAGCCCTTAAAGTATTCCAGGCCTCCTGCTACTCTCACCACTTGAGTCAGTACGCTCTACGTGAGACTAACTAACGCTTTAGAGTGTCAGGATGCAATCCTTACCTTAAATCCTTACTAAATTATATAAATGAGGCACCACCATGAACTCCCACTAACAAGGGTCATGGAATTACGTCCTAATCAACTGAGGCACCACCATGAGATCTCACCTAGAGATTCATGGAATTACGCCCTAACCCATAAGGCACCACCACGAAACTATCGTGGAATTACGTCCTAACCATACCAACATGTTCCATTAAACAATATAACATTCATGGTCATACCAATTCCATGTCACTTTGATAACCAACCATCCCATACATGTCTCATGCCAAAATCATACCAAAACTCATGAATCCAGCCCATAATATCAGAGATCTCATACATTTTCACATACCTCATACTTTAATTAGAGAAAACCAATCAATCATACCATCAATAACAAGCATGTGAGAAAATAGTACAATCTATGTCAGGTCTCGCTCAAGTAGGAGCCCTCGCTCAGGCGAGAGGAGTGCTCTCGCTCAAGCTGCAAGCTTTCGCTTAGGCGAGACTGCGAACAAGGCTCATGGGGGTTTCGCGAACCCTTGCGTAAGCGAGGCCATCTCGCCTGAGCGAGATGGTGTTTCGCTCAAAACTCAGTTTTTCCGCTTGAGCGAGTGTTCGAGCAAAAACCCCTGGGTGAGTTTCTGTTACTCTCACCTGGGCAAGACGAGCTCGCTTGGGCGAAAATAGCAGTTCTCTCCCACTGTTCTACGCCTTCAAAACTAGAAACAACCAAGCACTTCCATACAGATCATTCACACACGAATACAATCACTTTCCAAATTATTTTAAGCATGAAACAGATGGAAACAAACCACATACTTCAAAACATGAAAAGGATCTAGCTTCCCTTACCTGAAAAGAGCTAGCCTAACGATTCTGACACTTAAGCGAGTGAGCACGACAGTTTTGAGAATGGGTTTGGGAGTTGGAAAATGGTGAAAACATATTCCAATTGGGTTACCATGGTGAACCCTAGCTAGAATCACAGAAATCAAACTAAAGGAGAAGAATATGGACTGAAAATAACTTACATGAGTGTGGAAGAATGGGTTGAACTCACTTGAACTCGAATGAACTACAAATCCTAGCAAAGGAGTGTGGTTGTGCTAAGAGAGGGAGGCTGCTTTTCTGAAAGTGAGGGGAATGAGGGTGTTAGGACAATTTAAGGTCTTTGGCTTCCTATGGACCAGCCCTAGGTCCAACTGGTTTGGAGCAACCTTTAAATATTATGGCAAAAAATATAAGTGGATCTTACAAGTAAACTTTAAAAAGTAATTTTCAACCAATTCTTAATTCTGTATATTTATTTTTTATATTTTATTTTGATCCAAATGAACTCCACCTCAGTGTTAAAAGGTAACAACCCGAAAATAATTTATCGATTAAAAAATATGAAAATTGAAAATAAGTTTTTCACAACCAAGGAACTAAAATCATAGGAAAAAATATCGATGGATAAAAGAGATGAAAATTATAATTCAAACTAATTTGTATTTTCTGTAATTTAAATGAATTATATTGGAGTTCCCATAAAAGAGAAATTTTATAAATTAATATACATGTGTAACATCCCAAATTTGCACTACTAATCAAAGTTTTATACACTTCCTTAAGGCTTTTACGCAAACTTGCTACTGTCCAAATATCTTCACCGATATCTTTCTGTACTTATGTATAATATATGATCATAATAAATATTAAAAAAAAATAAAATAAAATAAATTAGTGTAAATATAATAAACCATATTATACATTATCTTATAAAAGACAATCATTATTACAACCATTCAAACATATTAAACATGAATCAAATGTCTGCACCACACAAATAATAGTAAATGTATTAAAGAATAAATGCTAAAAATTAAGAAATAGTAGATGCATACAAATATATTTGCCTCTGACCATAAAAGTATTAAATTTAAAATGAAATAACAAATGATGAAAATAATTAATAGCAGAAATAATGGACATAAAAGAAAATCTCAAAGTTAGGTATATAAAAGTGCATACAATATTTAAAACAAAAATATAATGAAAAAAAATGAGCGCATAAATCAAAAGAAAACAGAAAAAAGAAAATTTAGTATATTTGTGTGTAAGGAAAGATAAACAAATATCCAGTTTTAAAACAGCTACACAAATAAATAAATAAATAAACAAATAAACAAATTGTTCTCTTAGATTTTTTTTAAACTACCTATGAGTGTATAGCAATGAAGAATGTCAAACTAATAAATGGCTAAAACTTACGCCTCAATGCAAACTTTTGTTCCTTTATCTTTATCTGTCTCACTCTTTTGGTTTTTACACTCCAACTTATTTTCTCCTTTTTCCTCTTCTTTTTCTCTTTTCTCTATGCCTCCTTTTCTATGTTTTTTATTTAGTTCAAAAAGAGGGGTTGAATATTTTTCGTCATGATAGTGTGCTTATACACACATATCGTGATACAAATGTAGTTCTAACCTCAATAAACAATATAAAGAAGAAATTAAACATGATGACAACATATTATAAAAAACAAATCATAATATAAATATGGGGATAACGGGTACGAACAATATAAAGAAGAAATTGAACATGATGACAACATATTGTAAAAAGATATTTATAAGTAACGGGTATGAATATTTTTAATACCCACATGTTAACAAGGCAGGTATATGTATCATAGTATCCATACTCGTGCATACCCGTACCCGCTATACTCTAATTTAAATTTTAAAAATAAAATAATGATTAAAATATTAACATATTGATTTTGAATGAGTTGTTTTTTTATCAATTAGTTTAAAAAAAAATCATTTCTTTGTAAACTATTATTCGATACTATTTAAATGAGTTATTTGAACTTTGTTTAAAATTTATGAATGTTATGTATTGTATTTTATTTGAATTTACGATTAAAATATGTTTTTAAATATTTATTTTTATTTTTTTTGTAAATACTTGCGGGTACTCGTGGATATCCGTGGATATTAAAAAATTATGCCGATACCAGCATAATGGATACCCGACGTATATGGATACGGGTACGGGCTAGATATTTATCTAGCGAGTAGGATACGGGAGAGTTACTACCCGTACCCTACCCACCCCGTTAACATCCTTAATCAAATCATATTAGACTAATTGATTTTAATTATTATTAGGAATGTTGCTTTAATTTATTAGAATCATACCTTCTCCTAATTTCAAAATATTTGTTGATAGTCTCAAAACATTTTTTGATAACGATATGGACAATATTGTGAGGGGTGCAAATAGCAAATAGTGGGGTGACGATTAGGAATGTCAACGGGGCGGGTAGGGTACGGGTAGTAGCTCTCCTGTACCCTACTCGCTGGATAAATATTCGCCTCGTGCTCATACCCATATCTGTGTGGGTATTCGTTATGCGGGTACCTGTATATTTTTTTAATATCCACGAATATTCACGAGTACCCGCGGGTATTTACAAAAAAAATATTTAATATTTAATAACAAATTTTAACCATAAATTCAAATAAAAATAAAATGCAGAACATTTATAAATTTCAAACAAAGTGAAAACAACCCATTTAAATAGTGTTGAATGACAATTTATAAATGAATGGAGATTTTTTAAAACCAATTGATAAAAAATAATCCATTCAAAATCAATGTGTTAATGATTTAATAAGTTTTGATTTAAATGAGAGTATACCAGGTATGGGTATCCACGGGTATGAATACTATGATATCCATACTCGCTCCGTTAACAAGCGGGTATAAAAAGTACTTGTACCCGTTATCTGCGGATATCCATTTTTAATATCCATTTTCCATTCGTTACTGGTTTTATCCGCGGATACCCCACATGTACAAATTTTTTTAACATTCCTAGGGACGATACGTTTAAAAAACCCTTAGCGTCGTGAGGAAAGGTTTGATAATTAAAAACAAATTGAGTTCTCCTTTATTTTTTTTTCTCTTTCCTCTATTTTCTCAGTTTTTTATTATTTATTATTTTTTCATTTTTATTTTTTTATATGTATTTTTTTATTATTTTTGTACTAAAATTAAAGTTTAAGTTTGCAAATCTCTACAGAAAACTTATTTTACCCTTTTTACCTACCACTAATTAAAAACATTTTTAATTTTTTAAATAAATGTGTTTACCTCAACGAAAAAATTAGTCTTGACATAAATCACAAGACAAAAATGAGTTAAAGTTGAACATTTGAATCACAAGTCCAACACAAAGCTATATTAACCTACTGTCAATGACTCAAAATATACCAAAATATAAAAATCACTCTAAAAGTAACTTACTAACACATTTTTATAAAAACTAGGATTTTTTCACAAAAATTTGAAAATGAATTAAAATCAAAGAATAAGAATAAAAGAACATGAAATTAAATATCAGAACCATGTCAAAATCAACACTTAACACACATACACACTTAAGACTTTGCACTCTTTGACAAACATACAGAAAACAAAAACTCAAAGCAACATCACATAATTTACATTGAACCATTATCTCACTACTTAGTTGTAACTGTTATGCCCAATAAGTACTATCCAAGGCCTCAAAAACTCTAAATTGGAGATAAACATCTCAAAAAAATTTCATCTAGTGAGTGATTTACTCATAATGATCAAGGCCTATTAGAGTTTTTTTTTTTTTTTTTTTTCAAAAGCTCGTGCGACTGGTCTCAGATCGTCTAATGAGTAAGGCCTTCGAGCTCTTTAATATCTTAAATTTTGTTTTTTGGCTTGTGATTGGTTGAGTCACCAAGTGAGTTTACATAATCTCAAAGAAACATAACTGATATATCAAAGTGTCAATTTGGCTATCTGGACACTATATTCTTAGTTTTAAAAAAATAATTTGGTCTAAATTATGCCTCAAATAGAGAAGATTCATTAAAAAGATATATTTAGATCAATCAAATAAATTACTCATTCGTATTGACAAATCAAAATCAAGTTATTAATAATCCAACCACAAATTGAGTCACCAAAGTCATATCAACAAGTTAATTTCACATCGTACAAAAATAGATCATATAATTTCTATCATCAGATTATTCAATCAAACATTTTTAAAATAAATTACTAGTTCCCTTACATGAAATAACTTTAGGCAAAGTTAAATTCTACTACTACTCAAGTAATAGAGCTATATTCAGAACTAGAGACTTGGAACAAAGTTTCTAAACCTAACAAAAATTTAGTATTGATATAACAAGTTTAAAAGAGCATTTCTCTCAATTGACCTAAGATTGATAACAAAAATCATATAAAAGTAAGAGAAAAAGGAAACCATAGAGTAAACATAAACTTAGTTAGGATTTATAACCAAACAACAATATCCTAGATTGCTTACCTATTACGAGATGTCATTAGATTTTTAAATAGACGAGATATTGAGAGGAAAAGTTAGAAAGAAGAGGTAATTTTTTTATTTTATTTGATAGATAGAGAATGAAATATATGATGTGTGCGTGGGGTTACAACATTGTTTGAACAAGTTAGGTATCACACTTTATAGGTTTTATAATAAAATATTTTATTATTATTATTATTATTATTATTATTATTATTATTATTATTATTATTATCCGTAAACGTGTTTACATTACATTATTTTATTCAATTTGATTATATACACAGTTAATTACAAATAGATGAATTATCCCTTAACACTACTTTTTAACTTTTTAACCAATTACTTTTTTTACCACCATTATAATTTGATTATGATATTTTTAATGCTCATAAAAACATCGATTACAAATTAAAACATGAGTATAAAGTTGTTATTATACAGAATTCAGCATTTAACGTAATTTATAAACCATACATGTATTTATATATAATTAAACGAATTAGTATTAATTGAGGTTTTTTCTTGTCTTATATAAGTTAAAAAATTAATTTAATTTAATAATTAATTAATAAATTATATTATCACAGGTTAATTTTTCAATTTTATTTATTTTTTATTTATCTTATTCTCATTCTCGCAGGGTTTGGTTTTCATTTGGTAAACATTTTATAATTACTTATGGAACGTGAGTTACACGTCTTTTCACTTATATTTTATTATAATAAAAAAATAAAATTATAATTATAAAAATATAAATAATTTTTACAATTCTATTTTAGAGAATTTTTATTTAAATATGGGTAAATTTATTTTATTATAGATATTTATTTTAATTTAAAACAATTATTAAAATTAAAAAAATAGTTAAATTGAAAGAATGGTTAAATTTTAAAAGATGACTTAAAGGATAAAATTGGTAAAATGATTTTTTTTAAAAGAAATTATTACATATTAAAGAGTAAAATTAAAAAAAAAGTTGTATACAATATGTTTTATACAATGGTATAAATTAAAAAAATAATGTTCATTACTTTACTTTCATTTGAATGTGTTGTAACTTTAAATAAAAATGTCAATAAATATTCCAATAAGTTCATGAAATACAACACTATTATTACATGAAGATATTATTAAAAGATAAAAAAAAATGGGTGGATCACATAAAATTCGTGATAAAACTACACTATACATATACATATAGGTAAATAATCCTATTTTGAAAAAAAAAACTGAAAAATATAAAATAAAATAAATCGATGAAATCTACTTATATTCCATATGAATTTTATAAATTTATCATTAGCCAACTCTAACACTTTCCAAAAAAACCTCAAAAACTTATTAGTGCTTTGTAAAGTTGTAACGTCCTATTTAATAAATAAAGTTAATTAAATGAAACATCACATAGAATATAATATAAAGAGCAATACCATGGAGTATAAGTGTCACTCCTTATAATTATCCAAAATACTCGGAGAAAACTAAGGCACACTATGATCCCATTAATAAAACAGAAGAACAAGAATACGTGTTTGACAATTATCCAAAATACATGCTTATAAAGCAAGATAGTACATAGGCCACAATGCCTTAAAGAGTACTCGTAGCAGGGAATCCAACCCAAGATTAGCTACACTGCGGAGTTTTCATCACCCTGATGACCACTAGGGGTTTCCACATCTACTCACATCAATAAATTAATGATCATTACAAAAAGGAAAAACCACACACAAGAAGACAACACAAACAAGAAGGGTAAGCTAGAGTATAAATCAGTTCAACATCTTATGGAACATGGACACTTAAAACAAATCATATGCATGCAACAAGATAAGCAAACAATCATGTGATAGCAAACAAGCAAGACTCTAAGACTCAAATATTCGGATACATATAATCGGTCGGATTCACTAGATGCTTGCACTTGTGGTGGCCTCTCTACTCTGCAAAGCCATTGCTAATGGGTTTCACCCTACCATGCACAAGGTTAGCCTGACTAGGGCCTCCTACTACTCGCACCACTTGAGTCAGTACGCTCTACGAGAGACTAACTGACTCTTTAGAGTTTCAAGATGCAATCCTTACTTGAATCCTTACCTAATTATATAAGCTGAGGCACCACCATGAAACCTTACTAAGAGGTTTGTGGAATTACGTCCATTACATGAGGCATCACCATGAGATCTCACCAAGAGATTCTTGGAATTACGTCCTTTACATGAGGCATCACCATGAGATCTCACCAAGAGATTCCATTATGTCCTTTACATTAGGCCCCACCATGAGATCTCACCAAGAGATTCATGGAATTACGTCCAACCCATAACATAGCCATGTCTCACCAACCAATCATAGATTTATCATGCATACCAATCTCATACCAATATTCAACTAACCAACCAACAAATTCATGTTTTCCATTTCATACTCAATATAGCAAAATCTCATTCCCATTTAATCTCATACAATATACATGGCATCATACATCAGGCTTCTATGGTAAAACACTTTATCAGACGGGCAAGCAACCACATCAGAGAACCAATCAGAACTAGAGCACAAAACCTGCCTTAGTCTCGCTCAAGCTAGAAGTCCTCGCTTAGGCGAGAGAGGTTCTCTCGGTCATGCGAGCCCTTCTTGCTTAGGCGAGAGCTCGACCAGTGGAATAATGGCTTCTACGATTTCTCGCTCAAGTGAGACCTCCTCGCCTGAGCGAGATTACTCCTCGCTTAAAACGAAGGCTCATCGCCTGAGCGACAATTCGGGCAGAAATCCTGGGTGAGCTTCTGGTAGTCTCGCCTAAGCGAGGTATGCTCGCTTAGGCGAGAATATCAGTTCTTACCACTGTTCACGTGTGCAACAACCAGGCATTTGCAAACCACATCAAATTTATCATTATTCCAGGCAACCACAATAGCACACAAGCATCATACATACAAAACAAAGCTAAAAATAGGCAAATATGAAGGAACACGAAAACCTTAGCTTCCCTTACTTGGAAAATGCTAGCAAAAGACACTGACACCTAAGCAAATGAGCACTACAGCTCTAGGAGCAAATTCGTGAGCTGGAAATAATTGCACAAATTGAATACAAGGTTATCAAAATGAACCTTTGTTGGAACCATGGAAATAAAACCAGAGAGGTCGAGAATCAACTTATGTGGGATAGAAATGGGGTTTAGCTAGCTTGAAAAGGAACGGAGGCCAAACCCTAATAGAGCGTTGTTGTAGTTCTAAGAGAGGATAGGAACAACTTCTGAAAAGTGACATAATGAGAGGGTTCAGGCTGGTTTAGGGGTTTTGGAACCCTATGAGCTAACATTAGGCCCAATTGATTAGGGTAGGCCCTTAAATATTAGGGCAGACCCTTAAATATTAGGGCATAAAATAAGTGGACCTTACAAAAGTCTTTTTACTTTGAATGATTTAATATTAACTTTCTTTCTATGTTGTCTATATTAAATATTATATATTTATTATCATATTATATTATATTATATATATATATATATATATATATTATATCAAATAAAATATAGAATATAAAATTAAATGGTTGACACTTTTTGGAGAAAATATAATATTATTGTTACTGGTCAACAATTTCTTTATAAAATATATTCAATTAAATATTTAAAATATTTAAATAACGCATTATTTTTGTGGAATATTTGTATCTCCAAAGTTTTTAATATTAAGCATTTTTTGTCTTGATGTTATGCATATTTTTTTTTTATTATTTATGAAGTGTTTTTTTTTTTGTAGTGTTTTTTCTTAATATTATAGAAGGTAATAAAAGTTATTTATTTCTCCCTTTAATAATTTACTCAATATAATAAGTTAGTTGATTTTTTTTTCATTATAACCAACTTATTTCTCTCTATATGTTTTAGGGTCATACACTTCAAATTTTGACTAAACTTAACTTCACAGGATTTTTCCAGAGAATAAAAATGACCAGACGTTCATTACCGGTCGAGAATGATTTGGGAGAAGTTATAGGTCAAGATATTCTACCAATATTCATAATAGCTAGATATTTATTTATATTTTCACTTTTGTTAGTGCTAATCATCTATAAATGGCGAAGAAGACATTTTTCAATGTATGAAAACATTGAAAATTTTTTGTTAGAAAACAACATAAATCCCATTAGATATGAGTATCGAGCGGTGAAGAAAATGACTAAAGGTTTCAAAGTGAAGTTAGGAGAAGGAGGTTTTGGTTGTGTGTACAAAGGAAAGCTTCGAAGTGGGTTAGATGTTGCTGTAAAGATGTTGAGCAAATCCAAAGATAATGGACAAGAATTTGTAAATGAAGTAGCTACCATTGGAAGAATACATCATGTGAATGTAGTAAGTCTTATTGGATATTGTGTGGAAGGAAAAAAAACGTGGTTTAATTTTTGAATACATGTCTAAGGGGTCATTGGATCAATATATTTTCTCTAAAGAAGGAAGTGTTCCTCTAAGTTATGAAAAGATATATGAAATATCTCTTGGGATTGCTCATGGGATATTATATCTACATCGAGGTTGTGATGTGCAAATTTTACATTTCGTTATCAAGCCTCATAATATTCTTTTAGATGATAACTTTATTCCAAAGGTTTCAGATTTTGGACTTGCAAAGTTGTATCCTACAAAAGATGGATCCATTATTTTGACTGCAATAAGAGGAACATTGGGTTACATGGCTCCAGAATTATTCTACAAAAATGTAGGTGGAGTTTCTTATAAAGCTGATGTCTATAGTTTTGGAATGCTTTTGATGGAAATAACAAGTAGGAGGAAAAACTCAAATCCTCTTGCACAACATTCAAGTCAACATTATTTTCCTTTTTGGATTCATGATCAATTTAAAGAAGAAAAAAATATTGACATGAAAGATGCTTCAGAAATGGATAATATTCTCATGAAAAAAATGTTCATAGTTGCACTTTGGTGTATACAATTCAAACCAAGTGACCGTCCATCAATGAACAAGGTTGTAGAGATGCTTGAAGCAAAAGTTGAAACTCTTGAAATTCCTCCAAAACCTTCATTTTATCTTCATGAAATATTAGAGCATGGTGGTGCAATCTACTCTGATGAAACACCATGGAGTGATTCAATTAGTTCTAATGTGAATGTCGATACAAATATGCCTAATAAGTAATTTTTGGAATAGTTGATTTTGTAGAAGTTAATTATTACAATGGAAAGTGTGTAATTTAAAATTAAAGCTTATGCCTTATATATTGCTAGTTTATATTATGTGCGTGATTGTCTATAACTTTTTATTAGTGTCGATGTGCTTTTCTATATTTTTAGTTTTAATTTATACTCTTATCTTTAAAAATTAAATTTAATATTTCAAAGCTTTTGAAGAGATTTTAAAGAATAATTTTCTAGACAATTTAAAATTAATTTTGTTATTAATTTAAATATAGGGTTAAATATGTTTGGTCTCTTCAATTTAAGTGGAAATTAGAATTAGTTCCTCATTAAAAATTAAGACCAATTTAGTCTCTCAACTTTACCAATGCATAAATTTAGTCATTTTAACCAAAATTTGTTAAGTTTATTTGATTTTTAGAATGCATTTCATGATAATATTTGAGTTGTTTACACAATTTGACACATTTCTAAAGACAAGAAACTAATTCCAATTTTTATTGAAAGTTAAGAAACATAAAACATATTTAACCCTTTAAACATATTAGTTATTAAAAATTATCAAGAAACAATACACTTATTTATTAAATAAATTTCTTACATATAATAAAATATTAATATAAACACATTTTTCATTATTTAGGGATAAGGTTCTCATGGGATATGTACGAGGAAAGATGCATGAGAAAGGGGAAAAACATGAAATGACGTGCAAAGAGAAGGTGGAAGGTTGGTGTGGCCTACTATGTAGTGAAAGGGGGTGGGTGGGTGGGTCTAGAAGATGAGATTGGTGAGTTATGGTGATAAATATGATGTTGACTACAACAAAAATACTAAAACTTGATCATATTATCATTTTAAACAAGTGTTGAAATTTTTGTTTCTAAAGCTCTAATGTAATATTGATCGATCATTAAATATGCAAGGTGATTATTTTTCTTCTAATTTATCAAAATAGATAAACTTTTGAAAAACTATAAGAATGAGGAAGTTATGGTTTATGGTTAGAATTTACTTACTTTTTTTTCTATGTTCTGTCGTCTCACTACATTCCACTCCATAGTAAAAAATAATTATTTAATTATAGAAAATAAATTAAATTAATTCTAGGAGAACGATTCTATACCTAATTACAAGATATTAATTAGAATAATTATAGGAAAATAATTCCTATTGTATCACACCCCATAGTCGAAGCAGGAGGTTCAAAGACACTTAGACTAGTTTGAAAATCATTAAAAGGACAATCTCAATATGTTTTGTAAGTTGATGCTACACAAGATTTCCGGATAGATAAATGACACTAACATTATAGAACTACATCAAAGTAGCTTGAGCGAGAGGAAAATAAAGTTCTAGGAGAAGATTGCAGAGTCAACATGTTTCAGAAACAACATTGACAAAACCTCTATATTCAGCCTATGCATTTGAGCGAGAGAGTATGTTGACGCTTTGTAAATGTAAGGCCCTCTTTTTTCAGCCCCAATCTTTAAGGGTTGCCCCAAATCTAATGGGCCTAAGAGCTGGCCCAAAGGAGAAACCAAACCTTAAGTCTGCTCTAACACACTCATTCTACTCAATTTCAGAAACAACCCCTTTCCTTTAGAGCTACAGCCGTCTCTCTCTCTCCCTCTCTCTGATAGGGTTTGGTACCACCTTGGTCAAGCAAGTTCAAACCAGTTCATTTCTTCTCCACATAAGTGTTTCCTCATCCGTGCTTGCATTTTCTGCTACTGTTGCTATGGGTAACTTATGTCCCTACTGTTCGTGTAATTTTTCCAGCTCCTTAAGCTGTTCCTTGAGCTGTCGTGCCCCACTGTTTAGAGTCGAGGTCTTGTTCAAGCCATTTCCAGGTAAGGGAAGCTAGGGTTCTTCATACATCATTGTATATTGGTTGCTTTACGCCTGTTGTAAGACCCGTGGAAATTAATTAACTAAATATTTAATTAATTAATAAATGCGTGTAGAAAGCGCCTTTATGGCATTAATTATTGTTTAGGGTGACGTGAAAAAGTACTAGCTCAAGTGGTTGAGAGTACTTGGTTTGTATGAAAGGACTTGGGTTCGAGTCCTATGTATGATGTTGATTTGTGTATATCATTAAATGTGAATTGGCATAGTGGTGGTGGCTGTTGCATTGTGAGTGGAAGGTCATGGGTTCAAACCTTGTTGGGCATAAAGAAGGCTTTATTTTTGCTAATTCTAGCTTAGAGTGGAGTTGAAAGGGCAAAGGTAAAAATCAGAGGGAGGAGTAGCCAAAGGGTTGAAAAACCTTAGTGAATAATGAATAAGAAATTAAAAACATAATTAAACCCATTTTTTTCGTTTACCCTTTAAACCCTTAATTAAGACACCTCCAAAAGGCCATTCTAAGGGAAAAGAAGGGTTTTGGCAGTGCTGGGAATTTGCTTTTAAGGGGAGCACGAGTTTGAGAGGGTGAATTGAGTTTTGGGGGTGCAAGGGTTGAAGCAAGAAGGGATTTTGAATCAAGGGGGTCCTGTCTTCACAATTGTTGAGCACTCATTCTAGGTTAGGGGTGTTGAGTTATGTGCATTTTTATCTGGTTGTATTCCTGCGTTTTATTCTCAATTGGGATTTTATATGTTGTGCTTTTTGCTATAAAGTATACTGCAATTGAGAATTTGGAAGAGAATATGGGTGCCAAGTCTTTTGGGTATGAAATAAGCAATGTGATGAGGGTTTCAGGTACTGTTTATTGAATCATGGTTATTTTATGCGGTTTGGGAATTTAAACTTGTGTAAAATGTGTTTTTAGAGTTTGATTGATTGTACATATTGAATGAAACTTGAAGGTATTGTAAATTGGTATTGGTGTTATGTTTTTGGTGCGCTAGCAGTGGCGAAACACTGCAGGTTTCGCCCAAGCGACTCCTTCTCGCCTAGGCGAGAGTTGCAGAGTCTTGTATTAGGTGTTGGTTCGCCTATCTTGCCTAGGCGACCCAGTATTAGAGTTGAGCGACTTGTTGCTCGCTCAGGCGAGTAGGCGAGAGACACTCGCCTAAGCGAGGTTGTGATGAAGTTGCGCGTGTTGAGCGCGACTTCTCGTCCAGGCGAGGAGTTTATGGATTTTGAGCGAACAAGGGTCTTGCCCAGGCGAGATGGCCTCGCCTAAGCGAGATGTCGTGGTCAGGTGTGGTGCTGTGCTTGCATTTTAGCCTAGGTGAGATTGAAATGGGAGTTTGGGCGAGAGACGTTCTCGCCTAGGCGAGGGGATCTCGCCTAAGCGAGATAACGTGCTGTTGTTGCTGATTTAAACTCGCTCAGGCAAGGTGGATTAGCCGAAGCGAGACTTAGGGTCTAGCTTGGGCGAGAGGTCCCTAGGTTAAGCGAGTTTATGCGAGTTACTATGTTTCTATGTGCTTGTGAGTGTGTTTTGGTTGTTTATACCATGGTTAGGTTGTTTATGCATGTGGTGTGATGTTTGGGCTTGAAGGACTAAGTCCAATAGGGGTTTGGGATGTGCTTGGTGGTTGGACACATGATGGGCATGGAACTGGTTGAGTTCCCGTCGGCTACTAATGGGCGAGGAGTCCTTAGTATGGTGATTGCATGTGTCGGGCGCACGATGGGCATGAAATTGTTATGTTCCCATCGGCTACTATTGGGCGAGGAGTCCATAGTATGGTGATTGCATGCGTGCTAGGGTCTAAGTTATGAGACTTGAATGGTTATACTATAGGCGAGGAGTCTGTAGGGTCAGACTATGAGCGGGATAGGCTCATAGGGTTGGACCACGAATGAGTTAGTTTCGTGGGAGCACAAAGAAGTCCTAAGACCTAGTTCATGCATATGACTCATGAAGGACTATGAAGTCATGGTCGGGTGATTTGGAAATTTTGAGATTTGTACTTATGTTATTTTGGGTTGGGAAACATGTTTATTTCATATATCTATTTATATTTTTCTTGTGCATAGCTCACCCTATTTGTGTGTGTATGCCGATGATCGGATAATTTGTTATTCGGGAGCAGATGATGTGACAGGTGAGCCAGATGATGCGTAGACACAGAACGAGGGCTAGCAGGGGATAATTTTGTATATATATATATATATATATATATATATATATATATATATATATGTTTGTCACTTTCACTTTGAGGATATTATGTAACCCTGGCAAAAGCCATGAACTTTTATTCAGTTTCATGAATTTTGGACTCTTGGATTTATGGATTTTATTTTTTTAAAATTTTACATTTCTCGTGTTTTGGGAAATAGTGTATGTTATAAATGAAGTATTTATTTTTGAATTTTTTTATTTTTTTAATATCAGTAATATTCTTTAGGGATGTTACAATTGATATAAAAAACAAACGTTTTGAAAATATTTTAAAAATATTTTGGAGCTTTTGGGAAGTGAGCTTACCGTTTGTTTGTGTGTGTGATTTAGTTATATGTAAGTAAGATATTAGTGGTTTTGTTTAACTAAGTGAATTGGTTTTAACTGTTGTAATGTGGCGTATCCAGGCTATGGCTGCTAACAAGAGGAGGAGGAATAGTGGTGCTGATGACATCATGGAGGCCATTCATCGGATGGTGGATGAGATGCAAACACTGGTGGCAGTGCAGCCTAGGACTGCCATTGCACCAGTTAGGGTGCCTATAGTGGAGGACTTTTTGCGCCACAAGCCAGCTGAGTTCATTGGCAAGGCCTCTCCTGATGAAGCGGAAGCATGGCTTCGCAAGTGTGAAAAGATATTCACGGTGATGAACTGCGCGGATGAGCAGAAACTACTATTTGCCACCTACCTTCTGAATGATGATGCTGAGTACTGGTGGGCGGGGATGCAACAACAAATGCGGACTCGAGAGGAACAAGTCAATTGGACCAACTTCAGGATGCGTTTCCTGGAGAAATACTTTCTTGACACGGCTAAATAGGACAGGGAAGTTGAGTTCCTTGCACTGCAGCAGGGAGATATGACGGTGTAGGAATATGTGAACAGGTTTGAGCACCTGGCGAGGTATTACTCGCAAGCCATTACCGAAGAATGGAGATGTTTAAAGTTTAAGCGAGGACTCAGACATGAGCTGAAGAGGGTGGTAACACCGTTGTGAGAGAGGAGATTCCCAGTCTTGGTGGAACAGGCCAAGAGTGCTAAGCACCTGGAGAAGGGGCCTAGCCCAGTTGTGAGTAGACACTAGAGGAATGTCGCAGAGGCGCAACAAATGAAGAAGTCGTACAACCGGCCACAAATGTCTCAGGGTCCTACTTGTTATCAGTGTGGCAGACCCCATTTGAAAAGAAATTGTCCACAGCTGACCGATGGTGTACAGGGATTCGGTGATCGTCGCAAGTGCTTCATATGCGACAAACCAAGTCATTTTGCAAACAATTGCCCTGAGAAGAAGAGTCCTGGTGCGAAGAAACCATCGGCAGCCTCGTCAGCAAAACGAGCTAGTGCGGCTGGGAGAGTGTTTGTTATGACATCTACTGAGGCTACTCAGTCAGGTAACTTGATATTACAACCTTGTTTACTTTTGGGGCATGATGTATTAGTTTTATTTGATTCTGGCGCAACCCATTCCTTTATCTCTAATGCCTGTGTGGGACGATTGAGTCTGGTGACACGTGACTTGGGGTGTGAGTTGCTTGTTTCAA
Organism: Vigna unguiculata; assembly: GCF_037176805.1. Taxonomy (NCBI): domain Eukaryota; kingdom Viridiplantae; phylum Streptophyta; class Magnoliopsida; order Fabales; family Fabaceae; genus Vigna; species Vigna unguiculata. The sequence goes on along the minus strand of NC_140799.1, from coordinate 29,128,234 downwards.
CTCCTTCCTTGGGCCAGGTAGCTACCAGTTCAGTCTGTGTTGGGTGTTCAATGGTGGTGGCAGGTCACAAATACAAGGTGAACTTGGTGTGCTTGCCCTTGGAGGGACTGTATGTGATATTGGGGATGGACTGGTTGTCTAACAATCACATCATAATTGATTGTGGACGACACAGTTTGGTATTCCCAGAACATGAAGGGTTGGAATTAATATCACCTCAGGAAGCTGTAAAAGCGCTACAAGACGGGGTTGTGTGTTTTATGGTGGTGGCCAAGCCAGAGAAGAAAAGTGCAACGGAGGTGATCCAGTCCATACTGGTGGCTAATGAATATGCGGATGTGTTTCCAGATGAAGTGCCAGGGTTGCCGCCGAGTCGAGACATTGACTTCACCATTGACCTCATTCCTGGTGCAGGTCTAGTGTCTATGGCTCCATACAGAATGGCACCGGCTGAGCTTGCAAAACTCAAGAAGCAAATTGAGGAATTATTGGAGAAGCAATTCATTCAACCGAGCGCGTCGCCTTGGGGAGCTCCAGTCTTATTAGTGAAGAAAAAGGATGAGAGCTCGCGACTATGTGTGGATTATAGGCAGCTAAATAAGCTGACTATTAAAAACAAATATCCATTACCAAGGATAGACGACTTACTGGACCAGTTGAAGGGTGCTGGGGTGTTCTCTAAAATCGACTTAAGGTCGGGATACCACCAGATTCTAGTGCGGCCGGAGGATGTACAAAAGACAGCATTCAGATCACGATACGACCACTATGAATATGTGGTTATGCCATTTGGAGTGACGAATGCACCGACAGTATTCATGGATTACTTGAATAGAATTTTCCGACCTTGGTTGGATAAGTTTGTTGTCGTCTTCATTGATGACATTCTTATCTACTCGAGGACACGGAAAGAACATGCCGATCACTTGAGGGTAGTGTTGAAGATACTCAGAGACCACCAGTTGTATGGGAAGCTGTCCAAGTGTGAATTTTGGCTAGAGGAGGTACAATTTCTTGGACATGTCATCTCAGCTAAGGGTATTGCAGTAGACCCAGCTAAGATTGAGACGGTGCTTAACTGGGAAAGGCCTAAGAAAGTGATGGAGGTACGAAGTTTCTTGGGCTTAGCAGGTTACTACAGAAGGTTTGTGGAGGGGTTCTCAAAGAAGGTGAACCCATTGACACAGTTGACAACAAAAGATCAGCTATTCTCTTGGACAGAGTAGTGTGAAGAGTGCTTTGAGGAAATGAAAGTGTTTGACTACCGCTCCAGTGCTAGTGATTCCGGATACCGAGAAGGTGTTTGAGGTGTACTATGATGCATCATATCAAGGTCTGGGGTGTGTATTGATGCAAGAAAAGAGGGTCGTGGCATATGCTTCTCGTCAATTGAAGGTGCATGAGAAGAATTACCCGACTCATGACTTGGAGCTAGCCGCCATTGTGTTTGCTCTAAAGTCTTGCAGGCATTATCTATACAGCTCCCAATCCCGAGTATTCAGCGACCACAAAAGTTTGAAGTACTTATTTGACCAAAAGGAACTGAATATGAGGCAGCGAAGGTGGATGGAATATTTGAAAGACTATGACTTTGAATTGCTCTACCATCCGGGCAAGGCAAATGTTGTAGCCGATGCTCTAAGTCGGAAGAAGATACATGTATCTTGCATGATGATAAAGGAGTTAGAGTTGATTGAGAAACTCCGAGATATGAATCTGGGGATGTAGTTTGGGCAGGACTCGATACAGTGTAGCTTGCTAAGAGTTACTAATGAGTTCTTGAATGAAATTCGTGTGGCATAGGGACACGATTTGGAGCTGCAACAGTTTATGGGGTGGTTAGGCACAAAAAGGGAAAGAATTCTCAGATGGGAGAGGACAACATTCTACGGTTTAAAGGTAGAGTGTGTGTACCAGGAGAACCTCATTTCAGGAGGTAGATACTGAAAGAGGGTCACCAGAGCCGTCTTAGCATACATCCAGGTATGACCAAGATGTATAAGGATTTGAAAGAGTCCTTTTGGTGGAATGGTATGAAGGCAGATGTAGCGGACTTTATTGCTCAGTGTTTGGTATGTCAAAAGGCCAAAATTGAACACCAAAGGCCAGGAGGTACACTGCAACCACTGGACGTACCTCAATGGAAGTGAGATAGTATCTCTATGGATTTTGTGACATATCTTCCGAGGTCGACGAAGGGTCATGATTCAGTTTGGGTGATAGTAGACAGACTGACAAAGTGTGCACATTTCTTGCCTATGAATCAGAAGTGGTCGATGGACAAGTTAGCAGAGTTGTATGTGCGAGAGGTGGTGAGATTGCATGGGGTACCCGAAAGGATAGTGTCAAATCGGGATCCTAGATTCACATCACGGTTTTGGCAATCGTTGCAGGCGGCCTTATGTACATAGTTGAGGATGAGTTCAACGTATCATCCTCAGACGGATGGACAGTTTGAGCGGACCATCCAATCTCTAGAAGACTTATTGAGGTCTTGTGTGTTGGATCATATGGGAAACTAGAATGATGTGCTACCTTTGGTGGAGTTCACCTACAATAATAGTTACCATTCCAGTATTGGTATGGCGCCCTATGAAGCATTGTATGGAAGGAGGTGTAGAACCCCATTATGCTGGTATCAAGATGGTGAAGCCTTTGTGCTTGGTCCTGAATTTCTGCAACAGACGACCAGTAAGGTCAAGTTGATCCAAGACCGGATGAGAGCAACTCAGAGTAGGCAAAAGTCTTATGCAGATAAGAGGAGACAACTGCTTGAGTTTGATGAAGGAGACCATGTATTTCTCCGAGTGACGCCAACTACAGGTATTGGAAGGGTTCTTAAATCAAGGAAGTTGACTCTGAGGTTTATAGGACCTTATTAGATTACACGGAGAATAGGAGCAGTGACGTATGAAATCACTTTACCACCTCACCTATCCAACTTGCATAATGTGTTTCACGTCTCACAGTTGAGGAGATACATTGCAAGTTCAGATCATGTTTTGGAGTCAGACGAGGTGCAAGTACGCGAGGATCTGACTATGCCAGTTGGACCAGTGCGCATATTGGATACTTAAGTCAAGCAACTGAGAGGTAAGGAGTTGAAGACAGTGAAGGTTCTCTAGGACGAGGCAACCCAAGAGATGACTTGGGAGATGGAGGACCTCATGAGGAAGTCCTATCCTCATCTCTTTGCTGATAAGTCCTATTTTCGAGGACGAACACTTTTAAAGGTGGGGGAATTGTAAGACCCGTGAAAATTATTTAACTAAATATTTAATTAATTAATAAATGCGGGTAGAAAGCGTCTTTATGGCATTAATTATTGTTTAGGGTGATGTGGAAAAGTACTAGCTCAAGTGGTTGAGAGTACTTGGTTTGTGTGAAAGGACTTGGGTTCGAATCCTATGTATGCCAATTATGTGTTGTTGTTTTATTATTGATTTTAAAGATAGGTATGATGATGTGATTAGTATTGTAAACTTATGTTGATTTGTGTATATCACTAAATGTGAATTGGCATAGTGGTGGTGGCTATAGCATTGTGAGTGGAAGGTCATGGGTTCAAACCTTGTTGGGCATAAAGAAGGCTTTATTTTTGCTAATCTTTATTTTTGCTAATTCTAGCTTAGAGTGGAGTTGAAAGGGCAAAGGTAAAAATCAGAGGGAGGAGTAGCCAAAGGGCTGAAAAACCTTAGTGAACAATGAATAAGAAATTAAAAACATAATTAAACCTATTTTTTTCGTTTACCCTTTAAACCCTTAATTAAGACACCTATAAAAGGCCATTTTAAGGGAAAAGAAGGGTTTTGGCAGTGCTGGGAATTTGCTTTTGAGTGGAGCACGGGTTTGAGAGGGTGAATTGAGTTTTCGGGGTGCAAGGGTTGAAGCAAGAAGGGATTTTGAATCAAGGGGGTCTTGTCTTCACAATTGTTGAGCACTCATTCCAGGTTAGGGGTGCTGAATTATATGCGTTTTTATTTGGTTGTATTCCTGCGTTTTATTCTCAATTGGGATTTTATGTGTTGTGCTTTTTGGTATAAAGTATACTGCAATTGAGAATTTGGAAGAGAATGTGGGCGCCAAGTCTTTTGGGTATGAAATAAGCAATGTGATGAGGGTTTCAGGTACTGTTATTGAATCATGGTTATTTTATGCGGTTTGGGAATTTAAACTTGTGTAAAATGTGTTTTTAAAGTTTGATTGATGGTACATATTGAATGAAACCTGAAGGTATTGTAAATTGGTATTGGTGTTATGTTTTTGGTGCGCTAGCAATGAAGAAACTCTGCAGGTTTCGCCCAAGCGACTCCTTCTCGCCTAGGCGAGATTTGTAGAGTCTTGTATTGGGTGTTGGTTCGCCTATCTCGCCTAGGCGACCCAGTATTAGAGTTGAGCGACTTGTTGCTCGCTCAGGCGAGAGACACTCGCCTCAACGAGGTTGTGATGAAGTTGCGCGTGTTGAGCGCGACTTCTCGTCCAGGCGAAGAGTTTATAGATTTTGAGCGAAGCAGGGTCTCGCCCAAGCGAGATGGCCTTGCCTAAGTAAGATGTCGTGGTCAGGTGTGGTGCTTTGCTTGCATTTTAGCCCAAGCGAGATTGAAATGGGTGTTTGGGCAAGAGACGTTCTCGCCTAGGCGAGGGGATCTCGCCTAAGCGAGATAACGTGCTGTTGTTGCTGATTTAAACTCGCTCAAGTGGGGTGGATTGAGGGTCTAGCTTGGGCGAGAGGTCCCTAGCCTAAGCGAGTTAATGCGTATTACTATGTTTCTATGTGCTGGTGAGTGTGTTTTGGCTGTTTATACCATGGTTAGGTTGTTTATGCATATGGTGTGATGTTTGGGCTTGAAGGACTAAGTCCAATAGGGGTCTGGGATGTGCTTGGTGGTTGGACACATGATGGGCATGGAACTGGTTGAGTTCCCGTCGGCTACTAATGGGCGAGGAGTCCTTAGTATGGCGATTGCATGTGTCGGGCGCACGATGGGCAAGGAACTGTTATGTTCCTGTCGGCTACTATTGGGCGAGGAGTCCATAGTATGGTGATTGCGTGCGTGCTAGGGTCCAAGTTATGAGACTTGGATGGTTATACTACAGGTGAGGAGTCTGTAGGGCAGGACTATGAGCGGGATAGGCTCATAGGGTTGGACCACGAATGAGTTAGTTTCATGGGAGCATAGAAAAGTCCCAAGACCTAGTGCATGCATATGACTCATGAAGGACTATGAGGTCATGGTCGGGTGATTTGGAAATTTTGAGATTTGTACTTATGTTATTTTGGGTTGGGAAACATGTTTATTTCATATATCTGTTTATATTTTTCTTGTGCATAACTCATCCTATCTGTGTGTGTATGGCGATGATCGGATAATTTGTTATCCGGGAGCAGATGATGTGACAGGTGAGCCAGATGATGCGTAGACACGGAGCGAGGGCTAGCAGGGGATAATTTTGTATATATATATATATATATATATATATATATGTTTGTTACTTTCGCTTTGAGGATATTATATAACCCTGGCAGGAGCCATGACCTTTTATTCAGTTTCACAAATTTTGGACTCCTGGATTTATGGATTTTATTTTTTTAAAGTTTTACATTTCCCGTGTTTTGGAAAATAGTGTATGTTATAGATGCAGTATTTATTTTCGAATTTTTTTATTTGTTTAATATCAGTAATATTCCTTAGGGATGTTACACCTGTTTTTATGTGATTTTTATGCCTGAATGATGCTTAGTTTGAGATGAGAACGAACTACTTTGCTTGGAATTCGCATGTTGCCACTGTTACTCGAAGCAGGAGGGGTGAACTGCTATTTTCGCTCAAGCGAGTTCATCTCGCCCAGGCGAGAGTAGCAAGACCTCACCCAGGAGTTTTTGCGCGAGTACTCGCCCAAGCGAGTAAAATAAATTTTAAGCGAAAGACCATCTCTCTCAGGCGAGGTGGCCTCGCCTAAGCGAGCACCCACAAATTCTCCCATGGCCTCTGTCGCAGTCTCGCCTAAGCGAGAGCTTGTAGCTTGAGCGAGGGCACTCCTCTCGCTTGAGCGAGGGCCCCTGGCTGGAGCGAGATCTGTTGTAGGTTTCATTATTTTTCTCCCTTGATATTTATTGACTGTTTAATTGGTTGGTGTGCTATATTTAATGCATGAGGCATGTGAAAATGTATGGAAAATCTGAGATTATGAACTGGATCTGTGTGTCAGTATGATTTTGGCATGTGATTTAAATGAGACAGTTGGTATTAAGGTGGCATGGTATTGGCATGAGAGGAAATTCTATATTCGTGGATTGGGAAGAATTAGTTTGTATGAATTTCACATGTGACATGAATGAGGATTGGTTACAGACGTTGGCATGAAATTTATATGCATGATGAGTATCCCTTTATTGTTTGATTATGATTGGTTTGTGGTCAGTGCGTAATTCCTTGAAATCTCTAGGTGATAGAGATTTCAAGGTCGTGCTTCAGTGTTCAGGACGTAATTCCATGACCCCTGTTAGTGGGGATCCATGGTGGTGCCCCATTTATATAATTTGGTAAGGATTCAAGGTAAGGTTGCATCCTGACTCTCTAAGGAGTCAGTTAGTCTCACTTAGAGCAGACTGACTCTTGTAGTGAGAGTAGCAGGAGGCCTGAAACTCATTAAGGGCCAACCTTGTGTGTGGGGGATTGAGACATTGTAACACTTGTAACACTTAGCTCGGGGGTGAGCAGCTCGGGGGTGAGCAGAGATATCCACCACAAGTGCAAGCATCCGCTGAATCTGACTAAATTATACGTATCCGGATGAGTCATGTTGAGTCTTAGTGTATTGTTTGGAAGGTCATAGCATGTTGGATGATGTATGTATAATTGATTGTGAAGGTGTATCTGATTGCATGATGAAACTATTTTTGGCTCTAGCTTACCCTTCTGTTGTTTGTTGTATGTCTTGATGTGTGTTTTTCCCCTTTTACGATGATCATCAATTTATTGGTGTGAGCAGATGGGAGAAACACCCGGGGTCAACAAGGAGGTGATGGTTTCGCTGCGTAGCCCACCTGGGTTGGGTCCTAGTGTTTTGGGCTTTGTTATAGGGCTATAGCCCATGTATTGGCTTATCCTTTAATTTGAAATTGTTTTACTGTTGAACCTTATATTCTGAAATGTTTTGGCATCGTGGTGTGCCTCGAATATTGTAAGGAGTAATGTTTATGCTCCAAGACTGCGCTACTATGTTATTATGTGTGACGATTCCTTTAATTAAGATTATTGATTAAATGAGACGTTGCAATAGACCAAGAGATGGGGTTGTCATTAAGAAACACACAATAACCAGATGTTGAGCGTCTAGTGTCAGGACATCCACCATGACGCCCTGACTATTATGTAAATAATTATTATTTGATAAAAGATGGAATTAAAATTTCTTTTTTACAATAAGATTTTCCTTGAGAAAACACTAATAATAACATAACTTCATACACATACACACACACACGTACACACACACACACACACACACATATATATATATATAGTTTACATCTCTGTAATTGTTCATGAGATATTGCAAAAATATGTATTTTGTATAATATTAAGAGTTCTATATCAGAATAAAGATAATCTATATTTTTAAAGTGGTGAGGTATTTATAAGCCTTAAATATTGATCTTAATAAACTCAACAAACAATATAGACATTGGGAGCCTAGAATTTGACTTACAACCACAAGACTCAAGTTCATATTATCAGACATATGAATCCACATTCCACTTTTGACGAGCCACTATGAACATCAAAAGCTATTTTGGGAAATAACTAGGTAGTTTAGTATTTGTCATAAAAATATTGGTACAATCACAATTATTTCTTTCTCGAGAATATAACCATTTATAGGCCTATAAAAGATATATATACTCACTACCTAACCTTGGCGATGCTGAGCAGATATCAGATACTCCCAATTTGGCCTATGAATATCCTTGCTCGGGGCGTTATTCTAAACTATCCAGATACTCACCTACTTGGTAAAACTTCCTTAGACCCCACCATTGTCCTTGCCTTTCATCCCACCGTGTACTATCTAACATTAGTTTTATCTAACTTATTGAAACCAAACTTAAAATTCTTTCTTAACTGACATACTCTTGGACATATTGAAAGATCATAAAATGTGATGACTATCAAGTTATGAGATTCTTGACTAAAAATATATATACACCATGCATAGAGAATATAAAATAACAATAAAACATATAGGTAACTCTCTTTTATCCAAACTCACTGAATAAAATAATATTTACTTTTAATTTATTTTTATATTTTTCAAACTATAAAATAATAATAAAGCATAATAAGAATCAAAGCAAGAACTTTAAATAATTAACTATATACGGATTAGAATGTTATAAAATAAATTAAATTATAAATTAATATAAGGACCTATTCAAAAATGAAGATAAATGAAATGAAATTAATGAATAGGACTAGTACGTAACTGGGGAGAAATTACTAAAATAAATAAATAAGATCAATGTATATTTAGGGATAAATTAAATTAGTTAAATAAACAAGAGCATGCAACTAGAGATAAATGGAATGAAATGAATAAATACGACTATACGTAACTGGAGATAAACTACTAAAATAAATAAATATGACCAATGCATAACTCGATATAAATTAAATAAATAAATAAACAAGATGAGTGTATAACTAGGGATAAATAAAATAAAATAAATAAATAAGATCGGTAAATAATTGAAAATAAATTAAATAAAATAAATAAAAAGGATCAATGCATAATTGGAGATAAATTAAATAAAATAAATAAACAGGACCAATGTATTACTGGAGATAAATTAAATAAATAAATAAATAGGACCAATGCATAATTGGAGATAAATTAAATAAATAAACAAGACCAGTGAATAATTAGAGGTAAATTAAATTAAATTAAATAATTAGATAGGACCGATGCTTAATTGGATATAGATTAAATAATATAAACATAAATAAATAAAGAGGATAACAATTGAATGGAAGCAACTAAAATCATATATAATTCAAAATAAATAAAAGATAAACATAATACACATGAATTTATCAAGATTAAAATAGAAAGAGCTTAACCTCACTCCCCTCTTACCTTATTAGTTGGAGGTACACACTAGCAATACTTTTAGAAGACTAAAATCTCTTTCAAATCTTTTGCTCCAACTTCCTCTCTCTTTTTCTTTCTCTTTCTCTCCCTCTTTCCTTTCTTTCTCATGTAACTCACCTTTCCCTTCATTCTTCCTACATTTTCTCTTTCACTCCATCCTTTTATAAACAACCATATGCACACTTGTTTCAAATCATGATAACATTTAATTAATGCAAAGATTCTATTCATTAATGAAGATATAAGCCTTATCTCTTCAAAGATTCTCTTCATTAATGAAGATATAAGCCTTATCCCTTTCTTTATTTCTTACTAACTTACTTTTCCTTTTTTGTTTTACATCTTCCTAATAGAGGGCACATGCAGTAAATCACTCAAGGCTAGAGTCTTCCCAGATATGAGTTTCAAAAGAACCTTTCCTTTCCCTAGGACAAGAGTTGTCCTGGAGTCACGAAGATAGACGTGTTCTTCTCCATCCCCTACACTGGTATAAGAGGTGTAAGATCCGTGAAAATTAATTAATTAAATAATTAATTAATCAATAAATGCGGGAAGTGGGAGCCTTTATGACATTAAATATTGGTTGATATGATGTGGAAAAGTACTAGCTCAAGTGGTTAAGAGTACTTTGTTGTGTGATAGGACATAGGTTTAAGTCCTATGTATGCCAAATATGTGTTGTTTGTTTCATTATTAATTTTAATGATATGTATGAGCATGGAAGTGGTAATGTAAGCGTATACTTATGTGAATTATCATGAAACATGAATTGCTTGAGTGGTTGTGCATTGATTTAATGATAAGCATGGTATGGGTTCGAACCTTGGTGAACCCAAAAAATTTACTCTCTTTTTGCTAACCATTAGTTGTGGCTTGAATGTGAAAAGGCAAAGAAAACCTAGTAAAAGGGCAGCCAATAGGGGCTGAAAAACCACCAAATGATGGCCCTTGAATAGCAATTAAAACATCATTACGTTTATTTTCGTTTTGGCACCTAAACCCACTATTAAGACACCTAAAAAGGTCAAATTTATGTGAAAATAGAGTTTCTGCAGTCTTGATATTATACCTTTTGAGAGGGGAGCGAATTGAAGAGGATTGAGGAACTACCTAAGGCAAATTGTGGGAGCACTAAGAGAATTTGTGTTGGGCAAGAAGAAGAGCTATAGCATTACATTTGTACAAGGGAAATTCCAGGTTAGGGGAGATGAACCCGAAACCCTGTGTTAATTGTATGGTTTTGCATGATTGGGTTGTGTGTGTATCCTAAATTTCGTGTCTAAACTGATGGAAGTAGTATTTAATTGTTTTGATGGTATTTACTCAACCTTTTTATGCAATTGTATGAAAATAATGAGGGTTTGGGTACTGTACATATGAGTTATGGTATAAACTTGGATTTTGGGATTATTTTGGGTCTGAATTACGTGTACAGGTTTGGTGCAATATTCTCGATTGTTTGGCATGAATTGGAATGCGGTTTGGTTTGTGGTGCTGGTGTTCGTGTGCGTGAAACAGTGCCAGAGTCTGCAATTTTCGCTCAGGCGAGACTTGCACGGACTCATACTCTATTTTTTCTGCTCGAGCATCTCGCTCAGGCGGAGTATTTTGGTCTTGGGCGACAGGTCATCTCGCTTAGGCAAGTGTGTCTCGCCTAAGCGAGAACTCGTGTATGTATTGGATGTTACATCTTGTGTAGGCGTGAAGTTCTGTTTTGAGCGATAGAGCCTCTCGCTCAGGCGAGCCTTCCTCGCCTAAGTGAGAAGTCGTGATATGTTGGGTATGTTGTTTAACTCGACGCTTAGGCGAGGTACTTTAGCCCTAGGCGAAGGATGGTCTCGCCCAAGCGAGAAGAAGCTCACTCAAGCGAGAGTTCGTGGACTGCGACTGCTGCAATGTGCTCGCTCGGGCGAGTGGGCCTAGCTTAAGCGAGATAAGCTGGGCTGTTTGGATAATGGCTTTTGGTCTAAGCGACATATAATGCTATTGTGTGTTCAAGACAAGTGTTAATGCTGTGTCGGATTGGATGTGTTGGAATTGGGATATGTAGTCTACAAAACTTCTAAGATATCTCAATGGTGGGCTTGCTGGTGTTCCTTGAGTTGTGGCTCGGAACGTATCCTTTGAGTTGTGGCGCAGGATAGGGGTTAAGCACGTGGCATTTTATGGGTTGTGGCTCGGGATAGCGGATGAACACGAGGAACTCTTGAGTTGTGGCTCAGGTTGGCGAGTGTTGCCGGTGTGAGTGTGCTGGTTGTGGCCAGTACGGATGGGTCCAAATGGATTGCCCTCCTTAGTGATTAGTTGACGAGTTTGGTAGTCCTAGGACGTTACAGACTATGTTCGTATTTGGGAACTCCACCTGGCGTTACGGTGTGTGATCTGTAGCATGGTTTCCTGCACGTGCTCTATCGGTTGTGGCCGATAGGTGTGGCAGCAAGGCATCTTGAGATACTCATAGGAAGATGTAGAACACGGTTAACATGGTTGTGGCCATGTGAAAGAAAATGATGAGGTTCCTTTGATGCGAATGATTATCAAAAATGGTTGTGGCCATGTGGGATGAAAGAAGGGATTTCTTTGATGTGTTTTGTTATATGTATATTTGATATATGTGTTTATTATATTAGCTCACCCTATCTGCTTGTGTTTGGTGATGATCGTGTACGCGGTACACAAGAGCAAATGATATTGTAGGTGGATCTGGTGAGGCCTAGAGACGGAGCGGGGCTAGTATTGGGCGAAGATTTTATCAGAACTTTTATGAAGTTTTTTTTATGCTTTCAAATAAAGTGTAATTATGGATATTCTGGACTTTTGGATAATTACAATCTTATTTATGCTTTCTTATTGTGATCAGGTTTATTCTCATACCTTTTCAGAGCATGTTTTTCTTCTACAATGTTAGCTTTTGCAGATAATGCTTTGGCCCCTATAGTAGCATATTCCTCCCTATTGGTATCTTCGACTATGATGTGTGTAATCAGCTATTGAAGCGACATCTTCTTGTGTCTGTGTTTCAGCTGTTGTTTCTAGTTAGTCCAAGATGACAATAGTTTCTCAATCAGGAGTTCTGAAACGAACTCATCAGGAAGGATTATGTTCTCTTCTTTGATATCTTCAAGTAGCTTGTCATATTCGTTGATTTGGATCTTAATGTTCTCATCTTCAATCATCTCCTAGCGGTAGTAGTTTCCTATGATGAATCTTTGTTTGACTACGTCTTTAGCAGTATATTTGAGGATCAACGAATCCCAAATTTCTTTCGCTTCCTCGTATGTATAGTACACATCGAACAGGTCATTAGACAATGCATTAAGTATAGTATGTCGACATACCTTGTTTGCATGAATCCAATCTTCAACTTGTTTTGAAGGGATATTGGAGTTAGGTTTTGAGGGTGTGAGAGCAGTAGCAACTCCATACATTTCTAAAAGGGTAGACACACGTTCTTGCCAGCGCTGGAAGTTCTGTCTAGAGAATACCTCAATTTTTGACACATCCGGAAAAAGGTTTCACAAAGATTGTCTGAGCTTCGGAAACAACATTTGGATTCTACATAGAGGATGTGTTGTTGTTATTGTTGCCAGCCATAAGTCCTTAAGATTGTTGTAGTAGCTGACAAAATCACAAACCAAAAAAACTTCTCGAGGCGTGTAGATTCACTACCCTTAAGGACTTATTTGCGGTGTATTGCGCAAGCCCCCCAAGATACAATTGGAACTTCTCCGAGGATATCAAAACTAGCAAGATAACTCTTAAAACAAAGTAAATAAATAAACCCAAGATAAAAGAAAAGATATATGAGAGAAAAGAGAACGAGAGAAAATGAATGAGTATGGAACTATGTGTTTGAGGCAGGAGTATAGTGCTCTATTTATAGATGGTGGATGGGGACATAAATGGACCAAAATCTATGGCCTACAAATGAAAAATCTAAAACAAACGCAACATTAAAAAACTGCATTCGAAAAAGAGGGAAGAAAATCACTCAAATTATGCAACAACTTTTGCAATATACACACTATATATATATAACATATAATATATATATATATATATATATATATATATATATATGTACATGTATATGTATATGTATGGGGGCATAGATGGGCCAAAATCTATGGCCTACAAAAGAAAAATTTAAAACAAACCTAACGTTAAAAACCTACATTCGAGAAAGAAGGAAGAAAATCACTCAAATTATGCAATATACATGATATATATATATATATATATATATATAAAATATATGAGAGATATATGTGATATGTTATTCAAAGAAATATATTGTTGTATAAGAACGAGGATGAGACAGATATGTACTTCCCGATATTCAATTAAAAAAGTTGAGGATTCTCTATACTCATATCTATACCAGTCAAAGCATGAAATCTCCGTTAAAACGAGAACGAGTTTGGATAATATCCACAAAGCGAGTTTATTTACTATCCCTGGTCTTTACAATAATTAAATGAATATGGTAACATTTTATATCATATTAAAAAATGTTTTAGTTTAAAATAACGTAAAAAAAATCTCATTAATTAACTAATATGTCATTTAAATATTCAACATGTTGAAATAAGCATTGAATGAATTAATTTGTTAACGCACGTCAAACAAAATTATACAAGTTGAATTGAGATCACTCAATAAATAACACTCAATTGTTTGTATGAAGATGAGTCCATTTTTGTAGTATTAAAAACAAAAGTTGAAAATAAATGTGCTATAGAAAACATATTTTAGCCTATTTTTGATTCAGCTGGATGGATAATTAACTTCCGTTAAGATCAAGGCTGTAAGGTTATATTTACACAACTGCAACAAGTGGAAGCCTAAAATGAACGAATTTTGTTTTACTAGTCAATAAACTCCAATAATTTTTCTTTGTAATGTAGAAGTTGAAGCTAATCAAAATTTATTATAACATAACTGATCGTAGAAGCATAATGTGAGAAGCAATAAACAAGTTAATTAACAAGTTTATATGGATAATAATTAAACTATCAAATGTACTGATGAAGCTTAAAACTCCAATAAAACATACAGATAGCATTTGAAGGAAACCTAAAAGTGATCGACTCTGTTTTCTTCTATTTCATGAATAACCTCCAATTCAAAATTTTGACGTCTGGCTGGAACTATGGTATTTGTTGTAGAAGAACCAGAAATATGCAAAGGGGAAGGGGGTGCTACTAACTCATATCCATCCCCTTCAAGCATTTGTACCACAGTTTTCATGGAAGGACGATCCACTGGGTTCCACTGAATGCACCAAAGTCCTACAATGGCAAGTTTCTTGGCAATTTTAGTATCTCCCTCATCCTCAACGCTAATTTCCACATCTTTTCCTTCCACCAAGTTATGGATCCATTCTGGGTACAGAACTTGGAAACTGTCCTCAACTGACACATTTGTATTCTTTCTTCCTCCTACCATCTCTAACAGCAACATTCCATAGCTGTAAATGTCAGACTTGTAAGAAACATTACCAAAATTCCGAGAGAAAACTTCAGGGGCAATGTAGCCCAAAGTTCCCCTGGCTGCAGTCATCGATACCGTGCTCTGATTTTTGGGACACAACTTGGCTAGTCCAAAATCAGTGATTTTTGGGACAAAAAGGTCATCTAACAAAACATTGTAAGGATTGATGTCAAAGTGAAGAATTCTATGATCACAGCCAAGATGGAGATACTCAATTCCTCTGCCAACACCAAGAGCAATTTGTTGCAACTTCTCCCAACCAAGGAAAACATCCTTCTTGTCCGGTGGAGCCAAGAATCTCTGCAACGACCCATTTGGAAAGAAATCGTAGACGAGAGCACGGTGGAACTCATCTGCGCAGAAACCAAGCAGACGAACAATGTTAACGTGATGAATTTTCCCAATGGCTCTCACTTCATTTATGAAATCCTTCCCATCTCCCACTGTGCCTTTGAGTATCTTCACAGCAACAAGAATTTCACGGGAGAGCATTCCTTTGAATACTGCTCCATGAGCTCCTTCCACTAAACTCTCACTAAAACCATTTGTGATTCTCTTGATGTCAGCGTAAGTGAACCTGGTAGGCTTCATTGCCTTGTAATCCTCCAAAAACTTCTCTATTCGAGCCTGGTCTTCTCCTCTCTTCTCATAATAGTCATACGCATAAAGCAATGTCTTGACCAGAAGCAGCAAAAGCATCAAACCAACTAGTCCTCCTGTTGGTGAAAAAATAAGTTACCAAAAATGAATAACAGTATTTAAAGCAAGGATCAAATACAGTGGCAAGGGATCAACAAAATAGCAAAACTATAACATAATAGCCACTGTAATACTGCATACCTCCAGCAATGAGGACCGCAGTTGACGTGGGAATCCTTTTTGTTTGGCAAGCATAACATTCAGTTGCACCGTTAGTACCATTCTTCCATTTACAATTTTGACCTTGTGCTTCACAGTATCCACAGTCAGGTTTTGACCATTCCATAACCAACGTCTCATAGTACGAACCCCACCACGCGACGGAAACATCTTTCAACTTCGTGCAGGATACCAATTGGGGGTCAGTGACGTCGTTGTGGGATCCTAGTAGAAAAATTGGGCATGACAATGAGTCGCAACGGAAGAAGGAAACGTTAAACTTGCTACGAGGGCGACCACTATAATCAGGGAATAGGAATGGAGAGACGGATGCGTTGCCGAGTTTCAAGAGTTGATCGGGAAGGCAATTTTGGGGGTCATATATTTCAATTAGTGTAGATTTGTAATCAATTTTTTTGACAAACAACTGTATTGGAACAGCAGGCAACTCCAGGATGGCCTCATTTTGTTGGGTGCATAACAGACCGAACTCAGGGGGATAGTCGGTGGAGTGATTCAAGTTTTTGTTTCTGAGATAAAATGGAAATTGAATGCGAACGTGGCCACATTTATCGGCGCAATGGTTCTTGCCGGTCGCAGGATTCCCTATCAGAAACAGCAGCGTCAATAGAAGAGACAGCTTCTGAAAACTGAGCATTTGTGGTTGATTTGCAGCTTCAGAATGTCTTTCTAGTCAGCGCATGTTTAACATGGACTGGGTGCGCTGGCAGGGTGTAGCAGCAACTCCGCGTTATCTTACTGTTCAGTCAATTCAATGACTTACCGGTCGAAATTTTCCATTTAAAAAAAAGAAAGTCCAATATAAGATATAATAAGCTATTCGAATGATCCCGTTTCTCGTCCAGTAGCTTGTGTTTTAAGTGAAATTAAATAACACAAATTGTAACTACCACTTGACATTTGCAATAATTAAGAGATCAACTTTAAGGAATATATAAAATTTTGTTATACTGTTGAAGTTCAGAA
Organism: Vigna unguiculata; assembly: GCF_037176805.1. Lineage (NCBI taxonomy): Eukaryota > Viridiplantae > Streptophyta > Magnoliopsida > Fabales > Fabaceae > Vigna > Vigna unguiculata. The sequence goes on along the minus strand of NC_140799.1, from coordinate 29,111,743 downwards.
AAAATAAAAAAAACAAAGAATATATATATATATATATATATATATATATATATATATATTCTAATTAGTTAATTAGGTTTTTTATTTAGTTAAAGTTGCAGTTTGTTTATATATGTTATAGCTTAATAAACATTGAGCAGTTGGATTGATCCAAGACGGTATAATTCGTATTTCGCAACCTATGGTTCCCTGTTTTCTTATTTTCTTATTGACTTTAAACTATTCGAAATAATTGCAGTTCGCTCTTTCTACTTTTACCAATTCAAACCACACCTCACTAAAATATCATCTTTAGTTTCTTCTTTTCTTGTTATCATGATTTTATCCTTGTAACTTTTTTTCCTCTACAATAAAAATGTAATTCTTGAATTATTCCTGGAAAACGAATTAAAATTTTGAACGGTATCTACCGGAAAACAGCGACCATGTTTTCTTTTGACAAAGATAAAAGCCCTCGCACACAATACTGGAAAGCATGGCATGCCTATTATCAGGAAGCTGACGCGAAGATAGGAGGATGTATTCCTTATCAGTGGAAATGATCATCTATGGGACTCTATTTTCAACCGTATTTCCTGCCGTATTACAAAGGATGAATTTTATTCTACATTCACTCTAACTTTGTAACATCATATTAGAAAAATAATGAAAAAGAAATAAAAGAAGGACGTTTAATTTTAAATTCCCTCCTATCAAGGCAAAAAAAAAATTTAAAAAGAAAATATTATTAATTTTCTAAAGACAACTCAAGGAGATGTACAACTATTTTAAGTATAGAGTTGTGTATTTTCTAAAACAGAAAATTTATTTTAATTAATTTTTGGTTAAATTATGTCTTTGGTCTCTCCATTCTTGTAACAAAATATCGATTTGGTTCTTTTATTTTTATTTATCTCAATTTAATCTTTATTTTCAAGATGCCATCTGAACTAATGGAGGTTGATATTTCCCAAGGGAGATTGATGTGATCCCAACAAGGCTTATAACTCGGGCCAACGCTTAGGCCCAAATCATGCTAAATGTCCAATCCATGACCCACATGCATCTCAATCCCAAAGCCCACCAAGAGGCTCAATAACAAGAGGCATACTAAAAAAGATTCAATTAGGCTTCATCCAAGATGGCCCAAACCCACATGGGCTTCTCACACTCTTCACATGGGCCAAAGAAGATGTGAAGATTTAAAGAGGTGTATCAAAAAGCAGTAGAATAACAATACGATTGACCTATTGTTTAGGCCTTGTTTTCTAGAATAATAAGTCAAACAATGTGTAGTTGAATTGATAAAATTGGGCTTGACTAAGTCCAATAGGAGATTTGGCCATGAGCTACCAAAGGTCTAAGGTGGTCTAAGTGGAAGTCAACATTCCTTCCTACACCTCATGGATCCAATCCATCCAAGGGCTAGGAATGCTTCCTCCTTTTCCAAGGCATCATCCAATGGTCATGAGCCTTGTTCATTCTCCAAGCCATCTTCCACGGCCAAGATTGAATGTCTTTCTCATCCAAGGGCTAAGAGTGCTTATGTTTATTTGCTTTCATATAAAAGCCTACATTTTAGGCTATTGTAATCACTCTTGAATTTTGCAATAGAAGCATAATGTTGAGAGTACTCCACCTCATTGCATTTGAGAGTCTCCTTTGCTAGAGGATTGAATCATCTCCTCTAGCCACCTTCCCCTAGCTTTCTCTTAAGCTAAATCTTCAAACACCTTAGTCTGAACTAATGCTTAGCAAGAGCCTTAAACACTTGCTTCCACTCCCTTCCATGGATCACGTCTACTTCATGGAGCTTTCATCCATTCTACACCAAGAGCTCCACTAGAGATTATGGGAAGGAAAGATATCTTAGACTTTGCTGGGTGGATTCTTTGGCCTGAGGTTCCACAGAAAAAAAGTTGCTTACAAGAGTTTGACCAAATTTGTGCAAGTGAAGCTTTAGCAAATAGAAGTCGGTCGAAAGTGAAAGTCAAGTCTTTAGATCAAAAGTCAATTCAAGTATCTATTGGAATGAAAATCCTTCTTTGGGATTGTATCATTGAATAATCCCATATTCATAGTGAGAGTGACAGATGTTGTAACAGTAGTGAGAGTTTGGGAAACTAAGTTCACATTTATTGTAATTGAGTAATTAATGAGTCACTAAGGTAACTAGATGTACTACATAACAATCATTTTATCAGTTAGGGAAGGAGAACACTAGGGATGAATTCTGCTCGATTTGGTAATTGCTCTAACTGAGTCTCTTGGGATTTGATTCGAGACCTTTCCCACCTCCTTTAATCAAGTCATTTTTGTTAGTGGTGTAGTAACATCATTAAGAGGTGTACGTGTTAGTTCTTAGGTTTTTTTTTAATTTTTTCTTTATATAATTTCTTTGTACTTTTTACAAATATTAAAAACTTTTTCACATGTCAAGCTAACATTGTGCCACATGACACTGATAGTATGATGTGGTAGTGGCAATACCACTTGTCACTATTATGCCTGGTGTTATTTTCTCATTCTCAACTGTGGTCCCTGAATTTTTTTTTTTTGTCTTAATTTTGTCCCAATTTTTATAGACATTGAGCAATTTTGCTCATCTCCAAATTGAAGCAAAATAATTTTTATATAAATGTTATACCCATACTTTTATTAAATTTGATATTTTTATTCAAATTGATACTTTTATTATACATTTTTAACAAAACTAACTTTATTTAAATTTGTATTTCATATTCAATTTTATTTAAAATTATTTTCGAATTTTAAATTTTTTTGTTTAAAATTGTAATATAAATTGTTTAAAATAATTTAAAAATTTTACATTTGAGTTTATATAATTATTATTTTTACACCAACTCAAACATTTGTATAGAATTTATTGAACTTTACACATTTTAAAAAAATACAATTATTTGAAATATAAATTCAAATAAAAAATATCAAAGTATAATGTAATAAAATATCAATTTGTATATCATTTAATAAAAATATTTGTATACCATTTATATAAAAATTAAATTAGGTTTTAATTTGGAGGGGGGAAAATTGCTTACTTTTTACAAAAATTTGGACTAAATTGATACAAAAATAAAGACTACAGGTAGGGATGTCAACGGGGCGGGTAGGGTACAGGTAGTAGCTCCTCCGTACCCTACCCGTTGGATAAATATTTGCCCCGTACCCGTACCCATATTCGTCGGGTATCCATTGTGCGGGTATCCGTTTATTTTTTTCATATTGTCGCAACCGAAATCGCGACGGGATGACGAACCAAAAAAATAAAATTTGATAAAAAACAGAGTTTGGAGTCGCCACCATAGTTATTATAGGAAACTATGGAAAACCATAAAAAAGAGCAAGGTCTGCAAAAAACCAAAATTTGGGTCCGGGAGTCGGTTACGCGTAGGGAAGGTATTAGCACCCTACAACGCCCGTCCTAAGACGGTACCCTTAATTAAATATGCAAAAGTTATGTGGTTTTTCGAAATATTTAATTTTTCCCAAAATTAGTAATAAAAGAATGTACAAAAAAAAACTAAAATATTTTTTTGAATTTTTGGGCCCGACGAGGATTAATCCTCGCTCCTACGTATCTCCATGTGAATGGAGAATCAGGGTTACGTAGTTCTTTTTGAAAAATCTATTTGGAAAATTATTTGAAAATGATTTAATTTGTTTTATAATTTTGAAAATCTTTTTATTTAAATTTAATATTATTTTAAAATTGGTGTCACGCGACGCGAGCGGCCAGACAGACACTTGAAATAAATTCTTTTTTCTAATATTTTATTTTTTTATTTTTTAATCATTTATAAATTTTTAATATTTTTTTGAAGCTATTTTAAAGTAGTTGTGGATGTCATTGTGACGTGAGTAACCAAATAGATATAAAGGAGTAAACAAAAAAACTATTTTTTATTTTTAGATCATTTGTATATATTTTTAGAAAAAATAAAAGTCTAAAATACCAAATAGATATAAAGGAGTAAACAAAAAAACTATTTTTTATTTTTAGATCATTTGTATATATTTTTAGAAAAAATAAAAGTCTAAAATGGGTGTAATGCAACGCGAACGGTCGGGCAGACACCAAAGAAATAGGAAAAAAACAATTTTCATGATTTAAACAAAATAATGAAAGTTAAAAAATCAAAAGAAAAAGAAACTAACAATAACGTACCTTATGCCTTTTCTTTTTTCTTGGCTCCTTTATAATATTTTTGTGTTTTTTTTTTCAAGAGAGATAAAGATGAGAGGTGTCTATGTGGGTGGTAAAGAGAGGAAGAGAGAGGGTAGATAATATTTTCTTTTTTTTCCTACCTCCTTCAATATGTTGTTTTAAGAGAGATCGGGAAGGGGGTGTGTATGTGGGAGTGGTGATGGGAAAGAATTAGAGTAATGTAGCGAATTTTTTTTTTTTTTTGGTCATGGCAGAGTGCGTATTTATATTCACAACTTGCAATGTCAATGTAATCTCAGTGTTAATTGTAACAAACAGTATAAGGAAGGAATTGGTCATGATAGTAGCAAATTATAAGTATCAAATCGCAGCAAATCAGAGCACAAAATCAATCATCATCAATAACAAATCAGAGCACAAAATTAATCCAATTAATAATATTGATTCTTACCATTTGAATAGATATTGCTTCTCATTATTATTATATAATTAATTTCTCTATCAAGAACAAAGGTAGAAAATATTATTGGGCTCATGAAAATTAATAACAAATTGGCTCTTCCTCCTTTTTTTTTTCTTCTTTTTTTTTCTCTTTTTTCTTTTTTTTTCTTAAAGTTGATGTTTGAAAATCTTTTTTGAAGAAAATTTTGTTCACATTTTTTTTATTTTCCATTAACTAAAAAACCCTTTTTTTATTATTTTTTTATTTTTTTCGAAAATAAATTTATTCACCCGGACAAAATTGGGTGTTGACACATATCCATGGGTATCCACGGGTACCCGCGGATATTTGTAAAATTATTTTAAAAACAAATATTTAATTATAAATTCAAATAAAATAAAATAAAATACATCATTATCATAAATTTTAAATAAAGTTCAAATAAACTCAAGTTTATACAAGTCCAAATAATTGTAAAAGTAAATATAAAATGACGTTCAACACAATGAAAATTCTTTAATTAGTGCTTTGATCAACAAACTCACTTTCTCCTTTTGATTCCTGGAAAATAAACAAATTAAACAAATAATAAACCTCAATTGTCACATGCCAAGTATTCTTATTTTGATTCCATCATTTGACAACAAGCATATCATAAACGTCATTGTCTATATAAAGTTTGATGTATATGCCTAATCTCAAAGAAAGGAAAGAGGAGAATATCAAGAGGGGTAAGTTTAGCGGGTACGGGTATCCACGGGTACGAATACTATGATACCCGTACCCGCCCCATTAACATGCGGGTATCAAAAATACATGTACCCGCGGGTAGCGGGTATCTATTTTTAATATTCGTTTTCTACCCATTGCGGGTTTTATCCACGGATACCCGTGGGTATGGATTTTTTTGACATCCCTAACTACAGGAACTAAATCAATCGCGAATGAGAAAGTGACATATAATGTAACAGTGACACATGACACTTGTTTAACGTTGTTACTACATCCACTAACGAAAGGACTTGATTGAAGGAGATGGAAAAAGCCTCAAATCAAATTTCAATAAACTCGATTAGAGCAATTACCAAATAAAAACAAAACCAAAAACGCTATTATATTAACGGACCAATAAAGATTAAATTGAGATAAATAAAACTAAAAAGAACAAATTAATATTTTCTTACCAAAATAGAGAGAAATACATAATGTAACCTTAATTTTGTATGTAATAATATAGATTATTATTATTTTCTTATACCAGGATAAATCATATTCATTTATTAATAATTTCAACCGGTGGTACCCTTTAAGTTAATATTTAAGTGCATTCTCTCCGATTTGAGGAGCTCATGTAACAATGAGCCTCTTATCTTCTTTCATTCGCTGCGCACAATCAGTGGTTGTCTCGGTGGCCATCATTCTTGCGCTATTCCACCAAAGTTGCAGTGCCAAGCATCGCAGATCCTGTCCATCTTCTTCGTGCGGCGAAATTCGCGACATAAAGTATCCATTCCGACTGAAAGGCGACCCTGGCGGTTGCGGCCTCCCCAGCTACGAATTTGATTGCGTCAATAACAGGACACTGCTTACTCTGTTTTCGGGAAAATACTATGTCAAGGAAATCGATTACAATTGGTACAAAATCCGGCTGACTGATGCGGGTGTTGTGGAGGACACTTCTTGCTCTTTTCCTCGCAATTTCTTATCCACACGAAATTTCAGTGTGTATGATAATGATCCGCTGATTATTTGGTATCGTTATTTTCCTGCAAAAGTGATGTTTCTAAACTGTAGTAACCGAGTGAGTGATGATCCTCGATATGTGGAAGTGAAAGCCGGTGGTTGTGATTCTGGAGGCGTTATCTACGCCGTTCTGGATTCCCGTGAGGTGATTGATACGGAATTTACAGTGATGGATGTGAAGGTTGGGTGCAGATTAAAGATTGCTACCTTCGCAAACTGGACACATGACAGGAATTTTTCGTATGCTGATATCCTCAAATCTCTGGAAGAAGGGTTTTGGTTGTCTTGGTTACCACTTGTTTGCAGGGATTACTGTGGAAAGGGTATCTCTTGCAGCCTCAATCAAACCACACAACAAATTGAATGCGCAGGTTGTGAAATGTTCAACCACCCAGTCAGCAATTGCGGTGAGATATATTATTCTTCCTAATCTTACCTGTTAATTTTATCATTATTTATTTTTAAATTTCTGTATCTTATTTTTTATTTCTTTAACTTCTAATTATAATATTTAAAAATAAACTACATTTTTGTGTATTTATACGTTTCCCACGACGTCAATATTTATTTATTTATTTTCTTCTTCTTATTTTTTATGTAAATAATATTATATTTAATTTTTTTATTTTTATTTTTTAATCAAAGTTTTTTCTCTTTGTTATTTTAGGAATTCTATCACGAATTAATCAATACATTAGAGGTACGCACGCTATCCCATGGGTAATTACCAGCTTCTCAATATTTTCTCCATTATTTATTGCTTAATATTAATTTTATGCTTAATTAGAATTTTGGTTCTTTAAATATTTTTATCTATGTTTTTTTTTAAATTTATTTCATTTTAAAGATTAAATTTTGATTAAAAATTTTTAATTTTTCTTTTTTAATTTCCATCCAAATGAATTCTATATTTCACATGTTCATAGGTGCCACAAGAAAATAAGGTTTAATTACTCGTATGGTACTTACTTTAGTAGATGTATGTCAATCTGGTACTCGGTTTTAAAAAAAATGTCAATTGCATCTCAACTTTTGAGAAAGTGCTTCAATTAGGTCTCTTCCAAATGGAGATAACTAACGTCGTTAATGGTGTGCCACCTGTTAGTCTGTGATTTTTTTTATTTTTTTTTAAATTTAAATTGTTTTTTTTTTTTGAAAAAAATAATAAAAAGGTCACGTGTCAGGTCTTTGATGGGACACGTGGCATTGTCAGTGTCACGTGGCAATGCAATGCCACGTGTCAGTGTCACCATCAGATATCATTGTGTTGATTTTAATTTAGTCTCCACATATGTCTCAATGATTCAATTTAGTCCATAATTCAATTTTTTTTTAACAATTAAAATCAATTTTTTATAAAATTAAAACTAATTAAGTATAAAATTTTTACAAACATTAAGTATTTGATATTTATATTAAGATTTAGTGGTAAAAGTCATTTTATTAAGTAATTTTTAATAAAAAAAATATTAGTATAACATTCATACAAATAAAAACTTTGGTTTAAAATTAGTAAGAGACAATATTGTTGTATTTTGAAAAAAAAAATAACAAAACATGAGTACATAATAAAAATTAATTAATAAAATAATATGTTAAAATTCTGTTTTTAATTAAAAATATTAGTATTATATTTATATAAATAATAAATTTAATCTGAAATTGGAGAGAAACAATATAAATATCAGTACTTACTTTTGTAAAAATATTTATATTTAATTAATTTTAATTTTATAAAAAATGATTACCAAAATATTTTAATTCCTGAAAAAAATTAGGACAAAATTAAATTAGATACACACAAGTGGGGACTAAATAAAAATAAATAAAAAAGATGAAAATTGCAATTAAAATTATTTTTTTGAGTAATTAATATGAACTACTCGTAAATAGGAATAATTTGATTAACATGAGAGAAATTTTAAAGATTAATTTATGGGTAGTAGCTTAGAAAAAAAAAAATTTTTTTTTCTTGTAAAAGTATCTCAGAGAAATACTTTTCAGCATGCTTAAGTATTTACTACATTGATATGAATTTTAAGCATTGAATCCCAAAACAAACATTAAAATAAACACTATTGTACGTTCATATATTGTAAGACTTTTTAATATATATTCCTATTTATTTGTTTTATAGAACTTGTAGTAGATATAATAAAAATATGTAAAATATATAAATAAAAGTATTGGTATATACTAAGTAATTGTACATTAACATAATTGTAAACAATAATGTAGGTTGTATACTGATAAGAGGAAACTGAAATGGTATTATAAAACTTCTAGTAATAAAAGCTTAGCAATCCTCTTATAGCACTTGATATCATAAATAATCCAACAAACTACAAAGAACTTAAAATAAAGAACGCATAACATAAACATTCTTTTGGTCAATCTTATCAGAACTTTCGTCTAGTTTCAATCACCATAATTTTAGTGTGATTGTTTCAAAATCTAGACAAAAAAATTCATTATAATCACTTTTGAATCGTGCAATCACTTAGAATGTACAAGGATGCTTGAAAACATGTAAAAGAACTACAATATTATGTACAAACCTAATTTACCCAATGCATACAAAAAATACATTCAGATAATAATAATAAAAAAAGAATGAGTATCACTTCTTACAAAAAAATATTCTAGAAGATATTACCTCTTAGCGTGGAATATTGAGGTTTCATGACTGGTATCACTTTGATAGCCAGAGAGATAAAGAGGAAGTGAAAGAAAAGATCCTGATGTATATTATACCTTAAAGTGTTTGGTATACATGGCTTATATACAAAGTTCTGAAACAAAAAATAAAAACTAACTATATTGAGAAATCGGTAAAACCCAACACCCCCTATAAGCTCAGGAGTGAAAATCAACCAGTTTGAGCTTAAATGTAATAGTTTTGAAGATGCCAGGATCAAGAGGGTTTGTAAAGACATATGTTGCTTAATGCATGGAGGTTATCAGAAGGAGCTGGAAGAGCTTGGCTTGAACCTTCTCACAGACGATGTGACAATATATTTCGATATGTTTCGTTCGTTCGTGGAAGATGGGGTTCAAAGCAATGTGACATGTTGATTGGTTGTCGTGGTAAACCACAACTAGCTCCTTGGATTTAATCCTTAACTCATCCATCATGTATTCAAGCCATTATATCTCACAAGTGAGAGTGGCAAGGGCCCTGTACTCTGCCTTTGATGAAGACCTCAAGATGGTGGACTATTTTTTCAATTTCCAGCTTACTAAAGATGACCCAAGGAAGACGTAGAACCCAATTGTGGATCGTCGTAAGTTGTGGCAAGTTATCTAGTCATAATCACATAAACCTTTTATTTGTAGGCTTGAGTTACTGGGAAAGAAGAGACCATGTCCAAGAGTTGTCTTAATGTAACGAAGCACACAGTTGGCAGTTGTGAGGTGTTCTTCTGTGGGAGCTTGAATGAATTGACTCAAAAACTCCACCGCATATCCGATGTTAGGCTTGGTCTTCATAAGATAGAGGATACGTCTTATCAGCCTTTGATATGGGATGATGTCCTTAAGAGGAGTCCCATCTTTAAACATATTTTTAGTGTCTTTGGCAATAGGGGTAGCACTAGCCTTCAGATTTCCCACATTCTTTACCTTCAAAGTGTCATCTAAGGACTGCATGATCTGCTCAATGTCAAGGAGATGATTTCTTATAAGTATAATATCATCAACGTAAACTAATAGGACAATGAAGTTAGTTTCAAATATCTTTGTAAACAAGGAATGGTCATATACAGATTGAGAAAAACCACAAGCTTTAAGGTGATATGAAAGTTTGACAAACCATTGTCTGCTAGCTTGCATCAAGCCATATAGGGACTTTCTCAATCTGTAAACCTACCTATTCTTTATACTAGTACACCCTGGTGAAAGAAGCATATAAACTTCTTCATCTAGCTCTCCATGGAGGAATGTGTTTTTCACGTCCAACTACTTCAAATGCAATTTTGTGCAGGGTAAATGGCAAGGAGAAATTTGATGGTGGTCAATTTTGCTACAGGGTAAAAAGTACAAATAATCAATGCCCTCCAGTTGAGTGTAGCCCTTGGCTACAAGCATTGCTTTGTAATGTTCCACTTCACCACCTACATTATATTTTATCTTATAGACCCATCTGCATCCTATGGGTTTCTTGCCTTGAGAAGGATTAAAAACTTCCCAAGTCTCATTTTGTTCAAGGGCTTTAATTTCCTCTATCATGGCCTTTCTCCATTCGGGAAAAACGACAACTTTATTGTAAGTGTGTGGCTTTTTATTGATGGATACAACAAGAACATATTTCATGTGTGAAGGAGAAAGTCTACTGTAATGAACACAAGAAGATAAAGGATAAATAACATTTGTGTCATTACTCTTTATGTGAAAGCTAAGTTAGCATTGTTAATCTTGTAAAAAAGTAGGAGCTCTTCTATTTCAAGTGTAACGTCTCAAAAGATCAATGATGTTTTGAATTTGAGATTCGGTTGGACATGTTTAGTTTAAGTATTATTAATGTTGTAATTGATAGGTTCAAAAAAATAATTTAAGTCAGATATTTGATACACTTTATTTTTTTGCAAAACATGATCAATTTGATTGGCATAAGGAAACAATTTTTCATAGAAAGTAACATCCCTGGAAACAAAAATCTCCCTACTCTTAATGTCCAACATAAAATATCCTTTAGTGCCATTTTGGTAACCTAAGAACATATATTTCCTAGCTCTTGTGTCGAATTTAGATCTATTCCTTTGTAAGCTAGAGGCAAAACATAGGGATCCAAAAACCTTAACATCATCAAAATTGGGTATGGTCTTATAGACTAACTCATAAAGAGTTTTTCCTTTCAAGACTTTAGTAGGCAAATGATTTATCACAAAAACATATTGCATAACAACATAGGACTAGAAAACCATGGGAATATTGCATTGAAAAATGAGACTTATACAAACTTCTAGAATATGTCTATGTTTTATTTATACAATAGAGTTTTGTTAGGGAGTTTCTATGCATCTAGTTTGATGAATTATACCAAAATCATCATAAAAGTCTTTACACATGAACTCACTTCCATTATCAGAACGTAGGACTTTAATTTTCTTGTGAAATTGAGTGTTAGCCATGATAACAAACTTAGTTAGAGAATCTTTAGTTTTAGTTTTTGTTTTCATCAGAAATATCCAACAGAACCTGTTATGATCATCCACTATAGTAAAAAAACATTTATGCCCATGTATAGAGGTGGTGCCGTAAGGCCCCCAAATGTCAACATGTATCAAGTCAAAAATATGTTCAAAATATGAACTACTATTATTAAAAGAAAGCCTAGTTTGTCTTGAGAAATGACATACATAACAAGGTTTGGTTTCACTAAACACAATGCAAGGAAAATGTTTACTGATAAGATATAAAACTTTATCTGAGGGATGCCCCAGCCTTTTGTATCATATTCCCCCATCTTGACTCTTTGAGTTGTCATTACGTGCCTCACTAATATTGGAAAAGGAGTTCACAATCTTTGCAGCTTCTGGCAATTTCAGTATGTATAACCCTTATTGGATCCTAGCTTCTCAAATCATCTTCAAAGAACACGCATCTTGGATCTGACATAAATCAAAGGAGAAAATTAGTTTCCAGTTGTGGAATTTAACAATCTTTTACAAGAAAAAAATTCTCAAAAAGTTTCATAATGCCATCATAATGTGCAAATATATGTGCTCCATTTGGTAGTTTAATACATGTGGGCCTTATCTTTCTAAAAACCATAAAATTAAAAGCATCAAAGGTAACATGGTTTGTTGAACCTGTATCTAAAATCCATGTATTGTTTCTATTCTTACCATCAGAGGATTTCTCACCAGTGGCATCAGTCACGAGATTGTTAACCTTCTATGAAATGTCACCTTTGGCTTCTTGAATCAACTTCATGATTTGATGTGCATTTGAGAAAAGATTACTTTCTTTTCTTATTTGATGATTCTGCTGTTTATTCACAGTTTCTTCCTTCTTAGTAATAGTGTTGATAACAACCTTTTCACATTGGTCTTGTACCAAGGAGGATAGTCGTGCTTAGCATAACACTCATCTACGGTGTGGTATAGTTTGTGGCAAGAACTGCATGGTTTGCCATTATTCTGATTTATGTTCTTGCCCTCTCCTTATACCTTTCAATTATCATTATTACTCTTGGAGGTTCTTTAATCCTTAGTGGTTGCAGCACTCATCAAGATCTTACTAGCTTCTATGGTATTTCCAACTAGGTGTCGTTCTTCTTGCATAACAAGAGAGAAAACACGATTTATACTCGCAATGGTTTCATCAACAAAATTTGCGTCTTCACAATACCATAAACATCATTGAGACCTTTCAGGAAACACATAATGTACTTAGATTCTTTGTGCTTGATAACCGTCTTAATGAAATCACATTCACACTTAACCTTACAGGTGTAGCCCAACATTGGTCTGAGAGATCAAGTTCCTCCCACAACGCTTTTAGATTTGTGAAGAAATTTGTGATAGATCTTTCTCCTTGTTCGGTTGAATGTAGTTCTTGAAACCAGAGATCCTAAATGGTCTCCCTTTGAAAAACGTTCGCGAGATCATCCCACACATCCTTTGCATTTTCAATGTACACGACGCTTTGAGCGATATGGGTATTCATGGTGTGTGTCAGCCATGATATCGCCATCATGTTGCATCTTTCCCAAGTGTCATGGAGGGCGGTTCCTTGTTCTGGAGTTTTGACATTGTCGTCGAGAAACTTGTGTTTGTTCTTGGAGATCATGGCACATTTCATGGCACGACTCCAAGCATGGTAATTAGCCCCATCAAGCTGAATGTTGTTGATCAATGTTACTCCTGGATTTTCACCCGATGTAAGTAGAAAGAACTTGAAGGATTCTATGATTCATCCATCGTAACGGCGTTCGTCGATGCCATCAAAAAAGCAAGAAAAGAACAAAAGTAGAACAAAGAAGGAGACTTGGCTTAGCAGAAGCAAACACTCTTGATACTATATTGAGGTTTCATGACTGTTATCGCTTTCATAGCCAAAGAGAAATGAAAAGAAAGATTTGGATGTATACTATATCTTAAAGTGCCAGGTATACATGGCTAGGTATGAGTATAAGTATGGAAAATACCCAACTTTTTCAATTAGGTATGGGGATGGGGATGAAGATGTACATATCCCTCCCATCTTTGTCATCATACTCGCCAAAATACTCATCCCCACTATTGTCTATCCCTGTTTAAATTATTAAAATACTTATAGTCTATTAAGTAACCTTATATATATATATATATATATATATATATATATATATATATATATATATATATATATATATATATATATATATATATATATATATATATATATATATATATATATTCTATTTTTTATTTCTTATAATTGTTTACCTTGTCATGAAATTCATTTACATCTCCAAGATATTTTTCATCTTATCACAACATTTATCATGAAATTCTCAATTTAAATATTTCTACTTTTTTTAATATTTTTATTTATCGTATATCTTCTTTTCACATAAGAATCTTTAAGACAATATTCAATTTAAGTGTTCAATAGCATAAATCTTTTATTCACTAGGGTAATATAAAAATTTTATTTTCATGCTATTATTATTGATTTTTATCTTTTTTGAAGCACTATTTTGTTTCATTAAAGTAATTTTTGTTATCTGGCAACCATTTACTAAGTTGATATTTAAAAAGTTTTCATAGATCTATAAGGTATTTTTTTATTTTATCATACTATTAATTATACATTTGTTTTATTTTTATTTTTTATTTCATTCAATGGTATATCAAATTGTTTCTAAACCACACATTGGTTCATATTTTACAAAATTTATATTTGTTGTTCATTTTTATTATATAGAGTATACAATATAACTATTTTTATTCATATCAATATTTCCATATTTCCATATTTATTTATTCATTATTTTTATTCCATTTTTATTTGTTTATTATTTAAAAATTTTATAATATTTTCATTAATCATATTAAAATTACAAAAATAATTTCTCTGACCAGAGACCTCAAATAAAAATCCTAACTGTTAAAAGAAAAATTCATATGATTAGCACTGGTTGTCAAAATTATATGCAAAGACATAAATATCATATTTCCCATATATACAAATTTAGCTACACATTCTTTCCACATCCCAATAATCTTTATATTGATTAGATGATATATAATTTTAACTTCCCTTACACGAAGATATTGTGTCTATTAACAAATCCTCCTTTTAAAATTTTTATTTATCTACTCCTTCTAAAAATTTTATTTATCTACTGATTTGGTCTCCAAATAATAAACCTTACATCCTTAATGTCTCTCCTTTAATCTCTCCTTTAAAGTACATGGAAGAAACAAATTTCTTTTAGAAATTGAACTACTTATTAGGATAACAACTTTGGTTGTTCTAGTTTGATTATCAACTTCCCAAATAATATTGGTATAATAGGAGAGTGTCGATTATTCTCTAATTCTAGAGAGAATTCGACAAAAATAATTTTTTGAGAAAATAAGTTTTAGAAAATTAATGAAATAAAGAATAAATCTTTATAACTTATTTATAAACTTTCTATCTTGCATTTAAACTTCATATTTATAAAAATCATGCCTTACAATTTCAATTGATAATTTCAGCTATATACAACATAGATAAAATCATTACCCAACTAAATAAAAAGTCATTTAGTTGTACAAAATTTGTAAGTATTGAAATGGTTGAAATGTCAAGAAGATGATGTTGAATTGGCTAGTTAAAAAATAAGGTGACTTTTAGAAGCTTAAAACAATTTTCAATTGAATCAAATCAACCACTAAGTATGGATGCGAACACACTTAAACTGGACACTTTCAATCGATCAAAAACAGAGTTAGCTGATTGATTTCATTAAACAGATACAAACAGATACAATACTAATAGAATCAACAGGTTTAATCACAAAAACAGTTGATTGAAAAACTGGAAAAAATGCAGAAATACGAATTTGTGATTTAAGTCAGAAACAATATGAAAGATCAATCAAGATAGGTTCAAATGAGTTAGACAAACATGAGCAATGTTGTAGTCAGATCACACAAGAATGTCAAAAAGATTATTCAAATCAAAATTCCTTAAACTTTAAAGTGTAATACAAGAGAGAAGGGTTAGAGAAAAGAAAAATGCACAAGATTTTTAAACTGATTCACTCAAACCTGAGTTACATTTAGTTAGTCAAGGCAACCCGAGCCTGACTTTGCAATATTTCAAAAGATTTATAAAGTTCACAACATTACACTTTCAAAATATGCAAGAACACCACACAATGACTCTTGAATCACACAAGAATCAAACCAGTACAGCAAGACACCTCTTGTAGACCTGGAAAACCACCAAGCACAACCTAAAAGCTTGAGAAAGACCAAACCTCAGTGGTAGCACAACCTTGACTACCAAAACTACATTCTCTAAGCTTCAAACACCAAGCAAAAGGCTCCAAGAATGATCAAAGATCAATCTTCACCAGCTACACTCTGTATGATCACGAAAGAGAGAGAATTCCACTATTTCGAGATAGTTTTTGCGCTAAAAAATAGTCTACTCACCTCTCTTTTGAAAAACACAACTTTAATAGTCAAATTATTACAAAATTCAACATGTTGATTTTCAAATCAATCGGTTGATTTCACTTAAGTTAAGTGAAATTAGTCGATTACAAATTAAATCAATTGAATGAACAAGTGCCAGTTAAAACTACCGCAACAACATTTTTAATATGTTAATTCATTCAACAGATTAAAAGACACCATTTAACCTGTTGAAAAACAATAGATTAAAAGACACAACTAAGACCTTATACATCTAATTAATGCAAAATGGTCTACAACATGAATTACAATCTTCAAGTTTGTTTGCTCCATGAATAATCCAGACAAAGAGCACACATACGAGGCTTGATCAACACATGAAACATCAAATCTCCATATCTTCATCAATGTAAGCATGGTTCCAACATGTTCTAAGGCAATGACTTCAAGTACCTTTATCAAAACTTCAAGCACCAAATCATCCAGGCTATTTATGCAATATATATATATATATATATATATATATATATATATATATATATATATATATATATATATATATATATATAAAGCACAAAAAATAAATGAAAAGAAAAGTGACTTAATTGTTTATAATTTGTGTTAAATATGTTATTGGTCCTTTCACTTTTAATAAAAATTGAAATTAGCCATTTTTTGAAATTTTGACCCAATTTAGTCCCCTAACTTAACAAAATTTTATTAAGTTTAGTTGACGTTTTAATCGCATTTCGTAACAAAACTTAAGTTGTTTACACTGTTTGATACATTTTCGTTTTAATGTTAACTGAAAAATGTGTTAGAAACGTCAAATAAACTTAACAAAATTTATTTAAAAGGACTAAATTGTTCAAAATTTCAAAGAACTTATTTCAATTTTCACTTACTTAACGCACTAAAAATGTATTCTATCCCTATAATTTCAACACTAAACATAAAATAACGTAGAGAGTATCATATAAACATATGAAGAGAAGAGACGTAGAATAGAGGAAAAAGTTATCTCAAGGTTTGTTTTTCATAATCTATTTATATAGACGTAGTTTCTATAGACATTATTATTTTTATCATTATTTATGTTTATTATTATTATTTTATCATTTTTCATAATCTATTTATATAAAATGGTAAAATAATAATAATAAATATAAGCGATGAAGATAAAAGAAATAATAATGTTTATAATAGAGTTAACACAAATAAAATTATATATATATATATATATATATATATATATTTATATTGAGGAGAATTTTTAAATAATAACTAATTTTAAAGACAAAAAATAATTGGTTAACTATAGTGACTAATTTAGATATTAATTTACAAATTAAAAATATTAGTCTCTAAAATAGTCATTATTATGAATGAAAACTTTTAATTACTAATTAATTATATTATAAATTGATCATTAAAATTAATTATCAATGATTTGATTATCAAAGTGTCTAAATTAGTCATTAATATATTAATTAGTGATTAATTTAGATACTAATTTATTTGGCAGCTAAAATTATGATAGCTAAAGATAATTGTTGATAATTTATTTATACAGCATAATTATTTACTTAATATGCGTGCATTTATAAATATTTAATAATGTATTTGTGGAATATGTGTATCACTAAATTTTATAATATTAATTAAGTTCTTTTTTGTCTCATGTTATGGATATTTTTGTATCATTTAAGGACTCTTTTGTTTTTGCAGGTTATGTTGCATTTGTCACACATGGTAAGTTAAATATTTCTTCATTTTTAATTTATTTAATCAATTATGCTAGCTGATTTCTTTCATGCAAAAAGTTATTTATTAGACCAGTTCATGTTTTACCTTTTGACCAAACTTTTTGGACAGGATTTGTCAATAGAATAAAAAATATCAAACGATCACTGTCGGACTATCGTGATGGAGAATTAATAGGGCAAGATATTCTACCAATATTCATAGCAGTTAGGTATTTATTTGGACTCTCACTTTTGCTAGTGTTATTCGTCTATAAATGGCGAAGAAGACATTTTTCACTGTATGAAAACATTGAAAATTTTTTGTTGGACAA
This sequence comes from Vigna unguiculata, assembly GCF_037176805.1. Classification (NCBI taxonomy): domain Eukaryota; kingdom Viridiplantae; phylum Streptophyta; class Magnoliopsida; order Fabales; family Fabaceae; genus Vigna; species Vigna unguiculata. Next base: position 29,093,696 of record NC_140799.1, on the reverse strand, counting down.
CAATATAAATCCCATTAGATATGAGTATAAAGAAGTGAAGAAAATGACTAAAGGTTTCAAAGTAAAGTTAGGTGAAGGAGGTTTTGGTTCAGTATATAAAGGAAAGCTTCGAAGTGGGTTAGACGTAGCAGTGAAGATGTTGAACAAATCTAAAGATAGTGGAGAAGACTTTGTTAATGAAGTAGCTACTATTGGAAGAATACATCATGTGAATGTAGTTGGTCTTATTGGATATTATGTTGAAGGAAAAAAGCGTGGTCTAATTTATGAATACATGCCTAATGGATCGTTGGATAAATACATTTTTTCTAAAAAAGGAAGTGCTCCTTTGAGACATGAGAAGATATATGAAATATCCCTTGGAATTGCTCATGGGATTGCATATCTTCATCAAGGTTGTGATGTGCAGATTTTACATTTTGATATCAAGCCTCATAATATTCTTCTAGATAATAACTTTACTCCAAAGGTTTCAGATTTTGGACTTGCAAGGTTGTATCCTACAAAAGATGGATCCATTATTTTAACTGCAATAAGAGGAACATTGGGGTACATGGCTCCAGAGTTATTTTACAAAAATATAGGTGGAGTTTCTTATAAAGCTGATGTTTATAGTTTTGGAATGCTTTTGATGGAAATGGCGAGTAGAAGAAAAAACTCAAATCCTCATGCAGAATATTCAAGTCAATATTATTTTCCCTTTTGGATCCATGATCAATTTAAAGAAGACAAAGATATTGACATGGAAGGTGTTTTAGAAATGGATAAGATTTTGATGAAAAAAATGTTTATAGTTGCACTTTGGTGTATACAATTCAAACCAAGTGATCGTCCATCAATGAATAAGGTTGTAGAGATGCTTGAAGGAAAAGTTGAAAGTCTTGCCATTCCTCCAAAACCCTCCTTTTATCCTCATGAAATGTTAGAAAATGATGGTACAATCAACTCTCCGAAAACATCATGGAGTGATTCAAATAGTTGTTGCGTGAATGTTGACATAAAAATTCCTAATCACTCATCTTTGGACTAACTCATTTGGTACGAGTTAAGTATTAGTATGTAAAAGTTTGTAATTTAAAATTGTGGCTCATGGATTATATATTAATTATACTCAGACTCTTATATGACTTTTTAATGGCGTGTCTAAATTAATTATGTGTTATCTTTTTTCAGATTTCGCTTATACTCTTAGTGTTAGAAATTTAAATTATTCTTTTATGTTTTTTTATAAGATTTAAATTAGTTTTTCTTTAATAATTTATAATTAATCTTATGAATAATTTAAATATATTGACTATTAAAAGATATATTAATACAACACTTACTTTTAAAAATATTTATTACATGTAGTAAAAGTTACTTTATCCAAAAGAAAACTCATCGTTCATTATTTGGAGATGTGGTGCATGGCGGAAATGGACGAGGCAAGATGTAAGAGGAAAGGCGAAAAGAGAATGCTAAGTGTGATGTGCTATGCAACAGAGGGAGAAAACTTGAAATTATTTGAGAAAAAAAGAATAAGAGGAATTTGGACAATGAGCCTTCATGGAATATTGATTTGATTTGAGATAATGTGATCTAGGACACTATTAGCTCAAAGGTGTAATAACAAAGGAAAGTATACTATGTTCTTAAAATGTAGTGATGAAATTTGAAACTAACCCTAGATATATTCACTAGGTCAGGTGTGAAATTGAAGGCTTATGCATCACAAGAATGTAAAGGCATAATATATATATATATATATATATATATATATATATATATATATATATATATATATATATATATATATATATTGATAAAATTATTTTTTTATCATTATTAAGTATTCATCTTCTATTATGTACTAATCCTGTATGAACAATATTAAGTTGATATGCGAGAGAAAACCTGATTGATAAGAACTTTGTAACTTGAAAGAGGAGGCCTGGATGTATATTGATCTTTTGTATTTTTGAAGGAGAGGGATTTAATAACCATTCATATGAATGAAGAGGGCTTCAATCCGAAAGATTTTCTTTTTGATGGATTGATGGCAACATATGTTGTGATTGTTATACAAGATGCATATAATTTTGTTGACTTGTGAATGATGAATATATAAAAATGTTTTTTTCAATTTTCTTGCTACTCAATGTGTCAAAAATTACCGTTACAATTAGGGTGTCAAAAACCCAATATGCATGAATACTTGAATGTCTGATAAAAAAAACTGGTTGTGTCTTGTCTTTTGATTTTTCTATGCATGTCTAAGTCAATTGTTTTATTCACAATCATTAAACTCATATTTATTCTCAATGTTTCATGAAAGTGACGAATGTCACACATCTCGTGGTCTAATATTTGAGATGATTATACACTTGACTTTTTCTTTCGCAAAATTTGTGCATGCTTACTTGAATTCATAGATGAGTGATAAGTAGGAGATGTTTGGAAGGGTTTTGAGGAGACTAGGATAACCATGTGGGCATGTTGTTCCTCACACATTCCTAAAAGGACATGTAATTTGTGAAAGAGGTGTTTGGGAAAAGTTGTATGAGGATATGGATTTGTGAATTTTAGGTGAGAAATTAATGTGAAACCCGTAAAGCTGCCCCAATTTTGGTCTATAAAGAAGAATTTGAATGAACAATCGGCTTTGTTTCAAAAGATATGGATTTATGAACATTAGGGCGTAAAATTCATGTGAGACTCACAAAGTTATTCTAGTTTTGATGTATGGAAAAGAACTTGAATGAACAAGGGGTATTGTTTGAAAAAAGGTAGCGGATATGGAAGGGATTAGTTGAAAAGGATTGACAAAGAGGATTTTCCTAATTGGTTTAGTTTTCTTTCACTTGCTTTTGTCTAGATAACAATAAGTTCCCCTCTTTCAAAGACATTAGTTTTCTTTCATTCTTTTTTCCTTTTGCATTTTTTTTTTGCTTTTTATTTCATTCATTCATTTTAATGACCGCATTGTTAAGCATGTCGCCTTATCATTTTTGCAATCTTAGTTCTTCTAACTCATACAATTGCAATTTTCTTTTCTCACCAGCTGACTTTAAATCATATTTCATGGCCTTCAAGGCCCACAATTCCTTGTGCTCGAGTTCTACTAATAAATGACAAAACCTTACCATGGACTGTTAGCACTCCTATTTTGCCTAATTTTCCTTTCTAAAAATGTCATTTTAGTTTAAATAAATATTAGTTTGTTTTGAATTAACTAGTTTTTGTTAATTGCTTAGGAAAATTTAGATTTCATAAAAATGTGATAAAAATATTAGCTTTAATAGTGTTTGTTTCATTTAGTTTGTCCTTCTTAACCATAAGCCTAGTTTTCACACTCGTCCACAAAGCCCAACTTTTTGTTGACCCCTAAATCTATTTTCCACATTGTCCCCTAAGCCTAGTTTCCACTCTAGGCCTTAAGCTTAGTTTCAAATTGGCCCATTAAATCCAATTTCGTATTGTCTCAAGAGGCTAGTGATAATGTTCATTTTACCTCTTTTTGTGTGTTTATTGTCATGAATAAATAAACTCTTTCCTAGTTTTTATCTTATTATATCCTCAAGTTTAGTGTGTTTTGTTTTGTTTTATGTTTTAGTTGTTTTATGTTTGTTTTGCCTCTAATCTCTCTTTTAAGTGTGTTAAATAAGTTAATGGGAAACGTTTGTGGTGGAGGAAAACAAACAAGAACTCAAGGGAGCATGATTCGACAATAAAATATTGATTTTGAAGCAAATACTTGCATCGTGTGCCATTGGAATCACGCCAAGTGCTACAAATACACAATGCTATCAAACTGCCCAAAGGTTGAGCGGTGGAAAAATGAAGTTGAGCGCCACAAGGCTGAGCGATGGCAAACTAGGACTGAGCGCCACAAGGCTGAGCGGTGAAAGTGAGGCTGAACGCCATTCAATTCGTAAAACCTGGTGCTGAGCGTTGGAAACAAGGCTGACATGTCAAAAAATGGGATTTTAATCTTGTTTCTCACAAAGGTTTAGACCATTCCTCATTTTGCACGATAGAGAAACACGTTGGGGTGCTTGGAGAGCCTCTTGGAGGTTGCTAGAAGTGTTGGGAAGCTCTCCCACTCCTCCTTGGGTCTTCTCCTCCATTCATGATGGTTTTCCCCCCTTTTAGGGTTGGAGAGGAAGATGAGTTGCGATTGGGAGATGGAGACGTGAATGAAAGGTGTAATTGGAGCATGGAGTGGCTGGCAAGAACCTTAGGAGAGGGCTTGCATCTTCTCTTTGGTTTCCATTTCTTCCCTATCTCTTCTATTTGTAAACCTTAAGTTCTCCACCACAGATAGCTAAACCTATGTGTTGAGATTAATGTAATAAATTGAATCTTGTGTATTTTGTGATGTTAATCCATATGCTTTTCCATGTCTATGTTAGTATTTGATTTCCATGCTTAATGTTTGCTTTAGTTTAGCCACCCATGCATGATTTGTGGTTCTTGAGGTGTTGCAAAATGTCTTTTAAACTTATATATGTTGGCATAAGAATGCATCATGCACATATTATTCCTCAAATTCAAAAAGGAAAATAGAAATCATAACTTGTGTTAACATCATCATGCATTCTCAATCGGTCAAAAAGAAAGAAATCATTGCTACTTTTCGGATCAAAATTCTCTTTATTCCTCAAATTCATAAAGAAAAAAAAATCATAATATGTGTTAACACCATCATGCATTCTCAATCGGCCAGAAAGAAAAAAAAAATCATTTCTACCTTTTAGATTGAAATTCTCGTTATTTATGTGAATGGTTATCGAATCCTTCCTTTGGAAAAATGAAAAAAATCTATTCTAATGATTCTTTGGGTTGATGGTCATCTTCATTAATATGAATAACTTATATACAAGTCTAAAATTCTTTAAAAAAATTTGATTTTTTTTTATGTTTCATTTACATTGAGGCCCGTGGGAATGATTATCAATTTCTTTACACCAAGATCCTCTCCGATGGAATGGTCACTGATTTCCTTTTTTGAGTGTTATTACCACCACTTAATCATGTATACATTTTGAATACTAATAAAGAAAAAGTTCTTGCTAGTTTATCTATCCATAAATATTATAGATTTATTTAGTTAAGTTCTTAAAAGCATTTCTATACTTGTAGTTTACATACGGGGTAGGGAGGACATCTCCAACCACCGCATATGCCTAAGAATGAAGGGCTGAATATACTCCAACCCAAGAAACATGACAGGGGCAACAACGAAAGAGAAACCTTAATATGTTTGAACTAGAGAAATACACATTACTAAGTAATACTAGAAGTAGGAGAAGAAACCTCGGCCTGACATCACTAAGACATGTTAAGCAGTGGGAGAGGAAACCTCACACTGACATCACTAAGACATACTAAGAAGTGGGAGAGGAAACCTCAGTCTTACGCGAAGCGGATAGAAGGCAAGGAAATGACAATCCTAGAGGAAAGCATAATCTCTCCACTAAAAGTACTGGAAAAGTTGGTTGATAGTACAGATCCTTGCTAGCAAATTAAAAGATGAGAACGAGGTTTAAGATAATAAAAGTTGATTAGGGGAATACCAAAGCCAATGGTCGTCACAAACCCTAGGCCCATGAAGTTAGGCCTATACAGGTAGTATAAAAGGCACTATTCACGAGGTAAAATGATTATTCATTACTATTATTGTTTTATCTATATTGTCTAAAATCTAACTTGGGTGTCAGAGTGGCTTTGCAGGCTCCCTGCCGAGACTACCCCTGTTGAAAGGAGATACTTCAAAAGTAAAGCATACAGTGGAAGAAAGTGAAGATTAGTTGACACGTGTGATATCAAAACCCCTTGACTCCAACATACTTTGTGTTTTCTTGGGTATATATCTATCTGGTAGGAACATTTGGTGCCCACTATGGGGCTGAGTCAAATCGGTACACATGGTGTCTACAAGGAATATGGCAAGTAATGGTCTAGAAGTACAAGCAACAAAGAACATGCAAGCATTGTGAAGAGCACTCAAATGGCAATCATGTTAGCCATACAACGAGAGTTAGTTGAGTTACGAGTAGAGAATGCTAGAATCAAGCAGAGGCTCGAAAGTAATGAAGAAGAAGGAGATGGCGATCAACAACGCCCAAGCAAAACCCATGTTACTTCCCCATTCACGCATGTGGAAATAGTGGGAGAAAGGGCACATAACACCTATCCTCCAGGGGAAGGAACAATAAACATATTGGCACCACGACGAGGTGCACACAAATACCCATTCGTTGATGGCATAATGAAAACACCATTGCCTCGAGGCTAGAAGTCTCTGACCATGGACATGTATGATGGCGCCACCGACATAGACGAGCACATACATGTATACCTGACCCAGATCGCTCTCTACACCTTTGATGATACTATGTTTTGCAAAGTATTTCTTACATCCCTCAAAGGTGCAACCTTCAATTGGTTCACTCGTCTTGCCCCATTCTCCATTGATTATTTTGATACCTTGTCAGACCAGTTCAGAGCACAATTTGCCACGTCAAAGCCACATGACCTCACTTCCTTGGCGTTCATCAACATATGCTAGGAGGACGGATAATCTTTGAGAAAGTTTATGGAGTGCTTTAGAAAGCTAGCCCTTAGCATTGATAACTTAAGTCTAGAGATAGCTCTGCACCAGATGATTAACACATTAAGAAGCGGACCCTTTGTTGATAGCTTGTGTAAGAGACTAGCAACTAACATGGTTGATTTAAGGCAAAGGGCGACAAAATACATGCGAATGGAGGAGTTAAAAGACTTCAAGAGCAGTATCAAAGCAGAAGACAACATCCCAACTAAAAACATGAGAAAGCAGGAATAAGCAAGGCACTCCCTAGGCCTCTGCCTCCCTCCGCTCCTTGAGCACAATGATTTAATAAATACACCCCCTTAAATGCTCATAAATTGCGAGTATTGGAAGAATCCATGCATGCTGCCCTAATCAATATGCCTAGGAGGGCAAATACACCTCCAAACGTAGATATTACATGACAATGTCGGTACTACGACAATTACAAACACGCCATTGAGGAATGCATTATGCCAGAGGACAAGCTAGAAGAGCTCGTACAAGTCGAACATCTCTAGCACTTTATCGCTCGAGGAAATGAAAACTGGTAGGGCAAAATAGGGGAGTAAGAAGCAAGACACAGAGAGAACCGAAGTTGGAAAGCTTTAGACTCGTCATAATCACAACGTAAGGATATAAGAAACCAACATATGGGATTGAGTCGGACACCTCAAGAAAAGATTGGGAGAAAAAGATTGTCAGGTATACCATGGTGGTAGATGAATTGTTCCCGAGAGGATTTTCCATTTCATTGCTCAAGTGTGTCAACGTAGAGTATGTTGATTATGTCATGTGAGAACTACAGTAGGGTATAAGCGAATATCAGTCGGGAGAAGGACAATGGCAACTAAGATCTTAAGGACAAGCTATTACTGGCCAACTATGAGCACAGACATAGCAACGTATATGAAGAGATGTTTACCTTGCTAGAAGCATGGTAATATAGCACACCAAAAGCATGAAGAACTACACAGCGTGTCATCCCCATGGCCATTCATGAAATGGGGGATGGATATAGTAGGGCCATTCACCCTAGGAAAGGGGCATGTAAACTTTTTGTTGGTGGCAATAGATTACTTTACAAAGTGGATTGAAGCTAAGCCGCTCACATCAATCACAACACAATAGATACAAAAATTTGTTTGGAAAACATATGTGTTGCTTCAGCATTCCTCACACCATCATCACTGATAACAACATGCAATTCACAAACAAGGGACTCATGGATTTCCACCAAGGCTTGCATATTAGACATGTAACAAGGTTACTAGAACACCCACAGGGAAATGGTCAGGTTGAAGTCACGAACAAAGTCATTTTCAAAGAATTGAAAACAAGACTAGAGGAAGCAAAAAGGTTTGTGGCCTGAGGAGGTACTGGAAGAGTTGTGGGTGTATCGTTATACTCCTCGATCAACCACCAAATAGACCCTCTAACACCTCACATATGGAACCAATGTCGTGATTCTAGTAGAGATAGGGGAACCTTCTCTACGACTACTGAATTACAATGAAGTCAACAACGATCACTGCTTGACAGTTAACTTAGACATTGTGCAAGAACACATGGAGAAGGCAAGAATCCAAGATGCAACAACCAAACAAAGAATATCACGAAGATGCAACTCTAAGGTCAAACCAAGGAAGTTCCACCAGGTGACGCAAGGTGAACAGGAGGAAAATTTCCTGCAAATTGGTAAGGCCCTTTCCGAGTGCTTGCAGATGTTGGAAAGGGAGCATACAAGTTAGAATATCTATCAGGAGAAACAATCCTCAAGACTTGGAACACAACTCATTTAAAGTTTTATTACAGCTAAACTTTGTAAATAAAGGGTACTCTTTCCTACTCCGGTCTTTTTCTCTAAAGAGGGTTTTGGCTGGAAAGGCTTTAATGAAGCCCAAAATCAATAAAATCACTTTGATACATTATTGCATGCTTATTTTAAGATTTATGCCCCTACCTCCCTGGCCCAAGTAGGTTCCTCTTGAAAAACCCTATTAACTAAGGTCGACTCAAAGCCTTTTCTGAGACCTTTTTTTCTCACGCAAGTCCCTGTTGATAAAACTTATCAACCAAGGTCGACTCAAGGCCTCTTCTGAGACCTTTTTTCTCACTTAAGTCCCTATTGATAAAACTTATCAACTAAGGTCGACTCAAGGCCTCTTAAAGGACCCTTTTTCTCATGCAAGTCCCTGTTGATAAAACTTATCAACTAAGGTCGACTCAAGGCCTCTTGTGAGACCTTTCTTCTCATGCAAGTCCATGTTGATCAAACTCATCAGCTAAGGTCGACTCAAGACCTCTTGCGAGACCTTTTTTCTCATACAATTCCTGTCGACCAAACCTATCAACTAAGGTCAACCCAAGGCCTCTCTCGAGACCTTTTCTCACACAAGGAAGCCTTTCTAGATCAAGCTTATCAGCTAAGGTCGACCCAAAGCCTCGACCGATACCTTTCCCAAACAAAACCAATCACACTCATTACACAACTTGCACTTAACCAAAACCAATCACTAATAACCCACATTACTATGATCGCTACAAAAAGGATAAACCTATCAACACCAAAAATCAACTCCCAATATTAAAAGTCATACAACCAACAAAATGAGACAAAAACAAACTTGCTAAACAGAGAAGAATTCCAATTTGAGTAACAATAACAACTTGACTTTCTTCTTTGCACATACTATGAAAACACGAAGTGACCATTCCGACCAATATGCTTTGTTTGAGGCCTAGAAACGTCACTGGTAGCATATGCTACCAACAAACACTTAATCACATATCATAAAATACGTTTACAACAATCACCGAAAACCCGAGATGTTAGTATAATAGGGCATATTGAACAAGTAGGTGTTGTAGCTAAATACCACTAGCATTGATAATTGTTATAAATATTATACCATACACAGTGCATGCGAATTCATTAGATGTTGGGGAACACCTGGGAGGAAACACCTTCGGCCATCGAGTATATCTTAGATCAAGAAACCAAGAATACTTCTTCTAAAAAAGTGACATATCAATAAAAAAAATCAAAATCAAATAATTCAACCCTCCAAGCTGGAATAAGAATTAAGAGTCATAACATGCATATCCCATAGTCAAAACAACATAAAGGGTAGAAATCAGTACACGTCGCCTACCATCTAAACCCATTCATGTACAAAAGCATCCCAAAAAGTACATAGAACATCTGGCACAAAGGCCTACAAAATAAGTGGGAAAGCAAAAGACATCCACTAGCATAACACAAATGCTAGTCCCTCCTGTCAGCCTTGTCTACATTACCCCCCTCATGAGCTTCCCCATAGGGAGTACAAGGAGTATCCTCGGCTTGTTCAAGAAGGGAGGGTATGTCCTTAAGTCGAACTAGAGACTTCTAATATACATCCTTACCCACATCAAAATGTTCATAATCAATAGGAACATTAAAAAGAATAACGACCTTCTTGAAACCCAACTCGTGTTCTTCAACCATCCTCTCTTGTAATCCCTAGACCTCTTTATCCAGTTCAACATTAGTAACCTTCAGCTCCTCCACTTCACGTTTGGCTGCAACCACCTCTTTAAGGGTATTCTTCCCCTTTTCCTCAACTTCCAAGCAGCAATTCCTCCAAGACTTCTTGTCGCTATAAGCTTGGCAGAGCTTCTTCTACAAATCACTTACTTCAAACACCACGTTTTCTTTCTCAACCTTCAATGACGATACCTCTGCCTGAAGCTCCTTCACATGACTCGATTTTCTAACTCATAACCTATATGCCTTCCAATCACCAAAGCCCAAGACTGATACTCAGCAAAAGCTTTCATCAAAGATGGCAAAAGAGAGTTAGTAATAAGGTTGGCCTCTTGCTGGGAGATGGTGATACTCATGCCATCATAGATTTGCATCCCAGGCCTCATTAAGCGTATGTAAGCACTATCTTCAGATATTTGACTGCATTTAGGAGAGGAATGTCGAGATGAGCTCCCAACAGTGCCATTCCCTCCAATGCCACCAATGCCATAGGGGGTGGAGGCCGAGGAGTTCTCCCACCAATGCCATTCCCTTCAACAGCACTAAGACTAGACCCTCAAGTGTATCTCTACCCTTCTTACGAGCATTCACCTTCTCACAAAGCAACTAGAAACGACTTTTCTGACTAGCACCAACACCCTCATGAGAAGCCATCACAACTGACAAAAGCAAATACAAAGTAAGATAAGTTAACATATAGTGCAATATAAGAAGATTTGACACATACCCAACATGTCCTCGCAAGGACAAGGAGAATTCAATATGGCCACAATACGCTTAGTAGGAAGTCGTCGAGGGAGGGAGTCTAGCAAATTTGGAACCTCGCAGTCATTGACAAACATCATAGTGCATGGGATTACACGTCTAGTAGAAAGGAAATTTTTAGAACATCACCATAAAAAAAGTAGGGTCGGCCAAGAAGATTTACCACCACTCTAAAGAAGGTATCTTTTAACCTTTAAAGGAAGTAGAATAAGGGGATAGCAGACCTATCATAGGCTATCCAAAAAAATATAACCATCTCATGGGCTTAGTGGGCCAGGTACTGTAATAATGCAAAAATACTAGAAGAGACAAATTCAAGCCTAAGACTCTACACAATAGCTTGAAAGCCTACAAAGCGGCCTAAGCATTGAGGTGGAGTTGGGATGGAGCCACGTTTAAGATATGCAACACCTCGACAGTAAACTCATCAAAAGGCAATCTAACGTGCAAACTTATAAACAACACAAAATACATGAAAAATAACTCATCAGAATACCCCTCTCGCCCATCACAAGTGTTATCTACACAACCAACCCGGTCCAATGGACGAGGATGACTAATACTTAGAAAAATACTCACACACACCCTTATCAACCCACTCATATCCTGAGCGTGAAGGAAGATCTTGTAATCCCTCCTCATCATATGAGGATGCTCCTACACGATCCAAATAGACCTTAGCAGCTGACTTATCAGAGAAAGAGGATGAAGACTACATGTCTATGCCATAAAATCAACGTCTTAACTCCAAATGGGGTCACCAAGGGTCCCATGAAGTCAACGAAGGAGGCCCCCAAGCCAAATGGCTCCACATCCGTCAGATCAAAAAGATCCAAAGGTCAGCAATGATTGTAAGACCCGCAAAATTTAATTAATTAAATAAATAAATAAATAAATAATAAATGCGGGTAATGGGAGCCTTTATGACATTAAATATTAATTGTTGTGACGTGAAGTAGTACTAGCTTAAATGGTTGAAAGTAATTGATTGTTATGAAGGACTTGAGTTTGAATCCTATGTATGCCATTTGTGCGTTATTTAATTGATAATTACTTTAATAATAAAGTGCGTGATCATGATGAGTGATAATATAATCCTAAAATTATAGGAATTATCACGAAACATGAATTGGTTGAATGGTTGTGCATTTACTTGACATTTGCATGGTTATAACTTCAAACCTTGGTAGCCATAAACTGAGCTTTTTTTGTCAAAATTCTTTTCGTCATGAATGTGAAAAGCCATAAACCCTAGCTGACAAAGGAGAAGCCAAGAGGGGTTGGAAAAACAACCACCAATAAGTCTGGAATGGTAATTAAGGTCATGTTAATGCCAATTTTCGTTTTAGGATCATTAAGTTCAATTAAAACATGATTACGGTGAGAGATAGAGTTTTGGAGTTCATCATTGGTGTGCACTGTGAGGAGAGAAAATTTAGAGTGTGAACTGTGCTAACTGAGTGAGAAGGAGAGCTGAAGCGGGGAAGCACTAGAGGCCATTTTTATCAAGGAAGAAGCCAAGAACCTTCAAGTTTTAGCAAAGAAATTCAGGTTAGGGGAGTTGGACTCCGTAAATTTAATTATTGTTATTGGTTGCATGATATATGATAAATGAACTACTTAAGTTTTGTTAATTCTGTTTAAATTCGTGTTTCTGGAAATTTTCCAGAAACCGCTTAGCGGGCCTTGAAAGCCGTCAGACGACTTATCCCTATTCTCTACAATTTTTGGGTTCCAGCGAGGAACTGCCTAGCGGCATGAACTAGCCGCCAAGCGATGCATGTGTTCAACCCAATTTCTGGGTTTTTGGTATGAATCGCTTGGCGGTGAAGAACACCCGTTAGGCACCGTAAGCGATTTTGGCTCAACTTAGGTTTTCTATGCATTCTGGATTGTTTTTTATCGATGAAAAGGGCGTTTTAATCATGTATTGATGAAAGGGAAGGGATTAATTGTGAAATTATGAGGTGATACGAGGGAATTGTATTATTATGGTATGTACTTGTATTAAGGTTTGGAAATTGGGGTTTTGATGTCATGAGGTTAATTAATAGTTGAACTTCACTGGAAAAAGGTTATGGAATGGGGTTTAGGTTGTATAATTGATTAACGGTAAGTGGAATAAATTGAAGAGAGTGTAAATTAGACAGAGAAATGAAATAGGTGCTGAGTTCGATGGATTGCAAGTGCAAGAAGTTGTTGGAAATCCCTAGAATCTTATGCACTGCCTGACGTCACTTGAACGGTCGCTAAGCGACAGGTGTTGGTCAGTGGATGGTGCAATTGAATTCACAACAAGAAGGAAATTTAATGTAAGGAAAGTTTGGGGTATGAAAAAGTAGAGTTGGTATATGATGGCTATGGGTTGGGAAGCATAAGAAATACATGAGGTGATATTAGAGAGAATTATCAAATCTGAGTTGATTTGAAAAGATTAGTATATGTTGAAAGTCAACGAGGGTCAATTAAACCAGAGTTTTGCTCTATGGTGAGACGGAATACCACCTAGGAGTTAGGGTCGTGAGGTAGGGTTGCCTAAGATGAACATGAGTGAAAATTCTAAGCTAAAGTATAATTGTTGTGCTACTTGTAATTGAGTGGAGATGGCTATAATGATTGGAATAGTGAGGAGTTTAAGGTACTAAGAGTCGATTTTGGCATTCTATGGAGGTGCAAGGTTGATCTTTAGTAAAGGTAATTATAGGACCATTGCTAACAAGCTAAGAGGTGTGGAATTAAAGACTGTAAAATGAGATGTAAGTAACTTAGTGCAAGATACTGGGTGTTCTGAGGCTTGAATTAAGGATACAATTTGTGTTGTTTTCCAAAAATCAGTACTGTGAGAGGTCAGATCAACTAGAAGGCTCGAGCCCATTTAAGTCTCTCAACCTCTTCAACTTCGTCGTATAATACTAGGCCTATGAAACTACCAAGATTACAACATTCCGCTTATCAAGATAAAGAATTCCTTTTTCTTCAAAAAGCTACATAAAATAACATGCATTGAAATGAGCAGCATCATCATGCAACACCACGAGTACATCAAGAGTCTCGACTATGTAGTCTTAACTCCGGGGGACTAGTGTACATACTAGGTAAGGAGGACATCTCCAACCACTGCATATGCCTCAAACCGAAGGGCTGAATATACTCCAACCCAAGAAACATCATAGGGGCAACACCAAAGAGAAACCTTAATATGTCTGAACTAAAGAAACACATTACTAAGTAATACTAGAAGTTGGAGAGGAAAACTCGGCTTGACATCACTAAGACATGCTAAGAAGTGGGAGAGGAAACCTCAGATTGACATGACTAAGACATGCTAAGAAGTGGGATAGGAAACCTCGGCTTGACATTACTAACCTAGGCTAAGAAGTGGGACAAGAAACCTTAACCTTACGCGAAGCGGATGGAAGGCAAGGAAATGACAACCTTAGAGGAAATCAAAATCTCTCCACTAAAAGTACTTAAGAAGTTGGTTGACAGTACATATCCTCGTTGGAAAATAAAAGATAAGAAAGAGGTTTAAGATAATAAAATTTGATTAGGGAAATACCAAAGCCAATGGTCGTCACAAACCCTAGGCCCATACAAGTAGTATAAAAGGCATTGTTCACGAGGTAAAATGATTATTCATTACTATTACTATTTTATCTATATTGTCTAAAATCTAACTTAGGCGTCGGAGTGGCTTTGTTGGCTCTCTACCGAGACTACCCCCGTTGAAAGGAGATACTTCGAAAGTAAAGCATACAGTAGAAGAAAGTAAAGATTAGTTGACACGTGTGATATCAAAACCCCTTGACTCCAACATATTTTGTGTTTTCTTGGGTATATATTTATCTTATAGGAACATGCAGTATCCTTAGACACTCTCTCTCAGCCTTAAGGTGTTGAAAAAAATATAGGTTAAATTAGGTCTTTATTTTTTTTTGGAAAATTTTCATAAGTTTCTTTATTATAATATATCTTGATTTGGTTTCTATTTTAGAAAATTTTATGCAATTAGGTCTGATAAGCAATTTTTTATAATACATAACATTTTCTGAAACATTTATTAAAATTTTATTAAGAGACCTCTTTATTTATTTATTTATTTATATATATATATATATATATATATATATATATATTTAAAGACCTCATTTATTTAATTTTAGAGAATGAAGTTTAAGTTAAATATATTTGAAACAACTCATTTTCATTTCTTATAAATTTTGTCTATAAAATTTTAAAACTTTTTACACCTTTTTTAAATTTTTGGATTCATAGTCTATTTTCTTCAGGATCAAATTACAAGAGAAAGGATCAAACATACTACAAGAAAATTCTCAATTACAAATCAATTTTAGAAACTAAAAATTAGACACTATAGTGACAAATTTAGATATCAATTTAGAAAACTAAAAATTATTGGTTACTAAAATAGTCACTATTATAAATAAATAAAAAATCATAATTGGTCACTAAATTGATCACTAATTAATTAGAGATCAATTTAGACACTAAGTCATTTTGGTAGCTAAAACCTAGGTAGGTAAATTTTAGTGACCAATTTCCTTTTGTAGCTAAAACAATGGTAGCTAATTTTAAAGACCAATTTAGTTACCAATTATAATTTTTATTCATAATAGTAACTATTTTAATAACCAATAATTTTTAGTTTTGTAAATTAGTGTCTAAATTGGTTACTATAATTACTAATTATTATCGGTCACTATTTTAAAGTTTTCTTGTAGTAACAATACGTCAATTATAATCTTATTTAGGTAACACTAGTGTAGAAATTCCTTTTTACCCCGCCTTATAATTGGTTCCCCAAGAACCGAAGCATATAATGGCGCAGTGGCATTTTTGATATTCCAACCAAGTTTTATGCTTCGGTTCACCTAACACCCGAAGCCAAAGAGAACTATAGGCCTCGGTTCGCCCAAAATCGGTGCCAAAGAGCACTATATGCCTTAGTCCAACAAGACCCGAAGTCAAAAAGGGACTGCATTTTGAAAAAGTCAACTAGTCGTTAGGTGTTTGGCCTCGGTCCAGCAAAACTCGGTGCCAAAAAGGGTGTATGGCTTCGGTTCCTTGAACAACCGAAGTCACAGGGTTTATTTAGGGTTCCAATTTCGCAAACCCCCTTATTTTTCCCCACGCCTCTGCAACTTTCGTCTCTCTCTCTCTCTCTCTCTCTCTCTCTCTCTCTTCGTTGCTGCCACCATAGCATTCGACCACCTTCAACCACTTCCAACCACTATAACCACGCGAAGGCGAAGGTGAAGGCGAAGGTGAACCCTCTCCGTGCAGCACCACCATCGCGTCACTCTTTCGTGTCTCTCCCTACCACCATCGCTGTCACCACCCTCCTCCGTCGCTGCCATCACAATCCTCCGGCCACCGTCGCGGCGTCACCTCCGCTAGTGCTGCACCTCTATTTCGTGCACGGCTCTCCTTCTCAGTATTTCCAGCAAGTGTCGTACCGCGGTTCCTCCAAGGTAAGTTTCTAACTCGTTTTTGTTTCATTTTCCATTTTTTTCTATATTAATTTTCAATTTCGATTATTACAAGTATTGATTTTCATTGGAATTGAAATTGTGTGGATTGTTTGTACATACTATGAGTTAGCCTTAGTTTCCCGTTTGAGATTCAATACGAAAATTATGTATTGTCCTCGAGTTTTCATTTTGAAAAAACTACATTGTTTTTAAATTAGATATAAGGTGATACAATACTAATAACTTAAATGTATAGAATCTTGAATTATTCGATTGGACAGTTTAAGAAGATTAATCACTTTCTAGTAATTTATTAGTGCATATATATATATATATATTTTAAAATACATATCTTAAAATTTATGAATATTTGTCAATTGTGTTTTGTATTGATCTTCGGGTGCATATTTGATTGTGGTTTATAGTCACTTTCATTTCGTGTATCCTGAAGGCCAATGCGAAATGCTGGCAAAATTTCGTGAAATTTAAGATATGTTTTAAAATTAATATGTACCAATAAAATAAAGAAAGTGAATCTTCTTAAATGGGATAGGGTCACACCTTGATTACGACGTGAGCATTGATTCAAAGATTACTGAAATTGTTCATGCAATTTCAGTATGGATCGAGATTGGATTAATTTACCACGTATCAGTGCTGAGTATGAGAATGGAGTAGAAGAATTTATAAAATTTGCGCAACATTATGAGGGGAGAATTGATGATGAGGTGAAGTTCAGATGTCCTTATGTCAACTGTTTGAATGGAAGAAAATTGAATGCAACTCAAGTTAGGGAACATCTTATTTGTAATGGTTTCCTTAGAAGTTATACAATATGGACATGGCACGGCGAATTAATACACATTCCAACTGTTTCTTGAACTGAATATCTTACCGATTCCTCCATGAAAGAGCGACGGGAAGAGTGATGTGAAGAGCGAGTAGAAGAAGACAATATGGAGGACATGATACGGGATGTTGGCGCAGAAGCTTTTGTACAAGCGCATGTGTATGAGACGATGTCTACTGATGCGGAAACTCCATTATATGTTGGTTCAACTAAGTTCATGCGATTATCAGCGGTTTTAAGACTTATGAATTTGAAAGCGACTAATGGTTGGACAGATAAAAGCTTCACATAATTGCTCGTGCTCTTGAATGAAATGCTTCAAGAAGGAAATACTCTACCCACTCGAAACTCTGACGCCAAGAAAATTCTTTGTCCGATGGGTATAGAGTATAAAAGGATACACACATGTTCTAATGATTGCATATTATACATAACAGAATTTGAAGATTTGAAAAAATGTCCAAAGTATGGGTCATCACGGTACAAGCAAAAAAGAAACAGTGAAGATAATGGTCAAATAGAGGAGGAAGGATCTGCTTTGAAAGTAGTCTGGTATCTTCCAATCGTGCCCAGACTTAAGCGTTTGTTTGCAAATCCTAAAGATGCTAAAAACCTTAGATGGCATGCAACTGAGAGAAGATGTGACGGACTCCTTCGTCATCTAGTTGATTCAATGCAATGGAAGAATGTAGAAATATTTGTTTTGGCTTAGCTACCGATGGAATGAATCCATTTGGTAATTTAAGTACAGACCACAGTTGTTGGGCCGTTATATTATTCATTACAACTTATCTCCTGGACTTTACATGAAGAGAAAATACATGATGTTGTCTATGATGATATCTGGTCCAAAACAGCCTGGAAATGACATAGATGTATATCTCAATCCTCTAGTTGAAGTCTTGAAGTTGTTATGGGTTGATGGTGTTGAAGTATTTGATGTTGTTGCTTCTGAAACTTTCATGATGCATGCAATGTTATTTTGCACCATTAATGACTTTCCAGCATATGGTAATTTGTTAGGGTACAATGTCAAGGCTCATAAAGCATGTTCGATATGTGAAGAAAACACAACATCTCATTAGTTGAAAAACAGAAGGAAGACCGTATATCTACGCCATCGAAGATTTTTACAAGCTAATCATCCTTATTGAAGGTTAAAGAAAGCATTCAATGGACATCAAGAGAATGACAAAGCACCAACTCCATTAACTAGCATTCAAATTCATGAAAAAGTTAATAAAGTACATCATGTATTTGGTAAAAAGTCTAAGAAGTCATCTACATAGAGCCCTTGGAAGAAAAAATCAATATTCTTTGACCTTCCATATTGGTCGAAGTTAGAAGTTAGGCATTCCATAGATGTCATGCATGTAGAGAAGAATGTGTGTAATAGCTTGATTGGTGCACTACTTAATATTCAGGGAAAGACAAAAGATGGAGTAAATGCTTGTTTGGATTTGGTTGAAATGAAGATCCGAGAAGACTTGGCACCAAGGGAGGTTGGTAGGCGTACTTATTTGCCCCCTGCATACGTCCAGACAAGAGAAGACAAGTTTTTGCTTATGTTTAAAGAGTGTCAAGGTACCTCAAGGATACTCTTCAAATATTCAGAGTTTAGTGTCCATGCAAGACTTGAAGCTTTTTGGCCTAAAGTCTCACGATTGCCACATCTTAATGCAACAATTGTTACCTGTAGCTATTCGTGGAATTTTACCCAAAAATGTTAGACAAACTATAACGCGTTTGTGTTCATTCTTCTCTTCAATTTGTAGCAAAGTCATTGATCCTTTAAAGTTAGATGAACCTCAATATCAATCTTATGAATATGACATGTCATATAAAAATATCCTAACTTATTCCCTATATCATAGTTCAATTGTTGCACATAACATGTTGTTAGGGAGATCAACGACTAAAGCAAAATGTCTTGTATGGTGTTCTCTCCAGGTTTGATATTTCTATCCATATCTTTATAATTGTTTGCTTGATTTTCTTCCTTAATTAATTGTAACGTTGTTGATATAATGTAGTGTAATAGACAAACCAGCTCATATGAGTGCGATTACTATATAATGCAATGGATGACAACCATTGTGCGTGCTCGTATTACAACAAATTGGGCAACAGTAATATATATTTGAATTAAAACGAATACTTTGCAATATTTCCTTTTTATATACTAACTTAACTTAATCTATTATTTTGTAGACATTCAAGAGTCCTGCCGCAATTCCCGCAAAGTCCATAAATTTTGGTAGGATAGCATGTGCCAAATATATAATTGAAATCTACAATAGTATTGATTAGGACATGTATCTGGATTGTAAATGATTTGTAATTGTCTTTTAAATGAATTTGAATTGTGGATGTGTTATAAAATATTTTGTTCTGGTCTGTGCTGGGTGCTGAACAAAATTTACAGGTTTAAATGTGGGAATAACACCAAAACAGAAACTGCATTAAAATAAACACCATATTAGGCCTCGGTTCTTACCAGAATCGAGGCAAAAAGCCAACATATGGCCTTGGGTCAAACCGAAACCGAGGCCAAAAGGTGATCAAATGTTTTTAAAAATTAAAAATAAATTGCACATATGGCTTTGGTTAGGCGTGAACCGAAATAGAAAGTTGGGCTCTATGGCCTTGAGTGCCTCCGAACCGAGGCAGAAGGGTGATCTATGGCTTCGGTTCACAACCGAGGCCAAAAGCGATCCTCTTTTAGCCTCGCCCCAATATACTTCGGTCCGGAAACTGATGCAGAATATTAAAAACAACCGCTGCCGAAGCCCCTTCCTACACTGTTGTAAGTTTTTGGTATATATTTTTTTTTTCTTTCGTAAGTATAATTTTTATATTTTATTTATCTTAATCAACTACCAAATAAGAACTTTTCCGTGTCAACAACAAAAAAAGATGTTTATTTTATAAATTAAAATTTTGGAAAATTTTTGGAAGTATTTAGAGATTTTTCCACTTTAAAAGTCGTCTTTAGCCGTAGGAGTTGTTCTTGCCATATAAGATATCTCTACATATGAGAAGAAAATAACCTACATACGTGAGAATTGTTATTGTATATGAATTATGTATGAAGTTGATATTTTATAGTTTTTGCATATTTTGTTGGAGGGACAAACTAGTTAGATCTCTTGATGAGAAGTATGAGCGAAATAAAAAAGATAAAGTTTGAAAATCAAGACATATAATTACCGGAAAAAAAACTTTAAGAAAAAAAAACTTTTTTTTCATATCAAAATGAAAATTTGTGCGGAAACGAAACAATAATTGTGACATCCTATTTAATATAATATAATATAAAAAGAGCACACAGAGAAGTATATTAGTATCAACCATTACAATCATTCATAATAAATTGAAAGGAAAAACTAAGGCTTAAACAGATGCCATAAAAGATGAGTCGAAATGGAACAATTGTCCAAAAGATTCCTCATAGAGCAAAGAGTTGAAAAAATAACAGTACATGAACTGTATTCCCAACACAAGGAAAATTAACAGGACCAAGCCTAGACAACTACATCTCCATCACCTGAACAACCACCAGGAGATTCCATATCTGCTCACACCAATTAATTGGTGATCATTACAAAAGGAAAAGCCAAACATAGAATAGACAACAAACAAAAGGGTAAGTTAGAGTAAAATATTTTTCAACTTGTTATTGAGCAAGTAAATATTAAATTAGGTTGTAAACATACAAAACAGTAGGCACTCAAACCATGTGACAACAAACAGGAGGTTCAAGTGGGCTGACTTGAACCCCTTACTCACCTATGTTAGGCCCATTACTTAAAATAGAAAAATAGGTCTTACAATAATAGACTATGTTAAAAACATATTCAATTATGTTGTAATAGATGTCAATTGTGATGAAAATATGATGAATTATAATTTGATATAATAATTATTTGTTAATATATAATAAATCATAATTGATTATGTTTAACAGAATCAATTATGAAGTTAATATTTTATTAATATTTATGTTTTATTTACTATAACAGAATAAATAATTAATATAATATAGTTTGTTTCTCGAGATTTTGGTTTGATACTTGTTTAATCTCATTTTTATGAATTAAATCAACTCCGCATGGATTCTTTGTCCATTGGATTAGTAAACAATTGTTTTTCACTTTTGAATGTGTTGATTTAAGATTCTACAATTAAAATAAAATTCATATGTAAACAACTTATATCGTGGATCAATTTCAGAAATATACTCAACTTACTGAATTCTCTTTTAATTTAAATTTTAATTAGGAATTCATGTATTAATTTCTTTTTGATGAATCATATTTTTGTGTTTTTACATAAATATGAAATGGTGTATGAAGATTAGTAAAATATATTAAGAAGATTAGGATGGATTGAAATGGAATTGCCTGAGAAACCGGAATATAAAGTGCAAATGTAAATTGTATGAAACTAAATAGTGAAGGTGATCAAATTGTAACAGTTATCACTAGATTTGCTATTTTTCATATTGACAGCTTACTCAAAATATTTAAATCCTAACCACAATTTGTTACTTTTTTTAAGACTAGACATGGATTAAATTTTTAAAAATCTAATACAGATCCAATCTAGATCTAGTAATATATATTTGGATTAGATTCTCGATCTAAATCTATTTATTTTACAAAACTAATTTTTACTTTTTTAAATTCAGATCTAAATATCTGTATCAAAATTCAAATTTATTTCTCGATCCACATCTATATCTGTATTATTATACAAAGAGATGCCTTGTTTTGATATACACATTTTTTCTAATTTGAGCATTTAAGTATTTTTTAAATTAAAATAATTATTTTATCATTTTTAAATATGAAATGGTGTATGAAGATTAATAAAATATATTACGAAGATTAAGATGAATTTAAATGGAATTTTCTAACAAACGGGAAATAAAGTGCAAGAATGTAAATTGTATGAAGGTGACCTAAATTGTAACAATTATCACTAGATTTGCTATTTTTCATATTTACAGTTACTCAAAGTATTTAAATCGTAATAAATTGTGGTTACAATTTAAATACTATTTTTTTAAAACTAAAGTAAATATTTATAATTTAAAATTATGTTCAAAAAAGAATAAAATTACATATAATAAAATTGTAAAAGTTATTAAAATTTACTTTTATTGTTTTTGGTTATCATAAGAAAAACCTGAACACACATGTTCACTAGTATTTTCTAATGAAAATTAATTTTTTTATAAATCTAATTTTAATTTTAAACCTATGTTTTTAAAAATAAAATAACTATTTCATCTGATATATAAATATATAAAAAAAATTAAATAATATATAAAATATTAAAATATATAATAATATTATATGTTAATAATATTAAAGACCAAAATAATATATTATATAAATTTTTAACATAAAAAGACTAAAACCATATAAATAAATGTCCATATAATATCTACAAGAATAAAATTTAGAAAAAAAAAAGTGAATTCACACTTTGCACGTAAGTCTCTAGTCTATAACATTAACTTTCCAAAACTCCGAGCAGCTGTCTTTGTTGACTATTATACCATCCAAATGAGAAAGGCCACGATAAAAGCTGGAAAACATGTCGTATAGTATTCATTTACAAGGACAAGAGGAAGTGTTGCTTTCTGTTGAATATTGTTACGCCAACAAATTTCCATAGCAGGGAAATGAATTATTTCAGAATAATTTTACAGAAACATCCTCAATTACCTGCAAGGAATCGAAATTATATTTACTGATTCGTTAAAGTGTAAACAGCTTTAAAAAATCAGATTCACATGAATTAAAATAAACAACAAACAAATGGAATCTATAACACAAAACAGATAAGTAAAGAGGAAATTTACCTATCATATATTATCAGACATCATAAATATATCTACATTTAGTGTTGGCAAATAGGGATGGACACAAAATCTGTCTTGGCCAATCTGATCTAATTGCATTACGTGTCAAAGCATTGGAAATTGCGGCTAAACTTCTCATAGTGGTTAAATTTCAACTGGTTGCTACGGGGCACCTCAAGTGGGTATTTGGAGAATGGCGATACCATTGTGCCACCATACCATATCACCATTTCAGAATTCAATTCTCACATATATCATTATCAACATGATTAATTAATGTCTTAATTTGGGTAGATGAGGATAATTATAACTACCACTTTATTGTTTTCGTTACTGCCACTCTCTTTAAGAATATCTAAGAATGAAAAGAAAGATAATTTGAATCTATCTATTTATTCATTGGAATTGGACATAAATAGTCAAGTCGTCTCACTACATTCAACTTACTAGTGAAAACTAATTATTTAATTATTGAAAATCAATTAACTTAATTTGAGGAGAACGATTCTAAACCTAATCACAAGATATCAATTAGATTAATTATAGGAAAATAATTCCTATTGTATCACACCTTCGGAGTCGAAGTAAGAGATTCAAAGACACTTAGACTAGTTCCAAAATCATTAAAAGGACCATCTCAATATGTTTTGTAAGTTGATGCTACACAGGATTTCTAGATAGATAAATGACACTAACATTATGGCACTACATCAAAGTAGCTTGAGCGGGAGGAGAATAAAGTTCTAAGAGAAGATTGCAGAGCCAACATGTTTGAGAAACAACATTGACAAAACCTCTATATTCAGCCTGTGCATTTGAACTAGAGAGTATGTTAACGCTTTGAAAACCAAGAGATGGGATTGTCACTAAGAAAACACACAATAACCAGATGTGAAGCGTCTAGTTTTAGGACATCCACCATGATGCCCTGATTATTATGTAAATAATTATTATTTGACAAAAGATGAAATAAAAGTTTCTTTTGTACAATAAGATTTTCCTTGAGAGAACACTAATAATAACATAACTTCATATCCATACATACATATATATATATATGTATATACATATATGTATATATGTATATATGTATATATGTATATATGTATATACATATATATATATATGTATATATATGTATATACATATATACATATATACACACATATATATATATATATATGTATATATGTATATATGTATATATGTATATATGTATATATGTATATATGTATATATGTAGATATATATATATATATACATATATACATATATACATATATACATATATACATATATATATATATATATATATATATATATATAGTTTACATCTCTATAATTGATCATGAAATATTGCAAAAATATGTATTTTGTATAGTATTAAGAGTTCTACATCAAAATAAAAGATAATCTATATTTTTAATATCTCTTAAAGATATTAATATAAATTATCTATGAGTCATTTTTCAGAAGATCCCCCAATTTCCCGAAGCTTTCACTCAGCAGGTTCCTCTTCTACTCGTACCATATATACATATGAAAGAAAAATATTAAAGGGGTAAGGTCTTTATAAAACTTAAATATTAATCTTAATAAACTCAACAAACAATATAGACATTGGGAGCCTAGAATTTGACTTACAACCACAAGACTGAAGTTCATATTATCAGATATATGGATCCATATTCCACTTTTGATGAGCCACTATGAACATCAAAAACTATTTTGAGAAGTGACTAGGTAGTTTAGTATTTCTCATAAAAATATTGGTATAATCACAATTATTTATTTCTCAAGAATATAGCCATTTATAGGATAAAAGAGATATATACTTACTACCTAACCTTGGCGATGTTGAGCAGGTATCAGATAGTCCCAAGTTTGGCCTATGAATATCCTTGTTCAGGGCATTATTCTAAACTATCCAAATACTCGCCTACTTGATAAAACTTCCTTGGACCCCACCATTGTCCTTGCCTTTCATCCCGTCGTGTACTATCTAACATTGGTTTTATCTAACTTATTGAAACCAGACTTAAGATTCTTTCTTAACTGACATACTCTTGGACATATTGAAAGATTATAAAATGTGATGACTATCAAGTTATGTCATTCTTGACTATATATACATATATATATATATATATATATATATATATATACACACACACACACACCATGCACAGAGAATATAAAATAACAATAAAAGATATAGGTAACTTTCTTTTATTCAAGCTCACTGAATAAAATAATATTTACTTTTACTTTATTTTTATATTTGATAAAGCAAAATAAGAATCAAAGCAAGAACTTTAAATAATTAACTATATACGAATGAAAATGTTATAAAATAAAATAAATTATAAATTGATATAAGGACATGTGCAAAACTGAAGATAAATGAAGTGAAATTAATGAATAGAACCAGTACGTAACTAGAGAGAAATTACTAAAATAAATAAATAATATCAATGTATAATTAGGGATAAATTAAATTAGATAAATAAACAAGACCCATGCAACTAGAGATAAATGGAATGAAATGAATAAATACGACCATACGTAAGTGGAGATAAATTACTAAAAAAAGTAAATAAGACTGGTGCATAACTCGATATAAATTAAATAAAATAAATAAAGAATATCAGTGCATAACTGAAGATAAATGAAATAAAATAAATAAATATGATTGATGAATTATTGAAAATAAATTAAATAAAATAAATAAGTCAGATCAATACAGATCTGGAGATAAATAAAATAAAATAAATAAATAGGACCAGTGCATTACTAGAGATAAATTTTATAAATAAACAGGACCAGTACATAATTACAGATAAATTAAATAAATAAACAGGACCAGTGCATAATTGGAGATAATTTAAATAAATAAACAAGACCAACGAATAACTATAGGTAAATTAAATTAAATTAAATGATTAGATAGGATCGTTGCTTAATTGGATATAGTTTAAATAATATAAACATAAATATATAAAGAGGATAACAATTGAATGGAAGCAACTAAAATAATATATATTTTGAAATAAATAAAAGATAAATATAATACACATGAATTTATCAAGATTAAAATAGAAAGAGCTTAACCTCACTCCTTTCTTACCTTATTAGTTGTAGGTACACACTAGCAATACTTCTAGAAGACTAAGATCTCTTTCAAATCTTTTGCTCCAACTTTCTCTCTCTTTTTCTTTCTCTTTCTCTCCCTCTTTCCTTCTTTCTTTCTCATGTAACTTACCTTTCCCTTCACTCTTCCTACATTTTCTCTTTCACTCCATCCTTTTATAAGCAACCATGTGCACACTTGTTTCAAATCATGATAACATATAATTAATGCAAAGATTCTATTCATCAATGAAGATATAAGCCTTATCCCTTTCTTTGTTTCTTACTAACTTACTTTTCCTTCTTTGTTTTACACCTTCCCAATAGAGGGCACATGCAACACATTACTCAAGGCTAGAGTCTTCCCATATGTGAGTTTTAAAAGAACCTTTCCTTTCCCTAGGACATGAGTTGTCCTGGAGTCACCAATATACATGTGTTCTTCTCCATCCCCTACACTGGTATGGGAGGTAAAAGCAATTATGTTTGCACAAATGTCCTAGTAGCACCAGACTCTACCACCCACTTACTCACATTGGTCATCAAATTTACTTGTGAAACGATCGCAACTATAGTATCTTCCCCTTAGGCTGTATTTGCCCTAGGATGATTGTCGTATCTTGCTCTACGCCTGCACTGAAGCGCATGATGGTCAGGCTTCCCACATACGAAGCAATTTCCCTTTTTCTTAAAGGTGGGGTTAGATCCTTTGGGACGGGAATTTCGGTAATTACTTTTCTTTTATTTCATCAAGTTTATTCTCGTACCTTTTTGGAGTAGATTTTTCTTCTACAATGCTAGCTTTTGCAAATAATGCTTTGGCCCTTATAATAGCACATTCCTGCTGCTTGGTATCTTTGACTATGATGTGTGTAATGAGCTCTTGAAGCGACATCTTCTTGTGCTTGTGTTTTAGTTGTTGTTTATAGTCAGTCCAAGATAACGGTAGTTTCTTGATCAGGAGTTCTGAAACGAACTCATTAGGAAGGATTATGTTCTCTACTTTGATATCTTCAAGCAGCTTGTCGTATTCATTGATTTGGATCTTAATGTCCTTATCTTCAATCATCTCCTAGCGATAGTAGTTTCCTATGATGAATCTTTGTTTGACTACGTCTTCAGTAGTATATTTGAGGATCAATTAATCCCAAAATTCTTTCGCTTCCTTGTATGAACAGTACACATCGAACATGTCATTAGACAATGCATTAAGTAAAGTATGTCGACATACCTTGTTTGAAATTGTGTGTTTGAGGGAGGAGTATAGTGCTCTATTTATAGATGATGAATGGAGACATAGATGGGCCAAAATCCATGGCTTACAAAAGAAAAATGTAAAACAAACCCAACGTTAAAAAACTGCATTCGAGAAAGAAGAAAGAAAATCACTCAAATTGTGCAACAACTTTTGCAATATTAAATGCATAATGTATATATATATATATATATATATATATATATATATATATATAAAAGGTATATCAATAAAGTACAACAATATATTCCTCCATATAACATATCACATATATCTCTCCTATATCTTATATTTCCAAAAGCTCTAAAAATTCCAACAATATATATATATATATATATATATATATATATATATATATATATATATATATATATATATATATATATATATCGGGGACGAGACGAATATGTACATCCGGATATCTAATTGAAAAAGTTGGAATTCTCTATACTCATACCCATACCAGTTAAAGCAGGGATTTTTCATTAAAACGGAGATGGATTCAGACAATATTCACGAAGCGGGTTTATTTACTATCCCTAGTCTTTACAAGAATTAAATGAATATGGTAACATTTTATATTATATTAAAAAAATGTTTTAGTTTAAAATAACGTAAAAAAAATCTCATTAATTAACTAATATGTCATTTAAATATTCAACATGTTGAAATAAGCATTGAATGAATTAATTTGTTAACGCACGTCAAACAAAATTATACAAGTTGAATTGAGATCACTCAATAAATAACACTCAATTGTTTGTATGAAGATGAGTCCATTTTTGTAGTATTAAAAACAAAAGTTGAAAATAAATGTGCTATAGAAAACTAGTATTGGGCGAAGATTTTATTAGAACTTTTATGAAGTTTTTTTTATGCTTTCAAATAAAGTGTAATTATGGATATTCTGGACTTTTGGATAATTACAATCTTATTTATGCTTTCTTATTGTGATCAGGTTTATTCTCATACCTTTTCAGAGCATGTTTTTCTTCTACAATGTTAGCTTTTGCAGATAATGCTTTGGCCCCTATAGTAGCATATTCCTCCCTATTGGTATCTTCGACTATGATGTGTGTAATCAGCTATTGAAGCGACATCTTCTTGTGTCTGTGTTTCAGCTGTTGTTTCTAGTTAGTCCAAGATGACAATAGTTTCTCAATCAGGAGTTCTGAAACGAACTCATCAGGAAGGATTATGTTCTCTTCTTTGATATCTTCAAGTAGCTTGTCATATTCGTTGATTTGGATCTTAATGTTCTCATCTTCAATCATCTCCTAGCGGTAGTAGTTTCCTATGATGAATCTTTGTTTGACTACGTCTTTAGCAGTATATTTGAGGATCAACGAATCCCAAATTTCTTTCGCTTCCTCGTATGTATAGTACACATCGAACAGGTCATTAGACAATGCATTAAGTATAGTATGTCGACATACCTTGTTTGCATGAATCCAATCTTCAACTTGTTTTGAAGGGATATTGGAGTTGGGTTTTGAGGGTGTGAGAGCAGTAGCAACTCCATACATTTCTAAAAGGGTAGACACACGTTCTTGCCAGCGCTGGAAGTTCTGTCTAGAGAATACCTCAATTTTTGACACATCCGGAAAAAGGTTTCACAAAGATTGTCTGAGCTTCGGAAACAACATTTGGATTCTACATAGAGGATGTGTTGTTGTTATTGTTGTCAGCCATAAGTCCTTAAGATTGTTGTAGTAGCTGACAAAATCACAAACCAAAAAAACTTCTCGAGGCGTGTAGATTCACTACCCTTAAGGACTTATTTGCGGTGTATTGCGCAAGCCCCCCAAGATACAATTGGAACTTCTCCGAGGATATCAAAACTAGCAAGATAACTCTTAAAACAAAGTAAATAAATAAACCCAAGATAAAAGAAAAGATATATGAGAGAAAAGAGAACGAGAGAAAATGAATGAGTATGGAACTATGTGTTTGAGGCAGGAGTATAGTGCTCTATTTATAGATGGTGGATGGGGACATAAATGGACCAAAATCTATGGCCTACAAATGAAAAATCTAAAACAAACGCAACATTAAAAAACTGCATTCGAAAAAGAGGGAAGAAAATCACTCAAATTATGCAACAACTTTTGCAATATACACACTATATATATATAACATATAATATATATATATATATATATATATATATATATATATATATATATATATATATATGTACATGTATATGTATATGTATGGGGGCATAGATGGGCCAAAATCTATGGCCTACAAAAGAAAAATTTAAAACAAACCTAACGTTAAAAACCTACATTCGAGAAAGAAGGAAGAAAATCACTCAAATTATGCAATATACATGATATATATATATATATATATATATAAAATATATGAGAGATATATGTGATATGTTATTCAAAGAAATATATTGTTGTATAAGAACGAGGATGAGACAGATATGTACTTCCCGATATTCAATTAAAAAAGTTGAGGATTCTCTATACTCATATCTATACCAGTCAAAGCATGAAATCTCCGTTAAAACGAGAACGAGTTTGGATAATATCCACAAAGCGAGTTTATTTACTATCCCTGGTCTTTACAATAATTAAATGAATATGGTAACATTTTATATCATATTAAAAAATGTTTTAGTTTAAAATAACGTAAAAAAAATCTCATTAATTAACTAATATGTCATTTAAATATTCAACATGTTGAAATAAGCATTGAATGAATTAATTTGTTAACGCACGTCAAACAAAATTATACAAGTTGAATCGAGATCACTCAATAAATAACACTCAATTGTTTGTATGAAGATGAGTCCATTTTTGTAGTATTAAAAACAAAAGTTGAAAATAAATGTGCTATAGAAAACATATTTTAGCCTATTTTTGATTCAGCTGGATGGATAATTAACTTCCGTTAAGATCAAGGCTGTAAGGTTATATTTACACAACTGCAACAAGTGGAAGCCTAAAATGAACGAATTTTGTTTTACTAGTCAATAAACTCCAATAATTTTTCTTTGTAATGTAGAAGTTGAAGCTAATCAAAATTTATTATAACATAACTGATCGTAGAAGCATAATGTGAGAAGCAATAAACAAGTTAATTAACAAGTTTATATGGATAATAATTAAACTATCAAATGTACTGATGAAGCTTAAAACTCCAATAAAACATACAGATAGCATTTGAAGGAAACCTAAAAGTGATCGACTCTGTTTTCTTCTATTTCATGAATAACCTCCAATTCAAAATTTTGACGTCTGGCTGGAACTATGGTATTTGTTGTAGAAGAACCAGAAATATGCAAAGGGGAAGGGGGTGCTACTAACTCATATCCATCCCCTTCAAGCATTTGTACCACAGTTTTCATGGAAGGACGATCCACTGGGTTCCACTGAATGCACCAAAGTCCTACAATGGCAAGTTTCTTGGCAATTTTAGTATCTCCCTCATCCTCAACGCTAATTTCCACATCTTTTCCTTCCACCAAGTTATGGATCCATTCTGGGTACAGAACTTGGAAACTGTCCTCAACTGACACATTTGTATTCTTTCTTCCTCCTACCATCTCTAACAGCAACATTCCATAGCTGTAAATGTCAGACTTGTAAGAAACATTACCAAAATTCCGAGAGAAAACTTCAGGGGCAATGTAGCCCAAAGTTCCCCTGGCTGCAGTCATCGATACCGTGCTCTGATTTTTGGGACACAACTTGGCTAGTCCAAAATCAGTGATTTTTGGGACAAAAAGGTCATCTAACAAAACATTGTAAGGATTGATGTCAAAGTGAAGAATTCTATGATCACAGCCAAGATGGAGATACTCAATTCCTCTGCCAACACCAAGAGCAATTTGTTGCAACTTCTCCCAACCAAGGAAAACATCCTTCTTGTCCGGTGGAGCCAAGAATCTCTGCAACGACCCATTTGGAAAGAAATCGTAGACGAGAGCACGGTGGAACTCATCTGCGCAGAAACCAAGCAGACGAACAATGTTAACGTGATGAATTTTCCCAATGGCTCTCACTTCATTTATGAAATCCTTCCCATCTCCCACTGTGCCTTTGAGTATCTTCACAGCAACAAGAATTTCACGGGAGAGCATTCCTTTGAATACTGCTCCATGAGCTCCTTCCACTAAACTCTCACTAAAACCATTTGTGATTCTCTTGATGTCAGCGTAAGTGAACCTGGTAGGCTTCATTGCCTTGTAATCCTCCAAAAACTTCTCTATTCGAGCCTGGTCTTCTCCTCTCTTCTCATAATAGTCATACGCATAAAGCAATGTCTTGACCAGAAGCAGCAAAAGCATCAAACCAACTAGTCCTCCTGTTGGTGAAAAAATAAGTTACCAAAAATGAATAACAGTATTTAAAGCAAGGATCAAATACAGTGGCAAGGGATCAACAAAATAGCAAAACTATAACATAATAGCCACTGTAATACTGCATACCTCCAGCAATGAGGACCGCAGTTGACGTGGGAATCCTTTTTGTTTGGCAAGCATAACATTCAGTTGCACCGTTAGTACCATTCTTCCATTTACAATTTTGACCTTGTGCTTCACAGTATCCACAGTCAGGTTTTGACCATTCCATAACCAACGTCTCATAGTACGAACCCCACCACGCGACGGAAACATCTTTCAACTTCGTGCAGGATACCAATTGGGGGTCAGTGACGTCGTTGTGGGATCCTAGTAGAAAAATTGGGCATGACAATGAGTCGCAACGGAAGAAGGAAACGTTAAACTTGCTACGAGGGCGACCACTATAATCAGGGAATAGGAATGGAGAGACGGATGCGTTGCCGAGTTTCAAGAGTTGATCGGGAAGGCAATTTTGGGGGTCATATATTTCAATTAGTGTAGATTTGTAATCAATTTTTTTGACAAACAACTGTATTGGAACAGCAGGCAACTCCAGGATGGCCTCATTTTGTTGGGTGCATAACAGACCGAACTCAGGGGGATAGTCGGTGGAGTGATTCAAGTTTTTGTTTCTGAGATAAAATGGAAATTGAATGCGAACGTGGCCACATTTATCGGCGCAATGGTTCTTGCCGGTCGCAGGATTCCCTATCAGAAACAGCAGCGTCAATAGAAGAGACAGCTTCTGAAAACTGAGCATTTGTGGTTGATTTGCAGCTTCAGAATGTCTTTCTAGTCAGCGCATGTTTAACATGGACTGGGTGCGCTGGCAGGGTGTAGCAGCAACTCCGCGTTATCTTACTGTTCAGTCAATTCAATGACTTACCGGTCGAAATTTTCCATTTAAAAAAAAGAAAGTCCAATATAAGATATAATAAGCTATTCGAATGATCCCGTTTCTCGTCCAGTAGCTTGTGTTTTAAGTGAAATTAAATAACACAAATTGTAACTACCACTTGACATTTGCAATAATTAAGAGATCAACTTTAAGGAATATATAAAATTTTGTTATACTGTTGAAGTTCAGAAAAAATAAAAAAAACAAAGAATATATATATATATATATATATATATATATATATATTCTAATTAGTTAATTAGGTTTTTTATTTAGTTAAAGTTGCAGTTTGTTTATATATGTTATAGCTTAATAAACATTGAGCAGTTGGATTGATCCAAGACGGTATAATTCGTATTTCGCAACCTATGGTTCCCTGTTTTCTTATTTTCTTATTGACTTTAAACTATTCGAAATAATTGCAGTTCGCTCTTTCTACTTTTACCAATTCAAACCACACCTCACTAAAATATCATCTTTAGTTTCTTCTTTTCTTGTTATCATGATTTTATCCTTGTAACTTTTTTTCCTCTACAATAAAAATGTAATTCTTGAATTATTCCTGGAAAACGAATTAAAATTTTGAACGGTATCTACCGGAAAACAGCGACCATGTTTTCTTTTGACAAAGATAAAAGCCCTCGCACACAATACTGGAAAGCATGGCATGCCTATTATCAGGAAGCTGACGCGAAGATAGGAGGATGTATTCCTTATCAGTGGAAATGATCATCTATGGGACTCTATTTTCAACCGTATTTCCTGCCGTATTACAAAGGATGAATTTTATTCTACATTCACTCTAACTTTGTAACATCATATTAGAAAAATAATGAAAAAGAAATAAAAGAAGGACGTTTAATTTTAAATTCCCTCCTATCAAGGCAAAAAAAAAATTTAAAAAGAAAATATTATTAATTTTCTAAAGACAACTCAAGGAGATGTACAACTATTTTAAGTATAGAGTTGTGTATTTTCTAAAACAGAAAATTTATTTTAATTAATTTTTGGTTAAATTATGTCTTTGGTCTCTCCATTCTTGTAACAAAATATCGATTTGGTTCTTTTATTTTTATTTATCTCAATTTAATCTTTATTTTCAAGATGCCATCTGAACTAATGGAGGTTGATATTTCCCAAGGGAGATTGATGTGATCCCAACAAGGCTTATAACTCGGGCCAACGCTTAGGCCCAAATCATGCTAAATGTCCAATCCATGACCCACATGCATCTCAATCCCAAAGCCCACCAAGAGGCTCAATAACAAGAGGCATACTAAAAAAGATTCAATTAGGCTTCATCCAAGATGGCCCAAACCCACATGGGCTTCTCACACTCTTCACATGGGCCAAAGAAGATGTGAAGATTTAAAGAGGTGTATCAAAAAGCAGTAGAATAACAATACGATTGACCTATTGTTTAGGCCTTGTTTTCTAGAATAATAAGTCAAACAATGTGTAGTTGAATTGATAAAATTGGGCTTGACTAAGTCCAATAGGAGATTTGGCCATGAGCTACCAAAGGTCTAAGGTGGTCTAAGTGGAAGTCAACATTCCTTCCTACACCTCATGGATCCAATCCATCCAAGGGCTAGGAATGCTTCCTCCTTTTCCAAGGCATCATCCAATGGTCATGAGCCTTGTTCATTCTCCAAGCCATCTTCCACGGCCAAGATTGAATGTCTTTCTCATCCAAGGGCTAAGAGTGCTTATGTTTATTTGCTTTCATATAAAAGCCTACATTTTAGGCTATTGTAATCACTCTTGAATTTTGCAATAGAAGCATAATGTTGAGAGTACTCCACCTCATTGCATTTGAGAGTCTCCTTTGCTAGAGGATTGAATCATCTCCTCTAGCCACCTTCCCCTAGCTTTCTCTTAAGCTAAATCTTCAAACACCTTAGTCTGAACTAATGCTTAGCAAGAGCCTTAAACACTTGCTTCCACTCCCTTCCATGGATCACGTCTACTTCATGGAGCTTTCATCCATTCTACACCAAGAGCTCCACTAGAGATTATGGGAAGGAAAGATATCTTAGACTTTGCTGGGTGGATTCTTTGGCCTGAGGTTCCACAGAAAAAAAGTTGCTTACAAGAGTTTGACCAAATTTGTGCAAGTGAAGCTTTAGCAAATAGAAGTCGGTCGAAAGTGAAAGTCAAGTCTTTAGATCAAAAGTCAATTCAAGTATCTATTGGAATGAAAATCCTTCTTTGGGATTGTATCATTGAATAATCCCATATTCATAGTGAGAGTGACAGATGTTGTAACAGTAGTGAGAGTTTGGGAAACTAAGTTCACATTTATTGTAATTGAGTAATTAATGAGTCACTAAGGTAACTAGATGTACTACATAACAATCATTTTATCAGTTAGGGAAGGAGAACACTAGGGATGAATTCTGCTCGATTTGGTAATTGCTCTAACTGAGTCTCTTGGGATTTGATTCGAGACCTTTCCCACCTCCTTTAATCAAGTCATTTTTGTTAGTGGTGTAGTAACATCATTAAGAGGTGTACGTGTTAGTTCTTAGGTTTTTTTTTAATTTTTTCTTTATATAATTTCTTTGTACTTTTTACAAATATTAAAAACTTTTTCACATGTCAAGCTAACATTGTGCCACATGACACTGATAGTATGATGTGGTAGTGGCAATACCACTTGTCACTATTATGCCTGGTGTTATTTTCTCATTCTCAACTGTGGTCCCTGAATTTTTTTTTTTTGTCTTAATTTTGTCCCAATTTTTATAGACATTGAGCAATTTTGCTCATCTCCAAATTGAAGCAAAATAATTTTTATATAAATGTTATACCCATACTTTTATTAAATTTGATATTTTTATTCAAATTGATACTTTTATTATACATTTTTAACAAAACTAACTTTATTTAAATTTGTATTTCATATTCAATTTTATTTAAAATTATTTTCGAATTTTAAATTTTTTTGTTTAAAATTGTAATATAAATTGTTTAAAATAATTTAAAAATTTTACATTTGAGTTTATATAATTATTATTTTTACACCAACTCAAACATTTGTATAGAATTTATTGAACTTTACACATTTTAAAAAAATACAATTATTTGAAATATAAATTCAAATAAAAAATATCAAAGTATAATGTAATAAAATATCAATTTGTATATCATTTAATAAAAATATTTGTATACCATTTATATAAAAATTAAATTAGGTTTTAATTTGGAGGGGGGAAAATTGCTTACTTTTTACAAAAATTTGGACTAAATTGATACAAAAATAAAGACTACAGGTAGGGATGTCAACGGGGCGGGTAGGGTACAGGTAGTAGCTCCTCCGTACCCTACCCGTTGGATAAATATTTGCCCCGTACCCGTACCCATATTCGTCGGGTATCCATTGTGCGGGTATCCGTTTATTTTTTTCATATTGTCGCAACCGAAATCGCGACGGGATGACGAACCAAAAAAATAAAATTTGATAAAAAACAGAGTTTGGAGTCGCCACCATAGTTATTATAGGAAACTATGGAAAACCATAAAAAAGAGCAAGGTCTGCAAAAAACCAAAATTTGGGTCCGGGAGTCGGTTACGCGTAGGGAAGGTATTAGCACCCTACAACGCCCGTCCTAAGACGGTACCCTTAATTAAATATGCAAAAGTTATGTGGTTTTTCGAAATATTTAATTTTTCCCAAAATTAGTAATAAAAGAATGTACAAAAAAAAACTAAAATATTTTTTTGAATTTTTGGGCCCGACGAGGATTAATCCTCGCTCCTACGTATCTCCATGTGAATGGAGAATCAGGGTTACGTAGTTCTTTTTGAAAAATCTATTTGGAAAATTATTTGAAAATGATTTAATTTGTTTTATAATTTTGAAAATCTTTTTATTTAAATTTAATATTATTTTAAAATTGGTGTCACGCGACGCGAGCGGCCAGACAGACACTTGAAATAAATTCTTTTTTCTAATATTTTATTTTTTTATTTTTTAATCATTTATAAATTTTTAATATTTTTTTGAAGCTATTTTAAAGTAGTTGTGGATGTCATTGTGACGTGAGTAACCAAATAGATATAAAGGAGTAAACAAAAAAACTATTTTTTATTTTTAGATCATTTGTATATATTTTTAGAAAAAATAAAAGTCTAAAATACCAAATAGATATAAAGGAGTAAACAAAAAAACTATTTTTTATTTTTAGATCATTTGTATATATTTTTAGAAAAAATAAAAGTCTAAAATGGGTGTAATGCAACGCGAACGGTCGGGCAGACACCAAAGAAATAGGAAAAAAACAATTTTCATGATTTAAACAAAATAATGAAAGTTAAAAAATCAAAAGAAAAAGAAACTAACAATAACGTACCTTATGCCTTTTCTTTTTTCTTGGCTCCTTTATAATATTTTTGTGTTTTTTTTTCAAGAGAGATAAAGATGAGAGGTGTCTATGTGGGTGGTAAAGAGAGGAAGAGAGAGGGTAGATAATATTTTCTTTTTTTTCCTACCTCCTTCAATATGTTGTTTTAAGAGAGATCGGGAAGGGGGTGTGTATGTGGGAGTGGTGATGGGAAAGAATTAGAGTAATGTAGCGAATTTTTTTTTGGTCATGGCAGAGTGCGTATTTATATTCACAACTTGCAATGTCAATGTAATCTCAGTCTTAATTGTAACAAACAGTATAAGGAAGGAATTGGTCATGATAGTAGCAAATTATAAGTATCAAATCGCAGCAAATCAGAGCACAAAATCAATCATCATCAATAACAAATCAGAGCACAAAATTAATCCAATTAATAATATTGATTCTTACCATTTGAATAGATATTGCTTCTCATTATTATTATATAATTAATTTCTCTATCAAGAACAAAGGTAGAAAATATTATTGGGCTCATGAAAATTAATAACAAATTGGCTCTTCCTCCTTTTTTTTTTCTTCTTTTTTTTTCTCTTTTTTCTTTTTTTTTCTTAAAGTTGATGTTTGAAAATCTTTTTTGAAGAAAATTTTGTTCACATTTTTTTTATTTTCCATTAACTAAAAAACCCTTTTTTTATTATTTTTTTATTTTTTTCGAAAATAAATTTATTCACCCGGACAAAATTGGGTGTTGACACATATCCATGGGTATCCACGGGTACCCGCGGATATTTGTAAAATTATTTTAAAAACAAATATTTAATTATAAATTCAAATAAAATAAAATAAAATACATCATTATCATAAATTTTAAATAAAGTTCAAATAAACTCAAGTTTATACAAGTCCAAATAATTGTAAAAGTAAATATAAAATGACGTTCAACACAATGAAAATTCTTTAATTAGTGCTTTGATCAACAAACTCACTTTCTCCTTTTGATTCCTGGAAAATAAACAAATTAAACAAATAATAAACCTCAATTGTCACATGCCAAGTATTCTTATTTTGATTCCATCATTTGACAACAAGCATATCATAAACGTCATTGTCTATATAAAGTTTGATGTATATGCCTAATCTCAAAGAAAGGAAAGAGGAGAATATCAAGAGGGGTAAGTTTAGCGGGTACGGGTATCCACGGGTACGAATACTATGATACCCGTACCCGCCCCATTAACATGCGGGTATCAAAAATACATGTACCCGCGGGTAGCGGGTATCTATTTTTAATATTCGTTTTCTACCCATTGCGGGTTTTATCCACGGATACCCGTGGGTATGGATTTTTTTGACATCCCTAACTACAGGAACTAAATCAATCGCGAATGAGAAAGTGACATATAATGTAACAGTGACACATGACACTTATTTAACGTTGTTACTACATCCACTAACGAAAGGACTTGATTGAAGGAGATGGAAAAAGCCTCAAATCAAATTTCAATAAACTCGATTAGAGCAATTACCAAATAAAAACAAAACCAAAAACGCTATTATATTAACGGACCAATAAAGATTAAATTGAGATAAATAA
This sequence comes from Vigna unguiculata, assembly GCF_037176805.1. Lineage (NCBI taxonomy): Eukaryota > Viridiplantae > Streptophyta > Magnoliopsida > Fabales > Fabaceae > Vigna > Vigna unguiculata. Next base: position 29,055,029 of record NC_140799.1, on the reverse strand, counting down.
AACTAAAAAGAACAAATTAATATTTTCTTACCAAAATAGAGAGAAATACATAATGTAACCTTAATTTTGTATGTAATAATATAGATTATTATTATTTTCTTATACCAGGATAAATCATATTCATTTATTAATAATTTCAACCGGTGGTACCCTTTAAGTTAATATTTAAGTGCATTCTCTCCGATTTGAGGAGCTCATGTAACAATGAGCCTCTTATCTTCTTTCATTCGCTGCGCACAATCAGTGGTTGTCTCGGTGGCCATCATTCTTGCGCTATTCCACCAAAGTTGCAGTGCCAAGCATCGCAGATCCTGTCCATCTTCTTCGTGCGGCGAAATTCGCGACATAAAGTATCCATTCCGACTGAAAGGCGACCCTGGCGGTTGCGGCCTCCCCAGCTACGAATTTGATTGCGTCAATAACAGGACACTGCTTACTCTGTTTTCGGGAAAATACTATGTCAAGGAAATCGATTACAATTGGTACAAAATCCGGCTGACTGATGCGGGTGTTGTGGAGGACACTTCTTGCTCTTTTCCTCGCAATTTCTTATCCACACGAAATTTCAGTGTGTATGATAATGATCCGCTGATTATTTGGTATCGTTATTTTCCTGCAAAAGTGATGTTTCTAAACTGTAGTAACCGAGTGAGTGATGATCCTCGATATGTGGAAGTGAAAGCCGGTGGTTGTGATTCTGGAGGCGTTATCTACGCCGTTCTGGATTCCCGTGAGGTGATTGATACGGAATTTACAGTGATGGATGTGAAGGTTGGGTGCAGATTAAAGATTGCTACCTTCGCAAACTGGACACATGACAGGAATTTTTCGTATGCTGATATCCTCAAATCTCTGGAAGAAGGGTTTTGGTTGTCTTGGTTACCACTTGTTTGCAGGGATTACTGTGGAAAGGGTATCTCTTGCAGCCTCAATCAAACCACACAACAAATTGAATGCGCAGGTTGTGAAATGTTCAACCACCCAGTCAGCAATTGCGGTGAGATATATTATTCTTCCTAATCTTACCTGTTAATTTTATCATTATTTATTTTTAAATTTCTGTATCTTATTTTTTATTTCTTTAACTTCTAATTATAATATTTAAAAATAAACTACATTTTTGTGTATTTATACGTTTCCCACGACGTCAATATTTATTTATTTATTTTCTTCTTCTTATTTTTTATGTAAATAATATTATATTTAATTTTTTTATTTTTATTTTTTAATCAAAGTTTTTTCTCTTTGTTATTTTAGGAATTCTATCACGAATTAATCAATACATTAGAGGTACGCACGCTATCCCATGGGTAATTACCAGCTTCTCAATATTTTCTCCATTATTTATTGCTTAATATTAATTTTATGCTTAATTAGAATTTTGGTTCTTTAAATATTTTTATCTATGTTTTTTTTTAAATTTATTTCATTTTAAAGATTAAATTTTGATTAAAAATTTTTAATTTTTCTTTTTTAATTTCCATCCAAATGAATTCTATATTTCACATGTTCATAGGTGCCACAAGAAAATAAGGTTTAATTACTCGTATGGTACTTACTTTAGTAGATGTATGTCAATCTGGTACTCGGTTTTAAAAAAAATGTCAATTGCATCTCAACTTTTGAGAAAGTGCTTCAATTAGGTCTCTTCCAAATGGAGATAACTAACGTCGTTAATGGTGTGCCACCTGTTAGTCTGTGATTTTTTTTATTTTTTTTTAAATTTAAATTGTTTTTTTTTTTTGAAAAAAATAATAAAAAGGTCACGTGTCAGGTCTTTGATGGGACACGTGGCATTGTCAGTGTCACGTGGCAATGCAATGCCACGTGTCAGTGTCACCATCAGATATCATTGTGTTGATTTTAATTTAGTCTCCACATATGTCTCAATGATTCAATTTAGTCCATAATTCAATTTTTTTTTAACAATTAAAATCAATTTTTTATAAAATTAAAACTAATTAAGTATAAAATTTTTACAAACATTAAGTATTTGATATTTATATTAAGATTTAGTGGTAAAAGTCATTTTATTAAGTAATTTTTAATAAAAAAAATATTAGTATAACATTCATACAAATAAAAACTTTGGTTTAAAATTAGTAAGAGACAATATTGTTGTATTTTGAAAAAAAAAATAACAAAACATGAGTACATAATAAAAATTAATTAATAAAATAATATGTTAAAATTCTGTTTTTAATTAAAAATATTAGTATTATATTTATATAAATAATAAATTTAATCTGAAATTGGAGAGAAACAATATAAATATCAGTACTTACTTTTGTAAAAATATTTATATTTAATTAATTTTAATTTTATAAAAAATGATTACCAAAATATTTTAATTCCTGAAAAAAATTAGGACAAAATTAAATTAGATACACACAAGTGGGGACTAAATAAAAATAAATAAAAAAGATGAAAATTGCAATTAAAATTATTTTTTTGAGTAATTAATATGAACTACTCGTAAATAGGAATAATTTGATTAACATGAGAGAAATTTTAAAGATTAATTTATGGGTAGTAGCTTAGAAAAAAAAATATTTTTTTTTCTTGTAAAAGTATCTCAGAGAAATACTTTTCAGCATGCTTAAGTATTTACTACATTGATATGAATTTTAAGCATTGAATCCCAAAACAAACATTAAAATAAACACTATTGTACGTTCATATATTGTAAGACTTTTTAATATATATTCCTATTTATTTGTTTTATAGAACTTGTAGTAGATATAATAAAAATATGTAAAATATATAAATAAAAGTATTGGTATATACTAAGTAATTGTACATTAACATAATTGTAAACAATAATGTAGGTTGTATACTGATAAGAGGAAACTGAAATGGTATTATAAAACTTCTAGTAATAAAAGCTTAGCAATCCTCTTATAGCACTTGATATCATAAATAATCCAACAAACTACAAAGAACTTAAAATAAAGAACGCATAACATAAACATTCTTTTGGTCAATCTTATCAGAACTTTCGTCTAGTTTCAATCACCATAATTTTAGTGTGATTGTTTCAAAATCTAGACAAAAAAATTCATTATAATCACTTTTGAATCGTGCAATCACTTAGAATGTACAAGGATGCTTGAAAACATGTAAAAGAACTACAATATTATGTACAAACCTAATTTACCCAATGCATACAAAAAATACATTCAGATAATAATAATAAAAAAAGAATGAGTATCACTTCTTACAAAAAAATATTCTAGAAGATATTACCTCTTAGCGTGGAATATTGAGGTTTCATGACTGGTATCACTTTGATAGCCAGAGAGATAAAGAGGAAGTGAAAGAAAAGATCCTGATGTATATTATACCTTAAAGTGTTTGGTATACATGGCTTATATACAAAGTTCTGAAACAAAAAATAAAAACTAACTATATTGAGAAATCGGTAAAACCCAACACCCCCTATAAGCTCAGGAGTGAAAATCAACCAGTTTGAGCTTAAATGTAATAGTTTTGAAGATGCCAGGATCAAGAGGGTTTGTAAAGACATATGTTGCTTAATGCATGGAGGTTATCAGAAGGAGCTGGAAGAGCTTGGCTTGAACCTTCTCACAGACGATGTGACAATATATTTCGATATGTTTCGTTCGTTCGTGGAAGATGGGGTTCAAAGCAATGTGACATGTTGATTGGTTGTCGTGGTAAACCACAACTAGCTCCTTGGATTTAATCCTTAACTCATCCATCATGTATTCAAGCCATTATATCTCACAAGTGAGAGTGGCAAGGGCCCTGTACTCTGCCTTTGATGAAGACCTCAAGATGGTGGACTATTTTTTCAATTTCCAGCTTACTAAAGATGACCCAAGGAAGACGTAGAACCCAATTGTGGATCGTCGTAAGTTGTGGCAAGTTATCTAGTCATAATCACATAAACCTTTTATTTGTAGGCTTGAGTTACTGGGAAAGAAGAGACCATGTCCAAGAGTTGTCTTAATGTAACGAAGCACACAGTTGGCAGTTGTGAGGTGTTCTTCTGTGGGAGCTTGAATGAATTGACTCAAAAACTCCACCGCATATCCGATGTTAGGCTTGGTCTTCATAAGATAGAGGATACGTCTTATCAGCCTTTGATATGGGATGATGTCCTTAAGAGGAGTCCCATCTTTAAACATATTTTTAGTGTCTTTGGCAATAGGGGTAGCACTAGCCTTCAGATTTCCCACATTCTTTACCTTCAAAGTGTCATCTAAGGACTGCATGATCTGCTCAATGTCAAGGAGATGATTTCTTATAAGTATAATATCATCAACGTAAACTAATAGGACAATGAAGTTAGTTTCAAATATCTTTGTAAACAAGGAATGGTCATATACAGATTGAGAAAAACCACAAGCTTTAAGGTGATATGAAAGTTTGACAAACCATTGTCTGCTAGCTTGCATCAAGCCATATAGGGACTTTCTCAATCTGTAAACCTACCTATTCTTTATACTAGTACACCCTGGTGAAAGAAGCATATAAACTTCTTCATCTAGCTCTCCATGGAGGAATGTGTTTTTCACGTCCAACTACTTCAAATGCAATTTTGTGCAGGGTAAATGGCAAGGAGAAATTTGATGGTGGTCAATTTTGCTACAGGGTAAAAAGTACAAATAATCAATGCCCTCCAGTTGAGTGTAGCCCTTGGCTACAAGCATTGCTTTGTAATGTTCCACTTCACCACCTACATTATATTTTATCTTATAGACCCATCTGCATCCTATGGGTTTCTTGCCTTGAGAAGGATTAAAAACTTCCCAAGTCTCATTTTGTTCAAGGGCTTTAATTTCCTCTATCATGGCCTTTCTCCATTCGGGAAAAACGACAACTTTATTGTAAGTGTGTGGCTTTTTATTGATGGATACAACAAGAACATATTTCATGTGTGAAGGAGAAAGTCTACTGTAATGAACACAAGAAGATAAAGGATAAATAACATTTGTGTCATTACTCTTTATGTGAAAGCTAAGTTAGCATTGTTAATCTTGTAAAAAAGTAGGAGCTCTTCTATTTCAAGTGTAACGTCTCAAAAGATCAATGATGTTTTGAATTTGAGATTCGGTTGGACATGTTTAGTTTAAGTATTATTAATGTTGTAATTGATAGGTTCAAAAAAATAATTTAAGTCAGATATTTGATACACTTTATTTTTTTGCAAAACATGATCAATTTGATTGGCATAAGGAAACAATTTTTCATAGAAAGTAACATCCCTGGAAACAAAAATCTCCCTACTCTTAATGTCCAACATAAAATATCCTTTAGTGCCATTTTGGTAACCTAAGAACATATATTTCCTAGCTCTTGTGTCGAATTTAGATCTATTCCTTTGTAAGCTAGAGGCAAAACATAGGGATCCAAAAACCTTAACATCATCAAAATTGGGTATGGTCTTATAGACTAACTCATAAAGAGTTTTTCCTTTCAAGACTTTAGTAGGCAAATGATTTATCACAAAAACATATTGCATAACAACATAGGACTAGAAAACCATGGGAATATTGCATTGAAAAATGAGACTTATACAAACTTCTAGAATATGTCTATGTTTTATTTATACAATAGAGTTTTGTTAGGGAGTTTCTATGCATCTAGTTTGATGAATTATACCAAAATCATCATAAAAGTCTTTACACATGAACTCACTTCCATTATCAGAACGTAGGACTTTAATTTTCTTGTGAAATTGAGTGTTAGCCATGATAACAAACTTAGTTAGAGAATCTTTAGTTTTAGTTTTTGTTTTCATCAGAAATATCCAACAGAACCTGTTATGATCATCCACTATAGTAAAAAAACATTTATGCCCATGTATAGAGGTGGTGCCGTAAGGCCCCCAAATGTCAACATGTATCAAGTCAAAAATATGTTCAAAATATGAACTACTATTATTAAAAGAAAGCCTAGTTTGTCTTGAGAAATGACATACATAACAAGGTTTGGTTTCACTAAACACAATGCAAGGAAAATGTTTACTGATAAGATATAAAACTTTATCTGAGGGATGCCCCAGCCTTTTGTATCATATTCCCCCATCTTGACTCTTTGAGTTGTCATTACGTGCCTCACTAATATTGGAAAAGGAGTTCACAATCTTTGCAGCTTCTGGCAATTTCAGTATGTATAACCCTTATTGGATCCTAGCTTCTCAAATCATCTTCAAAGAACACGCATCTTGGATCTGACATAAATCAAAGGAGAAAATTAGTTTCCAGTTGTGGAATTTAACAATCTTTTACAAGAAAAAAATTCTCAAAAAGTTTCATAATGCCATCATAATGTGCAAATATATGTGCTCCATTTGGTAGTTTAATACATGTGGGCCTTATCTTTCTAAAAACCATAAAATTAAAAGCATCAAAGGTAACATGGTTTGTTGAACCTGTATCTAAAATCCATGTATTGTTTCTATTCTTACCATCAGAGGATTTCTCACCAGTGGCATCAGTCACGAGATTGTTAACCTTCTATGAAATGTCACCTTTGGCTTCTTGAATCAACTTCATGATTTGATGTGCATTTGAGAAAAGATTACTTTCTTTTCTTATTTGATGATTCTGCTGTTTATTCACAGTTTCTTCCTTCTTAGTAATAGTGTTGATAACAACCTTTTCACATTGGTCTTGTACCAAGGAGGATAGTCGTGCTTAGCATAACACTCATCTACGGTGTGGTATAGTTTGTGGCAAGAACTGCATGGTTTGCCATTATTCTGATTTATGTTCTTGCCCTCTCCTTATACCTTTCAATTATCATTATTACTCTTGGAGGTTCTTTAATCCTTAGTGGTTGCAGCACTCATCAAGATCTTACTAGCTTCTATGGTATTTCCAACTAGGTGTCGTTCTTCTTGCATAACAAGAGAGAAAACACGATTTATACTCGCAATGGTTTCATCAACAAAATTTGCGTCTTCACAATACCATAAACATCATTGAGACCTTTCAGGAAACACATAATGTACTTAGATTCTTTGTGCTTGATAACCGTCTTAATGAAATCACATTCACACTTAACCTTACAGGTGTAGCCCAACATTGGTCTGAGAGATCAAGTTCCTCCCACAACGCTTTTAGATTTGTGAAGAAATTTGTGATAGATCTTTCTCCTTGTTCGGTTGAATGTAGTTCTTGAAACCAGAGATCCTAAATGGTCTCCCTTTGAAAAACGTTCGCGAGATCATCCCACACATCCTTTGCATTTTCAATGTACACGACGCTTTGAGCGATATGGGTATTCATGGTGTGTGTCAGCCATGATATCGCCATCATGTTGCATCTTTCCCAAGTGTCATGGAGGGCGGTTCCTTGTTCTGGAGTTTTGACATTGTCGTCGAGAAACTTGTGTTTGTTCTTGGAGATCATGGCACATTTCATGGCACGACTCCAAGCATGGTAATTAGCCCCATCAAGCTGAATGTTGTTGATCAATGTTACTCCTGGATTTTCACCCGATGTAAGTAGAAAGAACTTGAAGGATTCTATGATTCATCCATCGTAACGGCGTTCGTCGATGCCATCAAAAAAGCAAGAAAAGAACAAAAGTAGAACAAAGAAGGAGACTTGGCTTAGCAGAAGCAAACACTCTTGATACTATATTGAGGTTTCATGACTGTTATCGCTTTCATAGCCAAAGAGAAATGAAAAGAAAGATTTGGATGTATACTATATCTTAAAGTGCCAGGTATACATGGCTAGGTATGAGTATAAGTATGGAAAATACCCAACTTTTTCAATTAGGTATGGGGATGGGGATGAAGATGTACATATCCCTCCCATCTTTGTCATCATACTCGCCAAAATACTCATCCCCACTATTGTCTATCCCTGTTTAAATTATTAAAATACTTATAGTCTATTAAGTAACCTTATATATATATATATATATATATATATATATATATATTCTATTTTTTATTTCTTATAATTGTTTACCTTGTCATGAAATTCATTTACATCTCCAAGATATTTTTCATCTTATCACAACATTTATCATGAAATTCTCAATTTAAATATTTCTACTTTTTTTAATATTTTTATTTATCGTATATCTTCTTTTCACATAAGAATCTTTAAGACAATATTCAATTTAAGTGTTCAATAGCATAAATCTTTTATTCACTAGGGTAATATAAAAATTTTATTTTCATGCTATTATTATTGATTTTTATCTTTTTTGAAGCACTATTTTGTTTCATTAAAGTAATTTTTGTTATCTGGCAACCATTTACTAAGTTGATATTTAAAAAGTTTTCATAGATCTATAAGGTATTTTTTTATTTTATCATACTATTAATTATACATTTGTTTTATTTTTATTTTTTATTTCATTCAATGGTATATCAAATTGTTTCTAAACCACACATTGGTTCATATTTTACAAAATTTATATTTGTTGTTCATTTTTATTATATAGAGTATACAATATAACTATTTTTATTCATATCAATATTTCCATATTTCCATATTTATTTATTCATTATTTTTATTCCATTTTTATTTGTTTATTATTTAAAAATTTTATAATATTTTCATTAATCATATTAAAATTACAAAAATAATTTCTCTGACCAGAGACCTCAAATAAAAATCCTAACTGTTAAAAGAAAAATTCATATGATTAGCACTGGTTGTCAAAATTATATGCAAAGACATAAATATCATATTTCCCATATATACAAATTTAGCTACACATTCTTTCCACATCCCAATAATCTTTATATTGATTAGATGATATATAATTTTAACTTCCCTTACACGAAGATATTGTGTCTATTAACAAATCCTCCTTTTAAAATTTTTATTTATCTACTCCTTCTAAAAATTTTATTTATCTACTGATTTGGTCTCCAAATAATAAACCTTACATCCTTAATGTCTCTCCTTTAATCTCTCCTTTAAAGTACATGGAAGAAACAAATTTCTTTTAGAAATTGAACTACTTATTAGGATAACAACTTTGGTTGTTCTAGTTTGATTATCAACTTCCCAAATAATATTGGTATAATAGGAGAGTGTCGATTATTCTCTAATTCTAGAGAGAATTCGACAAAAATAATTTTTTGAGAAAATAAGTTTTAGAAAATTAATGAAATAAAGAATAAATCTTTATAACTTATTTATAAACTTTCTATCTTGCATTTAAACTTCATATTTATAAAAATCATGCCTTACAATTTCAATTGATAATTTCAGCTATATACAACATAGATAAAATCATTACCCAACTAAATAAAAAGTCATTTAGTTGTACAAAATTTGTAAGTATTGAAATGGTTGAAATGTCAAGAAGATGATGTTGAATTGGCTAGTTAAAAAATAAGGTGACTTTTAGAAGCTTAAAACAATTTTCAATTGAATCAAATCAACCACTAAGTATGGATGCGAACACACTTAAACTGGACACTTTCAATCGATCAAAAACAGAGTTAGCTGATTGATTTCATTAAACAGATACAAACAGATACAATACTAATAGAATCAACAGGTTTAATCACAAAAACAGTTGATTGAAAAACTGGAAAAAATGCAGAAATACGAATTTGTGATTTAAGTCAGAAACAATATGAAAGATCAATCAAGATAGGTTCAAATGAGTTAGACAAACATGAGCAATGTTGTAGTCAGATCACACAAGAATGTCAAAAAGATTATTCAAATCAAAATTCCTTAAACTTTAAAGTGTAATACAAGAGAGAAGGGTTAGAGAAAAGAAAAATGCACAAGATTTTTAAACTGATTCACTCAAACCTGAGTTACATTTAGTTAGTCAAGGCAACCCGAGCCTGACTTTGCAATATTTCAAAAGATTTATAAAGTTCACAACATTACACTTTCAAAATATGCAAGAACACCACACAATGACTCTTGAATCACACAAGAATCAAACCAGTACAGCAAGACACCTCTTGTAGACCTGGAAAACCACCAAGCACAACCTAAAAGCTTGAGAAAGACCAAACCTCAGTGGTAGCACAACCTTGACTACCAAAACTACATTCTCTAAGCTTCAAACACCAAGCAAAAGGCTCCAAGAATGATCAAAGATCAATCTTCACCAGCTACATTCTGTATGATCACGAAAGAGAGAGAATTCCACTATTTCGAGATAGTTTTTGCGCTAAAAAATAGTCTACTCACCTCTCTTTTGAAAAACACAACTTTAATAGTCAAATTATTACAAAATTCAACATGTTGATTTTCAAATCAATCGGTTGATTTCACTTAAGTTAAGTGAAATTAGTCGATTACAAATTAAATCAATTGAATGAACAAGTGCCAGTTAAAACTACCGCAACAACATTTTTAATATGTTAATTCATTCAACAGATTAAAAGACACCATTTAACCTGTTGAAAAACAATAGATTAAAAGACACAACTAAGACCTTATACATCTAATTAATGCAAAATGGTCTACAACATGAATTACAATCTTCAAGTTTGTTTGCTCCATGAATAATCCAGACAAAGAGCACACATACAAGGCTTGATCAACACATGAAACATCAAATCTCCATATCTTCATCAATGTAAGCATGGTTCCAACATGTTCTAAGGCAATGACTTCAAGTACCTTTATCAAAACTTCAAGCACCAAATCATCCAGGCTATTTATGCAATATATATATATATATATATATATATATATATATATATATATATATATATATATATATATATATATATATATATAAAGCACAAAAAATAAATGAAAAGAAAAGTGACTTAATTGTTTATAATTTGTGTTAAATATGTTATTGGTCCTTTCACTTTTAATAAAAATTGAAATTAGCCATTTTTTGAAATTTTGACCCAATTTAGTCCCCTAACTTAACAAAATTTTATTAAGTTTAGTTGACGTTTTAATCGCATTTCGTAACAAAACTTAAGTTGTTTACACTGTTTGATACATTTTCGTTTTAATGTTAACTGAAAAATGTGTTAGAAACGTCAAATAAACTTAACAAAATTTATTTAAAAGGACTAAATTGTTCAAAATTTCAAAGAACTTATTTCAATTTTCACTTACTTAACGCACTAAAAATGTATTCTATCCCTATAATTTCAACACTAAACATAAAATAACGTAGAGAGTATCATATAAACATATGAAGAGAAGAGACGTAGAATAGAGGAAAAAGTTATCTCAAGGTTTGTTTTTCATAATCTATTTATATAGACGTAGTTTCTATAGACATTATTATTTTTATCATTATTTATGTTTATTATTATTATTTTATCATTTTTCATAATCTATTTATATAAAATGGTAAAATAATAATAATAAATATAAGCGATGAAGATAAAAGAAATAATAATGTTTATAATAGAGTTAACACAAATAAAATTATATATATATATATATATATATATATATATATTTATATTGAGGAGAATTTTTAAATAATAACTAATTTTAAAGACAAAAAATAATTGGTTAACTATAGTGACTAATTTAGATATTAATTTACAAATTAAAAATATTAGTCTCTAAAATAGTCATTATTATGAATGAAAACTTTTAATTACTAATTAATTATATTATAAATTGATCATTAAAATTAATTATCAATGATTTGATTATCAAAGTGTCTAAATTAGTCATTAATATATTAATTAGTGATTAATTTAGATACTAATTTATTTGGCAGCTAAAATTATGATAGCTAAAGATAATTGTTGATAATTTATTTATACAGCATAATTATTTACTTAATATGCGTGCATTTATAAATATTTAATAATGTATTTGTGGAATATGTGTATCACTAAATTTTATAATATTAATTAAGTTCTTTTTTGTCTCATGTTATGGATATTTTTGTATCATTTAAGGACTCTTTTGTTTTTGCAGGTTATGTTGCATTTGTCACACATGGTAAGTTAAATATTTCTTCATTTTTAATTTATTTAATCAATTATGCTAGCTGATTTCTTTCATGCAAAAAGTTATTTATTAGACCAGTTCATGTTTTACCTTTTGACCAAACTTTTTGGACAGGATTTGTCAATAGAATAAAAAATATCAAACGATCACTGTTGGACTATCGTGATGGAGAATTAATAGGGCAAGATATTCTACCAATATTCATAGCAGTTAGGTATTTATTTGGACTCTCACTTTTGCTAGTGTTATTCGTCTATAAATGGCGAAGAAGACATTTTTCACTGTATGAAAACATTGAAAATTTTTTGTTGGACAACAATATAAATCCCATTAGATATGAGTATAAAGAAGTGAAGAAAATGACTAAAGGTTTCAAAGTAAAGTTAGGTGAAGGAGGTTTTGGTTCAGTATATAAAGGAAAGCTTCGAAGTGGGTTAGACGTAGCAGTGAAGATGTTGAACAAATCTAAAGATAGTGGAGAAGACTTTGTTAATGAAGTAGCTACTATTGGAAGAATACATCATGTGAATGTAGTTGGTCTTATTGGATATTATGTTGAAGGAAAAAAGCGTGGTCTAATTTATGAATACATGCCTAATGGATCGTTGGATAAATACATTTTTTCTAAAGAAGGAAGTGCTCCTTTGAGACATGAGAAGATATATGAAATATCCCTTGGAATTGCTCATGGGATTGCATATCTTCATCAAGGTTGTGATGTGCAGATTTTACATTTTGATATCAAGCCTCATAATATTCTTCTAGATAATAACTTTACTCCAAAGGTTTCAGATTTTGGACTTGCAAGGTTGTATCCTACAAAAGATGGATCCATTATTTTAACTGCAATAAGAGGAACATTGGGGTACATGGCTCCAGAGTTATTTTACAAAAATATAGGTGGAGTTTCTTATAAAGCTGATGTTTATAGTTTTGGAATGCTTTTGATGGAAATGGCGAGTAGAAGAAAAAACTCAAATCCTCATGCAGAATATTCAAGTCAATATTATTTTCCCTTTTGGATCCATGATCAATTTAAAGAAGACAAAGATATTGACATGGAAGGTGTTTTAGAAATGGATAAGATTTTGATGAAAAAAATGTTTATAGTTGCACTTTGGTGTATACAATTCAAACCAAGTGATCGTCCATCAATGAATAAGGTTGTAGAGATGCTTGAAGGAAAAGTTGAAAGTCTTGCCATTCCTCCAAAACCCTCCTTTTATCCTCATGAAATGTTAGAAAATGATGGTACAATCAACTCTCCGAAAACATCATGGAGTGATTCAAATAGTTGTTGCGTGAATGTTGACATAAAAATTCCTAATCACTCATCTTTGGACTAACTCATTTGGTACGAGTTAAGTATTAGTATGTAAAAGTTTGTAATTTAAAATTGTGGCTCATGGATTATATATTAATTATACTCAGACTCTTATATGACTTTTTAATGGCGTGTCTAAATTAATTATGTGTTATCTTTTTTCAGATTTCGCTTATACTCTTAGTGTTAGAAATTTAAATTATTCTTTTATGTTTTTTTATAAGATTTAAATTAGTTTTTCTTTAATAATTTATAATTAATCTTATGAATAATTTAAATATATTGACTATTAAAAGATATATTAATACAACACTTACTTTTAAAAATATTTATTACATGTAGTAAAAGTTACTTTATCCAAAAGAAAACTCATCGTTCATTATTTGGAGATGTGGTGCATGGCGGAAATGGACGAGGCAAGATGTAAGAGGAAAGGCGAAAAGAGAATGCTAAGTGTGATGTGCTATGCAACAGAGGGAGAAAACTTGAAATTATTTGAGAAAAAAAGAATAAGAGGAATTTGGACAATGAGCCTTCATGGAATATTGATTTGATTTGAGATAATGTGATCTAGGACACTATTAGCTCAAAGGTGTAATAACAAAGGAAAGTATACTATGTTCTTAAAATGTAGTGATGAAATTTGAAACTAACCCTAGATATATTCACTAGGTCAGGTGTGAAATTGAAGGCTTATGCATCACAAGAATGTAAAGGCATAATATATATATATATATATATATATATATATATATATATTGATAAAATTATTTTTTTATCATTATTAAGTATTCATCTTCTATTATGTACTAATCCTGTATGAACAATATTAAGTTGATATGCGAGAGAAAACCTGATTGATAAGAACTTTGTAACTTGAAAGAGGAGGCCTGGATGTATATTGATCTTTTGTATTTTTGAAGGAGAGGGATTTAATAACCATTCATATGAATGAAGAGGGCTTCAATCCGAAAGATTTTCTTTTTGATGGATTGATGGCAACATATGTTGTGATTGTTATACAAGATGCATATAATTTTGTTGACTTGTGAATGATGAATATATAAAAATGTTTTTTTCAATTTTCTTGCTACTCAATGTGTCAAAAATTACCGTTACAATTAGGGTGTCAAAAACCCAATATGCATGAATACTTGAATGTCTGATAAAAAAAACTGGTTGTGTCTTGTCTTTTGATTTTTCTATGCATGTCTAAGTCAATTGTTTTATTCACAATCATTAAACTCATATTTATTCTCAATGTTTCATGAAAGTGACGAATGTCACACATCTCGTGGTCTAATATTTGAGATGATTATACACTTGACTTTTTCTTTCGCAAAATTTGTGCATGCTTACTTGAATTCATAGATGAGTGATAAGTAGGAGATGTTTGGAAGGGTTTTGAGGAGACTAGGATAACCATGTGGGCATGTTGTTCCTCACACATTCCTAAAAGGACATGTAATTTGTGAAAGAGGTGTTTGGGAAAAGTTGTATGAGGATATGGATTTGTGAATTTTAGGTGAGAAATTAATGTGAAACCCGTAAAGCTGCCCCAATTTTGGTCTATAAAGAAGAATTTGAATGAACAATCGGCTTTGTTTCAAAAGATATGGATTTATGAACATTAGGGCGTAAAATTCATGTGAGACTCACAAAGTTATTCTAGTTTTGATGTATGGAAAAGAACTTGAATGAACAAGGGGTATTGTTTGAAAAAAGGTAGCGGATATGGAAGGGATTAGTTGAAAAGGATTGACAAAGAGGATTTTCCTAATTGGTTTAGTTTTCTTTCACTTGCTTTTGTCTAGATAACAATAAGTTCCCCTCTTTCAAAGACATTAGTTTTCTTTCATTCTTTTTTCCTTTTGCATTTTTTTTTTGCTTTTTATTTCATTCATTCATTTTAATGACCGCATTGTTAAGCATGTCGCCTTATCATTTTTGCAATCTTAGTTCTTCTAACTCATACAATTGCAATTTTCTTTTCTCACCAGCTGACTTTAAATCATATTTCATGGCCTTCAAGGCCCACAATTCCTTGTGCTCGAGTTCTACTAATAAATGACAAAACCTTACCATGGACTGTTAGCACTCCTATTTTGCCTAATTTTCCTTTCTAAAAATGTCATTTTAGTTTAAATAAATATTAGTTTGTTTTGAATTAACTAGTTTTTGTTAATTGCTTAGGAAAATTTAGATTTCATAAAAATGTGATAAAAATATTAGCTTTAATAGTGTTTGTTTCATTTAGTTTGTCCTTCTTAACCATAAGCCTAGTTTTCACACTCGTCCACAAAGCCCAACTTTTTGTTGACCCCTAAATCTATTTTCCACATTGTCCCCTAAGCCTAGTTTCCACTCTAGGCCTTAAGCTTAGTTTCAAATTGGCCCATTAAATCCAATTTCGTATTGTCTCAAGAGGCTAGTGATAATGTTCATTTTACCTCTTTTTGTGTGTTTATTGTCATGAATAAATAAACTCTTTCCTAGTTTTTATCTTATTATATCCTCAAGTTTAGTGTGTTTTGTTTTGTTTTATGTTTTAGTTGTTTTATGTTTGTTTTGCCTCTAATCTCTCTTTTAAGTGTGTTAAATAAGTTAATGGGAAACGTTTGTGGTGGAGGAAAACAAACAAGAACTCAAGGGAGCATGATTCGACAATAAAATATTGATTTTGAAGCAAATACTTGCATCGTGTGCCATTGGAATCACGCCAAGTGCTACAAATACACAATGCTATCAAACTGCCCAAAGGTTGAGCGGTGGAAAAATGAAGTTGAGCGCCACAAGGCTGAGCGATGGCAAACTAGGACTGAGCGCCACAAGGCTGAGCGGTGAAAGTGAGGCTGAACGCCATTCAATTCGTAAAACCTGGTGCTGAGCGTTGGAAACAAGGCTGACATGTCAAAAAATGGGATTTTAATCTTGTTTCTCACAAAGGTTTAGACCATTCCTCATTTTGCACGATAGAGAAACACGTTGGGGTGCTTGGAGAGCCTCTTGGAGGTTGCTAGAAGTGTTGGGAAGCTCTCCCACTCCTCCTTGGGTCTTCTCCTCCATTCATGATGGTTTTCCCCCCTTTTAGGGTTGGAGAGGAAGATGAGTTGCGATTGGGAGATGGAGACGTGAATGAAAGGTGTAATTGGAGCATGGAGTGGCTGGCAAGAACCTTAGGAGAGGGCTTGCATCTTCTCTTTGGTTTCCATTTCTTCCCTATCTCTTCTATTTGTAAACCTTAAGTTCTCCACCACAGATAGCTAAACCTATGTGTTGAGATTAATGTAATAAATTGAATCTTGTGTATTTTGTGATGTTAATCCATATGCTTTTCCATGTCTATGTTAGTATTTGATTTCCATGCTTAATGTTTGCTTTAGTTTAGCCACCCATGCATGATTTGTGGTTCTTGAGGTGTTGCAAAATGTCTTTTAAACTTATATATGTTGGCATAAGAATGCATCATGCACATATTATTCCTCAAATTCAAAAAGGAAAATAGAAATCATAACTTGTGTTAACATCATCATGCATTCTCAATCGGTCAAAAAGAAAGAAATCATTGCTACTTTTCGGATCAAAATTCTCTTTATTCCTCAAATTCATAAAGAAAAAAAAATCATAATATGTGTTAACACCATCATGCATTCTCAATCGGCCAGAAAGAAAAAAAAAATCATTTCTACCTTTTAGATTGAAATTCTCGTTATTTATGTGAATGGTTATCGAATCCTTCCTTTGGAAAAATGAAAAAAATCTATTCTAATGATTCTTTGGGTTGATGGTCATCTTCATTAATATGAATAACTTATATACAAGTCTAAAATTCTTTAAAAAAATTTGATTTTTTTTTATGTTTCATTTACATTGAGGCCCGTGGGAATGATTATCAATTTCTTTACACCAAGATCCTCTCCGATGGAATGGTCACTGATTTCCTTTTTTGAGTGTTATTACCACCACTTAATCATGTATACATTTTGAATACTAATAAAGAAAAAGTTCTTGCTAGTTTATCTATCCATAAATATTATAGATTTATTTAGTTAAGTTCTTAAAAGCATTTCTATACTTGTAGTTTACATACGGGGTAGGGAGGACATCTCCAACCACCGCATATGCCTAAGAATGAAGGGCTGAATATACTCCAACCCAAGAAACATGACAGGGGCAACAACGAAAGAGAAACCTTAATATGTTTGAACTAGAGAAATACACATTACTAAGTAATACTAGAAGTAGGAGAAGAAACCTCGGCCTGACATCACTAAGACATGTTAAGCAGTGGGAGAGGAAACCTCACACTGACATCACTAAGACATACTAAGAAGTGGGAGAGGAAACCTCAGTCTTACGCGAAGCGGATAGAAGGCAAGGAAATGACAATCCTAGAGGAAAGCATAATCTCTCCACTAAAAGTACTGGAAAAGTTGGTTGATAGTACAGATCCTTGCTAGCAAATTAAAAGATGAGAACGAGGTTTAAGATAATAAAAGTTGATTAGGGGAATACCAAAGCCAATGGTCGTCACAAACCCTAGGCCCATGAAGTTAGGCCTATACAGGTAGTATAAAAGGCACTATTCACGAGGTAAAATGATTATTCATTACTATTATTGTTTTATCTATATTGTCTAAAATCTAACTTGGGTGTCAGAGTGGCTTTGCAGGCTCCCTGCCGAGACTACCCCTGTTGAAAGGAGATACTTCAAAAGTAAAGCATACAGTGGAAGAAAGTGAAGATTAGTTGACACGTGTGATATCAAAACCCCTTGACTCCAACATACTTTGTGTTTTCTTGGGTATATATCTATCTGGTAGGAACATTTGGTGCCCACTATGGGGCTGAGTCAAATCGGTACACATGGTGTCTACAAGGAATATGGCAAGTAATGGTCTAGAAGTACAAGCAACAAAGAACATGCAAGCATTGTGAAGAGCACTCAAATGGCAATCATGTTAGCCATACAACGAGAGTTAGTTGAGTTACGAGTAGAGAATGCTAGAATCAAGCAGAGGCTCGAAAGTAATGAAGAAGAAGGAGATGGCGATCAACAACGCCCAAGCAAAACCCATGTTACTTCCCCATTCACGCATGTGGAAATAGTGGGAGAAAGGGCACATAACACCTATCCTCCAGGGGAAGGAACAATAAACATATTGGCACCACGACGAGGTGCACACAAATACCCATTCGTTGATGGCATAATGAAAACACCATTGCCTCGAGGCTAGAAGTCTCTGACCATGGACATGTATGATGGCGCCACCGACATAGACGAGCACATACATGTATACCTGACCCAGATCGCTCTCTACACCTTTGATGATACTATGTTTTGCAAAGTATTTCTTACATCCCTCAAAGGTGCAACCTTCAATTGGTTCACTCGTCTTGCCCCATTCTCCATTGATTATTTTGATACCTTGTCAGACCAGTTCAGAGCACAATTTGCCACGTCAAAGCCACATGACCTCACTTCCTTGGCGTTCATCAACATATGCTAGGAGGACGGATAATCTTTGAGAAAGTTTATGGAGTGCTTTAGAAAGCTAGCCCTTAGCATTGATAACTTAAGTCTAGAGATAGCTCTGCACCAGATGATTAACACATTAAGAAGCGGACCCTTTGTTGATAGCTTGTGTAAGAGACTAGCAACTAACATGGTTGATTTAAGGCAAAGGGCGACAAAATACATGCGAATGGAGGAGTTAAAAGACTTCAAGAGCAGTATCAAAGCAGAAGACAACATCCCAACTAAAAACATGAGAAAGCAGGAATAAGCAAGGCACTCCCTAGGCCTCTGCCTCCCTCCGCTCCTTGAGCACAATGATTTAATAAATACACCCCCTTAAATGCTCATAAATTGCGAGTATTGGAAGAATCCATGCATGCTGCCCTAATCAATATGCCTAGGAGGGCAAATACACCTCCAAACGTAGATATTACATGACAATGTCGGTACTACGACAATTACAAACACGCCATTGAGGAATGCATTATGCCAGAGGACAAGCTAGAAGAGCTCGTACAAGTCGAACATCTCTAGCACTTTATCGCTCGAGGAAATGAAAACTGGTAGGGCAAAATAGGGGAGTAAGAAGCAAGACACAGAGAGAACCGAAGTTGGAAAGCTTTAGACTCGTCATAATCACAACGTAAGGATATAAGAAACCAACATATGGGATTGAGTCGGACACCTCAAGAAAAGATTGGGAGAAAAAGATTGTCAGGTATACCATGGTGGTAGATGAATTGTTCCCGAGAGGATTTTCCATTTCATTGCTCAAGTGTGTCAACGTAGAGTATGTTGATTATGTCATGTGAGAACTACAGTAGGGTATAAGCGAATATCAGTCGGGAGAAGGACAATGGCAACTAAGATCTTAAGGACAAGCTATTACTGGCCAACTATGAGCACAGACATAGCAACGTATATGAAGAGATGTTTACCTTGCTAGAAGCATGGTAATATAGCACACCAAAAGCATGAAGAACTACACAGCGTGTCATCCCCATGGCCATTCATGAAATGGGGGATGGATATAGTAGGGCCATTCACCCTAGGAAAGGGGCATGTAAACTTTTTGTTGGTGGCAATAGATTACTTTACAAAGTGGATTGAAGCTAAGCCGCTCACATCAATCACAACACAATAGATACAAAAATTTGTTTGGAAAACATATGTGTTGCTTCAGCATTCCTCACACCATCATCACTGATAACAACATGCAATTCACAAACAAGGGACTCATGGATTTCCACCAAGGCTTGCATATTAGACATGTAACAAGGTTACTAGAACACCCACAGGGAAATGGTCAGGTTGAAGTCACGAACAAAGTCATTTTCAAAGAATTGAAAACAAGACTAGAGGAAGCAAAAAGGTTTGTGGCCTGAGGAGGTACTGGAAGAGTTGTGGGTGTATCGTTATACTCCTCGATCAACCACCAAATAGACCCTCTAACACCTCACATATGGAACCAATGTCGTGATTCTAGTAGAGATAGGGGAACCTTCTCTACGACTACTGAATTACAATGAAGTCAACAACGATCACTGCTTGACAGTTAACTTAGACATTGTGCAAGAACACATGGAGAAGGCAAGAATCCAAGATGCAACAACCAAACAAAGAATATCACGAAGATGCAACTCTAAGGTCAAACCAAGGAAGTTCCACCAGGTGACGCAAGGTGAACAGGAGGAAAATTTCCTGCAAATTGGTAAGGCCCTTTCCGAGTGCTTGCAGATGTTGGAAAGGGAGCATACAAGTTAGAATATCTATCAGGAGAAACAATCCTCAAGACTTGGAACACAACTCATTTAAAGTTTTATTACAGCTAAACTTTGTAAATAAAGGGTACTCTTTCCTACTCCGGTCTTTTTCTCTAAAGAGGGTTTTGGCTGGAAAGGCTTTAATGAAGCCCAAAATCAATAAAATCACTTTGATACATTATTGCATGCTTATTTTAAGATTTATGCCCCTACCTCCCTGGCCCAAGTAGGTTCCTCTTGAAAAACCCTATTAACTAAGGTCGACTCAAAGCCTTTTCTGAGACCTTTTTTTCTCACGCAAGTCCCTGTTGATAAAACTTATCAACCAAGGTCGACTCAAGGCCTCTTCTGAGACCTTTTTTCTCACTTAAGTCCCTATTGATAAAACTTATCAACTAAGGTCGACTCAAGGCCTCTTAAAGGACCCTTTTTCTCATGCAAGTCCCTGTTGATAAAACTTATCAACTAAGGTCGACTCAAGGCCTCTTGTGAGACCTTTCTTCTCATGCAAGTCCATGTTGATCAAACTCATCAGCTAAGGTCGACTCAAGACCTCTTGCGAGACCTTTTTTCTCATACAATTCCTGTCGACCAAACCTATCAACTAAGGTCAACCCAAGGCCTCTCTCGAGACCTTTTCTCACACAAGGAAGCCTTTCTAGATCAAGCTTATCAGCTAAGGTCGACCCAAAGCCTCGACCGATACCTTTCCCAAACAAAACCAATCACACTCATTACACAACTTGCACTTAACCAAAACCAATCACTAATAACCCACATTACTATGATCGCTACAAAAAGGATAAACCTATCAACACCAAAAATCAACTCCCAATATTAAAAGTCATACAACCAACAAAATGAGACAAAAACAAACTTGCTAAACAGAGAAGAATTCCAATTTGAGTAACAATAACAACTTGACTTTCTTCTTTGCACATACTATGAAAACACGAAGTGACCATTCCGACCAATATGCTTTGTTTGAGGCCTAGAAACGTCACTGGTAGCATATGCTACCAACAAACACTTAATCACATATCATAAAATACGTTTACAACAATCACCGAAAACCCGAGATGTTAGTATAATAGGGCATATTGAACAAGTAGGTGTTGTAGCTAAATACCACTAGCATTGATAATTGTTATAAATATTATACCATACACAGTGCATGCGAATTCATTAGATGTTGGGGAACACCTGGGAGGAAACACCTTCGGCCATCGAGTATATCTTAGATCAAGAAACCAAGAATACTTCTTCTAAAAAAGTGACATATCAATAAAAAAAATCAAAATCAAATAATTCAACCCTCCAAGCTGGAATAAGAATTAAGAGTCATAACATGCATATCCCATAGTCAAAACAACATAAAGGGTAGAAATCAGTACACGTCGCCTACCATCTAAACCCATTCATGTACAAAAGCATCCCAAAAAGTACATAGAACATCTGGCACAAAGGCCTACAAAATAAGTGGGAAAGCAAAAGACATCCACTAGCATAACACAAATGCTAGTCCCTCCTGTCAGCCTTGTCTACATTACCCCCCTCATGAGCTTCCCCATAGGGAGTACAAGGAGTATCCTCGGCTTGTTCAAGAAGGGAGGGTATGTCCTTAAGTCGAACTAGAGACTTCTAATATACATCCTTACCCACATCAAAATGTTCATAATCAATAGGAACATTAAAAAGAATAACGACCTTCTTGAAACCCAACTCGTGTTCTTCAACCATCCTCTCTTGTAATCCCTAGACCTCTTTATCCAGTTCAACATTAGTAACCTTCAGCTCCTCCACTTCACGTTTGGCTGCAACCACCTCTTTAAGGGTATTCTTCCCCTTTTCCTCAACTTCCAAGCAGCAATTCCTCCAAGACTTCTTGTCGCTATAAGCTTGGCAGAGCTTCTTCTACAAATCACTTACTTCAAACACCACGTTTTCTTTCTCAACCTTCAATGACGATACCTCTGCCTGAAGCTCCTTCACAT
The DNA here is from genome assembly GCF_037176805.1 of Vigna unguiculata. Lineage (NCBI taxonomy): Eukaryota > Viridiplantae > Streptophyta > Magnoliopsida > Fabales > Fabaceae > Vigna > Vigna unguiculata. The sequence continues at coordinate 29,032,524 of NC_140799.1, read as the reverse complement.
GACTCGATTTTCTAACTCATAACCTATATGCCTTCCAATCACCAAAGCCCAAGACTGATACTCAGCAAAAGCTTTCATCAAAGATGGCAAAAGAGAGTTAGTAATAAGGTTGGCCTCTTGCTGGGAGATGGTGATACTCATGCCATCATAGATTTGCATCCCAGGCCTCATTAAGCGTATGTAAGCACTATCTTCAGATATTTGACTGCATTTAGGAGAGGAATGTCGAGATGAGCTCCCAACAGTGCCATTCCCTCCAATGCCACCAATGCCATAGGGGGTGGAGGCCGAGGAGTTCTCCCACCAATGCCATTCCCTTCAACAGCACTAAGACTAGACCCTCAAGTGTATCTCTACCCTTCTTACGAGCATTCACCTTCTCACAAAGCAACTAGAAACGACTTTTCTGACTAGCACCAACACCCTCATGAGAAGCCATCACAACTGACAAAAGCAAATACAAAGTAAGATAAGTTAACATATAGTGCAATATAAGAAGATTTGACACATACCCAACATGTCCTCGCAAGGACAAGGAGAATTCAATATGGCCACAATACGCTTAGTAGGAAGTCGTCGAGGGAGGGAGTCTAGCAAATTTGGAACCTCGCAGTCATTGACAAACATCATAGTGCATGGGATTACACGTCTAGTAGAAAGGAAATTTTTAGAACATCACCATAAAAAAAGTAGGGTCGGCCAAGAAGATTTACCACCACTCTAAAGAAGGTATCTTTTAACCTTTAAAGGAAGTAGAATAAGGGGATAGCAGACCTATCATAGGCTATCCAAAAAAATATAACCATCTCATGGGCTTAGTGGGCCAGGTACTGTAATAATGCAAAAATACTAGAAGAGACAAATTCAAGCCTAAGACTCTACACAATAGCTTGAAAGCCTACAAAGCGGCCTAAGCATTGAGGTGGAGTTGGGATGGAGCCACGTTTAAGATATGCAACACCTCGACAGTAAACTCATCAAAAGGCAATCTAACGTGCAAACTTATAAACAACACAAAATACATGAAAAATAACTCATCAGAATACCCCTCTCGCCCATCACAAGTGTTATCTACACAACCAACCCGGTCCAATGGACGAGGATGACTAATACTTAGAAAAATACTCACACACACCCTTATCAACCCACTCATATCCTGAGCGTGAAGGAAGATCTTGTAATCCCTCCTCATCATATGAGGATGCTCCTACACGATCCAAATAGACTTTAGCAGCTGACTTATCAGAGAAAGAGGATGAAGACTACATGTCTATGCCATAAAATCAACGTCTTAACTCCAAATGGGGTCACCAAGGGTCCCATGAAGTCAACGAAGGAGGCCCCCAAGCCAAATGGCTCCACATCCGTCAGATCAAAAAGATCCAAAGGTCAGCAATGATTGTAAGACCCGCAAAATTTAATTAATTAAATAAATAAATAAATAAATAATAAATGCGGGTAATGGGAGCCTTTATGACATTAAATATTAATTGTTGTGACGTGAAGTAGTACTAGCTTAAATGGTTGAAAGTAATTGATTGTTATGAAGGACTTGAGTTTGAATCCTATGTATGCCATTTGTGCGTTATTTAATTGATAATTACTTTAATAATAAAGTGCGTGATCATGATGAGTGATAATATAATCCTAAAATTATAGGAATTATCACGAAACATGAATTGGTTGAATGGTTGTGCATTTACTTGACATTTGCATGGTTATAACTTCAAACCTTGGTAGCCATAAACTGAGCTTTTTTTGTCAAAATTCTTTTCGTCATGAATGTGAAAAGCCATAAACCCTAGCTGACAAAGGAGAAGCCAAGAGGGGTTGGAAAAACAACCACCAATAAGTCTGGAATGGTAATTAAGGTCATGTTAATGCCAATTTTCGTTTTAGGATCATTAAGTTCAATTAAAACATGATTACGGTGAGAGATAGAGTTTTGGAGTTCATCATTGGTGTGCACTGTGAGGAGAGAAAATTTAGAGTGTGAACTGTGCTAACTGAGTGAGAAGGAGAGCTGAAGCGGGGAAGCACTAGAGGCCATTTTTATCAAGGAAGAAGCCAAGAACCTTCAAGTTTTAGCAAAGAAATTCAGGTTAGGGGAGTTGGACTCCGTAAATTTAATTATTGTTATTGGTTGCATGATATATGATAAATGAACTACTTAAGTTTTGTTAATTCTGTTTAAATTCGTGTTTCTGGAAATTTTCCAGAAACCGCTTAGCGGGCCTTGAAAGCCGTCAGACGACTTATCCCTATTCTCTACAATTTTTGGGTTCCAGCGAGGAACTGCCTAGCGGCATGAACTAGCCACCAAGCGATGCATGTGTTCAACCCAATTTCTGGGTTTTTGGTATGAATCGCTTGGCGGTGAAGAACACCCGTTAGGCACCGTAAGCGATTTTGGCTCAACTTAGGTTTTCTATGCATTCTGGATTGTTTTTTATCGATGAAAAGGGCGTTTTAATCATGTATTGATGAAAGGGAAGGGATTAATTGTGAAATTATGAGGTGATACGAGGGAATTGTATTATTATGGTATGTACTTGTATTAAGGTTTGGAAATTGGGGTTTTGATGTCATGAGGTTAATTAATAGTTGAACTTCACTGGAAAAAGGTTATGGAATGGGGTTTAGGTTGTATAATTGATTAACGGTAAGTGGAATAAATTGAAGAGAGTGTAAATTAGACAGAGAAATGAAATAGGTGCTGAGTTCGATGGATTGCAAGTGCAAGAAGTTGTTGGAAATCCCTAGAATCTTATGCACTGCCTGACGTCACTTGAACGGTCGCTAAGCGACAGGTGTTGGTCAGTGGATGGTGCAATTGAATTCACAACAAGAAGGAAATTTAATGTAAGGAAAGTTTGGGGTATGAAAAAGTAGAGTTGGTATATGATGGCTATGGGTTGGGAAGCATAAGAAATACATGAGGTGATATTAGAGAGAATTATCAAATCTGAGTTGATTTGAAAAGATTAGTATATGTTGAAAGTCAACGAGGGTCAATTAAACCAGAGTTTTGCTCTATGGTGAGACGGAATACCACCTAGGAGTTAGGGTCGTGAGGTAGGGTTGCCTAAGATGAACATGAGTGAAAATTCTAAGCTAAAGTATAATTGTTGTGCTACTTGTAATTGAGTGGAGATGGCTATAATGATTGGAATAGTGAGGAGTTTAAGGTACTAAGAGTCGATTTTGGCATTCTATGGAGGTGCAAGGTTGATCTTTAGTAAAGGTAATTATAGGACCATTGCTAACAAGCTAAGAGGTGTGGAATTAAAGACTGTAAAATGAGATGTAAGTAACTTAGTGCAAGATACTGGGTGTTCTGAGGCTTGAATTAAGGATACAATTTGTGTTGTTTTCCAAAAATCAGTACTGTGAGAGGTCAGATCAACTAGAAGGCTCGAGCCCATTTAAGTCTCTCAACCTCTTCAACTTCGTCGTATAATACTAGGCCTATGAAACTACCAAGATTACAGCATTCCGCTTATCAAGATAAAGAATTCCTTTTTCTTCAAAAAGCTACATAAAATAACATGCATTGAAATGAGCAGCATCATCATGCAACACCACGAGTACATCAAGAGTCTCGACTATGTAGTCTTAACTCCGGGGGACTAGTGTACATACTAGGTAAGGAGGACATCTCCAACCACTGCATATGCCTCAAACCGAAGGGCTGAATATACTCCAACCCAAGAAACATCATAGGGGCAACACCAAAGAGAAACCTTAATATGTCTGAACTAAAGAAACACATTACTAAGTAATACTAGAAGTTGGAGAGGAAAACTCGGCTTGACATCACTAAGACATGCTAAGAAGTGGGAGAGGAAACCTCAGATTGACATGACTAAGACATGCTAAGAAGTGGGATAGGAAACCTCGGCTTGACATTACTAACCTAGGCTAAGAAGTGGGACAAGAAACCTTAACCTTACGCGAAGCGGATGGAAGGCAAGGAAATGACAACCTTAGAGGAAATCAAAATCTCTCCACTAAAAGTACTTAAGAAGTTGGTTGACAGTACATATCCTCGTTGGAAAATAAAAGATAAGAAAGAGGTTTAAGATAATAAAATTTGATTAGGGAAATACCAAAGCCAATGGTCGTCACAAACCCTAGGCCCATACAAGTAGTATAAAAGGCATTGTTCACGAGGTAAAATGATTATTCATTACTATTACTATTTTATCTATATTGTCTAAAATCTAACTTAGGCGTCGGAGTGGCTTTGTTGGCTCTCTACCGAGACTACCCCCGTTGAAAGGAGATACTTCGAAAGTAAAGCATACAGTAGAAGAAAGTAAAGATTAGTTGACACGTGTGATATCAAAACCCCTTGACTCCAACATATTTTGTGTTTTCTTGGGTATATATTTATCTTATAGGAACATGCAGTATCCTTAGACACTCTCTCTCAGCCTTAAGGTGTTGAAAAAAATATAGGTTAAATTAGGTCTTTATTTTTTTTTGGAAAATTTTCATAAGTTTCTTTATTATAATATATCTTGATTTGGTTTCTATTTTAGAAAATTTTATGCAATTAGGTCTGATAAGCAATTTTTTATAATACATAACATTTTCTGAAACATTTATTAAAATTTTATTAAGAGACCTCTTTATTTATTTATTTATTTATATATATATATATATATATATATATATATATATATATATATATATATATATATATATATATATATTTAAAGACCTCATTTATTTAATTTTAGAGAATGAAGTTTAAGTTAAATATATTTGAAACAACTCATTTTCATTTCTTATAAATTTTGTCTATAAAATTTTAAAACTTTTTACACCTTTTTTAAATTTTTGGATTCATAGTCTATTTTCTTCAGGATCAAATTACAAGAGAAAGGATCAAACATACTACAAGAAAATTCTCAATTACAAATCAATTTTAGAAACTAAAAATTAGACACTATAGTGACAAATTTAGATATCAATTTAGAAAACTAAAAATTATTGGTTACTAAAATAGTCACTATTATAAATAAATAAAAAATCATAATTGGTCACTAAATTGATCACTAATTAATTAGAGATCAATTTAGACACTAAGTCATTTTGGTAGCTAAAACCTAGGTAGGTAAATTTTAGTGACCAATTTCCTTTTGTAGCTAAAACAATGGTAGCTAATTTTAAAGACCAATTTAGTTACCAATTATAATTTTTATTCATAATAGTAACTATTTTAATAACCAATAATTTTTAGTTTTGTAAATTAGTGTCTAAATTGGTTACTATAATTACTAATTATTATCGGTCACTATTTTAAAGTTTTCTTGTAGTAACAATACGTCAATTATAATCTTATTTAGGTAACACTAGTGTAGAAATTCCTTTTTACCCCGCCTTATAATTGGTTCCCCAAGAACCGAAGCATATAATGGCGCAGTGGCATTTTTGATATTCCAACCAAGTTTTATGCTTCGGTTCACCTAACACCCGAAGCCAAAGAGAACTATAGGCCTCGGTTCGCCCAAAATCGGTGCCAAAGAGCACTATATGCCTTAGTCCAACAAGACCCGAAGTCAAAAAGGGACTGCATTTTGAAAAAGTCAACTAGTCGTTAGGTGTTTGGCCTCGGTCCAGCAAAACTCGGTGCCAAAAAGGGTGTATGGCTTCGGTTCCTTGAACAACCGAAGTCACAGGGTTTATTTAGGGTTCCAATTTCGCAAACCCCCTTATTTTTCCCCACGCCTCTGCAACTTTCGTCTCTCTCTCTCTCTCTCTCTCTCTCTCTCTTCGTTGCTGCCACCATAGCATTCGACCACCTTCAACCACTTCCAACCACTATAACCACGCGAAGGCGAAGGTGAAGGCGAAGGTGAACCCTCTCCGTGCAGCACCACCATCGCGTCACTCTTTCGTGTCTCTCCCTACCACCATCGCTGTCACCACCCTCCTCCGTCGCTGCCATCACAATCCTCCGGCCACCGTCGCGGCGTCACCTCCGCTAGTGCTGCACCTCTATTTCGTGCACGGCTCTCCTTCTCAGTATTTCCAGCAAGTGTCGTACCGCGGTTCCTCCAAGGTAAGTTTCTAACTCGTTTTTGTTTCATTTTCCATTTTTTTCTATATTAATTTTCAATTTCGATTATTACAAGTATTGATTTTCATTGGAATTGAAATTGTGTGGATTGTTTGTACATACTATGAGTTAGCCTTAGTTTCCCGTTTGAGATTCAATACGAAAATTATGTATTGTCCTCGAGTTTTCATTTTGAAAAAACTACATTGTTTTTAAATTAGATATAAGGTGATACAATACTAATAACTTAAATGTATAGAATCTTGAATTATTCGATTGGACAGTTTAAGAAGATTAATCACTTTCTAGTAATTTATTAGTGCATATATATATATATATATATTTTAAAATACATATCTTAAAATTTATGAATATTTGTCAATTGTGTTTTGTATTGATCTTCGGGTGCATATTTGATTGTGGTTTATAGTCACTTTCATTTCGTGTATCCTGAAGGCCAATGCGAAATGCTGGCAAAATTTCGTGAAATTTAAGATATGTTTTAAAATTAATATGTACCAATAAAATAAAGAAAGTGAATCTTCTTAAATGGGATAGGGTCACACCTTGATTACGACGTGAGCATTGATTCAAAGATTACTGAAATTGTTCATGCAATTTCAGTATGGATCGAGATTGGATTAATTTACCACGTATCAGTGCTGAGTATGAGAATGGAGTAGAAGAATTTATAAAATTTGCGCAACATTATGAGGGGAGAATTGATGATGAGGTGAAGTTCATATGTCCTTATGTCAACTGTTTGAATGGAAGAAAATTGAATGCAACTCAAGTTAGGGAACATCTTATTTGTAATGGTTTCCTTAGAAGTTATACAATATGGACATGGCACGGCGAATTAATACACATTCCAACTGTTTCTTGAACTGAATATCTTACCGATTCCTCCATGAAAGAGCGACGGGAAGAGTGATGTGAAGAGCGAGTAGAAGAAGACAATATGGAGGACATGATACGGGATGTTGGCGCAGAAGCTTTTGTACAAGCGCATGTGTATGAGACGATGTCTACTGATGCGGAAACTCCATTATATGTTGGTTCAACTAAGTTCATGCGATTATCAGCGGTTTTAAGACTTATGAATTTGAAAGCGACTAATGGTTGGACAGATAAAAGCTTCACATAATTGCTCGTGCTCTTGAATGAAATGCTTCAAGAAGGAAATACTCTACCCACTCGAAACTCTGACGCCAAGAAAATTCTTTGTCCGATGGGTATAGAGTATAAAAGGATACACACATGTTCTAATGATTGCATATTATACATAACAGAATTTGAAGATTTGAAAAAATGTCCAAAGTATGGGTCATCACGGTACAAGCAAAAAAGAAACAGTGAAGATAATGGTCAAATAGAGGAGGAAGGATCTGCTTTGAAAGTAGTCTGGTATCTTCCAATCGTGCCCAGACTTAAGCGTTTGTTTGCAAATCCTAAAGATGCTAAAAACCTTAGATGGCATGCAACTGAGAGAAGATGTGACGGACTCCTTCGTCATCTAGTTGATTCAATGCAATGGAAGAATGTAGAAATATTTGTTTTGGCTTAGCTACCGATGGAATGAATCCATTTGGTAATTTAAGTACAGACCACAGTTGTTGGGCCGTTATATTATTCATTACAACTTATCTCCTGGACTTTACATGAAGAGAAAATACATGATGTTGTCTATGATGATATCTGGTCCAAAACAGCCTGGAAATGACATAGATGTATATCTCAATCCTCTAGTTGAAGTCTTGAAGTTGTTATGGGTTGATGGTGTTGAAGTATTTGATGTTGTTGCTTCTGAAACTTTCATGATGCATGCAATGTTATTTTGCACCATTAATGACTTTCCAGCATATGGTAATTTGTTAGGGTACAATGTCAAGGCTCATAAAGCATGTTCGATATGTGAAGAAAACACAACATCTCATTAGTTGAAAAACAGAAGGAAGACCGTATATCTACGCCATCGAAGATTTTTACAAGCTAATCATCCTTATTGAAGGTTAAAGAAAGCATTCAATGGACATCAAGAGAATGACAAAGCACCAACTCCATTAACTAGCATTCAAATTCATGAAAAAGTTAATAAAGTACATCATGTATTTGGTAAAAAGTCTAAGAAGTCATCTACATAGAGCCCTTGGAAGAAAAAATCAATATTCTTTGACCTTCCATATTGGTCGAAGTTAGAAGTTAGGCATTCCATAGATGTCATGCATGTAGAGAAGAATGTGTGTAATAGCTTGATTGGTGCACTACTTAATATTCAGGGAAAGACAAAAGATGGAGTAAATGCTTGTTTGGATTTGGTTGAAATGAAGATCCGAGAAGACTTGGCACCAAGGGAGGTTGGTAGGCGTACTTATTTGCCCCCTGCATACGTCCAGACAAGAGAAGACAAGTTTTTGCTTATGTTTAAAGAGTGTCAAGGTACCTCAAGGATACTCTTCAAATATTCAGAGTTTAGTGTCCATGCAAGACTTGAAGCTTTTTGGCCTAAAGTCTCACGATTGCCACATCTTAATGCAACAATTGTTACCTGTAGCTATTCGTGGAATTTTACCCAAAAATGTTAGACAAACTATAACGCGTTTGTGTTCATTCTTCTCTTCAATTTGTAGCAAAGTCATTGATCCTTTAAAGTTAGATGAACCTCAATATCAATCTTATGAATATGACATGTCATATAAAAATATCCTAACTTATTCCCTATATCATAGTTCAATTGTTGCACATAACATGTTGTTAGGGAGATCAACGACTAAAGCAAAATGTCTTGTATGGTGTTCTCTCCAGGTTTGATATTTCTATCCATATCTTTATAATTGTTTGCTTGATTTTCTTCCTTAATTAATTGTAACGTTGTTGATATAATGTAGTGTAATAGACAAACCAGCTCATATGAGTGCGATTACTATATAATGCAATGGATGACAACCATTGTGCGTGCTCGTATTACAACAAATTGGGCAACAGTAATATATATTTGAATTAAAACGAATACTTTGCAATATTTCCTTTTTATATACTAACTTAACTTAATCTATTATTTTGTAGACATTCAAGAGTCCTGCCGCAATTCCCGCAAAGTCCATAAATTTTGGTAGGATAGCATGTGCCAAATATATAATTGAAATCTACAATAGTATTGATTAGGACATGTATCTGGATTGTAAATGATTTGTAATTGTCTTTTAAATGAATTTGAATTGTGGATGTGTTATAAAATATTTTGTTCTGGTCTGTGCTGGGTGCTGAACAAAATTTACAGGTTTAAATGTGGGAATAACACCAAAACAGAAACTGCATTAAAATAAACACCATATTAGGCCTCGGTTCTTACCAGAATCGAGGCAAAAAGCCAACATATGGCCTTGGGTCAAACCGAAACCGAGGCCAAAAGGTGATCAAATGTTTTTAAAAATTAAAAATAAATTGCACATATGGCTTTGGTTAGGCGTGAACCGAAATAGAAAGTTGGGCTCTATGGCCTTGAGTGCCTCCGAACCGAGGCAGAAGGGTGATCTATGGCTTCGGTTCACAACCGAGGCCAAAAGCGATCCTCTTTTAGCCTCGCCCCAATATACTTCGGTCCGGAAACTGATGCAGAATATTAAAAACAACCGCTGCCGAAGCCCCTTCCTACACTGTTGTAAGTTTTTGGTATATATTTTTTTTTTCTTTCGTAAGTATAATTTTTATATTTTATTTATCTTAATCAACTACCAAATAAGAACTTTTCCGTGTCAACAACAAAAAAAGATGTTTATTTTATAAATTAAAATTTTGGAAAATTTTTGGAAGTATTTAGAGATTTTTCCACTTTAAAAGTCGTCTTTAGCCGTAGGAGTTGTTCTTGCCATATAAGATATCTCTACATATGAGAAGAAAATAACCTACATACGTGAGAATTGTTATTGTATATGAATTATGTATGAAGTTGATATTTTATAGTTTTTGCATATTTTGTTGGAGGGACAAACTAGTTAGATCTCTTGATGAGAAGTATGAGCGAAATAAAAAAGATAAAGTTTGAAAATCAAGACATATAATTACCGGAAAAAAAACTTTAAGAAAAAAAAACTTTTTTTTCATATCAAAATGAAAATTTGTGCGGAAACGAAACAATAATTGTGACATCCTATTTAATATAATATAATATAAAAAGAGCACACAGAGAAGTATATTAGTATCAACCATTACAATCATTCATAATAAATTGAAAGGAAAAACTAAGGCTTAAACAGATGCCATAAAAGATGAGTCGAAATGGAACAATTGTCCAAAAGATTCCTCATAGAGCAAAGAGTTGAAAAAATAACAGTACATGAACTGTATTCCCAACACAAGGAAAATTAATAGGACCAAGCCTAGACAACTACATCTCCATCACCTGAACAACCACCAGGAGATTCCATATCTGCTCACACCAATTAATTGGTGATCATTACAAAAGGAAAAGCCAAACATAGAATAGACAACAAACAAAAGGGTAAGTTAGAGTAAAATATTTTTCAACTTGTTATTGAGCAAGTAAATATTAAATTAGGTTGTAAACATACAAAACAGTAGGCACTCAAACCATGTGACAACAAACAGGAGGTTCAAGTGGGCTGACTTGAACCCCTTACTCACCTATGTTAGGCCCATTACTTAAAATAGAAAAATAGGTCTTACAATAATAGACTATGTTAAAAACATATTCAATTATGTTGTAATAGATGTCAATTGTGATGAAAATATGATGAATTATAATTTGATATAATAATTATTTGTTAATATATAATAAATCATAATTGATTATGTTTAACAGAATCAATTATGAAGTTAATATTTTATTAATATTTATGTTTTATTTACTATAACAGAATAAATAATTAATATAATATAGTTTGTTTCTCGAGATTTTGGTTTGATACTTGTTTAATCTCATTTTTATGAATTAAATCAACTCCGCATGGATTCTTTGTCCATTGGATTAGTAAACAATTGTTTTTCACTTTTGAATGTGTTGATTTAAGATTCTACAATTAAAATAAAATTCATATGTAAACAACTTATATCGTGGATCAATTTCAGAAATATACTCAACTTACTGAATTCTCTTTTAATTTAAATTTTAATTAGGAATTCATGTATTAATTTCTTTTTGATGAATCATATTTTTGTGTTTTTACATAAATATGAAATGGTGTATGAAGATTAGTAAAATATATTAAGAAGATTAGGATGGATTGAAATGGAATTGCCTGAGAAACCGGAATATAAAGTGCAAATGTAAATTGTATGAAACTAAATAGTGAAGGTGATCAAATTGTAACAGTTATCACTAGATTTGCTATTTTTCATATTGACAGCTTACTCAAAATATTTAAATCCTAACCACAATTTGTTACTTTTTTTAAGACTAGACATGGATTAAATTTTTAAAAATCTAATACAGATCCAATCTAGATCTAGTAATATATATTTGGATTAGATTCTCGATCTAAATTTATTTATTTTACAAAACTAATTTTTACTTTTTTAAATTCAGATCTAAATATCTGTATCAAAATTCAAATTTATTTCTCGATCCACATCTATATCTGTATTATTATACAAAGAGATGCCTTGTTTTGATATACACATTTTTTCTAATTTGAGCATTTAAGTATTTTTTAAATTAAAATAATTATTTTATCATTTTTAAATATGAAATGGTGTATGAAGATTAATAAAATATATTACGAAGATTAAGATGAATTTAAATGGAATTTTCTAACAAACGGGAAATAAAGTGCAAGAATGTAAATTGTATGAAGGTGACCTAAATTGTAACAATTATCACTAGATTTGCTATTTTTCATATTTACAGTTACTCAAAGTATTTAAATCGTAATAAATTGTGGTTACAATTTAAATACTATTTTTTTAAAACTAAAGTAAATATTTATAATTTAAAATTATGTTCAAAAAAGAATAAAATTACATATAATAAAATTGTAAAAGTTATTAAAATTTACTTTTATTGTTTTTGGTTATCATAAGAAAAACCTGAACACACATGTTCACTAGTATTTTCTAATGAAAATTAATTTTTTTATAAATCTAATTTTAATTTTAAACCTATGTTTTTAAAAATAAAATAACTATTTCATCTGATATATAAATATATAAAAAAAATTAAATAATATATAAAATATTAAAATATATAATAATATTATATGTTAATAATATTAAAGACCAAAATAATATATTATATAAATTTTTAACATAAAAAGACTAAAACCATATAAATAAATGTCCATATAATATCTACAAGAATAAAATTTAGAAAAAAAAAAGTGAATTCACACTTTGCACGTAAGTCTCTAGTCTATAACATTAACTTTCCAAAACTCCGAGCAGCTGTCTTTGTTGACTATTATACCATCCAAATGAGAAAGGCCACGATAAAAGCTGGAAAACATGTCGTATAGTATTCATTTACAAGGACAAGAGGAAGTGTTGCTTTCTGTTGAATATTGTTACGCCAACAAATTTCCATAGCAGGGAAATGAATTATTTCAGAATAATTTTACAGAAACATCCTCAATTACCTGCAAGGAATCGAAATTATATTTACTGATTCGTTAAAGTGTAAACAGCTTTAAAAAATCAGATTCACATGAATTAAAATAAACAACAAACAAATGGAATCTATAACACAAAACAGATAAGTAAAGAGGAAATTTACCTATCATATATTATCAGACATCATAAATATATCTACATTTAGTGTTGGCAAATAGGGATGGACACAAAATCTGTCTTGGCCAATCTGATCTAATTGCATTACGTGTCAAAGCATTGGAAATTGCGGCTAAACTTCTCATAGTGGTTAAATTTCAACTGGTTGCTACGGGGCACCTCAAGTGGGTATTTGGAGAATGGCGATACCATTGTGCCACCATACCATATCACCATTTCAGAATTCAATTCTCACATATATCATTATCAACATGATTAATTAATGTCTTAATTTGGGTAGATGAGGATAATTATAACTACCACTTTATTGTTTTCGTTACTGCCACTCTCTTTAAGAATATCTAAGAATGAAAAGAAAGATAATTTGAATCTATCTATTTATTCATTGGAATTGGACATAAATAGTCAAGTCGTCTCACTACATTCAACTTACTAGTGAAAACTAATTATTTAATTATTGAAAATCAATTAACTTAATTTGAGGAGAACGATTCTAAACCTAATCACAAGATATCAATTAGATTAATTATAGGAAAATAATTCCTATTGTATCACACCTTCGGAGTCGAAGTAAGAGATTCAAAGACACTTAGACTAGTTCCAAAATCATTAAAAGGACCATCTCAATATGTTTTGTAAGTTGATGCTACACAGGATTTCTAGATAGATAAATGACACTAACATTATGGCACTACATCAAAGTAGCTTGAGCGGGAGGAGAATAAAGTTCTAAGAGAAGATTGCAGAGCCAACATGTTTGAGAAACAACATTGACAAAACCTCTATATTCAGCCTGTGCATTTGAACTAGAGAGTATGTTAACGCTTTGAAAACCAAGAGATGGGATTGTCACTAAGAAAACACACAATAACCAGATGTGAAGCGTCTAGTTTTAGGACATCCACCATGATGCCCTGATTATTATGTAAATAATTATTATTTGACAAAAGATGAAATAAAAGTTTCTTTTGTACAATAAGATTTTCCTTGAGAGAACACTAATAATAACATAACTTCATATCCATACATACATATATATATATATGTATATACATATATGTATATATGTATATATGTATATATGTATATATGTATATACATATATATATATATGTATATATATGTATATACATATATACATATATACACACATATATATATATATATATATATATGTATATATGTATATATGTATATATGTATATATGTATATATGTATATATGTATATATGTAGATATATATATATATACATATATACATATATACATATATACATATATACATATATATATATATATATATATATATATATATATATATATATATATAGTTTACATCTCTATAATTGATCATGAAATATTGCAAAAATATGTATTTTGTATAGTATTAAGAGTTCTACATCAAAATAAAAGATAATCTATATTTTTAATATCTCTTAAAGATATTAATATAAATTATCTATGAGTCATTTTTCAGAAGATCCCCCAATTTCCCGAAGCTTTCACTCAGCAGGTTCCTCTTCTACTCGTACCATATATACATATGAAAGAAAAATATTAAAGGGGTAAGGTCTTTATAAAACTTAAATATTAATCTTAATAAACTCAACAAACAATATAGACATTGGGAGCCTAGAATTTGACTTACAACCACAAGACTGAAGTTCATATTATCAGATATATGGATCCATATTCCACTTTTGATGAGCCACTATGAACATCAAAAACTATTTTGAGAAGTGACTAGGTAGTTTAGTATTTCTCATAAAAATATTGGTATAATCACAATTATTTATTTCTCAAGAATATAGCCATTTATAGGATAAAAGAGATATATACTTACTACCTAACCTTGGCGATGTTGAGCAGGTATCAGATAGTCCCAAGTTTGGCCTATGAATATCCTTGTTCAGGGCATTATTCTAAACTATCCAAATACTCGCCTACTTGATAAAACTTCCTTGGACCCCACCATTGTCCTTGCCTTTCATCCCGTCGTGTACTATCTAACATTGGTTTTATCTAACTTATTGAAACCAGACTTAAGATTCTTTCTTAACTGACATACTCTTGGACATATTGAAAGATTATAAAATGTGATGACTATCAAGTTATGTCATTCTTGACTATATATACATATATATATATATATATATATATATATATATATATATATACACACACACACACACCATGCACAGAGAATATAAAATAACAATAAAAGATATAGGTAACTTTCTTTTATTCAAGCTCACTGAATAAAATAATATTTACTTTTACTTTATTTTTATATTTGATAAAGCAAAATAAGAATCAAAGCAAGAACTTTAAATAATTAACTATATACGAATGAAAATGTTATAAAATAAAATAAATTATAAATTGATATAAGGACATGTGCAAAACTGAAGATAAATGAAGTGAAATTAATGAATAGAACCAGTACGTAACTAGAGAGAAATTACTAAAATAAATAAATAATATCAATGTATAATTAGGGATAAATTAAATTAGATAAATAAACAAGACCCATGCAACTAGAGATAAATGGAATGAAATGAATAAATACGACCATACGTAAGTGGAGATAAATTACTAAAAAAAGTAAATAAGACTGGTGCATAACTCGATATAAATTAAATAAAATAAATAAAGAATATCAGTGCATAACTGAAGATAAATGAAATAAAATAAATAAATATGATTGATGAATTATTGAAAATAAATTAAATAAAATAAATAAGTCAGATCAATACAGATCTGGAGATAAATAAAATAAAATAAATAAATAGGACCAGTGCATTACTAGAGATAAATTTTATAAATAAACAGGACCAGTACATAATTACAGATAAATTAAATAAATAAACAGGACCAGTGCATAATTGGAGATAATTTAAATAAATAAACAAGACCAACGAATAACTATAGGTAAATTAAATTAAATTAAATGATTAGATAGGATCGTTGCTTAATTGGATATAGTTTAAATAATATAAACATAAATATATAAAGAGGATAACAATTGAATGGAAGCAACTAAAATAATATATATTTTGAAATAAATAAAAGATAAATATAATACACATGAATTTATCAAGATTAAAATAGAAAGAGCTTAACCTCACTCCTTTCTTACCTTATTAGTTGTAGGTACACACTAGCAATACTTCTAGAAGACTAAGATCTCTTTCAAATCTTTTGCTCCAACTTTCTCTCTCTTTTTCTTTCTCTTTCTCTCCCTCTTTCCTTCTTTCTTTCTCATGTAACTTACCTTTCCCTTCACTCTTCCTACATTTTCTCTTTCACTCCATCCTTTTATAAGCAACCATGTGCACACTTGTTTCAAATCATGATAACATATAATTAATGCAAAGATTCTATTCATCAATGAAGATATAAGCCTTATCCCTTTCTTTGTTTCTTACTAACTTACTTTTCCTTCTTTGTTTTACACCTTCCCAATAGAGGGCACATGCAACACATTACTCAAGGCTAGAGTCTTCCCATATGTGAGTTTTAAAAGAACCTTTCCTTTCCCTAGGACATGAGTTGTCCTGGAGTCACCAATATACATGTGTTCTTCTCCATCCCCTACACTGGTATGGGAGGTAAAAGCAATTATGTTTGCACAAATGTCCTAGTAGCACCAGACTCTACCACCCACTTACTCACATTGGTCATCAAATTTACTTGTGAAACGATCGCAACTATAGTATCTTCCCCTTAGGCTGTATTTGCCCTAGGATGATTGTCGTATCTTGCTCTACGCCTGCACTGAAGCGCATGATGGTCAGGCTTCCCACATACGAAGCAATTTCCCTTTTTCTTAAAGGTGGGGTTAGATCCTTTGGGACGGGAATTTCGGTAATTACTTTTCTTTTATTTCATCAAGTTTATTCTCGTACCTTTTTGGAGTAGATTTTTCTTCTACAATGCTAGCTTTTGCAAATAATGCTTTGGCCCTTATAATAGCACATTCCTGCTGCTTGGTATCTTTGACTATGATGTGTGTAATGAGCTCTTGAAGCGACATCTTCTTGTGCTTGTGTTTTAGTTGTTGTTTATAGTCAGTCCAAGATAACGGTAGTTTCTTGATCAGGAGTTCTGAAACGAACTCATTAGGAAGGATTATGTTCTCTACTTTGATATCTTCAAGCAGCTTGTCGTATTCATTGATTTGGATCTTAATGTCCTTATCTTCAATCATCTCCTAGCGATAGTAGTTTCCTATGATGAATCTTTGTTTGACTACGTCTTCAGTAGTATATTTGAGGATCAATTAATCCCAAAATTCTTTCGCTTCCTTGTATGAACAGTACACATCGAACATGTCATTAGACAATGCATTAAGTAAAGTATGTCGACATACCTTGTTTGAAATTGTGTGTTTGAGGGAGGAGTATAGTGCTCTATTTATAGATGATGAATGGAGACATAGATGGGCCAAAATCCATGGCTTACAAAAGAAAAATGTAAAACAAACCCAACGTTAAAAAACTGCATTCGAGAAAGAAGAAAGAAAATCACTCAAATTGTGCAACAACTTTTGCAATATTAAATGCATAATGTATATATATATATATATATATATATATATATATATATATATATATAAAAGGTATATCAATAAAGTACAACAATATATTCCTCCATATAACATATCACATATATCTCTCCTATATCTTATATTTCCAAAAGCTCTAAAAATTCCAACAATATATATATATATATATATATATATATATATATATATATATATATATATATATATATATATATATCGGGGACGAGACGAATATGTACATCCGGATATCTAATTGAAAAAGTTGGAATTCTCTATACTCATACCCATACCAGTTAAAGCAGGGATTTTTCATTAAAACGGAGATGGATTCAGACAATATTCACGAAGCGGGTTTATTTACTATCCCTAGTCTTTACAAGAATTAAATGAATATGGTAACATTTTATATTATATTAAAAAAATGTTTTAGTTTAAAATAACGTAAAAAAAATCTCATTAATTAACTAATATGTCATTTAAATATTCAACATGTTGAAATAAGCATTGAATGAATTAATTTGTTAACGCACGTCAAACAAAATTATACAAGTTGAATTGAGATCACTCAATAAATAACACTCAATTGTTTGTATGAAGATGAGTCCATTTTTGTAGTATTAAAAACAAAAGTTGAAAATAAATGTGCTATAGAAAACTAGTATTGGGCGAAGATTTTATTAGAACTTTTATGAAGTTTTTTTTATGCTTTCAAATAAAGTGTAATTATGGATATTCTGGACTTTTGGATAATTACAATCTTATTTATGCTTTCTTATTGTGATCAGGTTTATTCTCATACCTTTTCAGAGCATGTTTTTCTTCTACAATGTTAGCTTTTGCAGATAATGCTTTGGCCCCTATAGTAGCATATTCCTCCCTATTGGTATCTTCGACTATGATGTGTGTAATCAGCTATTGAAGCGACATCTTCTTGTGTCTGTGTTTCAGCTGTTGTTTCTAGTTAGTCCAAGATGACAATAGTTTCTCAATCAGGAGTTCTGAAACGAACTCATCAGGAAGGATTATGTTCTCTTCTTTGATATCTTCAAGTAGCTTGTCATATTCGTTGATTTGGATCTTAATGTTCTCATCTTCAATCATCTCCTAGCGGTAGTAGTTTCCTATGATGAATCTTTGTTTGACTACGTCTTTAGCAGTATATTTGAGGATCAACGAATCCCAAATTTCTTTCGCTTCCTCGTATGTATAGTACACATCGAACAGGTCATTAGACAATGCATTAAGTATAGTATGTCGACATACCTTGTTTGCATGAATCCAATCTTCAACTTGTTTTGAAGGGATATTGGAGTTGGGTTTTGAGGGTGTGAGAGCAGTAGCAACTCCATACATTTCTAAAAGGGTAGACACACGTTCTTGCCAGCGCTGGAAGTTCTGTCTAGAGAATACCTCAATTTTTGACACATCCGGAAAAAGGTTTCACAAAGATTGTCTGAGCTTCGGAAACAACATTTGGATTCTACATAGAGGATGTGTTGTTGTTATTGTTGTCAGCCATAAGTCCTTAAGATTGTTGTAGTAGCTGACAAAATCACAAACCAAAAAAACTTCTCGAGGCGTGTAGATTCACTACCCTTAAGGACTTATTTGCGGTGTATTGCGCAAGCCCCCCAAGATACAATTGGAACTTCTCCGAGGATATCAAAACTAGCAAGATAACTCTTAAAACAAAGTAAATAAATAAACCCAAGATAAAAGAAAAGATATATGAGAGAAAAGAGAACGAGAGAAAATGAATGAGTATGGAACTATGTGTTTGAGGCAGGAGTATAGTGCTCTATTTATAGATGGTGGATGGGGACATAAATGGACCAAAATCTATGGCCTACAAATGAAAAATCTAAAACAAACGCAACATTAAAAAACTGCATTCGAAAAAGAGGGAAGAAAATCACTCAAATTATGCAACAACTTTTGCAATATACACACTATATATATATAACATATAATATATATATATATATATATATATATATATATATATATATATATATGTACATGTATATGTATATGTATGGGGGCATAGATGGGCCAAAATCTATGGCCTACAAAAGAAAAATTTAAAACAAACCTAACGTTAAAAACCTACATTCGAGAAAGAAGGAAGAAAATCACTCAAATTATGCAATATACATGATATATATATATATATATATATATATATATATATATATATATATATATATATATATATATATATATATATATATATATATATAAAATATATGAGAGATATATGTGATATGTTATTCAAAGAAATATATTGTTGTATAAGAACGAGGATGAGACAGATATGTACTTCCCGATATTCAATTAAAAAAGTTGAGGATTCTCTATACTCATATCTATACCAGTCAAAGCATGAAATCTCCGTTAAAACGAGAACGAGTTTGGATAATATCCACAAAGCGAGTTTATTTACTATCCCTGGTCTTTACAATAATTAAATGAATATGGTAACATTTTATATCATATTAAAAAATGTTTTAGTTTAAAATAACGTAAAAAAAATCTCATTAATTAACTAATATGTCATTTAAATATTCAACATGTTGAAATAAGCATTGAATGAATTAATTTGTTAACGCACGTCAAACAAAATTATACAAGTTGAATTGAGATCACTCAATAAATAACACTCAATTGTTTGTATGAAGATGAGTCCATTTTTGTAGTATTAAAAACAAAAGTTGAAAATAAATGTGCTATAGAAAACATATTTTAGCCTATTTTTGATTCAGCTGGATGGATAATTAACTTCCGTTAAGATCAAGGCTGTAAGGTTATATTTACACAACTGCAACAAGTGGAAGCCTAAAATGAACGAATTTTGTTTTACTAGTCAATAAACTCCAATAATTTTTCTTTGTAATGTAGAAGTTGAAGCTAATCAAAATTTATTATAACATAACTGATCGTAGAAGCATAATGTGAGAAGCAATAAACAAGTTAATTAACAAGTTTATATGGATAATAATTAAACTATCAAATGTACTGATGAAGCTTAAAACTCCAATAAAACATACAGATAGCATTTGAAGGAAACCTAAAAGTGATCGACTCTGTTTTCTTCTATTTCATGAATAACCTCCAATTCAAAATTTTGACGTCTGGCTGGAACTATGGTATTTGTTGTAGAAGAACCAGAAATATGCAAAGGGGAAGGGGGTGCTACTAACTCATATCCATCCCCTTCAAGCATTTGTACCACAGTTTTCATGGAAGGACGATCCACTGGGTTCCACTGAATGCACCAAAGTCCTACAATGGCAAGTTTCTTGGCAATTTTAGTATCTCCCTCATCCTCAACGCTAATTTCCACATCTTTTCCTTCCACCAAGTTATGGATCCATTCTGGGTACAGAACTTGGAAACTGTCCTCAACTGACACATTTGTATTCTTTCTTCCTCCTACCATCTCTAACAGCAACATTCCATAGCTGTAAATGTCAGACTTGTAAGAAACATTACCAAAATTCCGAGAGAAAACTTCAGGGGCAATGTAGCCCAAAGTTCCCCTGGCTGCAGTCATCGATACCGTGCTCTGATTTTTGGGACACAACTTGGCTAGTCCAAAATCAGTGATTTTTGGGACAAAAAGGTCATCTAACAAAACATTGTAAGGATTGATGTCAAAGTGAAGAATTCTATGATCACAGCCAAGATGGAGATACTCAATTCCTCTGCCAACACCAAGAGCAATTTGTTGCAACTTCTCCCAACCAAGGAAAACATCCTTCTTGTCCGGTGGAGCCAAGAATCTCTGCAACGACCCATTTGGAAAGAAATCGTAGACGAGAGCACGGTGGAACTCATCTGCGCAGAAACCAAGCAGACGAACAATGTTAACGTGATGAATTTTCCCAATGGCTCTCACTTCATTTATGAAATCCTTCCCATCTCCCACTGTGCCTTTGAGTATCTTCACAGCAACAAGAATTTCACGGGAGAGCATTCCTTTGAATACTGCTCCATGAGCTCCTTCCACTAAACTCTCACTAAAACCATTTGTGATTCTCTTGATGTCAGCGTAAGTGAACCTGGTAGGCTTCATTGCCTTGTAATCCTCCAAAAACTTCTCTATTCGAGCCTGGTCTTCTCCTCTCTTCTCATAATAGTCATACGCATAAAGCAATGTCTTGACCAGAAGCAGCAAAAGCATCAAACCAACTAGTCCTCCTGTTGGTGAAAAAATAAGTTACCAAAAATGAATAACAGTATTTAAAGCAAGGATCAAATACAGTGGCAAGGGATCAACAAAATAGCAAAACTATAACATAATAGCCACTGTAATACTGCATACCTCCAGCAATGAGGACCGCAGTTGACGTGGGAATCCTTTTTGTTTGGCAAGCATAACATTCAGTTGCACCGTTAGTACCATTCTTCCATTTACAATTTTGACCTTGTGCTTCACAGTATCCACAGTCAGGTTTTGACCATTCCATAACCAACGTCTCATAGTACGAACCCCACCACGCGACGGAAACATCTTTCAACTTCGTGCAGGATACCAATTGGGGGTCAGTGACGTCGTTGTGGGATCCTAGTAGAAAAATTGGGCATGACAATGAGTCGCAACGGAAGAAGGAAACGTTAAACTTGCTACGAGGGCGACCACTATAATCAGGGAATAGGAATGGAGAGACGGATGCGTTGCCGAGTTTCAAGAGTTGATCGGGAAGGCAATTTTGGGGGTCATATATTTCAATTAGTGTAGATTTGTAATCAATTTTTTTGACAAACAACTGTATTGGAACAGCAGGCAACTCCAGGATGGCCTCATTTTGTTGGGTGCATAACAGACCGAACTCAGGGGGATAGTCGGTGGAGTGATTCAAGTTTTTGTTTCTGAGATAAAATGGAAATTGAATGCGAACGTGGCCACATTTATCGGCGCAATGGTTCTTGCCGGTCGCAGGATTCCCTATCAGAAACAGCAGCGTCAATAGAAGAGACAGCTTCTGAAAACTGAGCATTTGTGGTTGATTTGCAGCTTCAGAATGTCTTTCTAGTCAGCGCATGTTTAACATGGACTGGGTGCGCTGGCAGGGTGTAGCAGCAACTCCGCGTTATCTTACTGTTCAGTCAATTCAATGACTTACCGGTCGAAATTTTCCATTTAAAAAAAAGAAAGTCCAATATAAGATATAATAAGCTATTCGAATGATCCCGTTTCTCGTCCAGTAGCTTGTGTTTTAAGTGAAATTAAATAACACAAATTGTAACTACCACTTGACATTTGCAATAATTAAGAGATCAACTTTAAGGAATATATAAAATTTTGTTATACTGTTGAAGTTCAGAAAAAATAAAAAAAACAAAGAATATATATATATATATATATATATATATATATATATATATTCTAATTAGTTAATTAGGTTTTTTATTTAGTTAAAGTTGCAGTTTGTTTATATATGTTATAGCTTAATAAACATTGAGCAGTTGGATTGATCCAAGACGGTATAATTCGTATTTCGCAACCTATGGTTCCCTGTTTTCTTATTTTCTTATTGACTTTAAACTATTCGAAATAATTGCAGTTCGCTCTTTCTACTTTTACCAATTCAAACCACACCTCACTAAAATATCATCTTTAGTTTCTTCTTTTCTTGTTATCATGATTTTATCCTTGTAACTTTTTTTCCTCTACAATAAAAATGTAATTCTTGAATTATTCCTGGAAAACGAATTAAAATTTTGAACGGTATCTACCGGAAAACAGCGACCATGTTTTCTTTTGACAAAGATAAAAGCCCTCGCACACAATACTGGAAAGCATGGCATGCCTATTATCAGGAAGCTGACGCGAAGATAGGAGGATGTATTCCTTATCAGTGGAAATGATCATCTATGGGACTCTATTTTCAACCGTATTTCCTGCCGTATTACAAAGGATGAATTTTATTCTACATTCACTCTAACTTTGTAACATCATATTAGAAAAATAATGAAAAAGAAATAAAAGAAGGACGTTTAATTTTAAATTCCCTCCTATCAAGGCAAAAAAAAAATTTAAAAAGAAAATATTATTAATTTTCTAAAGACAACTGAAGGAGATGTACAACTATTTTAAGTATAGAGTTGTGTATTTTCTAAAACAGAAAATTTATTTTAATTAATTTTTGGTTAAATTATGTCTTTGGTCTCTCCATTCTTGTAACAAAATATCGATTTGGTTCTTTTATTTTTATTTATCTCAATTTAATCTTTATTTTCAAGATGCCATCTGAACTAATGGAGGTTGATATTTCCCAAGGGAGATTGATGTGATCCCAACAAGGCTTATAACTCGGGCCAACGCTTAGGCCCAAATCATGCTAAATGTCCAATCCATGACCCACATGCATCTCAATCCCAAAGCCCACCAAGAGGCTCAATAACAAGAGGCATACTAAAAAAGATTCAATTAGGCTTCATCCAAGATGGCCCAAACCCACATGGGCTTCTCACACTCTTCACATGGGCCAAAGAAGATGTGAAGATTTAAAGAGGTGTATCAAAAAGCAGTAGAATAACAATACGATTGACCTATTGTTTAGGCCTTGTTTTCTAGAATAATAAGTCAAACAATGTGTAGTTGAATTGATAAAATTGGGCTTGACTAAGTCCAATAGGAGATTTGGCCATGAGCTACCAAAGGTCTAAGGTGGTCTAAGTGGAAGTCAACATTCCTTCCTACACCTCATGGATCCAATCCATCCAAGGGCTAGGAATGCTTCCTCCTTTTCCAAGGCATCATCCAATGGTCATGAGCCTTGTTCATTCTCCAAGCCATCTTCCACGGCCAAGATTGAATGTCTTTCTCATCCAAGGGCTAAGAGTGCTTATGTTTATTTGCTTTCATATAAAAGCCTACATTTTAGGCTATTGTAATCACTCTTGAATTTTGCAATAGAAGCATAATGTTGAGAGTACTCCACCTCATTGCATTTGAGAGTCTCCTTTGCTAGAGGATTGAATCATCTCCTCTAGCCACCTTCCCCTAGCTTTCTCTTAAGCTAAATCTTCAAACACCTTAGTCTGAACTAATGCTTAGCAAGAGCCTTAAACACTTGCTTCCACTCCCTTCCATGGATCACGTCTACTTCATGGAGCTTTCATCCATTCTACACCAAGAGCTCCACTAGAGATTATGGGAAGGAAAGATATCTTAGACTTTGCTGGGTGGATTCTTTGGCCTGAGGTTCCACAGAAAAAAAGTTGCTTACAAGAGTTTGACCAAATTTGTGCAAGTGAAGCTTTAGCAAATAGAAGTCGGTCGAAAGTGAAAGTCAAGTCTTTAGATCAAAAGTCAATTCAAGTATCTATTGGAATGAAAATCCTTCTTTGGGACTGTATCATTGAATAATCCCATATTCATAGTGAGAGTGACAGATGTTGTAACAGTAGTGAGAGTTTGGGAAACTAAGTTCACATTTATTGTAATTGAGTAATTAATGAGTCACTAAGGTAACTAGATGTACTACATAACAATCATTTTATCAGTTAGGGAAGGAGAACACTAGGGATGAATTCTGCTCGATTTGGTAATTGCTCTAACTGAGTCTCTTGGGATTTGATTCGAGACCTTTCCCACCTCCTTTAATCAAGTCATTTTTGTTAGTGGTGTAGTAACATCATTAAGAGGTGTACGTGTTAGTTCTTAGGTTTTTTTTTAATTTTTTCTTTATATAATTTCTTTGTACTTTTTACAAATATTAAAAACTTTTTCACATGTCAAGCTAACATTGTGCCACATGACACTGATAGTATGATGTGGTAGTGGCAATACCACTTGTCACTATTATGCCTGGTGTTATTTTCTCATTCTCAACTGTGGTCCCTGAATTTTTTTTTTTTGTCTTAATTTTGTCCCAATTTTTATAGACATTGAGCAATTTTGCTCATCTCCAAATTGAAGCAAAATAATTTTTATATAAATGTTATACCCATACTTTTATTAAATTTGATATTTTTATTCAAATTGATACTTTTATTATACATTTTTAACAAAACTAACTTTATTTAAATTTGTATTTCATATTCAATTTTATTTAAAATTATTTTCGAATTTTAAATTTTTTTGTTTAAAATTGTAATATAAATTGTTTAAAATAATTTAAAAATTTTACATTTGAGTTTATATAATTATTATTTTTACACCAACTCAAACATTTGTATAGAATTTATTGAACTTTACACATTTTAAAAAAATACAATTATTTGAAATATAAATTCAAATAAAAAATATCAAAGTATAATGTAATAAAATATCAATTTGTATATCATTTAATAAAAATATTTGTATACCATTTATATAAAAATTAAATTAGGTTTTAATTTGGAGGGGGGAAAATTGCTTACTTTTTACAAAAATTTGGACTAAATTGATACAAAAATAAAGACTACAGGTAGGGATGTCAACGGGGCGGGTAGGGTACAGGTAGTAGCTCCTCCGTACCCTACCCGTTGGATAAATATTTGCCCCGTACCCGTACCCATATTCGTCGGGTATCCATTGTGCGGGTATCCGTTTATTTTTTTCATATTGTCGCAACCGAAATCGCGACGGGATGATGAACCAAAAAAATAAAATTTGATAAAAAACAGAGTTTGGAGTCGCCACCATAGTTATTATAGGAAACTATGGAAAACCATAAAAAAGAGCAAGGTCTGCAAAAAACCAAAATTTGGGTCCGGGAGTCGGTTACGCGTAGGGAAGGTATTAGCACCCTACAACGCCCGTCCTAAGACGGTACCCTTAATTAAATATGCAAAAGTTATGTGGTTTTTCGAAATATTTAATTTTTCCCAAAATTAGTAATAAAAGAATGTACAAAAAAAACTAAAATATTTTTTTGAATTTTTGGGCCCGACGAGGATTAATCCTCGCTCCTACGTATCTCCATGTGAATGGAGAATCAGGGTTACGTAGTTCTTTTTGAAAAATCTATTTGGAAAATTATTTGAAAATGATTTAATTTGTTTTATAATTTTGAAAATCTTTTTATTTAAATTTAATATTATTTTAAAATTGGTGTCACGCGACGCGAGCGGCCAGACAGACACTTGAAATAAATTCTTTTTTCTAATATTTTATTTTTTTATTTTTTAATCATTTATAAATTTTTAATATTTTTTTGAAGCTATTTTAAAGTAGTTGTGGATGTCATTGTGACGTGAGTAACCAAATAGATATAAAGGAGTAAACAAAAAAACTATTTTTTATTTTTAGATCATTTGTATATATTTTTAGAAAAAATAAAAGTCTAAAATACCAAATAGATATAAAGGAGTAAACAAAAAAACTATTTTTTATTTTTAGATCATTTGTATATATTTTTAGAAAAAATAAAAGTCTAAAATGGGTGTAATGCAACGCGAACGGTCGGGCAGACACCAAAGAAATAGGAAAAAAACAATTTTCATGATTTAAACAAAATAATGAAAGTTAAAAAATCAAAAGAAAAAGAAACTAACAATAACGTACCTTATGCCTTTTCTTTTTTCTTGGCTCCTTTATAATATTTTTGTGTTTTTTTTTTCAAGAGAGATAAAGATGAGAGGTGTCTATGTGGGTGGTAAAGAGAGGAAGAGAGAGGGTAGATAATATTTTCTTTTTTTTCCTACCTCCTTCAATATGTTGTTTTAAGAGAGATCGGGAAGGGGGTGTGTATGTGGGAGTGGTGATGGGAAAGAATTAGAGTAATGTAGCGAATTTTTTTTTGGTCATGGCAGAGTGCGTATTTATATTCACAACTTGCAATGTCAATGTAATCTCAGTCTTAATTGTAACAAACAGTATAAGGAAGGAATTGGTCATGATAGTAGCAAATTATAAGTATCAAATCGCAGCAAATCAGAGCACAAAATCAATCATCATCAATAACAAATCAGAGCACAAAATTAATCCAATTAATAATATTGATTCTTACCATTTGAATAGATATTGCTTCTCATTATTATTATATAATTAATTTCTCTATCAAGAACAAAGGTAGAAAATATTATTGGGCTCATGAAAATTAATAACAAATTGGCTCTTCCTCCTTTTTTTTTTTCTTCTTTTTTTTTCTCTTTTTTCTTTTTTTTTCTTAAAGTTGATGTTTGAAAATCTTTTTTGAAGAAAATTTTGTTCACATTTTTTTTATTTTCCATTAACTAAAAAACCCTTTTTTTATTATTTTTTTATTTTTTTCGAAAATAAATTTATTCACCCGGACAAAATTGGGTGTTGACACATATCCATGGGTATCCACGGGTACCCGCGGATATTTGTAAAATTATTTTAAAAACAAATATTTAATTATAAATTCAAATAAAATAAAATAAAATACATCATTATCATAAATTTTAAATAAAGTTCAAATAAACTCAAGTTTATACAAGTCCAAATAATTGTAAAAGTAAATATAAAATGACGTTCAACACAATGAAAATTCTTTAATTAGTGCTTTGATCAACAAACTCACTTTCTCCTTTTGATTCCTGGAAAATAAACAAATTAAACAAATAATAAACCTCAATTGTCACATGCCAAGTATTCTTATTTTGATTCCATCATTTGACAACAAGCATATCATAAACGTCATTGTCTATATAAAGTTTGATGTATATGCCTAATCTCAAAGAAAGGAAAGAGGAGAATATCAAGAGGGGTAAGTTTAGCGGGTACGGGTATCCACGGGTACGAATACTATGATACCCGTACCCGCCCCATTAACATGCGGGTATCAAAAATACATGTACCCGCGGGTAGCGGGTATCTATTTTTAATATTCGTTTTCTACCCATTGCGGGTTTTATCCACGGATACCCGTGGGTATGGATTTTTTTGACATCCCTAACTACAGGAACTAAATCAATCGCGAATGAGAAAGTGACATATAATGTAACAGTGACACATGACACTTGTTTAACGTTGTTACTACATCCACTAACGAAAGGACTTGATTGAAGGAGATGGAAAAAGCCTCAAATCAAATTTCAATAAACTCGATTAGAGCAATTACCAAATAAAAACAAAACCAAAAACGCTATTATATTAACGGACCAATAAAGATTAAATTGAGATAAATAAAACTAAAAAGAACAAATTAATATTTTCTTACCAAAATAGAGAGAAATACATAATGTAACCTTAATTTTGTATGTAATAATATAGATTATTATTATTTTCTTATACCAGGATAAATCATATTCATTTATTAATAATTTCAACCGGTGGTACCCTTTAAGTTAATATTTAAGTGCATTCTCTCCGATTTGAGGAGCTCATGTAACAATGAGCCTCTTATCTTCTTTCATTCGCTGCGCACAATCAGTGGTTGTCTCGGTGGCCATCATTCTTGCGCTATTCCACCAAAGTTGCAGTGCCAAGCATCGCAGATCCTGTCCATCTTCTTCGTGCGGCGAAATTCGCGACATAAAGTATCCATTCCGACTGAAAGGCGACCCTGGCGGTTGCGGCCTCCCCAGCTACGAATTTGATTGCGTCAATAACAGGACACTGCTTACTCTGTTTTCGGGAAAATACTATGTCAAGGAAATCGATTACAATTGGTACAAAATCCGGCTGACTGATGCGGGTGTTGTGGAGGACACTTCTTGCTCTTTTCCTCGCAATTTCTTATCCACACGAAATTTCAGTGTGTATGATAATGATCCGCTGATTATTTGGTATCGTTATTTTCCTGCAAAAGTGATGTTTCTAAACTGTAGTAACCGAGTGAGTGATGATCCTCGATATGTGGAAGTGAAAGCCGGTGGTTGTGATTCTGGAGGCGTTATCTACGCCGTTCTGGATTCCCGTGAGGTGATTGATACGGAATTTACAGTGATGGATGTGAAGGTTGGGTGCAGATTAAAGATTGCTACCTTCGCAAACTGGACACATGACAGGAATTTTTCGTATGCTGATATCCTCAAATCTCTGGAAGAAGGGTTTTGGTTGTCTTGGTTACCACTTGTTTGCAGGGATTACTGTGGAAAGGGTATCTCTTGCAGCCTCAATCAAACCACACAACAAATTGAATGCGCAGGTTGTGAAATGTTCAACCACCCAGTCAGCAATTGCGGTGAGATATATTATTCTTCCTAATCTTACCTGTTAATTTTATCATTATTTATTTTTAAATTTCTGTATCTTATTTTTTATTTCTTTAACTTCTAATTATAATATTTAAAAATAAACTACATTTTTGTGTATTTATACGTTTCCCACGACGTCAATATTTATTTATTTATTTTCTTCTTCTTATTTTTTATGTAAATAATATTATATTTAATTTTTTTATTTTTATTTTTTAATCAAAGTTTTTTCTCTTTGTTATTTTAGGAATTCTATCACGAATTAATCAATACATTAGAGGTACGCACGCTATCCCATGGGTAATTACCAGCTTCTCAATATTTTCTCCATTATTTATTGCTTAATATTAATTTTATGCTTAATTAGAATTTTGGTTCTT
Organism: Vigna unguiculata; assembly: GCF_037176805.1. Taxonomy (NCBI): domain Eukaryota; kingdom Viridiplantae; phylum Streptophyta; class Magnoliopsida; order Fabales; family Fabaceae; genus Vigna; species Vigna unguiculata. The sequence continues at coordinate 29,002,673 of NC_140799.1, read as the reverse complement.
TAAATATTTTTATCTATGTTTTTTTTTAAATTTATTTCATTTTAAAGATTAAATTTTGATTAAAAATTTTTAATTTTTCTTTTTTAATTTCCATCCAAATGAATTCTATATTTCACATGTTCATAGGTGCCACAAGAAAATAAGGTTTAATTACTCGTATGGTACTTACTTTAGTAGATGTATGTCAATCTGGTACTCGGTTTTAAAAAAAATGTCAATTGCATCTCAACTTTTGAGAAAGTGCTTCAATTAGGTCTCTTCCAAATGGAGATAACTAACGTCGTTAATGGTGTGCCACCTGTTAGTCTGTGATTCTTTTTATTTTTTTTTAAATTTAAATTGTTTTTTTTTTTTGAAAAAAATAATAAAAAGGTCACGTGTCAGGTCTTTGATGGGACACGTGGCATTGTCAGTGTCACGTGGCAATGCAATGCCACGTGTCAGTGTCACCATCAGATATCATTGTGTTGATTTTAATTTAGTCTCCACATATGTCTCAATGATTCAATTTAGTCCATAATTCAATTTTTTTTTAACAATTAAAATCAATTTTTTATAAAATTAAAACTAATTAAGTATAAAATTTTTACAAACATTAAGTATTTGATATTTATATTAAGATTTAGTGGTAAAAGTCATTTTATTAAGTAATTTTTAATAAAAAAAATATTAGTATAACATTCATACAAATAAAAACTTTGGTTTAAAATTAGTAAGAGACAATATTGTTGTATTTTGAAAAAAAAAATAACAAAACATGAGTACATAATAAAAATTAATTAATAAAATAATATGTTAAAATTCTGTTTTTAATTAAAAATATTAGTATTATATTTATATAAATAATAAATTTAATCTGAAATTGGAGAGAAACAATATAAATATCAGTACTTACTTTTGTAAAAATATTTATATTTAATTAATTTTAATTTTATAAAAAATGATTACCAAAATATTTTAATTCCTGAAAAAAATTAGGACAAAATTAAATTAGATACACACAAGTGGGGACTAAATAAAAATAAATAAAAAAGATGAAAATTGCAATTAAAATTATTTTTTTGAGTAATTAATATGAACTACTCGTAAATAGGAATAATTTGATTAACATGAGAGAAATTTTAAAGATTAATTTATGGGTAGTAGCTTAGAAAAAAAAATATTTTTTTTTCTTGTAAAAGTATCTCAGAGAAATACTTTTCAGCATGCTTAAGTATTTACTACATTGATATGAATTTTAAGCATTGAATCCCAAAACAAACATTAAAATAAACACTATTGTACGTTCATATATTGTAAGACTTTTTAATATATATTCCTATTTATTTGTTTTATAGAACTTGTAGTAGATATAATAAAAATATGTAAAATATATAAATAAAAGTATTGGTATATACTAAGTAATTGTACATTAACATAATTGTAAACAATAATGTAGGTTGTATACTGATAAGAGGAAACTGAAATGGTATTATAAAACTTCTAGTAATAAAAGCTTAGCAATCCTCTTATAGCACTTGATATCATAAATAATCCAACAAACTACAAAGAACTTAAAATAAAGAACGCATAACATAAACATTCTTTTGGTCAATCTTATCAGAACTTTCGTCTAGTTTCAATCACCATAATTTTAGTGTGATTGTTTCAAAATCTAGACAAAAAAATTCATTATAATCACTTTTGAATCGTGCAATCACTTAGAATGTACAAGGATGCTTGAAAACATGTAAAAGAACTACAATATCATGTACAAACCTAATTTACCCAATGCATACAAAAAATACATTCAGATAATAATAATAAAAAAAGAATGAGTATCACTTCTTACAAAAAAATATTCTAGAAGATATTACCTCTTAGCGTGGAATATTGAGGTTTCATGACTGGTATCACTTTGATAGCCAGAGAGATAAAGAGGAAGTGAAAGAAAAGATCCTGATGTATATTATACCTTAAAGTGTTTGGTATACATGGCTTATATACAAAGTTCTGAAACAAAAAATAAAAACTAACTATATTGAGAAATCGGTAAAACCCAACACCCCCTATAAGCTCAGGAGTGAAAATCAACCAGTTTGAGCTTAAATGTAATAGTTTTGAAGATGCCAGGATCAAGAGGGTTTGTAAAGACATATGTTGCTTAATGCATGGAGGTTATCAGAAGGAGCTGGAAGAGCTTGGCTTGAACCTTCTCACAGACGATGTGACAATATATTTCGATATGTTTCGTTCGTTCGTGGAAGATGGGGTTCAAAGCAATGTGACATGTTGATTGGTTGTCGTGGTAAACCACAACTAGCTCCTTGGATTTAATCCTTAACTCATCCATCATGTATTCAAGCCATTATATCTCACAAGTGAGAGTGGCAAGGGCCCTGTACTCTGCCTTTGATGAAGACCTCAAGATGGTGGACTATTTTTTCAATTTCCAGCTTACTAAAGATGACCCAAGGAAGACGTAGAACCCAATTGTGGATCGTCGTAAGTTGTGGCAAGTTATCTAGTCATAATCACATAAACCTTTTATTTGTAGGCTTGAGTTACTGGGAAAGAAGAGACCATGTCCAAGAGTTGTCTTAATGTAACGAAGCACACAGTTGGCAGTTGTGAGGTGTTCTTCTGTGGGAGCTTGAATGAATTGACTCAAAAACTCCACCGCATATCCGATGTTAGGCTTGGTCTTCATAAGATAGAGGATACGTCTTATCAGCCTTTGATATGGGATGATGTCCTTAAGAGGAGTCCCATCTTTAAACATATTTTTAGTGTCTTTGGCAATAGGGGTAGCACTAGCCTTCAGATTTCCCACATTCTTTACCTTCAAAGTGTCATCTAAGGACTGCATGATCTGCTCAATGTCAAGGAGATGATTTCTTATAAGTATAATATCATCAACGTAAACTAATAGGACAATGAAGTTAGTTTCAAATATCTTTGTAAACAAGGAATGGTCATATACAGATTGAGAAAAACCACAAGCTTTAAGGTGATATGAAAGTTTGACAAACCATTGTCTGCTAGCTTGCATCAAGCCATATAGGGACTTTCTCAATCTGTAAACCTACCTATTCTTTATACTAGTACACCCTGGTGAAAGAAGCATATAAACTTCTTCATCTAGCTCTCCATGGAGGAATGTGTTTTTCACGTCCAACTACTTCAAATGCAATTTTGTGCAGGGTAAATGGCAAGGAGAAATTTGATGGTGGTCAATTTTGCTACAGGGTAAAAAGTACAAATAATCAATGCCCTCCAGTTGAGTGTAGCCCTTGGCTACAAGCATTGCTTTGTAATGTTCCACTTCACCACCTACATTATATTTTATCTTATAGACCCATCTGCATCCTATGGGTTTCTTGCCTTGAGAAGGATTAAAAACTTCCCAAGTCTCATTTTGTTCAAGGGCTTTAATTTCCTCTATCATGGCCTTTCTCCATTCGGGAAAAACGACAACTTTATTGTAAGTGTGTGGCTTTTTATTGATGGATACAACAAGAACATATTTCATGTGTGAAGGAGAAAGTCTACTGTAATGAACACAAGAAGATAAAGGATAAATAACATTTGTGTCATTACTCTTTATGTGAAAGCTAAGTTAGCATTGTTAATCTTGTAAAAAAGTAGGAGCTCTTCTATTTCAAGTGTAACGTCTCAAAAGATCAATGATGTTTTGAATTTGAGATTCGGTTGGACATGTTTAGTTTAAGTATTATTAATGTTGTAATTGATAGGTTCAAAAAAATAATTTAAGTCAGATATTTGATACACTTTATTTTTTTGCAAAACATGATCAATTTGATTGGCATAAGGAAACAATTTTTCATAGAAAGTAACATCCCTGGAAACAAAAATCTCCCTACTCTTAATGTCCAACATAAAATATCCTTTAGTGCCATTTTGGTAACCTAAGAACATATATTTCCTAGCTCTTGTGTCGAATTTAGATCTATTCCTTTGTAAGCTAGAGGCAAAACATAGGGATCCAAAAACCTTAACATCATCAAAATTGGGTATGGTCTTATAGACTAACTCATAAAGAGTTTTTCCTTTCAAGACTTTAGTAGGCAAATGATTTATCACAAAAACATATTGCATAACAACATAGGACTAGAAAACCATGGGAATATTGCATTGAAAAATGAGACTTATACAAACTTCTAGAATATGTCTATGTTTTATTTATACAATAGAGTTTTGTTAGGGAGTTTCTATGCATCTAGTTTGATGAATTATACCAAAATCATCATAAAAGTCTTTACACATGAACTCACTTCCATTATCAGAACGTAGGACTTTAATTTTCTTGTGAAATTGAGTGTTAGCCATGATAACAAACTTAGTTAGAGAATCTTTAGTTTTAGTTTTTGTTTTCATCAGAAATATCCAACAGAACCTGTTATGATCATCCACTATAGTAAAAAAACATTTATGCCCATGTATAGAGGTGGTGCCGTAAGGCCCCCAAATGTCAACATGTATCAAGTCAAAAATATGTTCAAAATATGAACTACTATTATTAAAAGAAAGCCTAGTTTGTCTTGAGAAATGACATACATAACAAGGTTTGGTTTCACTAAACACAATGCAAGGAAAATGTTTACTGATAAGATATAAAACTTTATCTGAGGGATGCCCCAGCCTTTTGTATCATATTCCCCCATCTTGACTCTTTGAGTTGTCATTACGTGCCTCACTAATATTGGAAAAGGAGTTCACAATCTTTGCAGCTTCTGGCAATTTCAGTATGTATAACCCTTATTGGATCCTAGCTTCTCAAATCATCTTCAAAGAACACGCATCTTGGATCTGACATAAATCAAAGGAGAAAATTAGTTTCCAGTTGTGGAATTTAACAATCTTTTACAAGAAAAAAATTCTCAAAAAGTTTCATAATGCCATCATAATGTGCAAATATATGTGCTCCATTTGGTAGTTTAATACATGTGGGCCTTATCTTTCTAAAAACCATAAAATTAAAAGCATCAAAGGTAACATGGTTTGTTGAACCTGTATCTAAAATCCATGTATTGTTTCTATTCTTACCATCAGAGGATTTCTCACCAGTGGCATCAGTCACGAGATTGTTAACCTTCTATGAAATGTCACCTTTGGCTTCTTGAATCAACTTCATGATTTGATGTGCATTTGAGAAAAGATTACTTTCTTTTCTTATTTGATGATTCTGCTGTTTATTCACAGTTTCTTCCTTCTTAGTAATAGTGTTGATAACAACCTTTTCACATTGGTCTTGTACCAAGGAGGATAGTCGTGCTTAGCATAACACTCATCTACGGTGTGGTATAGTTTGTGGCAAGAACTGCATGGTTTGCCATTATTCTGATTTATGTTCTTGCCCTCTCCTTATACCTTTCAATTATCATTATTACTCTTGGAGGTTCTTTAATCCTTAGTGGTTGCAGCACTCATCAAGATCTTACTAGCTTCTATGGTATTTCCAACTAGGTGTCGTTCTTCTTGCATAACAAGAGAGAAAACACGATTTATACTCACAATGGTTTCATCAACAAAATTTGCGTCTTCACAATACCATAAACATCATTGAGACCTTTCAGGAAACACATAATGTACTTAGATTCTTTGTGCTTGATAACCGTCTTAATGAAATCACATTCACACTTAACCTTACAGGTGTAGCCCAACATTGGTCTGAGAGATCAAGTTCCTCCCACAACGCTTTTAGATTTGTGAAGAAATTTGTGATAGATCTTTCTCCTTGTTCGGTTGAATGTAGTTCTTGAAACCAGAGATCCTAAATGGTCTCCCTTTGAAAAACGTTCGCGAGATCATCCCACACATCCTTTGCATTTTCAATGTACACGACGCTTTGAGCGATATGGGTATTCATGGTGTGTGTCAGCCATGATATCGCCATCATGTTGCATCTTTCCCAAGTGTCATGGAGGGCGGTTCCTTGTTCTGGAGTTTTGACATTGTCGTCGAGAAACTTGTGTTTGTTCTTGGAGATCATGGCACATTTCATGGCACGACTCCAAGCATGGTAATTAGCCCCATCAAGCTGAATGTTGTTGATCAATGTTACTCCTGGATTTTCACCCGATGTAAGTAGAAAGAACTTGAAGGATTCTATGATTCATCCATCGTAACGGCGTTCGTCGATGCCATCAAAAAAGCAAGAAAAGAACAAAAGTAGAACAAAGAAGGAGACTTGGCTTAGCAGAAGCAAACACTCTTGATACTATATTGAGGTTTCATGACTGTTATCGCTTTCATAGCCAAAGAGAAATGAAAAGAAAGATTTGGATGTATACTATATCTTAAAGTGCCAGGTATACATGGCTAGGTATGAGTATAAGTATGGAAAATACCCAACTTTTTCAATTAGGTATGGGGATGGGGATGAAGATGTACATATCCCTCCCATCTTTGTCATCATACTCGCCAAAATACTCATCCCCACTATTGTCTATCCCTGTTTAAATTATTAAAATACTTATAGTCTATTAAGTAACCTTATATATATATATATATATATATATATATATATATATATATATATTCTATTTTTTATTTCTTATAATTGTTTACCTTGTCATGAAATTCATTTACATCTCCAAGATATTTTTCATCTTATCACAACATTTATCATGAAATTCTCAATTTAAATATTTCTACTTTTTTTAATATTTTTATTTATCGTATATCTTCTTTTCACATAAGAATCTTTAAGACAATATTCAATTTAAGTGTTCAATAGCATAAATCTTTTATTCACTAGGGTAATATAAAAATTTTATTTTCATGCTATTATTATTGATTTTTATCTTTTTTGAAGCACTATTTTGTTTCATTAAAGTAATTTTTGTTATCTGGCAACCATTTACTAAGTTGATATTTAAAAAGTTTTCATAGATCTATAAGGTATTTTTTTATTTTATCATACTATTAATTATACATTTGTTTTATTTTTATTTTTTATTTCATTCAATGGTATATCAAATTGTTTCTAAACCACACATTGGTTCATATTTTACAAAATTTATATTTGTTGTTCATTTTTATTATATAGAGTATACAATATAACTATTTTTATTCATATCAATATTTCCATATTTCCATATTTATTTATTCATTATTTTTATTCCATTTTTATTTGTTTATTATTTAAAAATTTTATAATATTTTCATTAATCATATTAAAATTACAAAAATAATTTCTCTGACCAGAGACCTCAAATAAAAATCCTAACTGTTAAAAGAAAAATTCATATGATTAGCACTGGTTGTCAAAATTATATGCAAAGACATAAATATCATATTTCCCATATATACAAATTTAGCTACACATTCTTTCCACATCCCAATAATCTTTATATTGATTAGATGATATATAATTTTAACTTCCCTTACACGAAGATATTGTGTCTATTAACAAATCCTCCTTTTAAAATTTTTATTTATCTACTCCTTCTAAAAATTTTATTTATCTACTGATTTGGTCTCCAAATAATAAACCTTACATCCTTAATGTCTCTCCTTTAATCTCTCCTTTAAAGTACATGGAAGAAACAAATTTCTTTTAGAAATTGAACTACTTATTAGGATAACAACTTTGGTTGTTCTAGTTTGATTATCAACTTCCCAAATAATATTGGTATAATAGGAGAGTGTCGATTATTCTCTAATTCTAGAGAGAATTCGACAAAAATAATTTTTTGAGAAAATAAGTTTTAGAAAATTAATGAAATAAAGAATAAATCTTTATAACTTATTTATAAACTTTCTATCTTGCATTTAAACTTCATATTTATAAAAATCATGCCTTACAATTTCAATTGATAATTTCAGCTATATACAACATAGATAAAATCATTACCCAACTAAATAAAAAGTCATTTAGTTGTACAAAATTTGTAAGTATTGAAATGGTTGAAATGTCAAGAAGATGATGTTGAATTGGCTAGTTAAAAAATAAGGTGACTTTTAGAAGCTTAAAACAATTTTCAATTGAATCAAATCAACCACTAAGTATGGATGCGAACACACTTAAACTGGACACTTTCAATCGATCAAAAACAGAGTTAGCTGATTGATTTCATTAAACAGATACAAACAGATACAATACTAATAGAATCAACAGGTTTAATCACAAAAACAGTTGATTGAAAAACTGGAAAAAATGCAGAAATACGAATTTGTGATTTAAGTCAGAAACAATATGAAAGATCAATCAAGATAGGTTCAAATGAGTTAGACAAACATGAGCAATGTTGTAGTCAGATCACACAAGAATGTCAAAAAGATTATTCAAATCAAAATTCCTTAAACTTTAAAGTGTAATACAAGAGAGAAGGGTTAGAGAAAAGAAAAATGCACAAGATTTTTAAACTGATTCACTCAAACCTGAGTTACATTTAGTTAGTCAAGGCAACCCGAGCCTGACTTTGCAATATTTCAAAAGATTTATAAAGTTCACAACATTACACTTTCAAAATATGCAAGAACACCACACAATGACTCTTGAATCACACAAGAATCAAACCAGTACAGCAAGACACCTCTTGTAGACCTGGAAAACCACCAAGCACAACCTAAAAGCTTGAGAAAGACCAAACCTCAGTGGTAGCACAACCTTGACTACCAAAACTACATTCTCTAAGCTTCAAACACCAAGCAAAAGGCTCCAAGAATGATCAAAGATCAATCTTCACCAGCTACACTCTGTATGATCACGAAAGAGAGAGAATTCCACTATTTCGAGATAGTTTTTGCGCTAAAAAATAGTCTACTCACCTCTCTTTTGAAAAACACAACTTTAATAGTCAAATTATTACAAAATTCAACATGTTGATTTTCAAATCAATCGGTTGATTTCACTTAAGTTAAGTGAAATTAGTCGATTACAAATTAAATCAATTGAATGAACAAGTGCCAGTTAAAACTACCGCAACAACATTTTTAATATGTTAATTCATTCAACAGATTAAAAGACACCATTTAACCTGTTGAAAAACAATAGATTAAAAGACACAACTAAGACCTTATACATCTAATTAATGCAAAATGGTCTACAACATGAATTACAATCTTCAAGTTTGTTTGCTCCATGAATAATCCAGACAAAGAGCACACATACAAGGCTTGATCAACACATGAAACATCAAATCTCCATATCTTCATCAATGTAAGCATGGTTCCAACATGTTCTAAGGCAATGACTTCAAGTACCTTTATCAAAACTTCAAGCACCAAATCATCCAGGCTATTTATGCAATATATATATATATATATATATATATATATATATATATATATATATATATATATATATATATATATATATATATATATATATATATATATATATAAAGCACAAAAAATAAATGAAAAGAAAAGTGACTTAATTGTTTATAATTTGTGTTAAATATGTTATTGGTCCTTTCACTTTTAATAAAAATTGAAATTAGCCATTTTTTGAAATTTTGACCCAATTTAGTCCCCTAACTTAACAAAATTTTATTAAGTTTAGTTGACGTTTTAATCGCATTTCGTAACAAAACTTAAGTTGTTTACACTGTTTGATACATTTTCGTTTTAATGTTAACTGAAAAATGTGTTAGAAACGTCAAATAAACTTAACAAAATTTATTTAAAAGGACTAAATTGTTCAAAATTTCAAAGAACTTATTTCAATTTTCACTTACTTAACGCACTAAAAATGTATTCTATCCCTATAATTTCAACACTAAACATAAAATAACGTAGAGAGTATCATATAAACATATGAAGAGAAGAGACGTAGAATAGAGGAAAAAGTTATCTCAAGGTTTGTTTTTCATAATCTATTTATATAGACGTAGTTTCTATAGACATTATTATTTTTATCATTATTTATGTTTATTATTATTATTTTATCATTTTTCATAATCTATTTATATAAAATGGTAAAATAATAATAATAAATATAAGCGATGAAGATAAAAGAAATAATAATGTTTATAATAGAGTTAACACAAATAAAATTATATATATATATATATATATATATATATATATATATATATTTATATTGAGGAGAATTTTTAAATAATAACTAATTTTAAAGACAAAAAATAATTGGTTAACTATAGTGACTAATTTAGATATTAATTTACAAATTAAAAATATTAGTCTCTAAAATAGTCATTATTATGAATGAAAACTTTTAATTACTAATTAATTATATTATAAATTGATCATTAAAATTAATTATCAATGATTTGATTATCAAAGTGTCTAAATTAGTCATTAATATATTAATTAGTGATTAATTTAGATACTAATTTATTTGGCAGCTAAAATTATGATAGCTAAAGATAATTGTTGATAATTTATTTATACAGCATAATTATTTACTTAATATGCGTGCATTTATAAATATTTAATAATGTATTTGTGGAATATGTGTATCACTAAATTTTATAATATTAATTAAGTTCTTTTTTGTCTCATGTTATGGATATTTTTGTATCATTTAAGGACTCTTTTGTTTTTGCAGGTTATGTTGCATTTGTCACACATGGTAAGTTAAATATTTCTTCATTTTTAATTTATTTAATCAATTATGCTAGCTGATTTCTTTCATGCAAAAAGTTATTTATTAGACCAGTTCATGTTTTACCTTTTGACCAAACTTTTTGGACAGGATTTGTCAATAGAATAAAAAATATCAAACGATCACTGTCGGACTATCGTGATGGAGAATTAATAGGGCAAGATATTCTACCAATATTCATAGCAGTTAGGTATTTATTTGGACTCTCACTTTTGCTAGTGTTATTCGTCTATAAATGGCGAAGAAGACATTTTTCACTGTATGAAAACATTGAAAATTTTTTGTTGGACAACAATATAAATCCCATTAGATATGAGTATAAAGAAGTGAAGAAAATGACTAAAGGTTTCAAAGTAAAGTTAGGTGAAGGAGGTTTTGGTTCAGTATATAAAGGAAAGCTTCGAAGTGGGTTAGACGTAGCAGTGAAGATGTTGAACAAATCTAAAGATAGTGGAGAAGACTTTGTTAATGAAGTAGCTACTATTGGAAGAATACATCATGTGAATGTAGTTGGTCTTATTGGATATTATGTTGAAGGAAAAAAGCGTGGTCTAATTTATGAATACATGCCTAATGGATCGTTGGATAAATACATTTTTTCTAAAGAAGGAAGTGCTCCTTTGAGACATGAGAAGATATATGAAATATCCCTTGGAATTGCTCATGGGATTGCATATCTTCATCAAGGTTGTGATGTGCAGATTTTACATTTTGATATCAAGCCTCATAATATTCTTCTAGATAATAACTTTACTCCAAAGGTTTCAGATTTTGGACTTGCAAGGTTGTATCCTACAAAAGATGGATCCATTATTTTAACTGCAATAAGAGGAACATTGGGGTACATGGCTCCAGAGTTATTTTACAAAAATATAGGTGGAGTTTCTTATAAAGCTGATGTTTATAGTTTTGGAATGCTTTTGATGGAAATGGCGAGTAGAAGAAAAAACTCAAATCCTCATGCAGAATATTCAAGTCAATATTATTTTCCCTTTTGGATCCATGATCAATTTAAAGAAGACAAAGATATTGACATGGAAGGTGTTTTAGAAATGGATAAGATTTTGATGAAAAAAATGTTTATAGTTGCACTTTGGTGTATACAATTCAAACCAAGTGATCGTCCATCAATGAATAAGGTTGTAGAGATGCTTGAAGGAAAAGTTGAAAGTCTTGCCATTCCTCCAAAACCCTCCTTTTATCCTCATGAAATGTTAGAAAATGATGGTACAATCAACTCTCCGAAAACATCATGGAGTGATTCAAATAGTTGTTGCGTGAATGTTGACATAAAAATTCCTAATCACTCATCTTTGGACTAACTCATTTGGTACGAGTTAAGTATTAGTATGTAAAAGTTTGTAATTTAAAATTGTGGCTCATGGATTATATATTAATTATACTCAGACTCTTATATGACTTTTTAATGGCGTGTCTAAATTAATTATGTGTTATCTTTTTTCAGATTTCGCTTATACTCTTAGTGTTAGAAATTTAAATTATTCTTTTATGTTTTTTTATAAGATTTAAATTAGTTTTTCTTTAATAATTTATAATTAATCTTATGAATAATTTAAATATATTGACTATTAAAAGATATATTAATACAACACTTACTTTTAAAAATATTTATTACATGTAGTAAAAGTTACTTTATCCAAAAGAAAACTCATCGTTCATTATTTGGAGATGTGGTGCATGGCGGAAATGGACGAGGCAAGATGTAAGAGGAAAGGCGAAAAGAGAATGCTAAGTGTGATGTGCTATGCAACAGAGGGAGAAAACTTGAAATTATTTGAGAAAAAAAGAATAAGAGGAATTTGGACAATGAGCCTTCATGGAATATTGATTTGATTTGAGATAATGTGATCTAGGACACTATTAGCTCAAAGGTGTAATAACAAAGGAAAGTATACTATGTTCTTAAAATGTAGTGATGAAATTTGAAACTAACCCTAGATATATTCACTAGGTCAGGTGTGAAATTGAAGGCTTATGCATCACAAGAATGTAAAGGCATAATATATATATATATATATATATATATATATATATATATATATATATATATATATATATATATATATATATATATATATATTGATAAAATTATTTTTTTATCATTATTAAGTATTCATCTTCTATTATGTACTAATCCTGTATGAACAATATTAAGTTGATATGCGAGAGAAAACCTGATTGATAAGAACTTTGTAACTTGAAAGAGGAGGCCTGGATGTATATTGATCTTTTGTATTTTTGAAGGAGAGGGATTTAATAACCATTCATATGAATGAAGAGGGCTTCAATCCGAAAGATTTTCTTTTTGATGGATTGATGGCAACATATGTTGTGATTGTTATACAAGATGCATATAATTTTGTTGACTTGTGAATGATGAATATATAAAAATGTTTTTTTCAATTTTCTTGCTACTCAATGTGTCAAAAATTACCGTTACAATTAGGGTGTCAAAAACCCAATATGCATGAATACTTGAATGTCTGATAAAAAAAACTGGTTGTGTCTTGTCTTTTGATTTTTCTATGCATGTCTAAGTCAATTGTTTTATTCACAATCATTAAACTCATATTTATTCTCAATGTTTCATGAAAGTGACGAATGTCACACATCTCGTGGTCTAATATTTGAGATGATTATACACTTGACTTTTTCTTTCGCAAAATTTGTGCATGCTTACTTGAATTCATAGATGAGTGATAAGTAGGAGATGTTTGGAAGGGTTTTGAGGAGACTAGGATAACCATGTGGGCATGTTGTTCCTCACACATTCCTAAAAGGACATGTAATTTGTGAAAGAGGTGTTTGGGAAAAGTTGTATGAGGATATGGATTTGTGAATTTTAGGTGAGAAATTAATGTGAAACCCGTAAAGCTGCCCCAATTTTGGTCTATAAAGAAGAATTTGAATGAACAATCGGCTTTGTTTCAAAAGATATGGATTTATGAACATTAGGGCGTAAAATTCATGTGAGACTCACAAAGTTATTCTAGTTTTGATGTATGGAAAAGAACTTGAATGAACAAGGGGTATTGTTTGAAAAAAGGTAGCGGATATGGAAGGGATTAGTTGAAAAGGATTGACAAAGAGGATTTTCCTAATTGGTTTAGTTTTCTTTCACTTGCTTTTGTCTAGATAACAATAAGTTCCCCTCTTTCAAAGACATTAGTTTTCTTTCATTCTTTTTTCCTTTTGCATTTTTTTTTTTGCTTTTTATTTCATTCATTCATTTTAATGACCGCATTGTTAAGCATGTCGCCTTATCATTTTTGCAATCTTAGTTCTTCTAACTCATACAATTGCAATTTTCTTTTCTCACCAGCTGACTTTAAATCATATTTCATGGCCTTCAAGGCCCACAATTCCTTGTGCTCGAGTTCTACTAATAAATGACAAAACCTTACCATGGACTGTTAGCACTCCTATTTTGCCTAATTTTCCTTTCTAAAAATGTCATTTTAGTTTAAATAAATATTAGTTTGTTTTGAATTAACTAGTTTTTGTTAATTGCTTAGGAAAATTTAGATTTCATAAAAATGTGATAAAAATATTAGCTTTAATAGTGTTTGTTTCATTTAGTTTGTCCTTCTTAACCATAAGCCTAGTTTTCACACTCGTCCACAAAGCCCAACTTTTTGTTGACCCCTAAATCTATTTTCCACATTGTCCCCTAAGCCTAGTTTCCACTCTAGGCCTTAAGCTTAGTTTCAAATTGGCCCATTAAATCCAATTTCGTATTGTCTCAAGAGGCTAGTGATAATGTTCATTTTACCTCTTTTTGTGTGTTTATTGTCATGAATAAATAAACTCTTTCCTAGTTTTTATCTTATTATATCCTCAAGTTTAGTGTGTTTTGTTTTGTTTTATGTTTTAGTTGTTTTATGTTTGTTTTGCCTCTAATCTCTCTTTTAAGTGTGTTAAATAAGTTAATGGGAAACGTTTGTGGTGGAGGAAAACAAACAAGAACTCAAGGGAGCATGATTCGACAATAAAATATTGATTTTGAAGCAAATACTTGCATCGTGTGCCATTGGAATCACGCCAAGTGCTACAAATACACAATGCTATCAAACTGCCCAAAGGTTGAGCGGTGGAAAAATGAAGTTGAGCGCCACAAGGCTGAGCGATGGCAAACTAGGACTGAGCGCCACAAGGCTGAGCGGTGAAAGTGAGGCTGAACGCCATTCAATTCGTAAAACCTGGTGCTGAGCGTTGGAAACAAGGCTGACATGTCAAAAAATGGGATTTTAATCTTGTTTCTCACAAAGGTTTAGACCATTCCTCATTTTGCACGATAGAGAAACACGTTGGGGTGCTTGGAGAGCCTCTTGGAGGTTGCTAGAAGTGTTGGGAAGCTCTCCCACTCCTCCTTGGGTCTTCTCCTCCATTCATGATGGTTTTCCCCCCTTTTAGGGTTGGAGAGGAAGATGAGTTGCGATTGGGAGATGGAGACGTGAATGAAAGGTGTAATTGGAGCATGGAGTGGCTGGCAAGAACCTTAGGAGAGGGCTTGCATCTTCTCTTTGGTTTCCATTTCTTCCCTATCTCTTCTATTTGTAAACCTTAAGTTCTCCACCACAGATAGCTAAACCTATGTGTTGAGATTAATGTAATAAATTGAATCTTGTGTATTTTGTGATGTTAATCCATATGCTTTTCCATGTCTATGTTAGTATTTGATTTCCATGCTTAATGTTTGCTTTAGTTTAGCCACCCATGCATGATTTGTGGTTCTTGAGGTGTTGCAAAATGTCTTTTAAACTTATATATGTTGGCATAAGAATGCATCATGCACATATTATTCCTCAAATTCAAAAAGGAAAATAGAAATCATAACTTGTGTTAACATCATCATGCATTCTCAATCGGTCAAAAAGAAAGAAATCATTGCTACTTTTCGGATCAAAATTCTCTTTATTCCTCAAATTCATAAAGAAAAAAAAATCATAATATGTGTTAACACCATCATGCATTCTCAATCGGCCAGAAAGAAAAAAAAAATCATTTCTACCTTTTAGATTGAAATTCTCGTTATTTATGTGAATGGTTATCGAATCCTTCCTTTGGAAAAATGAAAAAAATCTATTCTAATGATTCTTTGGGTTGATGGTCATCTTCATTAATATGAATAACTTATATACAAGTCTAAAATTCTTTAAAAAAATTTGATTTTTTTTTATGTTTCATTTACATTGAGGCCCGTGGGAATGATTATCAATTTCTTTACACCAAGATCCTCTCCGATGGAATGGTCACTGATTTCCTTTTTTGAGTGTTATTACCACCACTTAATCATGTATACATTTTGAATACTAATAAAGAAAAAGTTCTTGCTAGTTTATCTATCCATAAATATTATAGATTTATTTAGTTAAGTTCTTAAAAGCATTTCTATACTTGTAGTTTACATACGGGGTAGGGAGGACATCTCCAACCACCGCATATGCCTAAGAATGAAGGGCTGAATATACTCCAACCCAAGAAACATGACAGGGGCAACAACGAAAGAGAAACCTTAATATGTTTGAACTAGAGAAATACACATTACTAAGTAATACTAGAAGTAGGAGAAGAAACCTCGGCCTGACATCACTAAGACATGTTAAGCAGTGGGAGAGGAAACCTCACACTGACATCACTAAGACATACTAAGAAGTGGGAGAGGAAACCTCAGTCTTACGCGAAGCGGATAGAAGGCAAGGAAATGACAATCCTAGAGGAAAGCATAATCTCTCCACTAAAAGTACTGGAAAAGTTGGTTGATAGTACAGATCCTTGCTAGCAAATTAAAAGATGAGAACGAGGTTTAAGATAATAAAAGTTGATTAGGGGAATACCAAAGCCAATGGTCGTCACAAACCCTAGGCCCATGAAGTTAGGCCTATACAGGTAGTATAAAAGGCACTATTCACGAGGTAAAATGATTATTCATTACTATTATTGTTTTATCTATATTGTCTAAAATCTAACTTGGGTGTCAGAGTGGCTTTGCAGGCTCCCTGCCGAGACTACCCCTGTTGAAAGGAGATACTTCAAAAGTAAAGCATACAGTGGAAGAAAGTGAAGATTAGTTGACACGTGTGATATCAAAACCCCTTGACTCCAACATACTTTGTGTTTTCTTGGGTATATATCTATCTGGTAGGAACATTTGGTGCCCACTATGGGGCTGAGTCAAATCGGTACACATGGTGTCTACAAGGAATATGGCAAGTAATGGTCTAGAAGTACAAGCAACAAAGAACATGCAAGCATTGTGAAGAGCACTCAAATGGCAATCATGTTAGCCATACAACGAGAGTTAGTTGAGTTACGAGTAGAGAATGCTAGAATCAAGCAGAGGCTCGAAAGTAATGAAGAAGAAGGAGATGGCGATCAACAACGCCCAAGCAAAACCCATGTTACTTCCCCATTCACGCATGTGGAAATAGTGGGAGAAAGGGCACATAACACCTATCCTCCAGGGGAAGGAACAATAAACATATTGGCACCACGACGAGGTGCACACAAATACCCATTCGTTGATGGCATAATGAAAACACCATTGCCTCGAGGCTAGAAGTCTCTGACCATGGACATGTATGATGGCGCCACCGACATAGACGAGCACATACATGTATACCTGACCCAGATCGCTCTCTACACCTTTGATGATACTATGTTTTGCAAAGTATTTCTTACATCCCTCAAAGGTGCAACCTTCAATTGGTTCACTCGTCTTGCCCCATTCTCCATTGATTATTTTGATACCTTGTCAGACCAGTTCAGAGCACAATTTGCCACGTCAAAGCCACATGACCTCACTTCCTTGGCGTTCATCAACATATGCTAGGAGGACGGATAATCTTTGAGAAAGTTTATGGAGTGCTTTAGAAAGCTAGCCCTTAGCATTGATAACTTAAGTCTAGAGATAGCTCTGCACCAGATGATTAACACATTAAGAAGCGGACCCTTTGTTGATAGCTTGTGTAAGAGACTAGCAACTAACATGGTTGATTTAAGGCAAAGGGCGACAAAATACATGCGAATGGAGGAGTTAAAAGACTTCAAGAGCAGTATCAAAGCAGAAGACAACATCCCAACTAAAAACATGAGAAAGCAGGAATAAGCAAGGCACTCCCTAGGCCTCTGCCTCCCTCCGCTCCTTGAGCACAATGATTTAATAAATACACCCCCTTAAATGCTCATAAATTGCGAGTATTGGAAGAATCCATGCATGCTGCCCTAATCAATATGCCTAGGAGGGCAAATACACCTCCAAACGTAGATATTACATGACAATGTCGGTACTACGACAATTACAAACACGCCATTGAGGAATGCATTATGCCAGAGGACAAGCTAGAAGAGCTCGTACAAGTCGAACATCTCTAGCACTTTATCGCTCGAGGAAATGAAAACTGGTAGGGCAAAATAGGGGAGTAAGAAGCAAGACACAGAGAGAACCGAAGTTGGAAAGCTTTAGACTCGTCATAATCACAACGTAAGGATATAAGAAACCAACATATGGGATTGAGTCGGACACCTCAAGAAAAGATTGGGAGAAAAAGATTGTCAGGTATACCATGGTGGTAGATGAATTGTTCCCGAGAGGATTTTCCATTTCATTGCTCAAGTGTGTCAACGTAGAGTATGTTGATTATGTCATGTGAGAACTACAGTAGGGTATAAGCGAATATCAGTCGGGAGAAGGACAATGGCAACTAAGATCTTAAGGACAAGCTATTACTGGCCAACTATGAGCACAGACATAGCAACGTATATGAAGAGATGTTTACCTTGCTAGAAGCATGGTAATATAGCACACCAAAAGCATGAAGAACTACACAGCGTGTCATCCCCATGGCCATTCATGAAATGGGGGATGGATATAGTAGGGCCATTCACCCTAGGAAAGGGGCATGTAAACTTTTTGTTGGTGGCAATAGATTACTTTACAAAGTGGATTGAAGCTAAGCCGCTCACATCAATCACAACACAATAGATACAAAAATTTGTTTGGAAAACATATGTGTTGCTTCAGCATTCCTCACACCATCATCACTGATAACAACATGCAATTCACAAACAAGGGACTCATGGATTTCCACCAAGGCTTGCATATTAGACATGTAACAAGGTTACTAGAACACCCACAGGGAAATGGTCAGGTTGAAGTCACGAACAAAGTCATTTTCAAAGAATTGAAAACAAGACTAGAGGAAGCAAAAAGGTTTGTGGCCTGAGGAGGTACTGGAAGAGTTGTGGGTGTATCGTTATACTCCTCGATCAACCACCAAATAGACCCTCTAACACCTCACATATGGAACCAATGTCGTGATTCTAGTAGAGATAGGGGAACCTTCTCTACGACTACTGAATTACAATGAAGTCAACAACGATCACTGCTTGACAGTTAACTTAGACATTGTGCAAGAACACATGGAGAAGGCAAGAATCCAAGATGCAACAACCAAACAAAGAATATCACGAAGATGCAACTCTAAGGTCAAACCAAGGAAGTTCCACCAGGTGACGCAAGGTGAATAGGAGGAAAATTTCCTGCAAATTGGTAAGGCCCTTTCCGAGTGCTTGCAGATGTTGGAAAGGGAGCATACAAGTTAGAATATCTATCAGGAGAAACAATCCTCAAGACTTGGAACACAACTCATTTAAAGTTTTATTACAGCTAAACTTTGTAAATAAAGGGTACTCTTTCCTACTCCGGTCTTTTTCTCTAAAGAGGGTTTTGGCTGGAAAGGCTTTAATGAAGCCCAAAATCAATAAAATCACTTTGATACATTATTGCATGCTTATTTTAAGATTTATGCCCCTACCTCCCTGGCCCAAGTAGGTTCCTCTTGAAAAACCCTATTAACTAAGGTCGACTCAAAGCCTTTTCTGAGACCTTTTTTTCTCACGCAAGTCCCTGTTGATAAAACTTATCAACCAAGGTCGACTCAAGGCCTCTTCTGAGACCTTTTTTCTCACTTAAGTCCCTATTGATAAAACTTATCAACTAAGGTCGACTCAAGGCCTCTTAAAGGACCCTTTTTCTCATGCAAGTCCCTGTTGATAAAACTTATCAACTAAGGTCGACTCAAGGCCTCTTGTGAGACCTTTCTTCTCATGCAAGTCCATGTTGATCAAACTCATCAGCTAAGGTCGACTCAAGACCTCTTGCGAGACCTTTTTTCTCATACAATTCCTGTCGACCAAACCTATCAACTAAGGTCAACCCAAGGCCTCTCTCGAGACCTTTTCTCACACAAGGAAGCCTTTCTAGATCAAGCTTATCAGCTAAGGTCGACCCAAAGCCTCGACCGATACCTTTCCCAAACAAAACCAATCACACTCATTACACAACTTGCACTTAACCAAAACCAATCACTAATAACCCACATTACTATGATCGCTACAAAAAGGATAAACCTATCAACACCAAAAATCAACTCCCAATATTAAAAGTCATACAACCAACAAAATGAGACAAAAACAAACTTGCTAAACAGAGAAGAATTCCAATTTGAGTAACAATAACAACTTGACTTTCTTCTTTGCACATACTATGAAAACACGAAGTGACCATTCCGACCAATATGCTTTGTTTGAGGCCTAGAAACGTCACTGGTAGCATATGCTACCAACAAACACTTAATCACATATCATAAAATACGTTTACAACAATCACCGAAAACCCGAGATGTTAGTATAATAGGGCATATTGAACAAGTAGGTGTTGTAGCTAAATACCACTAGCATTGATAATTGTTATAAATATTATACCATACACAGTGCATGCGAATTCATTAGATGTTGGGGAACACCTGGGAGGAAACACCTTCGGCCATCGAGTATATCTTAGATCAAGAAACCAAGAATACTTCTTCTAAAAAAGTGACATATCAATAAAAAAAATCAAAATCAAATAATTCAACCCTCCAAGCTGGAATAAGAATTAAGAGTCATAACATGCATATCCCATAGTCAAAACAACATAAAGGGTAGAAATCAGTACACGTCGCCTACCATCTAAACCCATTCATGTACAAAAGCATCCCAAAAAGTACATAGAACATCTGGCACAAAGGCCTACAAAATAAGTGGGAAAGCAAAAGACATCCACTAGCATAACACAAATGCTAGTCCCTCCTGTCAGCCTTGTCTACATTACCCCCCTCATGAGCTTCCCCATAGGGAGTACAAGGAGTATCCTCGGCTTGTTCAAGAAGGGAGGGTATGTCCTTAAGTCGAACTAGAGACTTCTAATATACATCCTTACCCACATCAAAATGTTCATAATCAATAGGAACATTAAAAAGAATAACGACCTTCTTGAAACCCAACTCGTGTTCTTCAACCATCCTCTCTTGTAATCCCTAGACCTCTTTATCCAGTTCAACATTAGTAACCTTCAGCTCCTCCACTTCACGTTTGGCTGCAACCACCTCTTTAAGGGTATTCTTCCCCTTTTCCTCAACTTCCAAGCAGCAATTCCTCCAAGACTTCTTGTCGCTATAAGCTTGGCAGAGCTTCTTCTACAAATCACTTACTTCAAACACCACGTTTTCTTTCTCAACCTTCAATGACGATACCTCTGCCTGAAGCTCCTTCACATGACTCGATTTTCTAACTCATAACCTATATGCCTTCCAATCACCAAAGCCCAAGACTGATACTCAGCAAAAGCTTTCATCAAAGATGGCAAAAGAGAGTTAGTAATAAGGTTGGCCTCTTGCTGGGAGATGGTGATACTCATGCCATCATAGATTTGCATCCCAGGCCTCATTAAGCGTATGTAAGCACTATCTTCAGATATTTGACTGCATTTAGGAGAGGAATGTCGAGATGAGCTCCCAACAGTGCCATTCCCTCCAATGCCACCAATGCCATAGGGGGTGGAGGCCGAGGAGTTCTCCCACCAATGCCATTCCCTTCAACAGCACTAAGACTAGACCCTCAAGTGTATCTCTACCCTTCTTACGAGCATTCACCTTCTCACAAAGCAACTAGAAACGACTTTTCTGACTAGCACCAACACCCTCATGAGAAGCCATCACAACTGACAAAAGCAAATACAAAGTAAGATAAGTTAACATATAGTGCAATATAAGAAGATTTGACACATACCCAACATGTCCTCGCAAGGACAAGGAGAATTCAATATGGCCACAATACGCTTAGTAGGAAGTCGTCGAGGGAGGGAGTCTAGCAAATTTGGAACCTCGCAGTCATTGACAAACATCATAGTGCATGGGATTACACGTCTAGTAGAAAGGAAATTTTTAGAACATCACCATAAAAAAAGTAGGGTCGGCCAAGAAGATTTACCACCACTCTAAAGAAGGTATCTTTTAACCTTTAAAGGAAGTAGAATAAGGGGATAGCAGACCTATCATAGGCTATCCAAAAAAATATAACCATCTCATGGGCTTAGTGGGCCAGGTACTGTAATAATGCAAAAATACTAGAAGAGACAAATTCAAGCCTAAGACTCTACACAATAGCTTGAAAGCCTACAAAGCGGCCTAAGCATTGAGGTGGAGTTGGGATGGAGCCACGTTTAAGATATGCAACACCTCGACAGTAAACTCATCAAAAGGCAATCTAACGTGCAAACTTATAAACAACACAAAATACATGAAAAATAACTCATCAGAATACCCCTCTCGCCCATCACAAGTGTTATCTACACAACCAACCCGGTCCAATGGACGAGGATGACTAATACTTAGAAAAATACTCACACACACCCTTATCAACCCACTCATATCCTGAGCGTGAAGGAAGATCTTGTAATCCCTCCTCATCATATGAGGATGCTCCTACACGATCCAAATAGACCTTAGCAGCTGACTTATCAGAGAAAGAGGATGAAGACTACATGTCTATGCCATAAAATCAACGTCTTAACTCCAAATGGGGTCACCAAGGGTCCCATGAAGTCAACGAAGGAGGCCCCCAAGCCAAATGGCTCCACATCCGTCAGATCAAAAAGATCCAAAGGTCAGCAATGATTGTAAGACCCGCAAAATTTAATTAATTAAATAAATAAATAAATAAATAATAAATGCGGGTAATGGGAGCCTTTATGACATTAAATATTAATTGTTGTGACGTGAAGTAGTACTAGCTTAAATGGTTGAAAGTAATTGATTGTTATGAAGGACTTGAGTTTGAATCCTATGTATGCCATTTGTGCGTTATTTAATTGATAATTACTTTAATAATAAAGTGCGTGATCATGATGAGTGATAATATAATCCTAAAATTATAGGAATTATCACGAAACATGAATTGGTTGAATGGTTGTGCATTTACTTGACATTTGCATGGTTATAACTTCAAACCTTGGTAGCCATAAACTGAGCTTTTTTTGTCAAAATTCTTTTCGTCATGAATGTGAAAAGCCATAAACCCTAGCTGACAAAGGAGAAGCCAAGAGGGGTTGGAAAAACAACCACCAATAAGTCTGGAATGGTAATTAAGGTCATGTTAATGCCAATTTTCGTTTTAGGATCATTAAGTTCAATTAAAACATGATTACGGTGAGAGATAGAGTTTTGGAGTTCATCATTGGTGTGCACTGTGAGGAGAGAAAATTTAGAGTGTGAACTGTGCTAACTGAGTGAAAAGGAGAGCTGAAGCGGGGAAGCACTAGAGGCCATTTTTATCAAGGAAGAAGCCAAGAACCTTCAAGTTTTAGCAAAGAAATTCAGGTTAGGGGAGTTGGACTCTGTAAATTTAATTATTGTTATTGGTTGCATGATATATGATAAATGAACTACTTAAGTTTTGTTAATTCTGTTTAAATTCGTGTTTCTGGAAATTTTCCAGAAACCGCTTAGCGGGCCTTGAAAGCCGTCAGACGACTTATCCCTATTCTCTACAATTTTTGGGTTCCAGCGAGGAACTGCCTAGCGGCATGAACTAGCCGCCAAGCGATGCATGTGTTCAACCCAATTTCTGGGTTTTTGGTATGAATCGCTTGGCGGTGAAGAACACCCGTTAGGCACCGTAAGCGATTTTGGCTCAACTTAGGTTTTCTATGCATTCTGGATTGTTTTTTATCGATGAAAAGGGCGTTTTAATCATGTATTGATGAAAGGGAAGGGATTAATTGTGAAATTATGAGGTGATACGAGGGAATTGTATTATTATGGTATGTACTTGTATTAAGGTTTGGAAATTGGGGTTTTGATGTCATGAGGTTAATTAATAGTTGAACTTCACTGGAAAAAGGTTATGGAATGGGGTTTAGGTTGTATAATTGATTAACGGTAAGTGGAATAAATTGAAGAGAGTGTAAATTAGACAGAGAAATGAAATAGGTGCTGAGTTCGATGGATTGCAAGTGCAAGAAGTTGTTGGAAATCCCTAGAATCTTATGCACTGCCTGACGTCACTTGAACGGTCGCTAAGCGACAGGTGTTGGTCAGTGGATGGTGCAATTGAATTCACAACAAGAAGGAAATTTAATGTAAGGAAAGTTTGGGGTATGAAAAAGTAGAGTTGGTATATGATGGCTATGGGTTGGGAAGCATAAGAAATACATGAGGTGATATTAGAGAGAATTATCAAATCTGAGTTGATTTGAAAAGATTAGTATATGTTGAAAGTCAACGAGGGTCAATTAAACCAGAGTTTTGCTCTATGGTGAGACGGAATACCACCTAGGAGTTAGGGTCGTGAGGTAGGGTTGCCTAAGATGAACATGAGTGAAAATTCTAAGCTAAAGTATAATTGTTGTGCTACTTGTAATTGAGTGGAGATGGCTATAATGATTGGAATAGTGAGGAGTTTAAGGTACTAAGAGTCGATTTTGGCATTCTATGGAGGTGCAAGGTTGATCTTTAGTAAAGGTAATTATAGGACCATTGCTAACAAGCTAAGAGGTGTGGAATTAAAGACTGTAAAATGAGATGTAAGTAACTTAGTGCAAGATACTGGGTGTTCTGAGGCTTGAATTAAGGATACAATTTGTGTTGTTTTCCAAAAATCAGTACTGTGAGAGGTCAGATCAACTAGAAGGCTCGAGCCCATTTAAGTCTCTCAACCTCTTCAACTTCGTCGTATAATACTAGGCCTATGAAACTACCAAGATTACAGCATTCCGCTTATCAAGATAAAGAATTCCTTTTTCTTCAAAAAGCTACATAAAATAACATGCATTGAAATGAGCAGCATCATCATGCAACACCACGAGTACATCAAGAGTCTCGACTATGTAGTCTTAACTCCGGGGGACTAGTGTACATACTAGGTAAGGAGGACATCTCCAACCACTGCATATGCCTCAAACCGAAGGGCTGAATATACTCCAACCCAAGAAACATCATAGGGGCAACACCAAAGAGAAACCTTAATATGTCTGAACTAAAGAAACACATTACTAAGTAATACTAGAAGTTGGAGAGGAAAACTCGGCTTGACATCACTAAGACATGCTAAGAAGTGGGAGAGGAAACCTCAGATTGACATGACTAAGACATGCTAAGAAGTGGGATAGGAAACCTCGGCTTGACATTACTAACCTAGGCTAAGAAGTGGGACAAGAAACCTTAACCTTACGCGAAGCGGATGGAAGGCAAGGAAATGACAACCTTAGAGGAAATCAAAATCTCTCCACTAAAAGTACTTAAGAAGTTGGTTGACAGTACATATCCTCGTTGGAAAATAAAAGATAAGAAAGAGGTTTAAGATAATAAAATTTGATTAGGGAAATACCAAAGCCAATGGTCGTCACAAACCCTAGGCCCATACAAGTAGTATAAAAGGCATTGTTCACGAGGTAAAATGATTATTCATTACTATTACTATTTTATCTATATTGTCTAAAATCTAACTTAGGCGTCGGAGTGGCTTTGTTGGCTCTCTACCGAGACTACCCCCGTTGAAAGGAGATACTTCGAAAGTAAAGCATACAGTAGAAGAAAGTAAAGATTAGTTGACACGTGTGATATCAAAACCCCTTGACTCCAACATATTTTGTGTTTTCTTGGGTATATATTTATCTTATAGGAACATGCAGTATCCTTAGACACTCTCTCTCAGCCTTAAGGTGTTGAAAAAAATATAGGTTAAATTAGGTCTTTATTTTTTTTTGGAAAATTTTCATAAGTTTCTTTATTATAATATATCTTGATTTGGTTTCTATTTTAGAAAATTTTATGCAATTAGGTCTGATAAGCAATTTTTTATAATACATAACATTTTCTGAAACATTTATTAAAATTTTATTAAGAGACCTCTTTATTTATTTATTTATATATATATATATATATATATATATATATATATATATATATATATATATATATATATATATTTAAAGACCTCATTTATTTAATTTTAGAGAATGAAGTTTAAGTTAAATATATTTGAAACAACTCATTTTCATTTCTTATAAATTTTGTCTATAAAATTTTAAAACTTTTTACACCTTTTTTAAATTTTTGGATTCATAGTCTATTTTCTTCAGGATCAAATTACAAGAGAAAGGATCAAACATACTACAAGAAAATTCTCAATTACAAATCAATTTTAGAAACTAAAAATTAGACACTATAGTGACAAATTTAGATATCAATTTAGAAAACTAAAAATTATTGGTTACTAAAATAGTCACTATTATAAATAAATAAAAAATCATAATTGGTCACTAAATTGATCACTAATTAATTAGAGATCAATTTAGACACTAAGTCATTTTGGTAGCTAAAACCTAGGTAGGTAAATTTTAGTGACCAATTTCCTTTTGTAGCTAAAACAATGGTAGCTAATTTTAAAGACCAATTTAGTTACCAATTATAATTTTTATTCATAATAGTAACTATTTTAATAACCAATAATTTTTAGTTTTGTAAATTAGTGTCTAAATTGGTTACTATAATTACTAATTATTATCGGTCACTATTTTAAAGTTTTCTTGTAGTAACAATACGTCAATTATAATCTTATTTAGGTAACACTAGTGTAGAAATTCCTTTTTACCCCGCCTTATAATTGGTTCCCCAAGAACCGAAGCATATAATGGCGCAGTGGCATTTTTGATATTCCAACCAAGTTTTATGCTTCGGTTCACCTAACACCCGAAGCCAAAGAGAACTATAGGCCTCGGTTCGCCCAAAATCGGTGCCAAAGAGCACTATATGCCTTAGTCCAACAAGACCCGAAGTCAAAAAGGGACTACATTTTGAAAAAGTCAACTAGTCGTTAGGTGTTTGGCCTCGGTCCAGCAAAACTCGGTGCCAAAAAGGGTGTATGGCTTCGGTTCCTTGAACAACCGAAGTCACAGGGTTTATTTAGGGTTCCAATTTCGCAAACCCCCTTATTTTTCCCCACGCCTCTGCAACTTTCGTCTCTCTCTCTCTCTCTCTCTCTCTCTCTCTCTCTTCGTTGCTGCCACCATAGCATTCGACCACCTTCAACCACTTCCAACCACTATAACCACGCGAAGGCGAAGGTGAAGGCGAAGGTGAACCCTCTCCGTGCAGCACCACCATCGCGTCACTCTTTCGTGTCT
The DNA here is from genome assembly GCF_037176805.1 of Vigna unguiculata. Lineage (NCBI taxonomy): Eukaryota > Viridiplantae > Streptophyta > Magnoliopsida > Fabales > Fabaceae > Vigna > Vigna unguiculata. The sequence goes on along the minus strand of NC_140799.1, from coordinate 28,975,572 downwards.
CTCCCTACCACCATCGCTGTCACCACCCTCCTCCGTCGCTGCCATCACAATCCTCCGGCCACCGTCGCGGCGTCACCTCCGCTAGTGCTGCACCTCTATTTCGTGCACGGCTCTCCTTCTCAGTATTTCCAGCAAGTGTCGTACCGCGGTTCCTCCAAGGTAAGTTTCTAACTCGTTTTTGTTTCATTTTCCATTTTTTTCTATATTAATTTTCAATTTCGATTATTACAAGTATTGATTTTCATTGGAATTGAAATTGTGTGGATTGTTTGTACATACTATGAGTTAGCCTTAGTTTCCCGTTTGAGATTCAATACGAAAATTATGTATTGTCCTCGAGTTTTCATTTTGAAAAAACTACATTGTTTTTAAATTAGATATAAGGTGATACAATACTAATAACTTAAATGTATAGAATCTTGAATTATTCGATTGGACAGTTTAAGAAGATTAATCACTTTCTAGTAATTTATTAGTGCATATATATATATATATATTTTAAAATACATATCTTAAAATTTATGAATATTTGTCAATTGTGTTTTGTATTGATCTTCGGGTGCATATTTGATTGTGGTTTATAGTCACTTTCATTTCGTGTATCCTGAAGGCCAATGCGAAATGCTGGCAAAATTTCGTGAAATTTAAGATATGTTTTAAAATTAATATGTACCAATAAAATAAAGAAAGTGAATCTTCTTAAATGGGATAGGGTCACACCTTGATTACGACGTGAGCATTGATTCAAAGATTACTGAAATTGTTCATGCAATTTCAGTATGGATCGAGATTGGATTAATTTACCACGTATCAGTGCTGAGTATGAGAATGGAGTAGAAGAATTTATAAAATTTGCGCAACATTATGAGGGGAGAATTGATGATGAGGTGAAGTTCAGATGTCCTTATGTCAACTGTTTGAATGGAAGAAAATTGAATGCAACTCAAGTTAGGGAACATCTTATTTGTAATGGTTTCCTTAGAAGTTATACAATATGGACATGGCACGGCGAATTAATACACATTCCAACTGTTTCTTGAACTGAATATCTTACCGATTCCTCCATGAAAGAGCGACGGGAAGAGTGATGTGAAGAGCGAGTAGAAGAAGACAATATGGAGGACATGATACGGGATGTTGGCGCAGAAGCTTTTGTACAAGCGCATGTGTATGAGACGATGTCTACTGATGCGGAAACTCCATTATATGTTGGTTCAACTAAGTTCATGCGATTATCAGCGGTTTTAAGACTTATGAATTTGAAAGCGACTAATGGTTGGACAGATAAAAGCTTCACATAATTGCTCGTGCTCTTGAATGAAATGCTTCAAGAAGGAAATACTCTACCCACTCGAAACTCTGACGCCAAGAAAATTCTTTGTCCGATGGGTATAGAGTATAAAAGGATACACACATGTTCTAATGATTGCATATTATACATAACAGAATTTGAAGATTTGAAAAAATGTCCAAAGTATGGGTCATCACGGTACAAGCAAAAAAGAAACAGTGAAGATAATGGTCAAATAGAGGAGGAAGGATCTGCTTTGAAAGTAGTCTGGTATCTTCCAATCGTGCCCAGACTTAAGCGTTTGTTTGCAAATCCTAAAGATGCTAAAAACCTTAGATGGCATGCAACTGAGAGAAGATGTGACGGACTCCTTCGTCATCTAGTTGATTCAATGCAATGGAAGAATGTAGAAATATTTGTTTTGGCTTAGCTACCGATGGAATGAATCCATTTGGTAATTTAAGTACAGACCACAGTTGTTGGGCCGTTATATTATTCATTACAACTTATCTCCTGGACTTTACATGAAGAGAAAATACATGATGTTGTCTATGATGATATCTGGTCCAAAACAGCCTGGAAATGACATAGATGTATATCTCAATCCTCTAGTTGAAGTCTTGAAGTTGTTATGGGTTGATGGTGTTGAAGTATTTGATGTTGTTGCTTCTGAAACTTTCATGATGCATGCAATGTTATTTTGCACCATTAATGACTTTCCAGCATATGGTAATTTGTTAGGGTACAATGTCAAGGCTCATAAAGCATGTTCGATATGTGAAGAAAACACAACATCTCATTAGTTGAAAAACAGAAGGAAGACCGTATATCTACGCCATCGAAGATTTTTACAAGCTAATCATCCTTATTGAAGGTTAAAGAAAGCATTCAATGGACATCAAGAGAATGACAAAGCACCAACTCCATTAACTAGCATTCAAATTCATGAAAAAGTTAATAAAGTACATCATGTATTTGGTAAAAAGTCTAAGAAGTCATCTACATAGAGCCCTTGGAAGAAAAAATCAATATTCTTTGACCTTCCATATTGGTCGAAGTTAGAAGTTAGGCATTCCATAGATGTCATGCATGTAGAGAAGAATGTGTGTAATAGCTTGATTGGTGCACTACTTAATATTCAGGGAAAGACAAAAGATGGAGTAAATGCTTGTTTGGATTTGGTTGAAATGAAGATCCGAGAAGACTTGGCACCAAGGGAGGTTGGTAGGCGTACTTATTTGCCCCCTGCATACGTCCAGACAAGAGAAGACAAGTTTTTGCTTATGTTTAAAGAGTGTCAAGGTACCTCAAGGATACTCTTCAAATATTCAGAGTTTAGTGTCCATGCAAGACTTGAAGCTTTTTGGCCTAAAGTCTCACGATTGCCACATCTTAATGCAACAATTGTTACCTGTAGCTATTCGTGGAATTTTACCCAAAAATGTTAGACAAACTATAACGCGTTTGTGTTCATTCTTCTCTTCAATTTGTAGCAAAGTCATTGATCCTTTAAAGTTAGATGAACCTCAATATCAATCTTATGAATATGACATGTCATATAAAAATATCCTAACTTATTCCCTATATCATAGTTCAATTGTTGCACATAACATGTTGTTAGGGAGATCAACGACTAAAGCAAAATGTCTTGTATGGTGTTCTCTCCAGGTTTGATATTTCTATCCATATCTTTATAATTGTTTGCTTGATTTTCTTCCTTAATTAATTGTAACGTTGTTGATATAATGTAGTGTAATAGACAAACCAGCTCATATGAGTGCGATTACTATATAATGCAATGGATGACAACCATTGTGCGTGCTCGTATTACAACAAATTGGGCAACAGTAATATATATTTGAATTAAAACGAATACTTTGCAATATTTCCTTTTTATATACTAACTTAACTTAATCTATTATTTTGTAGACATTCAAGAGTCCTGCCGCAATTCCCGCAAAGTCCATAAATTTTGGTAGGATAGCATGTGCCAAATATATAATTGAAATCTACAATAGTATTGATTAGGACATGTATCTGGATTGTAAATGATTTGTAATTGTCTTTTAAATGAATTTGAATTGTGGATGTGTTATAAAATATTTTGTTCTGGTCTGTGCTGGGTGCTGAACAAAATTTACAGGTTTAAATGTGGGAATAACACCAAAACAGAAACTGCATTAAAATAAACACCATATTAGGCCTCGGTTCTTACCAGAATCGAGGCAAAAAGCCAACATATGGCCTTGGGTCAAACCGAAACCGAGGCCAAAAGGTGATCAAATGTTTTTAAAAATTAAAAATAAATTGCACATATGGCTTTGGTTAGGCGTGAACCGAAATAGAAAGTTGGGCTCTATGGCCTTGAGTGCCTCCGAACCGAGGCAGAAGGGTGATCTATGGCTTCGGTTCACAACCGAGGCCAAAAGCGATCCTCTTTTAGCCTCGCCCCAATATACTTCGGTCCGGAAACTGATGCAGAATATTAAAAACAACCGCTGCCGAAGCCCCTTCCTACACTGTTGTAAGTTTTTGGTATATATTTTTTTTTTCTTTCGTAAGTATAATTTTTATATTTTATTTATCTTAATCAACTACCAAATAAGAACTTTTCCGTGTCAACAACAAAAAAAGATGTTTATTTTATAAATTAAAATTTTGGAAAATTTTTGGAAGTATTTAGAGATTTTTCCACTTTAAAAGTCGTCTTTAGCCGTAGGAGTTGTTCTTGCCATATAAGATATCTCTACATATGAGAAGAAAATAACCTACATACGTGAGAATTGTTATTGTATATGAATTATGTATGAAGTTGATATTTTATAGTTTTTGCATATTTTGTTGGAGGGACAAACTAGTTAGATCTCTTGATGAGAAGTATGAGCGAAATAAAAAAGATAAAGTTTGAAAATCAAGACATATAATTACCGGAAAAAAAACTTTAAGAAAAAAAAACTTTTTTTTCATATCAAAATGAAAATTTGTGCGGAAACGAAACAATAATTGTGACATCCTATTTAATATAATATAATATAAAAAGAGCACACAGAGAAGTATATTAGTATCAACCATTACAATCATTCATAATAAATTGAAAGGAAAAACTAAGGCTTAAACAGATGCCATAAAAGATGAGTCGAAATGGAACAATTGTCCAAAAGATTCCTCATAGAGCAAAGAGTTGAAAAAATAACAGTACATGAACTGTATTCCCAACACAAGGAAAATTAACAGGACCAAGCCTAGACAACTACATCTCCATCACCTGAACAACCACCAGGAGATTCCATATCTGCTCACACCAATTAATTGGTGATCATTACAAAAGGAAAAGCCAAACATAGAATAGACAACAAACAAAAGGGTAAGTTAGAGTAAAATATTTTTCAACTTGTTATTGAGCAAGTAAATATTAAATTAGGTTGTAAACATACAAAACAGTAGGCACTCAAACCATGTGACAACAAACAGGAGGTTCAAGTGGGCTGACTTGAACCCCTTACTCACCTATGTTAGGCCCATTACTTAAAATAGAAAAATAGGTCTTACAATAATAGACTATGTTAAAAACATATTCAATTATGTTGTAATAGATGTCAATTGTGATGAAAATATGATGAATTATAATTTGATATAATAATTATTTGTTAATATATAATAAATCATAATTGATTATGTTTAACAGAATCAATTATGAAGTTAATATTTTATTAATATTTATGTTTTATTTACTATAACAGAATAAATAATTAATATAATATAGTTTGTTTCTCGAGATTTTGGTTTGATACTTGTTTAATCTCATTTTTATGAATTAAATCAACTCCGCATGGATTCTTTGTCCATTGGATTAGTAAACAATTGTTTTTCACTTTTGAATGTGTTGATTTAAGATTCTACAATTAAAATAAAATTCATATGTAAACAACTTATATCGTGGATCAATTTCAGAAATATACTCAACTTACTGAATTCTCTTTTAATTTAAATTTTAATTAGGAATTCATGTATTAATTTCTTTTTGATGAATCATATTTTTGTGTTTTTACATAAATATGAAATGGTGTATGAAGATTAGTAAAATATATTAAGAAGATTAGGATGGATTGAAATGGAATTGCCTGAGAAACCGGAATATAAAGTGCAAATGTAAATTGTATGAAACTAAATAGTGAAGGTGATCAAATTGTAACAGTTATCACTAGATTTGCTATTTTTCATATTGACAGCTTACTCAAAATATTTAAATCCTAACCACAATTTGTTACTTTTTTTAAGACTAGACATGGATTAAATTTTTAAAAATCTAATACAGATCCAATCTAGATCTAGTAATATATATTTGGATTAGATTCTCGATCTAAATCTATTTATTTTACAAAACTAATTTTTACTTTTTTAAATTCAGATCTAAATATCTGTATCAAAATTCAAATTTATTTCTCGATCCACATCTATATCTGTATTATTATACAAAGAGATGCCTTGTTTTGATATACACATTTTTTCTAATTTGAGCATTTAAGTATTTTTTAAATTAAAATAATTATTTTATCATTTTTAAATATGAAATGGTGTATGAAGATTAATAAAATATATTACGAAGATTAAGATGAATTTAAATGGAATTTTCTAACAAACGGGAAATAAAGTGCAAGAATGTAAATTGTATGAAGGTGACCTAAATTGTAACAATTATCACTAGATTTGCTATTTTTCATATTTACAGTTACTCAAAGTATTTAAATCGTAATAAATTGTGGTTACAATTTAAATACTATTTTTTTAAAACTAAAGTAAATATTTATAATTTAAAATTATGTTCAAAAAAGAATAAAATTACATATAATAAAATTGTAAAAGTTATTAAAATTTACTTTTATTGTTTTTGGTTATCATAAGAAAAACCTGAACACACATGTTCACTAGTATTTTCTAATGAAAATTAATTTTTTTATAAATCTAATTTTAATTTTAAACCTATGTTTTTAAAAATAAAATAACTATTTCATCTGATATATAAATATATAAAAAAAATTAAATAATATATAAAATATTAAAATATATAATAATATTATATGTTAATAATATTAAAGACCAAAATAATATATTATATAAATTTTTAACATAAAAAGACTAAAACCATATAAATAAATGTCCATATAATATCTACAAGAATAAAATTTAGAAAAAAAAAAGTGAATTCACACTTTGCACGTAAGTCTCTAGTCTATAACATTAACTTTCCAAAACTCCGAGCAGCTGTCTTTGTTGACTATTATACCATCCAAATGAGAAAGGCCACGATAAAAGCTGGAAAACATGTCGTATAGTATTCATTTACAAGGACAAGAGGAAGTGTTGCTTTCTGTTGAATATTGTTACGCCAACAAATTTCCATAGCAGGGAAATGAATTATTTCAGAATAATTTTACAGAAACATCCTCAATTACCTGCAAGGAATCGAAATTATATTTACTGATTCGTTAAAGTGTAAACAGCTTTAAAAAATCAGATTCACATGAATTAAAATAAACAACAAACAAATGGAATCTATAACACAAAACAGATAAGTAAAGAGGAAATTTACCTATCATATATTATCAGACATCATAAATATATCTACATTTAGTGTTGGCAAATAGGGATGGACACAAAATCTGTCTTGGCCAATCTGATCTAATTGCATTACGTGTCAAAGCATTGGAAATTGCGGCTAAACTTCTCATAGTGGTTAAATTTCAACTGGTTGCTACGGGGCACCTCAAGTGGGTATTTGGAGAATGGCGATACCATTGTGCCACCATACCATATCACCATTTCAGAATTCAATTCTCACATATATCATTATCAACATGATTAATTAATGTCTTAATTTGGGTAGATGAGGATAATTATAACTACCACTTTATTGTTTTCGTTACTGCCACTCTCTTTAAGAATATCTAAGAATGAAAAGAAAGATAATTTGAATCTATCTATTTATTCATTGGAATTGGACATAAATAGTCAAGTCGTCTCACTACATTCAACTTACTAGTGAAAACTAATTATTTAATTATTGAAAATCAATTAACTTAATTTGAGGAGAACGATTCTAAACCTAATCACAAGATATCAATTAGATTAATTATAGGAAAATAATTCCTATTGTATCACACCTTCGGAGTCGAAGTAAGAGATTCAAAGACACTTAGACTAGTTCCAAAATCATTAAAAGGACCATCTCAATATGTTTTGTAAGTTGATGCTACACAGGATTTCTAGATAGATAAATGACACTAACATTATGGCACTACATCAAAGTAGCTTGAGCGGGAGGAGAATAAAGTTCTAAGAGAAGATTGCAGAGCCAACATGTTTGAGAAACAACATTGACAAAACCTCTATATTCAGCCTGTGCATTTGAACTAGAGAGTATGTTAACGCTTTGAAAACCAAGAGATGGGATTGTCACTAAGAAAACACACAATAACCAGATGTGAAGCGTCTAGTTTTAGGACATCCACCATGATGCCCTGATTATTATGTAAATAATTATTATTTGACAAAAGATGAAATAAAAGTTTCTTTTGTACAATAAGATTTTCCTTGAGAGAACACTAATAATAACATAACTTCATATCCATACATACATATATATATATATATGTATATACATATATGTATATATGTATATATGTATATATGTATATATGTATATACATATATATATATATGTATATATATGTATATACATATATACATATATACACACATATATATATATATATATGTATATATGTATATATGTATATATGTATATATGTATATATGTATATATATATACATATATACATATATACATATATACATATATACATATATATATATATATATATATATATATATATATATATATAGTTTACATCTCTATAATTGATCATGAAATATTGCAAAAATATGTATTTTGTATAGTATTAAGAGTTCTACATCAAAATAAAAGATAATCTATATTTTTAATATCTCTTAAAGATATTAATATAAATTATCTATGAGTCATTTTTCAGAAGATCCCCCAATTTCCCGAAGCTTTCACTCAGCAGGTTCCTCTTCTACTCGTACCATATATACATATGAAAGAAAAATATTAAAGGGGTAAGGTCTTTATAAAACTTAAATATTAATCTTAATAAACTCAACAAACAATATAGACATTGGGAGCCTAGAATTTGACTTACAACCACAAGACTGAAGTTCATATTATCAGATATATGGATCCATATTCCACTTTTGATGAGCCACTATGAACATCAAAAACTATTTTGAGAAGTGACTAGGTAGTTTAGTATTTCTCATAAAAATATTGGTATAATCACAATTATTTATTTCTCAAGAATATAGCCATTTATAGGATAAAAGAGATATATACTTACTACCTAACCTTGGCGATGTTGAGCAGGTATCAGATAGTCCCAAGTTTGGCCTATGAATATCCTTGTTCAGGGCATTATTCTAAACTATCCAAATACTCGCCTACTTGATAAAACTTCCTTGGACCCCACCATTGTCCTTGCCTTTCATCCCGTCGTGTACTATCTAACATTGGTTTTATCTAACTTATTGAAACCAGACTTAAGATTCTTTCTTAACTGACATACTCTTGGACATATTGAAAGATTATAAAATGTGATGACTATCAAGTTATGTCATTCTTGACTATATATACATATATATATATATATATATATATATATATATATATATATATATACACACACACACACACCATGCACAGAGAATATAAAATAACAATAAAAGATATAGGTAACTTTCTTTTATTCAAGCTCACTGAATAAAATAATATTTACTTTTACTTTATTTTTATATTTGATAAAGCAAAATAAGAATCAAAGCAAGAACTTTAAATAATTAACTATATACGAATGAAAATGTTATAAAATAAAATAAATTATAAATTGATATAAGGACATGTGCAAAACTGAAGATAAATGAAGTGAAATTAATGAATAGAACCAGTACGTAACTAGAGAGAAATTACTAAAATAAATAAATAATATCAATGTATAATTAGGGATAAATTAAATTAGATAAATAAACAAGACCCATGCAACTAGAGATAAATGGAATGAAATGAATAAATACGACCATACGTAAGTGGAGATAAATTACTAAAAAAAGTAAATAAGACTGGTGCATAACTCGATATAAATTAAATAAAATAAATAAAGAATATCAGTGCATAACTGAAGATAAATGAAATAAAATAAATAAATATGATTGATGAATTATTGAAAATAAATTAAATAAAATAAATAAGTCAGATCAATACAGATCTGGAGATAAATAAAATAAAATAAATAAATAGGACCAGTGCATTACTAGAGATAAATTTTATAAATAAACAGGACCAGTACATAATTACAGATAAATTAAATAAATAAACAGGACCAGTGCATAATTGGAGATAATTTAAATAAATAAACAAGACCAACGAATAACTATAGGTAAATTAAATTAAATTAAATGATTAGATAGGATCGTTGCTTAATTGGATATAGTTTAAATAATATAAACATAAATATATAAAGAGGATAACAATTGAATGGAAGCAACTAAAATAATATATATTTTGAAATAAATAAAAGATAAATATAATACACATGAATTTATCAAGATTAAAATAGAAAGAGCTTAACCTCACTCCTTTCTTACCTTATTAGTTGTAGGTACACACTAGCAATACTTCTAGAAGACTAAGATCTCTTTCAAATCTTTTGCTCCAACTTTCTCTCTCTTTTTCTTTCTCTTTCTCTCCCTCTTTCCTTCTTTCTTTCTCATGTAACTTACCTTTCCCTTCACTCTTCCTACATTTTCTCTTTCACTCCATCCTTTTATAAGCAACCATGTGCACACTTGTTTCAAATCATGATAACATATAATTAATGCAAAGATTCTATTCATCAATGAAGATATAAGCCTTATCCCTTTCTTTGTTTCTTACTAACTTACTTTTCCTTCTTTGTTTTACACCTTCCCAATAGAGGGCACATGCAACACATTACTCAAGGCTAGAGTCTTCCCATATGTGAGTTTTAAAAGAACCTTTCCTTTCCCTAGGACATGAGTTGTCCTGGAGTCACCAATATACATGTGTTCTTCTCCATCCCCTACACTGGTATGGGAGGTAAAAGCAATTATGTTTGCACAAATGTCCTAGTAGCACCAGACTCTACCACCCACTTACTCACATTGGTCATCAAATTTACTTGTGAAACGATCGCAACTATAGTATCTTCCCCTTAGGCTGTATTTGCCCTAGGATGATTGTCGTATCTTGCTCTACGCCTGCACTGAAGCGCATGATGGTCAGGCTTCCCACATACGAAGCAATTTCCCTTTTTCTTAAAGGTGGGGTTAGATCCTTTGGGACGGGAATTTCGGTAATTACTTTTCTTTTATTTCATCAAGTTTATTCTCGTACCTTTTTGGAGTAGATTTTTCTTCTACAATGCTAGCTTTTGCAAATAATGCTTTGGCCCTTATAATAGCACATTCCTGCTGCTTGGTATCTTTGACTATGATGTGTGTAATGAGCTCTTGAAGCGACATCTTCTTGTGCTTGTGTTTTAGTTGTTGTTTATAGTCAGTCCAAGATAACGGTAGTTTCTTGATCAGGAGTTCTGAAACGAACTCATTAGGAAGGATTATGTTCTCTACTTTGATATCTTCAAGCAGCTTGTCGTATTCATTGATTTGGATCTTAATGTCCTTATCTTCAATCATCTCCTAGCGATAGTAGTTTCCTATGATGAATCTTTGTTTGACTACGTCTTCAGTAGTATATTTGAGGATCAATTAATCCCAAAATTCTTTCGCTTCCTTGTATGAACAGTACACATCGAACATGTCATTAGACAATGCATTAAGTAAAGTATGTCGACATACCTTGTTTGAAATTGTGTGTTTGAGGGAGGAGTATAGTGCTCTATTTATAGATGATGAATGGAGACATAGATGGGCCAAAATCCATGGCTTACAAAAGAAAAATGTAAAACAAACCCAACGTTAAAAAACTGCATTCGAGAAAGAAGAAAGAAAATCACTCAAATTGTGCAACAACTTTTGCAATATTAAATGCATAATGTATATATATATATATATATATATATATATATATATATATATATATATATATAAAAGGTATATCAATAAAGTACAACAATATATTCCTCCATATAACATATCACATATATCTCTCCTATATCTTATATTTCCAAAAGCTCTAAAAATTCCAACAATATATATATATATATATATATATATATATATATATATATATATATATATATATATATATATATATATATATATATATATATATATATATATCGGGGACGAGACGAATATGTACATCCGGATATCTAATTGAAAAAGTTGGAATTCTCTATACTCATACCCATACCAGTTAAAGCAGGGATTTTTCATTAAAACGGAGATGGATTCAGACAATATTCACGAAGCGGGTTTATTTACTATCCCTAGTCTTTACAAGAATTAAATGAATATGGTAACATTTTATATTATATTAAAAAAATGTTTTAGTTTAAAATAACGTAAAAAAAATCTCATTAATTAACTAATATGTCATTTAAATATTCAACATGTTGAAATAAGCATTGAATGAATTAATTTGTTAACGCACGTCAAACAAAATTATACAAGTTGAATTGAGATCACTCAATAAATAACACTCAATTGTTTGTATGAAGATGAGTCCATTTTTGTAGTATTAAAAACAAAAGTTGAAAATAAATGTGCTATAGAAAACTAGTATTGGGCGAAGATTTTATTAGAACTTTTATGAAGTTTTTTTTATGCTTTCAAATAAAGTGTAATTATGGATATTCTGGACTTTTGGATAATTACAATCTTATTTATGCTTTCTTATTGTGATCAGGTTTATTCTCATACCTTTTCAGAGCATGTTTTTCTTCTACAATGTTAGCTTTTGCAGATAATGCTTTGGCCCCTATAGTAGCATATTCCTCCCTATTGGTATCTTCGACTATGATGTGTGTAATCAGCTATTGAAGCGACATCTTCTTGTGTCTGTGTTTCAGCTGTTGTTTCTAGTTAGTCCAAGATGACAATAGTTTCTCAATCAGGAGTTCTGAAACGAACTCATCAGGAAGGATTATGTTCTCTTCTTTGATATCTTCAAGTAGCTTGTCATATTCGTTGAGGAGTTCTGAAACGAACTCATCAGGAAGGATTATGTTCTCTTCTTTGATATCTTCAAGTAGCTTGTCATATTCGTTGATTTGGATCTTAATGTTCTCATCTTCAATCATCTCCTAGCGGTAGTAGTTTCCTATGATGAATCTTTGTTTGACTACGTCTTTAGCAGTATATTTGAGGATCAACGAATCCCAAATTTCTTTCGCTTCCTCGTATGTATAGTACACATCGAACAGGTCATTAGACAATGCATTAAGTATAGTATGTCGACATACCTTGTTTGCATGAATCCAATCTTCAACTTGTTTTGAAGGGATATTGGAGTTAGGTTTTGAGGGTGTGAGAGCAGTAGCAACTCCATACATTTCTAAAAGGGTAGACACACGTTCTTGCCAGCGCTGGAAGTTCTGTCTAGAGAATACCTCAATTTTTGACACATCCGGAAAAAGGTTTCACAAAGATTGTCTGAGCTTCGGAAACAACATTTGGATTCTACATAGAGGATGTGTTGTTGTTATTGTTGCCAGCCATAAGTCCTTAAGATTGTTGTAGTAGCTGACAAAATCACAAACCAAAAAAACTTCTCGAGGCGTGTAGATTCACTACCCTTAAGGACTTATTTGCGGTGTATTGCGCAAGCCCCCCAAGATACAATTGGAACTTCTCCGAGGATATCAAAACTAGCAAGATAACTCTTAAAACAAAGTAAATAAATAAACCCAAGATAAAAGAAAAGATATATGAGAGAAAAGAGAACGAGAGAAAATGAATGAGTATGGAACTATGTGTTTGAGGCAGGAGTATAGTGCTCTATTTATAGATGGTGGATGGGGACATAAATGGACCAAAATCTATGGCCTACAAATGAAAAATCTAAAACAAACGCAACATTAAAAAACTGCATTCGAAAAAGAGGGAAGAAAATCACTCAAATTATGCAACAACTTTTGCAATATACACACTATATATATATAACATATAATATATATATATATATATATATATATATATATATATGTACATGTATATGTATATGTATGGGGGCATAGATGGGCCAAAATCTATGGCCTACAAAAGAAAAATTTAAAACAAACCTAACGTTAAAAACCTACATTCGAGAAAGAAGGAAGAAAATCACTCAAATTATGCAATATACATGATATATATATATATATATATATATATAAAATATATGAGAGATATATGTGATATGTTATTCAAAGAAATATATTGTTGTATAAGAACGAGGATGAGACAGATATGTACTTCCCGATATTCAATTAAAAAAGTTGAGGATTCTCTATACTCATATCTATACCAGTCAAAGCATGAAATCTCCGTTAAAACGAGAACGAGTTTGGATAATATCCACAAAGCGAGTTTATTTACTATCCCTGGTCTTTACAATAATTAAATGAATATGGTAACATTTTATATCATATTAAAAAATGTTTTAGTTTAAAATAACGTAAAAAAAATCTCATTAATTAACTAATATGTCATTTAAATATTCAACATGTTGAAATAAGCATTGAATGAATTAATTTGTTAACGCACGTCAAACAAAATTATACAAGTTGAATTGAGATCACTCAATAAATAACACTCAATTGTTTGTATGAAGATGAGTCCATTTTTGTAGTATTAAAAACAAAAGTTGAAAATAAATGTGCTATAGAAAACATATTTTAGCCTATTTTTGATTCAGCTGGATGGATAATTAACTTCCGTTAAGATCAAGGCTGTAAGTTATATTTACACAACTGCAACAAGTGGAAGCCTAAAATGAACGAATTTTGTTTTACTAGTCAATAAACTCCAATAATTTTTCTTTGTAATGTAGAAGTTGAAGCTAATCAAAATTTATTATAACATAACTGATCGTAGAAGCATAATGTGAGAAGCAATAAACAAGTTAATTAACAAGTTTATATGGATAATAATTAAACTATCAAATGTACTGATGAAGCTTAAAACTCCAATAAAACATACAGATAGCATTTGAAGGAAACCTAAAAGTGATCGACTCTGTTTTCTTCTATTTCATGAATAACCTCCAATTCAAAATTTTGACGTCTGGCTGGAACTATGGTATTTGTTGTAGAAGAACCAGAAATATGCAAAGGGGAAGGGGGTGCTACTAACTCATATCCATCCCCTTCAAGCATTTGTACCACAGTTTTCATGGAAGGACGATCCACTGGGTTCCACTGAATGCACCAAAGTCCTACAATGGCAAGTTTCTTGGCAATTTTAGTATCTCCCTCATCCTCAACGCTAATTTCCACATCTTTTCCTTCCACCAAGTTATGGATCCATTCTGGGTACAGAACTTGGAAACTGTCCTCAACTGACACATTTGTATTCTTTCTTCCTCCTACCATCTCTAACAGCAACATTCCATAGCTGTAAATGTCAGACTTGTAAGAAACATTACCAAAATTCCGAGAGAAAACTTCAGGGGCAATGTAGCCCAAAGTTCCCCTGGCTGCAGTCATCGATACCGTGCTCTGATTTTTGGGACACAACTTGGCTAGTCCAAAATCAGTGATTTTTGGGACAAAAAGGTCATCTAACAAAACATTGTAAGGATTGATGTCAAAGTGAAGAATTCTATGATCACAGCCAAGATGGAGATACTCAATTCCTCTGCCAACACCAAGAGCAATTTGTTGCAACTTCTCCCAACCAAGGAAAACATCCTTCTTGTCCGGTGGAGCCAAGAATCTCTGCAACGACCCATTTGGAAAGAAATCGTAGACGAGAGCACGGTGGAACTCATCTGCGCAGAAACCAAGCAGACGAACAATGTTAACGTGATGAATTTTCCCAATGGCTCTCACTTCATTTATGAAATCCTTCCCATCTCCCACTGTGCCTTTGAGTATCTTCACAGCAACAAGAATTTCACGGGAGAGCATTCCTTTGAATACTGCTCCATGAGCTCCTTCCACTAAACTCTCACTAAAACCATTTGTGATTCTCTTGATGTCAGCGTAAGTGAACCTGGTAGGCTTCATTGCCTTGTAATCCTCCAAAAACTTCTCTATTCGAGCCTGGTCTTCTCCTCTCTTCTCATAATAGTCATACGCATAAAGCAATGTCTTGACCAGAAGCAGCAAAAGCATCAAACCAACTAGTCCTCCTGTTGGTGAAAAAATAAGTTACCAAAAATGAATAACAGTATTTAAAGCAAGGATCAAATACAGTGGCAAGGGATCAACAAAATAGCAAAACTATAACATAATAGCCACTGTAATACTGCATACCTCCAGCAATGAGGACCGCAGTTGACGTGGGAATCCTTTTTGTTTGGCAAGCATAACATTCAGTTGCACCGTTAGTACCATTCTTCCATTTACAATTTTGACCTTGTGCTTCACAGTATCCACAGTCAGGTTTTGACCATTCCATAACCAACGTCTCATAGTACGAACCCCACCACGCGACGGAAACATCTTTCAACTTCGTGCAGGATACCAATTGGGGGTCAGTGACGTCGTTGTGGGATCCTAGTAGAAAAATTGGGCATGACAATGAGTCGCAACGGAAGAAGGAAACGTTAAACTTGCTACGAGGGCGACCACTATAATCAGGGAATAGGAATGGAGAGACGGATGCGTTGCCGAGTTTCAAGAGTTGATCGGGAAGGCAATTTTGGGGGTCATATATTTCAATTAGTGTAGATTTGTAATCAATTTTTTTGACAAACAACTGTATTGGAACAGCAGGCAACTCCAGGATGGCCTCATTTTGTTGGGTGCATAACAGACCGAACTCAGGGGGATAGTCGGTGGAGTGATTCAAGTTTTTGTTTCTGAGATAAAATGGAAATTGAATGCGAACGTGGCCACATTTATCGGCGCAATGGTTCTTGCCGGTCGCAGGATTCCCTATCAGAAACAGCAGCGTCAATAGAAGAGACAGCTTCTGAAAACTGAGCATTTGTGGTTGATTTGCAGCTTCAGAATGTCTTTCTAGTCAGCGCATGTTTAACATGGACTGGGTGCGCTGGCAGGGTGTAGCAGCAACTCCGCGTTATCTTACTGTTCAGTCAATTCAATGACTTACCGGTCGAAATTTTCCATTTAAAAAAAAGAAAGTCCAATATAAGATATAATAAGCTATTCGAATGATCCCGTTTCTCGTCCAGTAGCTTGTGTTTTAAGTGAAATTAAATAACACAAATTGTAACTACCACTTGACATTTGCAATAATTAAGAGATCAACTTTAAGGAATATATAAAATTTTGTTATACTGTTGAAGTTCAGAAAAAATAAAAAAAACAAAGAATATATATATATATATATATATATATATATATATATATATTCTAATTAGTTAATTAGGTTTTTTATTTAGTTAAAGTTGCAGTTTGTTTATATATGTTATAGCTTAATAAACATTGAGCAGTTGGATTGATCCAAGACGGTATAATTCGTATTTCGCAACCTATGGTTCCCTGTTTTCTTATTTTCTTATTGACTTTAAACTATTCGAAATAATTGCAGTTCGCTCTTTCTACTTTTACCAATTCAAACCACACCTCACTAAAATATCATCTTTAGTTTCTTCTTTTCTTGTTATCATGATTTTATCCTTGTAACTTTTTTTCCTCTACAATAAAAATGTAATTCTTGAATTATTCCTGGAAAACGAATTAAAATTTTGAACGGTATCTACCGGAAAACAGCGACCATGTTTTCTTTTGACAAAGATAAAAGCCCTCGCACACAATACTGGAAAGCATGGCATGCCTATTATCAGGAAGCTGACGCGAAGATAGGAGGATGTATTCCTTATCAGTGGAAATGATCATCTATGGGACTCTATTTTCAACCGTATTTCCTGCCGTATTACAAAGGATGAATTTTATTCTACATTCACTCTAACTTTGTAACATCATATTAGAAAAATAATGAAAAAGAAATAAAAGAAGGACGTTTAATTTTAAATTCCCTCCTATCAAGGCAAAAAAAAAATTTAAAAAGAAAATATTATTAATTTTCTAAAGACAACTCAAGGAGATGTACAACTATTTTAAGTATAGAGTTGTGTATTTTCTAAAACAGAAAATTTATTTTAATTAATTTTTGGTTAAATTATGTCTTTGGTCTCTCCATTCTTGTAACAAAATATCGATTTGGTTCTTTTATTTTTATTTATCTCAATTTAATCTTTATTTTCAAGATGCCATCTGAACTAATGGAGGTTGATATTTCCCAAGGGAGATTGATGTGATCCCAACAAGGCTTATAACTCGGGCCAACGCTTAGGCCCAAATCATGCTAAATGTCCAATCCATGACCCACATGCATCTCAATCCCAAAGCCCACCAAGAGGCTCAATAACAAGAGGCATACTAAAAAAGATTCAATTAGGCTTCATCCAAGATGGCCCAAACCCACATGGGCTTCTCACACTCTTCACATGGGCCAAAGAAGATGTGAAGATTTAAAGAGGTGTATCAAAAAGCAGTAGAATAACAATACGATTGACCTATTGTTTAGGCCTTGTTTTCTAGAATAATAAGTCAAACAATGTGTAGTTGAATTGATAAAATTGGGCTTGACTAAGTCCAATAGGAGATTTGGCCATGAGCTACCAAAGGTCTAAGGTGGTCTAAGTGGAAGTCAACATTCCTTCCTACACCTCATGGATCCAATCCATCCAAGGGCTAGGAATGCTTCCTCCTTTTCCAAGGCATCATCCAATGGTCATGAGCCTTGTTCATTCTCCAAGCCATCTTCCACGGCCAAGATTGAATGTCTTTCTCATCCAAGGGCTAAGAGTGCTTATGTTTATTTGCTTTCATATAAAAGCCTACATTTTAGGCTATTGTAATCACTCTTGAATTTTGCAATAGAAGCATAATGTTGAGAGTACTCCACCTCATTGCATTTGAGAGTCTCCTTTGCTAGAGGATTGAATCATCTCCTCTAGCCACCTTCCCCTAGCTTTCTCTTAAGCTAAATCTTCAAACACCTTAGTCTGAACTAATGCTTAGCAAGAGCCTTAAACACTTGCTTCCACTCCCTTCCATGGATCACGTCTACTTCATGGAGCTTTCATCCATTCTACACCAAGAGCTCCACTAGAGATTATGGGAAGGAAAGATATCTTAGACTTTGCTGGGTGGATTCTTTGGCCTGAGGTTCCACAGAAAAAAAGTTGCTTACAAGAGTTTGACCAAATTTGTGCAAGTGAAGCTTTAGCAAATAGAAGTCGGTCGAAAGTGAAAGTCAAGTCTTTAGATCAAAAGTCAATTCAAGTATCTATTGGAATGAAAATCCTTCTTTGGGATTGTATCATTGAATAATCCCATATTCATAGTGAGAGTGACAGATGTTGTAACAGTAGTGAGAGTTTGGGAAACTAAGTTCACATTTATTGTAATTGAGTAATTAATGAGTCACTAAGGTAACTAGATGTACTACATAACAATCATTTTATCAGTTAGGGAAGGAGAACACTAGGGATGAATTCTGCTCGATTTGGTAATTGCTCTAACTGAGTCTCTTGGGATTTGATTCGAGACCTTTCCCACCTCCTTTAATCAAGTCATTTTTGTTAGTGGTGTAGTAACATCATTAAGAGGTGTACGTGTTAGTTCTTAGGTTTTTTTTTAATTTTTTCTTTATATAATTTCTTTGTACTTTTTACAAATATTAAAAACTTTTTCACATGTCAAGCTAACATTGTGCCACATGACACTGATAGTATGATGTGGTAGTGGCAATACCACTTGTCACTATTATGCCTGGTGTTATTTTCTCATTCTCAACTGTGGTCCCTGAATTTTTTTTTTTTGTCTTAATTTTGTCCCAATTTTTATAGACATTGAGCAATTTTGCTCATCTCCAAATTGAAGCAAAATAATTTTTATATAAATGTTATACCCATACTTTTATTAAATTTGATATTTTTATTCAAATTGATACTTTTATTATACATTTTTAACAAAACTAACTTTATTTAAATTTGTATTTCATATTCAATTTTATTTAAAATTATTTTCGAATTTTAAATTTTTTTGTTTAAAATTGTAATATAAATTGTTTAAAATAATTTAAAAATTTTACATTTGAGTTTATATAATTATTATTTTTACACCAACTCAAACATTTGTATAGAATTTATTGAACTTTACACATTTTAAAAAAATACAATTATTTGAAATATAAATTCAAATAAAAAATATCAAAGTATAATGTAATAAAATATCAATTTGTATATCATTTAATAAAAATATTTGTATACCATTTATATAAAAATTAAATTAGGTTTTAATTTGGAGGGGGGAAAATTGCTTACTTTTTACAAAAATTTGGACTAAATTGATACAAAAATAAAGACTACAGGTAGGGATGTCAACGGGGCGGGTAGGGTACAGGTAGTAGCTCCTCCGTACCCTACCCGTTGGATAAATATTTGCCCCGTACCCGTACCCATATTCGTCGGGTATCCATTGTGCGGGTATCCGTTTATTTTTTTCATATTGTCGCAACCGAAATCGCGACGGGATGACGAACCAAAAAAATAAAATTTGATAAAAAACAGAGTTTGGAGTCGCCACCATAGTTATTATAGGAAACTATGGAAAACCATAAAAAAGAGCAAGGTCTGCAAAAAACCAAAATTTGGGTCCGGGAGTCGGTTACGCGTAGGGAAGGTATTAGCACCCTACAACGCCCGTCCTAAGACGGTACCCTTAATTAAATATGCAAAAGTTATGTGGTTTTTCGAAATATTTAATTTTTCCCAAAATTAGTAATAAAAGAATGTACAAAAAAAAACTAAAATATTTTTTTGAATTTTTGGGCCCGACGAGGATTAATCCTCGCTCCTACGTATCTCCATGTGAATGGAGAATCAGGGTTACGTAGTTCTTTTTGAAAAATCTATTTGGAAAATTATTTGAAAATGATTTAATTTGTTTTATAATTTTGAAAATCTTTTTATTTAAATTTAATATTATTTTAAAATTGGTGTCACGCGACGCGAGCGGCCAGACAGACACTTGAAATAAATTCTTTTTTCTAATATTTTATTTTTTTATTTTTTAATCATTTATAAATTTTTAATATTTTTTTGAAGCTATTTTAAAGTAGTTGTGGATGTCATTGTGACGTGAGTAACCAAATAGATATAAAGGAGTAAACAAAAAAACTATTTTTTATTTTTAGATCATTTGTATATATTTTTAGAAAAAATAAAAGTCTAAAATACCAAATAGATATAAAGGAGTAAACAAAAAAACTATTTTTTATTTTTAGATCATTTGTATATATTTTTAGAAAAAATAAAAGTCTAAAATGGGTGTAATGCAACGCGAACGGTCGGGCAGACACCAAAGAAATAGGAAAAAAACAATTTTCATGATTTAAACAAAATAATGAAAGTTAAAAAATCAAAAGAAAAAGAAACTAACAATAACGTACCTTATGCCTTTTCTTTTTTCTTGGCTCCTTTATAATATTTTTGTGTTTTTTTTTTCAAGAGAGATAAAGATGAGAGGTGTCTATGTGGGTGGTAAAGAGAGGAAGAGAGAGGGTAGATAATATTTTCTTTTTTTTCCTACCTCCTTCAATATGTTGTTTTAAGAGAGATCGGGAAGGGGGTGTGTATGTGGGAGTGGTGATGGGAAAGAATTAGAGTAATGTAGCGAATTTTTTTTTTTTTTTGGTCATGGCAGAGTGCGTATTTATATTCACAACTTGCAATGTCAATGTAATCTCAGTGTTAATTGTAACAAACAGTATAAGGAAGGAATTGGTCATGATAGTAGCAAATTATAAGTATCAAATCGCAGCAAATCAGAGCACAAAATCAATCATCATCAATAACAAATCAGAGCACAAAATTAATCCAATTAATAATATTGATTCTTACCATTTGAATAGATATTGCTTCTCATTATTATTATATAATTAATTTCTCTATCAAGAACAAAGGTAGAAAATATTATTGGGCTCATGAAAATTAATAACAAATTGGCTCTTCCTCCTTTTTTTTTTCTTCTTTTTTTTTCTCTTTTTTCTTTTTTTTTCTTAAAGTTGATGTTTGAAAATCTTTTTTGAAGAAAATTTTGTTCACATTTTTTTTATTTTCCATTAACTAAAAAACCCTTTTTTTATTATTTTTTTATTTTTTTCGAAAATAAATTTATTCACCCGGACAAAATTGGGTGTTGACACATATCCATGGGTATCCACGGGTACCCGCGGATATTTGTAAAATTATTTTAAAAACAAATATTTAATTATAAATTCAAATAAAATAAAATAAAATACATCATTATCATAAATTTTAAATAAAGTTCAAATAAACTCAAGTTTATACAAGTCCAAATAATTGTAAAAGTAAATATAAAATGACGTTCAACACAATGAAAATTCTTTAATTAGTGCTTTGATCAACAAACTCACTTTCTCCTTTTGATTCCTGGAAAATAAACAAATTAAACAAATAATAAACCTCAATTGTCACATGCCAAGTATTCTTATTTTGATTCCATCATTTGACAACAAGCATATCATAAACGTCATTGTCTATATAAAGTTTGATGTATATGCCTAATCTCAAAGAAAGGAAAGAGGAGAATATCAAGAGGGGTAAGTTTAGCGGGTACGGGTATCCACGGGTACGAATACTATGATACCCGTACCCGCCCCATTAACATGCGGGTATCAAAAATACATGTACCCGCGGGTAGCGGGTATCTATTTTTAATATTCGTTTTCTACCCATTGCGGGTTTTATCCACGGATACCCGTGGGTATGGATTTTTTTGACATCCCTAACTACAGGAACTAAATCAATCGCGAATGAGAAAGTGACATATAATGTAACAGTGACACATGACACTTGTTTAACGTTGTTACTACATCCACTAACGAAAGGACTTGATTGAAGGAGATGGAAAAAGCCTCAAATCAAATTTCAATAAACTCGATTAGAGCAATTACCAAATAAAAACAAAACCAAAAACGCTATTATATTAACGGACCAATAAAGATTAAATTGAGATAAATAAAACTAAAAAGAACAAATTAATATTTTCTTACCAAAATAGAGAGAAATACATAATGTAACCTTAATTTTGTATGTAATAATATAGATTATTATTATTTTCTTATACCAGGATAAATCATATTCATTTATTAATAATTTCAACCGGTGGTACCCTTTAAGTTAATATTTAAGTGCATTCTCTCCGATTTGAGGAGCTCATGTAACAATGAGCCTCTTATCTTCTTTCATTCGCTGCGCACAATCAGTGGTTGTCTCGGTGGCCATCATTCTTGCGCTATTCCACCAAAGTTGCAGTGCCAAGCATCGCAGATCCTGTCCATCTTCTTCGTGCGGCGAAATTCGCGACATAAAGTATCCATTCCGACTGAAAGGCGACCCTGGCGGTTGCGGCCTCCCCAGCTACGAATTTGATTGCGTCAATAACAGGACACTGCTTACTCTGTTTTCGGGAAAATACTATGTCAAGGAAATCGATTACAATTGGTACAAAATCCGGCTGACTGATGCGGGTGTTGTGGAGGACACTTCTTGCTCTTTTCCTCGCAATTTCTTATCCACACGAAATTTCAGTGTGTATGATAATGATCCGCTGATTATTTGGTATCGTTATTTTCCTGCAAAAGTGATGTTTCTAAACTGTAGTAACCGAGTGAGTGATGATCCTCGATATGTGGAAGTGAAAGCCGGTGGTTGTGATTCTGGAGGCGTTATCTACGCCGTTCTGGATTCCCGTGAGGTGATTGATACGGAATTTACAGTGATGGATGTGAAGGTTGGGTGCAGATTAAAGATTGCTACCTTCGCAAACTGGACACATGACAGGAATTTTTCGTATGCTGATATCCTCAAATCTCTGGAAGAAGGGTTTTGGTTGTCTTGGTTACCACTTGTTTGCAGGGATTACTGTGGAAAGGGTATCTCTTGCAGCCTCAATCAAACCACACAACAAATTGAATGCGCAGGTTGTGAAATGTTCAACCACCCAGTCAGCAATTGCGGTGAGATATATTATTCTTCCTAATCTTACCTGTTAATTTTATCATTATTTATTTTTAAATTTCTGTATCTTATTTTTTATTTCTTTAACTTCTAATTATAATATTTAAAAATAAACTACATTTTTGTGTATTTATACGTTTCCCACGACGTCAATATTTATTTATTTATTTTCTTCTTCTTATTTTTTATGTAAATAATATTATATTTAATTTTTTTATTTTTATTTTTTAATCAAAGTTTTTTCTCTTTGTTATTTTAGGAATTCTATCACGAATTAATCAATACATTAGAGGTACGCACGCTATCCCATGGGTAATTACCAGCTTCTCAATATTTTCTCCATTATTTATTGCTTAATATTAATTTTATGCTTAATTAGAATTTTGGTTCTTTAAATATTTTTATCTATGTTTTTTTTTAAATTTATTTCATTTTAAAGATTAAATTTTGATTAAAAATTTTTAATTTTTCTTTTTTAATTTCCATCCAAATGAATTCTATATTTCACATGTTCATAGGTGCCACAAGAAAATAAGGTTTAATTACTCGTATGGTACTTACTTTAGTAGATGTATGTCAATCTGGTACTCGGTTTTAAAAAAAATGTCAATTGCATCTCAACTTTTGAGAAAGTGCTTCAATTAGGTCTCTTCCAAATGGAGATAACTAACGTCGTTAATGGTGTGCCACCTGTTAGTCTGTGATTTTTTTTATTTTTTTTTAAATTTAAATTGTTTTTTTTTTTTGAAAAAAATAATAAAAAGGTCACGTGTCAGGTCTTTGATGGGACACGTGGCATTGTCAGTGTCACGTGGCAATGCAATGCCACGTGTCAGTGTCACCATCAGATATCATTGTGTTGATTTTAATTTAGTCTCCACATATGTCTCAATGATTCAATTTAGTCCATAATTCAATTTTTTTTTAACAATTAAAATCAATTTTTTATAAAATTAAAACTAATTAAGTATAAAATTTTTACAAACATTAAGTATTTGATATTTATATTAAGATTTAGTGGTAAAAGTCATTTTATTAAGTAATTTTTAATAAAAAAAATATTAGTATAACATTCATACAAATAAAAACTTTGGTTTAAAATTAGTAAGAGACAATATTGTTGTATTTTGAAAAAAAAAATAACAAAACATGAGTACATAATAAAAATTAATTAATAAAATAATATGTTAAAATTCTGTTTTTAATTAAAAATATTAGTATTATATTTATATAAATAATAAATTTAATCTGAAATTGGAGAGAAACAATATAAATATCAGTACTTACTTTTGTAAAAATATTTATATTTAATTAATTTTAATTTTATAAAAAATGATTACCAAAATATTTTAATTCCTGAAAAAAATTAGGACAAAATTAAATTAGATACACACAAGTGGGGACTAAATAAAAATAAATAAAAAAGATGAAAATTGCAATTAAAATTATTTTTTTGAGTAATTAATATGAACTACTCGTAAATAGGAATAATTTGATTAACATGAGAGAAATTTTAAAGATTAATTTATGGGTAGTAGCTTAGAAAAAAAAAAATTTTTTTTTCTTGTAAAAGTATCTCAGAGAAATACTTTTCAGCATGCTTAAGTATTTACTACATTGATATGAATTTTAAGCATTGAATCCCAAAACAAACATTAAAATAAACACTATTGTACGTTCATATATTGTAAGACTTTTTAATATATATTCCTATTTATTTGTTTTATAGAACTTGTAGTAGATATAATAAAAATATGTAAAATATATAAATAAAAGTATTGGTATATACTAAGTAATTGTACATTAACATAATTGTAAACAATAATGTAGGTTGTATACTGATAAGAGGAAACTGAAATGGTATTATAAAACTTCTAGTAATAAAAGCTTAGCAATCCTCTTATAGCACTTGATATCATAAATAATCCAACAAACTACAAAGAACTTAAAATAAAGAACGCATAACATAAACATTCTTTTGGTCAATCTTATCAGAACTTTCGTCTAGTTTCAATCACCATAATTTTAGTGTGATTGTTTCAAAATCTAGACAAAAAAATTCATTATAATCACTTTTGAATCGTGCAATCACTTAGAATGTACAAGGATGCTTGAAAACATGTAAAAGAACTACAATATTATGTACAAACCTAATTTACCCAATGCATACAAAAAATACATTCAGATAATAATAATAAAAAAAGAATGAGTATCACTTCTTACAAAAAAATATTCTAGAAGATATTACCTCTTAGCGTGGAATATTGAGGTTTCATGACTGGTATCACTTTGATAGCCAGAGAGATAAAGAGGAAGTGAAAGAAAAGATCCTGATGTATATTATACCTTAAAGTGTTTGGTATACATGGCTTATATACAAAGTTCTGAAACAAAAAATAAAAACTAACTATATTGAGAAATCGGTAAAACCCAACACCCCCTATAAGCTCAGGAGTGAAAATCAACCAGTTTGAGCTTAAATGTAATAGTTTTGAAGATGCCAGGATCAAGAGGGTTTGTAAAGACATATGTTGCTTAATGCATGGAGGTTATCAGAAGGAGCTGGAAGAGCTTGGCTTGAACCTTCTCACAGACGATGTGACAATATATTTCGATATGTTTCGTTCGTTCGTGGAAGATGGGGTTCAAAGCAATGTGACATGTTGATTGGTTGTCGTGGTAAACCACAACTAGCTCCTTGGATTTAATCCTTAACTCATCCATCATGTATTCAAGCCATTATATCTCACAAGTGAGAGTGGCAAGGGCCCTGTACTCTGCCTTTGATGAAGACCTCAAGATGGTGGACTATTTTTTCAATTTCCAGCTTACTAAAGATGACCCAAGGAAGACGTAGAACCCAATTGTGGATCGTCGTAAGTTGTGGCAAGTTATCTAGTCATAATCACATAAACCTTTTATTTGTAGGCTTGAGTTACTGGGAAAGAAGAGACCATGTCCAAGAGTTGTCTTAATGTAACGAAGCACACAGTTGGCAGTTGTGAGGTGTTCTTCTGTGGGAGCTTGAATGAATTGACTCAAAAACTCCACCGCATATCCGATGTTAGGCTTGGTCTTCATAAGATAGAGGATACGTCTTATCAGCCTTTGATATGGGATGATGTCCTTAAGAGGAGTCCCATCTTTAAACATATTTTTAGTGTCTTTGGCAATAGGGGTAGCACTAGCCTTCAGATTTCCCACATTCTTTACCTTCAAAGTGTCATCTAAGGACTGCATGATCTGCTCAATGTCAAGGAGATGATTTCTTATAAGTATAATATCATCAACGTAAACTAATAGGACAATGAAGTTAGTTTCAAATATCTTTGTAAACAAGGAATGGTCATATACAGATTGAGAAAAACCACAAGCTTTAAGGTGATATGAAAGTTTGACAAACCATTGTCTGCTAGCTTGCATCAAGCCATATAGGGACTTTCTCAATCTGTAAACCTACCTATTCTTTATACTAGTACACCCTGGTGAAAGAAGCATATAAACTTCTTCATCTAGCTCTCCATGGAGGAATGTGTTTTTCACGTCCAACTACTTCAAATGCAATTTTGTGCAGGGTAAATGGCAAGGAGAAATTTGATGGTGGTCAATTTTGCTACAGGGTAAAAAGTACAAATAATCAATGCCCTCCAGTTGAGTGTAGCCCTTGGCTACAAGCATTGCTTTGTAATGTTCCACTTCACCACCTACATTATATTTTATCTTATAGACCCATCTGCATCCTATGGGTTTCTTGCCTTGAGAAGGATTAAAAACTTCCCAAGTCTCATTTTGTTCAAGGGCTTTAATTTCCTCTATCATGGCCTTTCTCCATTCGGGAAAAACGACAACTTTATTGTAAGTGTGTGGCTTTTTATTGATGGATACAACAAGAACATATTTCATGTGTGAAGGAGAAAGTCTACTGTAATGAACACAAGAAGATAAAGGATAAATAACATTTGTGTCATTACTCTTTATGTGAAAGCTAAGTTAGCATTGTTAATCTTGTAAAAAAGTAGGAGCTCTTCTATTTCAAGTGTAACGTCTCAAAAGATCAATGATGTTTTGAATTTGAGATTCGGTTGGACATGTTTAGTTTAAGTATTATTAATGTTGTAATTGATAGGTTCAAAAAAATAATTTAAGTCAGATATTTGATACACTTTATTTTTTTGCAAAACATGATCAATTTGATTGGCATAAGGAAACAATTTTTCATAGAAAGTAACATCCCTGGAAACAAAAATCTCCCTACTCTTAATGTCCAACATAAAATATCCTTTAGTGCCATTTTGGTAACCTAAGAACATATATTTCCTAGCTCTTGTGTCGAATTTAGATCTATTCCTTTGTAAGCTAGAGGCAAAACATAGGGATCCAAAAACCTTAACATCATCAAAATTGGGTATGGTCTTATAGACTAACTCATAAAGAGTTTTTCCTTTCAAGACTTTAGTAGGCAAATGATTTATCACAAAAACATATTGCATAACAACATAGGACTAGAAAACCATGGGAATATTGCATTGAAAAATGAGACTTATACAAACTTCTAGAATATGTCTATGTTTTATTTATACAATAGAGTTTTGTTAGGGAGTTTCTATGCATCTAGTTTGATGAATTATACCAAAATCATCATAAAAGTCTTTACACATGAACTCACTTCCATTATCAGAACGTAGGACTTTAATTTTCTTGTGAAATTGAGTGTTAGCCATGATAACAAACTTAGTTAGAGAATCTTTAGTTTTAGTTTTTGTTTTCATCAGAAATATCCAACAGAACCTGTTATGATCATCCACTATAGTAAAAAAACATTTATGCCCATGTATAGAGGTGGTGCCGTAAGGCCCCCAAATGTCAACATGTATCAAGTCAAAAATATGTTCAAAATATGAACTACTATTATTAAAAGAAAGCCTAGTTTGTCTTGAGAAATGACATACATAACAAGGTTTGGTTTCACTAAACACAATGCAAGGAAAATGTTTACTGATAAGATATAAAACTTTATCTGAGGGATGCCCCAGCCTTTTGTATCATATTCCCCCATCTTGACTCTTTGAGTTGTCATTACGTGCCTCACTAATATTGGAAAAGGAGTTCACAATCTTTGCAGCTTCTGGCAATTTCAGTATGTATAACCCTTATTGGATCCTAGCTTCTCAAATCATCTTCAAAGAACACGCATCTTGGATCTGACATAAATCAAAGGAGAAAATTAGTTTCCAGTTGTGGAATTTAACAATCTTTTACAAGAAAAAAATTCTCAAAAAGTTTCATAATGCCATCATAATGTGCAAATATATGTGCTCCATTTGGTAGTTTAATACATGTGGGCCTTATCTTTCTAAAAACCATAAAATTAAAAGCATCAAAGGTAACATGGTTTGTTGAACCTGTATCTAAAATCCATGTATTGTTTCTATTCTTACCATCAGAGGATTTCTCACCAGTGGCATCAGTCACGAGATTGTTAACCTTCTATGAAATGTCACCTTTGGCTTCTTGAATCAACTTCATGATTTGATGTGCATTTGAGAAAAGATTACTTTCTTTTCTTATTTGATGATTCTGCTGTTTATTCACAGTTTCTTCCTTCTTAGTAATAGTGTTGATAACAACCTTTTCACATTGGTCTTGTACCAAGGAGGATAGTCGTGCTTAGCATAACACTCATCTACGGTGTGGTATAGTTTGTGGCAAGAACTGCATGGTTTGCCATTATTCTGATTTATGTTCTTGCCCTCTCCTTATACCTTTCAATTATCATTATTACTCTTGGAGGTTCTTTAATCCTTAGTGGTTGCAGCACTCATCAAGATCTTACTAGCTTCTATGGTATTTCCAACTAGGTGTCGTTCTTCTTGCATAACAAGAGAGAAAACACGATTTATACTCGCAATGGTTTCATCAACAAAATTTGCGTCTTCACAATACCATAAACATCATTGAGACCTTTCAGGAAACACATAATGTACTTAGATTCTTTGTGCTTGATAACCGTCTTAATGAAATCACATTCACACTTAACCTTACAGGTGTAGCCCAACATTGGTCTGAGAGATCAAGTTCCTCCCACAACGCTTTTAGATTTGTGAAGAAATTTGTGATAGATCTTTCTCCTTGTTCGGTTGAATGTAGTTCTTGAAACCAGAGATCCTAAATGGTCTCCCTTTGAAAAACGTTCGCGAGATCATCCCACACATCCTTTGCATTTTCAATGTACACGACGCTTTGAGCGATATGGGTATTCATGGTGTGTGTCAGCCATGATATCGCCATCATGTTGCATCTTTCCCAAGTGTCATGGAGGGCGGTTCCTTGTTCTGGAGTTTTGACATTGTCGTCGAGAAACTTGTGTTTGTTCTTGGAGATCATGGCACATTTCATGGCACGACTCCAAGCATGGTAATTAGCCCCATCAAGCTGAATGTTGTTGATCAATGTTACTCCTGGATTTTCACCCGATGTAAGTAGAAAGAACTTGAAGGATTCTATGATTCATCCATCGTAACGGCGTTCGTCGATGCCATCAAAAAAGCAAGAAAAGAACAAAAGTAGAACAAAGAAGGAGACTTGGCTTAGCAGAAGCAAACACTCTTGATACTATATTGAGGTTTCATGACTGTTATCGCTTTCATAGCCAAAGAGAAATGAAAAGAAAGATTTGGATGTATACTATATCTTAAAGTGCCAGGTATACATGGCTAGGTATGAGTATAAGTATGGAAAATACCCAACTTTTTCAATTAGGTATGGGGATGGGGATGAAGATGTACATATCCCTCCCATCTTTGTCATCATACTCGCCAAAATACTCATCCCCACTATTGTCTATCCCTGTTTAAATTATTAAAATACTTATAGTCTATTAAGTAACCTTATATATATATATATATATATATATATATATATATATATATATATATATATATATATATATATATATATATATATATATATATATATATATATATATATATATATTCTATTTTTTATTTCTTATAATTGTTTACCTTGTCATGAAATTCATTTACATCTCCAAGATATTTTTCATCTTATCACAACATTTATCATGAAATTCTCAATTTAAATATTTCTACTTTTTTTAATATTTTTATTTATCGTATATCTTCTTTTCACATAAGAATCTTTAAGACAATATTCAATTTAAGTGTTCAATAGCATAAATCTTTTATTCACTAGGGTAATATAAAAATTTTATTTTCATGCTATTATTATTGATTTTTATCTTTTTTGAAGCACTATTTTGTTTCATTAAAGTAATTTTTGTTATCTGGCAACCATTTACTAAGTTGATATTTAAAAAGTTTTCATAGATCTATAAGGTATTTTTTTATTTTATCATACTATTAATTATACATTTGTTTTATTTTTATTTTTTATTTCATTCAATGGTATATCAAATTGTTTCTAAACCACACATTGGTTCATATTTTACAAAATTTATATTTGTTGTTCATTTTTATTATATAGAGTATACAATATAACTATTTTTATTCATATCAATATTTCCATATTTCCATATTTATTTATTCATTATTTTTATTCCATTTTTATTTGTTTATTATTTAAAAATTTTATAATATTTTCATTAATCATATTAAAATTACAAAAATAATTTCTCTGACCAGAGACCTCAAATAAAAATCCTAACTGTTAAAAGAAAAATTCATATGATTAGCACTGGTTGTCAAAATTATATGCAAAGACATAAATATCATATTTCCCATATATACAAATTTAGCTACACATTCTTTCCACATCCCAATAATCTTTATATTGATTAGATGATATATAATTTTAACTTCCCTTACACGAAGATATTGTGTCTATTAACAAATCCTCCTTTTAAAATTTTTATTTATCTACTCCTTCTAAAAATTTTATTTATCTACTGATTTGGTCTCCAAATAATAAACCTTACATCCTTAATGTCTCTCCTTTAATCTCTCCTTTAAAGTACATGGAAGAAACAAATTTCTTTTAGAAATTGAACTACTTATTAGGATAACAACTTTGGTTGTTCTAGTTTGATTATCAACTTCCCAAATAATATTGGTATAATAGGAGAGTGTCGATTATTCTCTAATTCTAGAGAGAATTCGACAAAAATAATTTTTTGAGAAAATAAGTTTTAGAAAATTAATGAAATAAAGAATAAATCTTTATAACTTATTTATAAACTTTCTATCTTGCATTTAAACTTCATATTTATAAAAATCATGCCTTACAATTTCAATTGATAATTTCAGCTATATACAACATAGATAAAATCATTACCCAACTAAATAAAAAGTCATTTAGTTGTACAAAATTTGTAAGTATTGAAATGGTTGAAATGTCAAGAAGATGATGTTGAATTGGCTAGTTAAAAAATAAGGTGACTTTTAGAAGCTTAAAACAATTTTCAATTGAATCAAATCAACCACTAAGTATGGATGCGAACACACTTAAACTGGACACTTTCAATCGATCAAAAACAGAGTTAGCTGATTGATTTCATTAAACAGATACAAACAGATACAATACTAATAGAATCAACAGGTTTAATCACAAAAACAGTTGATTGAAAAACTGGAAAAAATGCAGAAATACGAATTTGTGATTTAAGTCAGAAACAATATGAAAGATCAATCAAGATAGGTTCAAATGAGTTAGACAAACATGAGCAATGTTGTAGTCAGATCACACAAGAATGTCAAAAAGATTATTCAAATCAAAATTCCTTAAACTTTAAAGTGTAATACAAGAGAGAAGGGTTAGAGAAAAGAAAAATGCACAAGATTTTTAAACTGATTCACTCAAACCTGAGTTACATTTAGTTAGTCAAGGCAACCCGAGCCTGACTTTGCAATATTTCAAAAGATTTATAAAGTTCACAACATTACACTTTCAAAATATGCAAGAACACCACACAATGACTCTTGAATCACACAAGAATCAAACCAGTACAGCAAGACACCTCTTGTAGACCTGGAAAACCACCAAGCACAACCTAAAAGCTTGAGAAAGACCAAACCTCAGTGGTAGCACAACCTTGACTACCAAAACTACATTCTCTAAGCTTCAAACACCAAGCAAAAGGCTCCAAGAATGATCAAAGATCAATCTTCACCAGCTACACTCTGTATGATCACGAAAGAGAGAGAATTCCACTATTTCGAGATAGTTTTTGCGCTAAAAAATAGTCTACTCACCTCTCTTTTGAAAAACACAACTTTAATAGTCAAATTATTACAAAATTCAACATGTTGATTTTCAAATCAATCGGTTGATTTCACTTAAGTTAAGTGAAATTAGTCGATTACAAATTAAATCAATTGAATGAACAAGTGCCAGTTAAAACTACCGCAACAACATTTTTAATATGTTAATTCATTCAACAGATTAAAAGACACCATTTAACCTGTTGAAAAACAATAGATTAAAAGACACAACTAAGACCTTATACATCTAATTAATGCAAAATGGTCTACAACATGAATTACAATCTTCAAGTTTGTTTGCTCCATGAATAATCCAGACAAAGAGCACACATACGAGGCTTGATCAACACATGAAACATCAAATCTCCATATCTTCATCAATGTAAGCATGGTTCCAACATGTTCTAAGGCAATGACTTCAAGTACCTTTATCAAAACTTCAAGCACCAAATCATCCAGGCTATTTATGCAATATATATATATATATATATATATATATATATATATATATATATATATATATATATATATATATATATATAAAGCACAAAAAATAAATGAAAAGAAAAGTGACTTAATTGTTTATAATTTGTGTTAAATATGTTATTGGTCCTTTCACTTTTAATAAAAATTGAAATTAGCCATTTTTTGAAATTTTGACCCAATTTAGTCCCCTAACTTAACAAAATTTTATTAAGTTTAGTTGACGTTTTAATCGCATTTCGTAACAAAACTTAAGTTGTTTACACTGTTTGATACATTTTCGTTTTAATGTTAACTGAAAAATGTGTTAGAAACGTCAAATAAACTTAACAAAATTTATTTAAAAGGACTAAATTGTTCAAAATTTCAAAGAACTTATTTCAATTTTCACTTACTTAACGCACTAAAAATGTATTCTATCCCTATAATTTCAACACTAAACATAAAATAACGTAGAGAGTATCATATAAACATATGAAGAGAAGAGACGTAGAATAGAGGAAAAAGTTATCTCAAGGTTTGTTTTTCATAATCTATTTATATAGACGTAGTTTCTATAGACATTATTATTTTTATCATTATTTATGTTTATTATTATTATTTTATCATTTTTCATAATCTATTTATATAAAATGGTAAAATAATAATAATAAATATAAGCGATGAAGATAAAAGAAATAATAATGTTTATAATAGAGTTAACACAAATAAAATTATATATATATATATATATATATATATATATTTATATTGAGGAGAATTTTTAAATAATAACTAATTTTAAAGACAAAAAATAATTGGTTAACTATAGTGACTAATTTAGATATTAATTTACAAATTAAAAATATTAGTCTCTAAAATAGTCATTATTATGAATGAAAACTTTTAATTACTAATTAATTATATTATAAATTGATCATTAAAATTAATTATCAATGATTTGATTATCAAAGTGTCTAAATTAGTCATTAATATATTAATTAGTGATTAATTTAGATACTAATTTATTTGGCAGCTAAAATTATGATAGCTAAAGATAATTGTTGATAATTTATTTATACAGCATAATTATTTACTTAATATGCGTGCATTTATAAATATTTAATAATGTATTTGTGGAATATGTGTATCACTAAATTTTATAATATTAATTAAGTTCTTTTTTGTCTCATGTTATGGATATTTTTGTATCATTTAAGGACTCTTTTGTTTTTGCAGGTTATGTTGCATTTGTCACACATGGTAAGTTAAATATTTCTTCATTTTTAATTTATTTAATCAATTATGCTAGCTGATTTCTTTCATGCAAAAAGTTATTTATTAGACCAGTTCATGTTTTACCTTTTGACCAAACTTTTTGGACAGGATTTGTCAATAGAATAAAAAATATCAAACGATCACTGTCGGACTATCGTGATGGAGAATTAATAGGGCAAGATATTCTACCAATATTCATAGCAGTTAGGTATTTATTTGGACTCTCACTTTTGCTAGTGTTATTCGTCTATAAATGGCGAAGAAGACATTTTTCACTGTATGAAAACATTGAAAATTTTTTGTTGGACAACAATATAAATCCCATTAGATATGAGTATAAAGAAGTGAAGAAAATGACTAAAGGTTTCAAAGTAAAGTTAGGTGAAGGAGGTTTTGGTTCAGTATATAAAGGAAAGCTTCGAAGTGGGTTAGACGTAGCAGTGAAGATGTTGAACAAATCTAAAGATAGTGGAGAAGACTTTGTTAATGAAGTAGCTACTATTGGAAGAATACATCATGTGAATGTAGTTGGTCTTATTGGATATTATGTTGAAGGAAAAAAGCGTGGTCTAATTTATGAATACATGCCTAATGGATCGTTGGATAAATACATTTTTTCTAAAAAAGGAAGTGCTCCTTTGAGACATGAGAAGATATATGAAATATCCCTTGGAATTGCTCATGGGATTGCATATCTTCATCAAGGTTGTGATGTGCAGATTTTACATTTTGATATCAAGCCTCATAATATTCTTCTAGATAATAACTTTACTCCAAAGGTTTCAGATTTTGGACTTGCAAGGTTGTATCCTACAAAAGATGGATCCATTATTTTAACTGCAATAAGAGGAACATTGGGGTACATGGCTCCAGAGTTATTTTACAAAAATATAGGTGGAGTTTCTTATAAAGCTGATGTTTATAGTTTTGGAATGCTTTTGATGGAAATGGCGAGTAGAAGAAAAAACTCAAATCCTCATGCAGAATATTCAAGTCAATATTATTTTCCCTTTTGGATCCATGATCAATTTAAAGAAGACAAAGATATTGACATGGAAGGTGTTTTAGAAATGGATAAGATTTTGATGAAAAAAATGTTTATAGTTGCACTTTGGTGTATACAATTCAAACCAAGTGATCGTCCATCAATGAATAAGGTTGTAGAGATGCTTGAAGGAAAAGTTGAAAGTCTTGCCATTCCTCCAAAACCCTCCTTTTATCCTCATGAAATGTTAGAAAATGATGGTACAATCAACTCTCCGAAAACATCATGGAGTGATTCAAATAGTTGTTGCGTGAATGTTGACATAAAAATTCCTAATCACTCATCTTTGGACTAACTCATTTGGTACGAGTTAAGTATTAGTATGTAAAAGTTTGTAATTTAAAATTGTGGCTCATGGATTATATATTAATTATACTCAGACTCTTATATGACTTTTTAATGGCGTGTCTAAATTAATTATGTGTTATCTTTTTTCAGATTTCGCTTATACTCTTAGTGTTAGAAATTTAAATTATTCTTTTATGTTTTTTTATAAGATTTAAATTAGTTTTTCTTTAATAATTTATAATTAATCTTATGAATAATTTAAATATATTGACTATTAAAAGATATATTAATACAACACTTACTTTTAAAAATATTTATTACATGTAGTAAAAGTTACTTTATCCAAAAGAAAACTCATCGTTCATTATTTGGAGATGTGGTGCATGGCGGAAATGGACGAGGCAAGATGTAAGAGGAAAGGCGAAAAGAGAATGCTAAGTGTGATGTGCTATGCAACAGAGGGAGAAAACTTGAAATTATTTGAGAAAAAAAGAATAAGAGGAATTTGGACAATGAGCCTTCATGGAATATTGATTTGATTTGAGATAATGTGATCTAGGACACTATTAGCTCAAAGGTGTAATAACAAAGGAAAGTATACTATGTTCTTAAAATGTAGTGATGAAATTTGAAACTAACCCTAGATATATTCACTAGGTCAGGTGTGAAATTGAAGGCTTATGCATCACAAGAATGTAAAGGCATAATATATATATATATATATATATATATATATATATATATATATATATATATATATATATATATATATATATTGATAAAATTATTTTTTTATCATTATTAAGTATTCATCTTCTATTATGTACTAATCCTGTATGAACAATATTAAGTTGATATGCGAGAGAAAACCTGATTGATAAGAACTTTGTAACTTGAAAGAGGAGGCCTGGATGTATATTGATCTTTTGTATTTTTGAAGGAGAGGGATTTAATAACCATTCATATGAATGAAGAGGGCTTCAATCCGAAAGATTTTCTTTTTGATGGATTGATGGCAACATATGTTGTGATTGTTATACAAGATGCATATAATTTTGTTGACTTGTGAATGATGAATATATAAAAATGTTTTTTTCAATTTTCTTGCTACTCAATGTGTCAAAAATTACCGTTACAATTAGGGTGTCAAAAACCCAATATGCATGAATACTTGAATGTCTGATAAAAAAAACTGGTTGTGTCTTGTCTTTTGATTTTTCTATGCATGTCTAAGTCAATTGTTTTATTCACAATCATTAAACTCATATTTATTCTCAATGTTTCATGAAAGTGACGAATGTCACACATCTCGTGGTCTAATATTTGAGATGATTATACACTTGACTTTTTCTTTCGCAAAATTTGTGCATGCTTACTTGAATTCATAGATGAGTGATAAGTAGGAGATGTTTGGAAGGGTTTTGAGGAGACTAGGATAACCATGTGGGCATGTTGTTCCTCACACATTCCTAAAAGGACATGTAATTTGTGAAAGAGGTGTTTGGGAAAAGTTGTATGAGGATATGGATTTGTGAATTTTAGGTGAGAAATTAATGTGAAACCCGTAAAGCTGCCCCAATTTTGGTCTATAAAGAAGAATTTGAATGAACAATCGGCTTTGTTTCAAAAGATATGGATTTATGAACATTAGGGCGTAAAATTCATGTGAGACTCACAAAGTTATTCTAGTTTTGATGTATGGAAAAGAACTTGAATGAACAAGGGGTATTGTTTGAAAAAAGGTAGCGGATATGGAAGGGATTAGTTGAAAAGGATTGACAAAGAGGATTTTCCTAATTGGTTTAGTTTTCTTTCACTTGCTTTTGTCTAGATAACAATAAGTTCCCCTCTTTCAAAGACATTAGTTTTCTTTCATTCTTTTTTCCTTTTGCATTTTTTTTTTGCTTTTTATTTCATTCATTCATTTTAATGACCGCATTGTTAAGCATGTCGCCTTATCATTTTTGCAATCTTAGTTCTTCTAACTCATACAATTGCAATTTTCTTTTCTCACCAGCTGACTTTAAATCATATTTCATGGCCTTCAAGGCCCACAATTCCTTGTGCTCGAGTTC
This sequence comes from Vigna unguiculata, assembly GCF_037176805.1. Lineage (NCBI taxonomy): Eukaryota > Viridiplantae > Streptophyta > Magnoliopsida > Fabales > Fabaceae > Vigna > Vigna unguiculata. The sequence continues at coordinate 28,937,621 of NC_140799.1, read as the reverse complement.
TACTAATAAATGACAAAACCTTACCATGGACTGTTAGCACTCCTATTTTGCCTAATTTTCCTTTCTAAAAATGTCATTTTAGTTTAAATAAATATTAGTTTGTTTTGAATTAACTAGTTTTTGTTAATTGCTTAGGAAAATTTAGATTTCATAAAAATGTGATAAAAATATTAGCTTTAATAGTGTTTGTTTCATTTAGTTTGTCCTTCTTAACCATAAGCCTAGTTTTCACACTCGTCCACAAAGCCCAACTTTTTGTTGACCCCTAAATCTATTTTCCACATTGTCCCCTAAGCCTAGTTTCCACTCTAGGCCTTAAGCTTAGTTTCAAATTGGCCCATTAAATCCAATTTCGTATTGTCTCAAGAGGCTAGTGATAATGTTCATTTTACCTCTTTTTGTGTGTTTATTGTCATGAATAAATAAACTCTTTCCTAGTTTTTATCTTATTATATCCTCAAGTTTAGTGTGTTTTGTTTTGTTTTATGTTTTAGTTGTTTTATGTTTGTTTTGCCTCTAATCTCTCTTTTAAGTGTGTTAAATAAGTTAATGGGAAACGTTTGTGGTGGAGGAAAACAAACAAGAACTCAAGGGAGCATGATTCGACAATAAAATATTGATTTTGAAGCAAATACTTGCATCGTGTGCCATTGGAATCACGCCAAGTGCTACAAATACACAATGCTATCAAACTGCCCAAAGGTTGAGCGGTGGAAAAATGAAGTTGAGCGCCACAAGGCTGAGCGATGGCAAACTAGGACTGAGCGCCACAAGGCTGAGCGGTGAAAGTGAGGCTGAACGCCATTCAATTCGTAAAACCTGGTGCTGAGCGTTGGAAACAAGGCTGACATGTCAAAAAATGGGATTTTAATCTTGTTTCTCACAAAGGTTTAGACCATTCCTCATTTTGCACGATAGAGAAACACGTTGGGGTGCTTGGAGAGCCTCTTGGAGGTTGCTAGAAGTGTTGGGAAGCTCTCCCACTCCTCCTTGGGTCTTCTCCTCCATTCATGATGGTTTTCCCCCCTTTTAGGGTTGGAGAGGAAGATGAGTTGCGATTGGGAGATGGAGACGTGAATGAAAGGTGTAATTGGAGCATGGAGTGGCTGGCAAGAACCTTAGGAGAGGGCTTGCATCTTCTCTTTGGTTTCCATTTCTTCCCTATCTCTTCTATTTGTAAACCTTAAGTTCTCCACCACAGATAGCTAAACCTATGTGTTGAGATTAATGTAATAAATTGAATCTTGTGTATTTTGTGATGTTAATCCATATGCTTTTCCATGTCTATGTTAGTATTTGATTTCCATGCTTAATGTTTGCTTTAGTTTAGCCACCCATGCATGATTTGTGGTTCTTGAGGTGTTGCAAAATGTCTTTTAAACTTATATATGTTGGCATAAGAATGCATCATGCACATATTATTCCTCAAATTCAAAAAGGAAAATAGAAATCATAACTTGTGTTAACATCATCATGCATTCTCAATCGGTCAAAAAGAAAGAAATCATTGCTACTTTTCGGATCAAAATTCTCTTTATTCCTCAAATTCATAAAGAAAAAAAAATCATAATATGTGTTAACACCATCATGCATTCTCAATCGGCCAGAAAGAAAAAAAAAATCATTTCTACCTTTTAGATTGAAATTCTCGTTATTTATGTGAATGGTTATCGAATCCTTCCTTTGGAAAAATGAAAAAAATCTATTCTAATGATTCTTTGGGTTGATGGTCATCTTCATTAATATGAATAACTTATATACAAGTCTAAAATTCTTTAAAAAAATTTGATTTTTTTTTATGTTTCATTTACATTGAGGCCCGTGGGAATGATTATCAATTTCTTTACACCAAGATCCTCTCCGATGGAATGGTCACTGATTTCCTTTTTTGAGTGTTATTACCACCACTTAATCATGTATACATTTTGAATACTAATAAAGAAAAAGTTCTTGCTAGTTTATCTATCCATAAATATTATAGATTTATTTAGTTAAGTTCTTAAAAGCATTTCTATACTTGTAGTTTACATACGGGGTAGGGAGGACATCTCCAACCACCGCATATGCCTAAGAATGAAGGGCTGAATATACTCCAACCCAAGAAACATGACAGGGGCAACAACGAAAGAGAAACCTTAATATGTTTGAACTAGAGAAATACACATTACTAAGTAATACTAGAAGTAGGAGAAGAAACCTCGGCCTGACATCACTAAGACATGTTAAGCAGTGGGAGAGGAAACCTCACACTGACATCACTAAGACATACTAAGAAGTGGGAGAGGAAACCTCAGTCTTACGCGAAGCGGATAGAAGGCAAGGAAATGACAATCCTAGAGGAAAGCATAATCTCTCCACTAAAAGTACTGGAAAAGTTGGTTGATAGTACAGATCCTTGCTAGCAAATTAAAAGATGAGAACGAGGTTTAAGATAATAAAAGTTGATTAGGGGAATACCAAAGCCAATGGTCGTCACAAACCCTAGGCCCATGAAGTTAGGCCTATACAGGTAGTATAAAAGGCACTATTCACGAGGTAAAATGATTATTCATTACTATTATTGTTTTATCTATATTGTCTAAAATCTAACTTGGGTGTCAGAGTGGCTTTGCAGGCTCCCTGCCGAGACTACCCCTGTTGAAAGGAGATACTTCAAAAGTAAAGCATACAGTGGAAGAAAGTGAAGATTAGTTGACACGTGTGATATCAAAACCCCTTGACTCCAACATACTTTGTGTTTTCTTGGGTATATATCTATCTGGTAGGAACATTTGGTGCCCACTATGGGGCTGAGTCAAATCGGTACACATGGTGTCTACAAGGAATATGGCAAGTAATGGTCTAGAAGTACAAGCAACAAAGAACATGCAAGCATTGTGAAGAGCACTCAAATGGCAATCATGTTAGCCATACAACGAGAGTTAGTTGAGTTACGAGTAGAGAATGCTAGAATCAAGCAGAGGCTCGAAAGTAATGAAGAAGAAGGAGATGGCGATCAACAACGCCCAAGCAAAACCCATGTTACTTCCCCATTCACGCATGTGGAAATAGTGGGAGAAAGGGCACATAACACCTATCCTCCAGGGGAAGGAACAATAAACATATTGGCACCACGACGAGGTGCACACAAATACCCATTCGTTGATGGCATAATGAAAACACCATTGCCTCGAGGCTAGAAGTCTCTGACCATGGACATGTATGATGGCGCCACCGACATAGACGAGCACATACATGTATACCTGACCCAGATCGCTCTCTACACCTTTGATGATACTATGTTTTGCAAAGTATTTCTTACATCCCTCAAAGGTGCAACCTTCAATTGGTTCACTCGTCTTGCCCCATTCTCCATTGATTATTTTGATACCTTGTCAGACCAGTTCAGAGCACAATTTGCCACGTCAAAGCCACATGACCTCACTTCCTTGGCGTTCATCAACATATGCTAGGAGGACGGATAATCTTTGAGAAAGTTTATGGAGTGCTTTAGAAAGCTAGCCCTTAGCATTGATAACTTAAGTCTAGAGATAGCTCTGCACCAGATGATTAACACATTAAGAAGCGGACCCTTTGTTGATAGCTTGTGTAAGAGACTAGCAACTAACATGGTTGATTTAAGGCAAAGGGCGACAAAATACATGCGAATGGAGGAGTTAAAAGACTTCAAGAGCAGTATCAAAGCAGAAGACAACATCCCAACTAAAAACATGAGAAAGCAGGAATAAGCAAGGCACTCCCTAGGCCTCTGCCTCCCTCCGCTCCTTGAGCACAATGATTTAATAAATACACCCCCTTAAATGCTCATAAATTGCGAGTATTGGAAGAATCCATGCATGCTGCCCTAATCAATATGCCTAGGAGGGCAAATACACCTCCAAACGTAGATATTACATGACAATGTCGGTACTACGACAATTACAAACACGCCATTGAGGAATGCATTATGCCAGAGGACAAGCTAGAAGAGCTCGTACAAGTCGAACATCTCTAGCACTTTATCGCTCGAGGAAATGAAAACTGGTAGGGCAAAATAGGGGAGTAAGAAGCAAGACACAGAGAGAACCGAAGTTGGAAAGCTTTAGACTCGTCATAATCACAACGTAAGGATATAAGAAACCAACATATGGGATTGAGTCGGACACCTCAAGAAAAGATTGGGAGAAAAAGATTGTCAGGTATACCATGGTGGTAGATGAATTGTTCCCGAGAGGATTTTCCATTTCATTGCTCAAGTGTGTCAACGTAGAGTATGTTGATTATGTCATGTGAGAACTACAGTAGGGTATAAGCGAATATCAGTCGGGAGAAGGACAATGGCAACTAAGATCTTAAGGACAAGCTATTACTGGCCAACTATGAGCACAGACATAGCAACGTATATGAAGAGATGTTTACCTTGCTAGAAGCATGGTAATATAGCACACCAAAAGCATGAAGAACTACACAGCGTGTCATCCCCATGGCCATTCATGAAATGGGGGATGGATATAGTAGGGCCATTCACCCTAGGAAAGGGGCATGTAAACTTTTTGTTGGTGGCAATAGATTACTTTACAAAGTGGATTGAAGCTAAGCCGCTCACATCAATCACAACACAATAGATACAAAAATTTGTTTGGAAAACATATGTGTTGCTTCAGCATTCCTCACACCATCATCACTGATAACAACATGCAATTCACAAACAAGGGACTCATGGATTTCCACCAAGGCTTGCATATTAGACATGTAACAAGGTTACTAGAACACCCACAGGGAAATGGTCAGGTTGAAGTCACGAACAAAGTCATTTTCAAAGAATTGAAAACAAGACTAGAGGAAGCAAAAAGGTTTGTGGCCTGAGGAGGTACTGGAAGAGTTGTGGGTGTATCGTTATACTCCTCGATCAACCACCAAATAGACCCTCTAACACCTCACATATGGAACCAATGTCGTGATTCTAGTAGAGATAGGGGAACCTTCTCTACGACTACTGAATTACAATGAAGTCAACAACGATCACTGCTTGACAGTTAACTTAGACATTGTGCAAGAACACATGGAGAAGGCAAGAATCCAAGATGCAACAACCAAACAAAGAATATCACGAAGATGCAACTCTAAGGTCAAACCAAGGAAGTTCCACCAGGTGACGCAAGGTGAACAGGAGGAAAATTTCCTGCAAATTGGTAAGGCCCTTTCCGAGTGCTTGCAGATGTTGGAAAGGGAGCATACAAGTTAGAATATCTATCAGGAGAAACAATCCTCAAGACTTGGAACACAACTCATTTAAAGTTTTATTACAGCTAAACTTTGTAAATAAAGGGTACTCTTTCCTACTCCGGTCTTTTTCTCTAAAGAGGGTTTTGGCTGGAAAGGCTTTAATGAAGCCCAAAATCAATAAAATCACTTTGATACATTATTGCATGCTTATTTTAAGATTTATGCCCCTACCTCCCTGGCCCAAGTAGGTTCCTCTTGAAAAACCCTATTAACTAAGGTCGACTCAAAGCCTTTTCTGAGACCTTTTTTTCTCACGCAAGTCCCTGTTGATAAAACTTATCAACCAAGGTCGACTCAAGGCCTCTTCTGAGACCTTTTTTCTCACTTAAGTCCCTATTGATAAAACTTATCAACTAAGGTCGACTCAAGGCCTCTTAAAGGACCCTTTTTCTCATGCAAGTCCCTGTTGATAAAACTTATCAACTAAGGTCGACTCAAGGCCTCTTGTGAGACCTTTCTTCTCATGCAAGTCCATGTTGATCAAACTCATCAGCTAAGGTCGACTCAAGACCTCTTGCGAGACCTTTTTTCTCATACAATTCCTGTCGACCAAACCTATCAACTAAGGTCAACCCAAGGCCTCTCTCGAGACCTTTTCTCACACAAGGAAGCCTTTCTAGATCAAGCTTATCAGCTAAGGTCGACCCAAAGCCTCGACCGATACCTTTCCCAAACAAAACCAATCACACTCATTACACAACTTGCACTTAACCAAAACCAATCACTAATAACCCACATTACTATGATCGCTACAAAAAGGATAAACCTATCAACACCAAAAATCAACTCCCAATATTAAAAGTCATACAACCAACAAAATGAGACAAAAACAAACTTGCTAAACAGAGAAGAATTCCAATTTGAGTAACAATAACAACTTGACTTTCTTCTTTGCACATACTATGAAAACACGAAGTGACCATTCCGACCAATATGCTTTGTTTGAGGCCTAGAAACGTCACTGGTAGCATATGCTACCAACAAACACTTAATCACATATCATAAAATACGTTTACAACAATCACCGAAAACCCGAGATGTTAGTATAATAGGGCATATTGAACAAGTAGGTGTTGTAGCTAAATACCACTAGCATTGATAATTGTTATAAATATTATACCATACACAGTGCATGCGAATTCATTAGATGTTGGGGAACACCTGGGAGGAAACACCTTCGGCCATCGAGTATATCTTAGATCAAGAAACCAAGAATACTTCTTCTAAAAAAGTGACATATCAATAAAAAAAATCAAAATCAAATAATTCAACCCTCCAAGCTGGAATAAGAATTAAGAGTCATAACATGCATATCCCATAGTCAAAACAACATAAAGGGTAGAAATCAGTACACGTCGCCTACCATCTAAACCCATTCATGTACAAAAGCATCCCAAAAAGTACATAGAACATCTGGCACAAAGGCCTACAAAATAAGTGGGAAAGCAAAAGACATCCACTAGCATAACACAAATGCTAGTCCCTCCTGTCAGCCTTGTCTACATTACCCCCCTCATGAGCTTCCCCATAGGGAGTACAAGGAGTATCCTCGGCTTGTTCAAGAAGGGAGGGTATGTCCTTAAGTCGAACTAGAGACTTCTAATATACATCCTTACCCACATCAAAATGTTCATAATCAATAGGAACATTAAAAAGAATAACGACCTTCTTGAAACCCAACTCGTGTTCTTCAACCATCCTCTCTTGTAATCCCTAGACCTCTTTATCCAGTTCAACATTAGTAACCTTCAGCTCCTCCACTTCACGTTTGGCTGCAACCACCTCTTTAAGGGTATTCTTCCCCTTTTCCTCAACTTCCAAGCAGCAATTCCTCCAAGACTTCTTGTCGCTATAAGCTTGGCAGAGCTTCTTCTACAAATCACTTACTTCAAACACCACGTTTTCTTTCTCAACCTTCAATGACGATACCTCTGCCTGAAGCTCCTTCACATGACTCGATTTTCTAACTCATAACCTATATGCCTTCCAATCACCAAAGCCCAAGACTGATACTCAGCAAAAGCTTTCATCAAAGATGGCAAAAGAGAGTTAGTAATAAGGTTGGCCTCTTGCTGGGAGATGGTGATACTCATGCCATCATAGATTTGCATCCCAGGCCTCATTAAGCGTATGTAAGCACTATCTTCAGATATTTGACTGCATTTAGGAGAGGAATGTCGAGATGAGCTCCCAACAGTGCCATTCCCTCCAATGCCACCAATGCCATAGGGGGTGGAGGCCGAGGAGTTCTCCCACCAATGCCATTCCCTTCAACAGCACTAAGACTAGACCCTCAAGTGTATCTCTACCCTTCTTACGAGCATTCACCTTCTCACAAAGCAACTAGAAACGACTTTTCTGACTAGCACCAACACCCTCATGAGAAGCCATCACAACTGACAAAAGCAAATACAAAGTAAGATAAGTTAACATATAGTGCAATATAAGAAGATTTGACACATACCCAACATGTCCTCGCAAGGACAAGGAGAATTCAATATGGCCACAATACGCTTAGTAGGAAGTCGTCGAGGGAGGGAGTCTAGCAAATTTGGAACCTCGCAGTCATTGACAAACATCATAGTGCATGGGATTACACGTCTAGTAGAAAGGAAATTTTTAGAACATCACCATAAAAAAAGTAGGGTCGGCCAAGAAGATTTACCACCACTCTAAAGAAGGTATCTTTTAACCTTTAAAGGAAGTAGAATAAGGGGATAGCAGACCTATCATAGGCTATCCAAAAAAATATAACCATCTCATGGGCTTAGTGGGCCAGGTACTGTAATAATGCAAAAATACTAGAAGAGACAAATTCAAGCCTAAGACTCTACACAATAGCTTGAAAGCCTACAAAGCGGCCTAAGCATTGAGGTGGAGTTGGGATGGAGCCACGTTTAAGATATGCAACACCTCGACAGTAAACTCATCAAAAGGCAATCTAACGTGCAAACTTATAAACAACACAAAATACATGAAAAATAACTCATCAGAATACCCCTCTCGCCCATCACAAGTGTTATCTACACAACCAACCCGGTCCAATGGACGAGGATGACTAATACTTAGAAAAATACTCACACACACCCTTATCAACCCACTCATATCCTGAGCGTGAAGGAAGATCTTGTAATCCCTCCTCATCATATGAGGATGCTCCTACACGATCCAAATAGACCTTAGCAGCTGACTTATCAGAGAAAGAGGATGAAGACTACATGTCTATGCCATAAAATCAACGTCTTAACTCCAAATGGGGTCACCAAGGGTCCCATGAAGTCAACGAAGGAGGCCCCCAAGCCAAATGGCTCCACATCCGTCAGATCAAAAAGATCCAAAGGTCAGCAATGATTGTAAGACCCGCAAAATTTAATTAATTAAATAAATAAATAAATAAATAATAAATGCGGGTAATGGGAGCCTTTATGACATTAAATATTAATTGTTGTGACGTGAAGTAGTACTAGCTTAAATGGTTGAAAGTAATTGATTGTTATGAAGGACTTGAGTTTGAATCCTATGTATGCCATTTGTGCGTTATTTAATTGATAATTACTTTAATAATAAAGTGCGTGATCATGATGAGTGATAATATAATCCTAAAATTATAGGAATTATCACGAAACATGAATTGGTTGAATGGTTGTGCATTTACTTGACATTTGCATGGTTATAACTTCAAACCTTGGTAGCCATAAACTGAGCTTTTTTTGTCAAAATTCTTTTCGTCATGAATGTGAAAAGCCATAAACCCTAGCTGACAAAGGAGAAGCCAAGAGGGGTTGGAAAAACAACCACCAATAAGTCTGGAATGGTAATTAAGGTCATGTTAATGCCAATTTTCGTTTTAGGATCATTAAGTTCAATTAAAACATGATTACGGTGAGAGATAGAGTTTTGGAGTTCATCATTGGTGTGCACTGTGAGGAGAGAAAATTTAGAGTGTGAACTGTGCTAACTGAGTGAGAAGGAGAGCTGAAGCGGGGAAGCACTAGAGGCCATTTTTATCAAGGAAGAAGCCAAGAACCTTCAAGTTTTAGCAAAGAAATTCAGGTTAGGGGAGTTGGACTCCGTAAATTTAATTATTGTTATTGGTTGCATGATATATGATAAATGAACTACTTAAGTTTTGTTAATTCTGTTTAAATTCGTGTTTCTGGAAATTTTCCAGAAACCGCTTAGCGGGCCTTGAAAGCCGTCAGACGACTTATCCCTATTCTCTACAATTTTTGGGTTCCAGCGAGGAACTGCCTAGCGGCATGAACTAGCCACCAAGCGATGCATGTGTTCAACCCAATTTCTGGGTTTTTGGTATGAATCGCTTGGCGGTGAAGAACACCCGTTAGGCACCGTAAGCGATTTTGGCTCAACTTAGGTTTTCTATGCATTCTGGATTGTTTTTTATCGATGAAAAGGGCGTTTTAATCATGTATTGATGAAAGGGAAGGGATTAATTGTGAAATTATGAGGTGATACGAGGGAATTGTATTATTATGGTATGTACTTGTATTAAGGTTTGGAAATTGGGGTTTTGATGTCATGAGGTTAATTAATAGTTGAACTTCACTGGAAAAAGGTTATGGAATGGGGTTTAGGTTGTATAATTGATTAACGGTAAGTGGAATAAATTGAAGAGAGTGTAAATTAGACAGAGAAATGAAATAGGTGCTGAGTTCGATGGATTGCAAGTGCAAGAAGTTGTTGGAAATCCCTAGAATCTTATGCACTGCCTGACGTCACTTGAACGGTCGCTAAGCGACAGGTGTTGGTCAGTGGATGGTGCAATTGAATTCACAACAAGAAGGAAATTTAATGTAAGGAAAGTTTGGGGTATGAAAAAGTAGAGTTGGTATATGATGGCTATGGGTTGGGAAGCATAAGAAATACATGAGGTGATATTAGAGAGAATTATCAAATCTGAGTTGATTTGAAAAGATTAGTATATGTTGAAAGTCAACGAGGGTCAATTAAACCAGAGTTTTGCTCTATGGTGAGACGGAATACCACCTAGGAGTTAGGGTCGTGAGGTAGGGTTGCCTAAGATGAACATGAGTGAAAATTCTAAGCTAAAGTATAATTGTTGTGCTACTTGTAATTGAGTGGAGATGGCTATAATGATTGGAATAGTGAGGAGTTTAAGGTACTAAGAGTCGATTTTGGCATTCTATGGAGGTGCAAGGTTGATCTTTAGTAAAGGTAATTATAGGACCATTGCTAACAAGCTAAGAGGTGTGGAATTAAAGACTGTAAAATGAGATGTAAGTAACTTAGTGCAAGATACTGGGTGTTCTGAGGCTTGAATTAAGGATACAATTTGTGTTGTTTTCCAAAAATCAGTACTGTGAGAGGTCAGATCAACTAGAAGGCTCGAGCCCATTTAAGTCTCTCAACCTCTTCAACTTCGTCGTATAATACTAGGCCTATGAAACTACCAAGATTACAGCATTCCGCTTATCAAGATAAAGAATTCCTTTTTCTTCAAAAAGCTACATAAAATAACATGCATTGAAATGAGCAGCATCATCATGCAACACCACGAGTACATCAAGAGTCTCGACTATGTAGTCTTAACTCCGGGGGACTAGTGTACATACTAGGTAAGGAGGACATCTCCAACCACTGCATATGCCTCAAACCGAAGGGCTGAATATACTCCAACCCAAGAAACATCATAGGGGCAACACCAAAGAGAAACCTTAATATGTCTGAACTAAAGAAACACATTACTAAGTAATACTAGAAGTTGGAGAGGAAAACTCGGCTTGACATCACTAAGACATGCTAAGAAGTGGGAGAGGAAACCTCAGATTGACATGACTAAGACATGCTAAGAAGTGGGATAGGAAACCTCGGCTTGACATTACTAACCTAGGCTAAGAAGTGGGACAAGAAACCTTAACCTTACGCGAAGCGGATGGAAGGCAAGGAAATGACAACCTTAGAGGAAATCAAAATCTCTCCACTAAAAGTACTTAAGAAGTTGGTTGACAGTACATATCCTCGTTGGAAAATAAAAGATAAGAAAGAGGTTTAAGATAATAAAATTTGATTAGGGAAATACCAAAGCCAATGGTCGTCACAAACCCTAGGCCCATACAAGTAGTATAAAAGGCATTGTTCACGAGGTAAAATGATTATTCATTACTATTACTATTTTATCTATATTGTCTAAAATCTAACTTAGGCGTCGGAGTGGCTTTGTTGGCTCTCTACCGAGACTACCCCCGTTGAAAGGAGATACTTCGAAAGTAAAGCATACAGTAGAAGAAAGTAAAGATTAGTTGACACGTGTGATATCAAAACCCCTTGACTCCAACATATTTTGTGTTTTCTTGGGTATATATTTATCTTATAGGAACATGCAGTATCCTTAGACACTCTCTCTCAGCCTTAAGGTGTTGAAAAAAATATAGGTTAAATTAGGTCTTTATTTTTTTTTGGAAAATTTTCATAAGTTTCTTTATTATAATATATCTTGATTTGGTTTCTATTTTAGAAAATTTTATGCAATTAGGTCTGATAAGCAATTTTTTATAATACATAACATTTTCTGAAACATTTATTAAAATTTTATTAAGAGACCTCTTTATTTATTTATTTATTTATATATATATATATATATATATATATATATATATATATATATATATATTTAAAGACCTCATTTATTTAATTTTAGAGAATGAAGTTTAAGTTAAATATATTTGAAACAACTCATTTTCATTTCTTATAAATTTTGTCTATAAAATTTTAAAACTTTTTACACCTTTTTTAAATTTTTGGATTCATAGTCTATTTTCTTCAGGATCAAATTACAAGAGAAAGGATCAAACATACTACAAGAAAATTCTCAATTACAAATCAATTTTAGAAACTAAAAATTAGACACTATAGTGACAAATTTAGATATCAATTTAGAAAACTAAAAATTATTGGTTACTAAAATAGTCACTATTATAAATAAATAAAAAATCATAATTGGTCACTAAATTGATCACTAATTAATTAGAGATCAATTTAGACACTAAGTCATTTTGGTAGCTAAAACCTAGGTAGGTAAATTTTAGTGACCAATTTCCTTTTGTAGCTAAAACAATGGTAGCTAATTTTAAAGACCAATTTAGTTACCAATTATAATTTTTATTCATAATAGTAACTATTTTAATAACCAATAATTTTTAGTTTTGTAAATTAGTGTCTAAATTGGTTACTATAATTACTAATTATTATCGGTCACTATTTTAAAGTTTTCTTGTAGTAACAATACGTCAATTATAATCTTATTTAGGTAACACTAGTGTAGAAATTCCTTTTTACCCCGCCTTATAATTGGTTCCCCAAGAACCGAAGCATATAATGGCGCAGTGGCATTTTTGATATTCCAACCAAGTTTTATGCTTCGGTTCACCTAACACCCGAAGCCAAAGAGAACTATAGGCCTCGGTTCGCCCAAAATCGGTGCCAAAGAGCACTATATGCCTTAGTCCAACAAGACCCGAAGTCAAAAAGGGACTGCATTTTGAAAAAGTCAACTAGTCGTTAGGTGTTTGGCCTCGGTCCAGCAAAACTCGGTGCCAAAAAGGGTGTATGGCTTCGGTTCCTTGAACAACCGAAGTCACAGGGTTTATTTAGGGTTCCAATTTCGCAAACCCCCTTATTTTTCCCCACGCCTCTGCAACTTTCGTCTCTCTCTCTCTCTCTCTCTCTCTCTCTCTTCGTTGCTGCCACCATAGCATTCGACCACCTTCAACCACTTCCAACCACTATAACCACGCGAAGGCGAAGGTGAAGGCGAAGGTGAACCCTCTCCGTGCAGCACCACCATCGCGTCACTCTTTCGTGTCTCTCCCTACCACCATCGCTGTCACCACCCTCCTCCGTCGCTGCCATCACAATCCTCCGGCCACCGTCGCGGCGTCACCTCCGCTAGTGCTGCACCTCTATTTCGTGCACGGCTCTCCTTCTCAGTATTTCCAGCAAGTGTCGTACCGCGGTTCCTCCAAGGTAAGTTTCTAACTCGTTTTTGTTTCATTTTCCATTTTTTTCTATATTAATTTTCAATTTCGATTATTACAAGTATTGATTTTCATTGGAATTGAAATTGTGTGGATTGTTTGTACATACTATGAGTTAGCCTTAGTTTCCCGTTTGAGATTCAATACGAAAATTATGTATTGTCCTCGAGTTTTCATTTTGAAAAAACTACATTGTTTTTAAATTAGATATAAGGTGATACAATACTAATAACTTAAATGTATAGAATCTTGAATTATTCGATTGGACAGTTTAAGAAGATTAATCACTTTCTAGTAATTTATTAGTGCATATATATATATATATATATTTTAAAATACATATCTTAAAATTTATGAATATTTGTCAATTGTGTTTTGTATTGATCTTCGGGTGCATATTTGATTGTGGTTTATAGTCACTTTCATTTCGTGTATCCTGAAGGCCAATGCGAAATGCTGGCAAAATTTCGTGAAATTTAAGATATGTTTTAAAATTAATATGTACCAATAAAATAAAGAAAGTGAATCTTCTTAAATGGGATAGGGTCACACCTTGATTACGACGTGAGCATTGATTCAAAGATTACTGAAATTGTTCATGCAATTTCAGTATGGATCGAGATTGGATTAATTTACCACGTATCAGTGCTGAGTATGAGAATGGAGTAGAAGAATTTATAAAATTTGCGCAACATTATGAGGGGAGAATTGATGATGAGGTGAAGTTCATATGTCCTTATGTCAACTGTTTGAATGGAAGAAAATTGAATGCAACTCAAGTTAGGGAACATCTTATTTGTAATGGTTTCCTTAGAAGTTATACAATATGGACATGGCACGGCGAATTAATACACATTCCAACTGTTTCTTGAACTGAATATCTTACCGATTCCTCCATGAAAGAGCGACGGGAAGAGTGATGTGAAGAGCGAGTAGAAGAAGACAATATGGAGGACATGATACGGGATGTTGGCGCAGAAGCTTTTGTACAAGCGCATGTGTATGAGACGATGTCTACTGATGCGGAAACTCCATTATATGTTGGTTCAACTAAGTTCATGCGATTATCAGCGGTTTTAAGACTTATGAATTTGAAAGCGACTAATGGTTGGACAGATAAAAGCTTCACATAATTGCTCGTGCTCTTGAATGAAATGCTTCAAGAAGGAAATACTCTACCCACTCGAAACTCTGACGCCAAGAAAATTCTTTGTCCGATGGGTATAGAGTATAAAAGGATACACACATGTTCTAATGATTGCATATTATACATAACAGAATTTGAAGATTTGAAAAAATGTCCAAAGTATGGGTCATCACGGTACAAGCAAAAAAGAAACAGTGAAGATAATGGTCAAATAGAGGAGGAAGGATCTGCTTTGAAAGTAGTCTGGTATCTTCCAATCGTGCCCAGACTTAAGCGTTTGTTTGCAAATCCTAAAGATGCTAAAAACCTTAGATGGCATGCAACTGAGAGAAGATGTGACGGACTCCTTCGTCATCTAGTTGATTCAATGCAATGGAAGAATGTAGAAATATTTGTTTTGGCTTAGCTACCGATGGAATGAATCCATTTGGTAATTTAAGTACAGACCACAGTTGTTGGGCCGTTATATTATTCATTACAACTTATCTCCTGGACTTTACATGAAGAGAAAATACATGATGTTGTCTATGATGATATCTGGTCCAAAACAGCCTGGAAATGACATAGATGTATATCTCAATCCTCTAGTTGAAGTCTTGAAGTTGTTATGGGTTGATGGTGTTGAAGTATTTGATGTTGTTGCTTCTGAAACTTTCATGATGCATGCAATGTTATTTTGCACCATTAATGACTTTCCAGCATATGGTAATTTGTTAGGGTACAATGTCAAGGCTCATAAAGCATGTTCGATATGTGAAGAAAACACAACATCTCATTAGTTGAAAAACAGAAGGAAGACCGTATATCTACGCCATCGAAGATTTTTACAAGCTAATCATCCTTATTGAAGGTTAAAGAAAGCATTCAATGGACATCAAGAGAATGACAAAGCACCAACTCCATTAACTAGCATTCAAATTCATGAAAAAGTTAATAAAGTACATCATGTATTTGGTAAAAAGTCTAAGAAGTCATCTACATAGAGCCCTTGGAAGAAAAAATCAATATTCTTTGACCTTCCATATTGGTCGAAGTTAGAAGTTAGGCATTCCATAGATGTCATGCATGTAGAGAAGAATGTGTGTAATAGCTTGATTGGTGCACTACTTAATATTCAGGGAAAGACAAAAGATGGAGTAAATGCTTGTTTGGATTTGGTTGAAATGAAGATCCGAGAAGACTTGGCACCAAGGGAGGTTGGTAGGCGTACTTATTTGCCCCCTGCATACGTCCAGACAAGAGAAGACAAGTTTTTGCTTATGTTTAAAGAGTGTCAAGGTACCTCAAGGATACTCTTCAAATATTCAGAGTTTAGTGTCCATGCAAGACTTGAAGCTTTTTGGCCTAAAGTCTCACGATTGCCACATCTTAATGCAACAATTGTTACCTGTAGCTATTCGTGGAATTTTACCCAAAAATGTTAGACAAACTATAACGCGTTTGTGTTCATTCTTCTCTTCAATTTGTAGCAAAGTCATTGATCCTTTAAAGTTAGATGAACCTCAATATCAATCTTATGAATATGACATGTCATATAAAAATATCCTAACTTATTCCCTATATCATAGTTCAATTGTTGCACATAACATGTTGTTAGGGAGATCAACGACTAAAGCAAAATGTCTTGTATGGTGTTCTCTCCAGGTTTGATATTTCTATCCATATCTTTATAATTGTTTGCTTGATTTTCTTCCTTAATTAATTGTAACGTTGTTGATATAATGTAGTGTAATAGACAAACCAGCTCATATGAGTGCGATTACTATATAATGCAATGGATGACAACCATTGTGCGTGCTCGTATTACAACAAATTGGGCAACAGTAATATATATTTGAATTAAAACGAATACTTTGCAATATTTCCTTTTTATATACTAACTTAACTTAATCTATTATTTTGTAGACATTCAAGAGTCCTGCCGCAATTCCCGCAAAGTCCATAAATTTTGGTAGGATAGCATGTGCCAAATATATAATTGAAATCTACAATAGTATTGATTAGGACATGTATCTGGATTGTAAATGATTTGTAATTGTCTTTTAAATGAATTTGAATTGTGGATGTGTTATAAAATATTTTGTTCTGGTCTGTGCTGGGTGCTGAACAAAATTTACAGGTTTAAATGTGGGAATAACACCAAAACAGAAACTGCATTAAAATAAACACCATATTAGGCCTCGGTTCTTACCAGAATCGAGGCAAAAAGCCAACATATGGCCTTGGGTCAAACCGAAACCGAGGCCAAAAGGTGATCAAATGTTTTTAAAAATTAAAAATAAATTGCACATATGGCTTTGGTTAGGCGTGAACCGAAATAGAAAGTTGGGCTCTATGGCCTTGAGTGCCTCCGAACCGAGGCAGAAGGGTGATCTATGGCTTCGGTTCACAACCGAGGCCAAAAGCGATCCTCTTTTAGCCTCGCCCCAATATACTTCGGTCCGGAAACTGATGCAGAATATTAAAAACAACCGCTGCCGAAGCCCCTTCCTACACTGTTGTAAGTTTTTGGTATATATTTTTTTTTCTTTCGTAAGTATAATTTTTATATTTTATTTATCTTAATCAACTACCAAATAAGAACTTTTCCGTGTCAACAACAAAAAAAGATGTTTATTTTATAAATTAAAATTTTGGAAAATTTTTGGAAGTATTTAGAGATTTTTCCACTTTAAAAGTCGTCTTTAGCCGTAGGAGTTGTTCTTGCCATATAAGATATCTCTACATATGAGAAGAAAATAACCTACATACGTGAGAATTGTTATTGTATATGAATTATGTATGAAGTTGATATTTTATAGTTTTTGCATATTTTGTTGGAGGGACAAACTAGTTAGATCTCTTGATGAGAAGTATGAGCGAAATAAAAAAGATAAAGTTTGAAAATCAAGACATATAATTACCGGAAAAAAAACTTTAAGAAAAAAAAACTTTTTTTTCATATCAAAATGAAAATTTGTGCGGAAACGAAACAATAATTGTGACATCCTATTTAATATAATATAATATAAAAAGAGCACACAGAGAAGTATATTAGTATCAACCATTACAATCATTCATAATAAATTGAAAGGAAAAACTAAGGCTTAAACAGATGCCATAAAAGATGAGTCGAAATGGAACAATTGTCCAAAAGATTCCTCATAGAGCAAAGAGTTGAAAAAATAACAGTACATGAACTGTATTCCCAACACAAGGAAAATTAACAGGACCAAGCCTAGACAACTACATCTCCATCACCTGAACAACCACCAGGAGATTCCATATCTGCTCACACCAATTAATTGGTGATCATTACAAAAGGAAAAGCCAAACATAGAATAGACAACAAACAAAAGGGTAAGTTAGAGTAAAATATTTTTCAACTTGTTATTGAGCAAGTAAATATTAAATTAGGTTGTAAACATACAAAACAGTAGGCACTCAAACCATGTGACAACAAACAGGAGGTTCAAGTGGGCTGACTTGAACCCCTTACTCACCTATGTTAGGCCCATTACTTAAAATAGAAAAATAGGTCTTACAATAATAGACTATGTTAAAAACATATTCAATTATGTTGTAATAGATGTCAATTGTGATGAAAATATGATGAATTATAATTTGATATAATAATTATTTGTTAATATATAATAAATCATAATTGATTATGTTTAACAGAATCAATTATGAAGTTAATATTTTATTAATATTTATGTTTTATTTACTATAACAGAATAAATAATTAATATAATATAGTTTGTTTCTCGAGATTTTGGTTTGATACTTGTTTAATCTCATTTTTATGAATTAAATCAACTCCGCATGGATTCTTTGTCCATTGGATTAGTAAACAATTGTTTTTCACTTTTGAATGTGTTGATTTAAGATTCTACAATTAAAATAAAATTCATATGTAAACAACTTATATCGTGGATCAATTTCAGAAATATACTCAACTTACTGAATTCTCTTTTAATTTAAATTTTAATTAGGAATTCATGTATTAATTTCTTTTTGATGAATCATATTTTTGTGTTTTTACATAAATATGAAATGGTGTATGAAGATTAGTAAAATATATTAAGAAGATTAGGATGGATTGAAATGGAATTGCCTGAGAAACCGGAATATAAAGTGCAAATGTAAATTGTATGAAACTAAATAGTGAAGGTGATCAAATTGTAACAGTTATCACTAGATTTGCTATTTTTCATATTGACAGCTTACTCAAAATATTTAAATCCTAACCACAATTTGTTACTTTTTTTAAGACTAGACATGGATTAAATTTTTAAAAATCTAATACAGATCCAATCTAGATCTAGTAATATATATTTGGATTAGATTCTCGATCTAAATTTATTTATTTTACAAAACTAATTTTTACTTTTTTAAATTCAGATCTAAATATCTGTATCAAAATTCAAATTTATTTCTCGATCCACATCTATATCTGTATTATTATACAAAGAGATGCCTTGTTTTGATATACACATTTTTTCTAATTTGAGCATTTAAGTATTTTTTAAATTAAAATAATTATTTTATCATTTTTAAATATGAAATGGTGTATGAAGATTAATAAAATATATTACGAAGATTAAGATGAATTTAAATGGAATTTTCTAACAAACGGGAAATAAAGTGCAAGAATGTAAATTGTATGAAGGTGACCTAAATTGTAACAATTATCACTAGATTTGCTATTTTTCATATTTACAGTTACTCAAAGTATTTAAATCGTAATAAATTGTGGTTACAATTTAAATACTATTTTTTTAAAACTAAAGTAAATATTTATAATTTAAAATTATGTTCAAAAAAGAATAAAATTACATATAATAAAATTGTAAAAGTTATTAAAATTTACTTTTATTGTTTTTGGTTATCATAAGAAAAACCTGAACACACATGTTCACTAGTATTTTCTAATGAAAATTAATTTTTTTATAAATCTAATTTTAATTTTAAACCTATGTTTTTAAAAATAAAATAACTATTTCATCTGATATATAAATATATAAAAAAAATTAAATAATATATAAAATATTAAAATATATAATAATATTATATGTTAATAATATTAAAGACCAAAATAATATATTATATAAATTTTTAACATAAAAAGACTAAAACCATATAAATAAATGTCCATATAATATCTACAAGAATAAAATTTAGAAAAAAAAAAGTGAATTCACACTTTGCACGTAAGTCTCTAGTCTATAACATTAACTTTCCAAAACTCCGAGCAGCTGTCTTTGTTGACTATTATACCATCCAAATGAGAAAGGCCACGATAAAAGCTGGAAAACATGTCGTATAGTATTCATTTACAAGGACAAGAGGAAGTGTTGCTTTCTGTTGAATATTGTTACGCCAACAAATTTCCATAGCAGGGAAATGAATTATTTCAGAATAATTTTACAGAAACATCCTCAATTACCTGCAAGGAATCGAAATTATATTTACTGATTCGTTAAAGTGTAAACAGCTTTAAAAAATCAGATTCACATGAATTAAAATAAACAACAAACAAATGGAATCTATAACACAAAACAGATAAGTAAAGAGGAAATTTACCTATCATATATTATCAGACATCATAAATATATCTACATTTAGTGTTGGCAAATAGGGATGGACACAAAATCTGTCTTGGCCAATCTGATCTAATTGCATTACGTGTCAAAGCATTGGAAATTGCGGCTAAACTTCTCATAGTGGTTAAATTTCAACTGGTTGCTACGGGGCACCTCAAGTGGGTATTTGGAGAATGGCGATACCATTGTGCCACCATACCATATCACCATTTCAGAATTCAATTCTCACATATATCATTATCAACATGATTAATTAATGTCTTAATTTGGGTAGATGAGGATAATTATAACTACCACTTTATTGTTTTCGTTACTGCCACTCTCTTTAAGAATATCTAAGAATGAAAAGAAAGATAATTTGAATCTATCTATTTATTCATTGGAATTGGACATAAATAGTCAAGTCGTCTCACTACATTCAACTTACTAGTGAAAACTAATTATTTAATTATTGAAAATCAATTAACTTAATTTGAGGAGAACGATTCTAAACCTAATCACAAGATATCAATTAGATTAATTATAGGAAAATAATTCCTATTGTATCACACCTTCGGAGTCGAAGTAAGAGATTCAAAGACACTTAGACTAGTTCCAAAATCATTAAAAGGACCATCTCAATATGTTTTGTAAGTTGATGCTACACAGGATTTCTAGATAGATAAATGACACTAACATTATGGCACTACATCAAAGTAGCTTGAGCGGGAGGAGAATAAAGTTCTAAGAGAAGATTGCAGAGCCAACATGTTTGAGAAACAACATTGACAAAACCTCTATATTCAGCCTGTGCATTTGAACTAGAGAGTATGTTAACGCTTTGAAAACCAAGAGATGGGATTGTCACTAAGAAAACACACAATAACCAGATGTGAAGCGTCTAGTTTTAGGACATCCACCATGATGCCCTGATTATTATGTAAATAATTATTATTTGACAAAAGATGAAATAAAAGTTTCTTTTGTACAATAAGATTTTCCTTGAGAGAACACTAATAATAACATAACTTCATATCCATACATACATATATATATATATGTATATACATATATGTATATATGTATATATGTATATATGTATATATGTATATACATATATATATATATGTATATATATGTATATACATATATACATATATACACACATATATATATATATATATATATGTATATATGTATATATGTATATATGTATATATGTATATATGTATATATGTATATATGTAGATATGTATATATGTATATATATACATATATACATATATACATATATACATATATATATATATATATATATATATATATATATATAGTTTACATCTCTATAATTGATCATGAAATATTGCAAAAATATGTATTTTGTATAGTATTAAGAGTTCTACATCAAAATAAAAGATAATCTATATTTTTAATATCTCTTAAAGATATTAATATAAATTATCTATGAGTCATTTTTCAGAAGATCCCCCAATTTCCCGAAGCTTTCACTCAGCAGGTTCCTCTTCTACTCGTACCATATATACATATGAAAGAAAAATATTAAAGGGGTAAGGTCTTTATAAAACTTAAATATTAATCTTAATAAACTCAACAAACAATATAGACATTGGGAGCCTAGAATTTGACTTACAACCACAAGACTGAAGTTCATATTATCAGATATATGGATCCATATTCCACTTTTGATGAGCCACTATGAACATCAAAAACTATTTTGAGAAGTGACTAGGTAGTTTAGTATTTCTCATAAAAATATTGGTATAATCACAATTATTTATTTCTCAAGAATATAGCCATTTATAGGATAAAAGAGATATATACTTACTACCTAACCTTGGCGATGTTGAGCAGGTATCAGATAGTCCCAAGTTTGGCCTATGAATATCCTTGTTCAGGGCATTATTCTAAACTATCCAAATACTCGCCTACTTGATAAAACTTCCTTGGACCCCACCATTGTCCTTGCCTTTCATCCCGTCGTGTACTATCTAACATTGGTTTTATCTAACTTATTGAAACCAGACTTAAGATTCTTTCTTAACTGACATACTCTTGGACATATTGAAAGATTATAAAATGTGATGACTATCAAGTTATGTCATTCTTGACTATATATACATATATATATATATATATATATATATATATATATATATATACACACACACACACCATGCACAGAGAATATAAAATAACAATAAAAGATATAGGTAACTTTCTTTTATTCAAGCTCACTGAATAAAATAATATTTACTTTTACTTTATTTTTATATTTGATAAAGCAAAATAAGAATCAAAGCAAGAACTTTAAATAATTAACTATATACGAATGAAAATGTTATAAAATAAAATAAATTATAAATTGATATAAGGACATGTGCAAAACTGAAGATAAATGAAGTGAAATTAATGAATAGAACCAGTACGTAACTAGAGAGAAATTACTAAAATAAATAAATAATATCAATGTATAATTAGGGATAAATTAAATTAGATAAATAAACAAGACCCATGCAACTAGAGATAAATGGAATGAAATGAATAAATACGACCATACGTAAGTGGAGATAAATTACTAAAAAAAGTAAATAAGACTGGTGCATAACTCGATATAAATTAAATAAAATAAATAAAGAATATCAGTGCATAACTGAAGATAAATGAAATAAAATAAATAAATATGATTGATGAATTATTGAAAATAAATTAAATAAAATAAATAAGTCAGATCAATACAGATCTGGAGATAAATAAAATAAAATAAATAAATAGGACCAGTGCATTACTAGAGATAAATTTTATAAATAAACAGGACCAGTACATAATTACAGATAAATTAAATAAATAAACAGGACCAGTGCATAATTGGAGATAATTTAAATAAATAAACAAGACCAACGAATAACTATAGGTAAATTAAATTAAATTAAATGATTAGATAGGATCGTTGCTTAATTGGATATAGTTTAAATAATATAAACATAAATATATAAAGAGGATAACAATTGAATGGAAGCAACTAAAATAATATATATTTTGAAATAAATAAAAGATAAATATAATACACATGAATTTATCAAGATTAAAATAGAAAGAGCTTAACCTCACTCCTTTCTTACCTTATTAGTTGTAGGTACACACTAGCAATACTTCTAGAAGACTAAGATCTCTTTCAAATCTTTTGCTCCAACTTTCTCTCTCTTTTTCTTTCTCTTTCTCTCCCTCTTTCCTTCTTTCTTTCTCATGTAACTTACCTTTCCCTTCACTCTTCCTACATTTTCTCTTTCACTCCATCCTTTTATAAGCAACCATGTGCACACTTGTTTCAAATCATGATAACATATAATTAATGCAAAGATTCTATTCATCAATGAAGATATAAGCCTTATCCCTTTCTTTGTTTCTTACTAACTTACTTTTCCTTCTTTGTTTTACACCTTCCCAATAGAGGGCACATGCAACACATTACTCAAGGCTAGAGTCTTCCCATATGTGAGTTTTAAAAGAACCTTTCCTTTCCCTAGGACATGAGTTGTCCTGGAGTCACCAATATACATGTGTTCTTCTCCATCCCCTACACTGGTATGGGAGGTAAAAGCAATTATGTTTGCACAAATGTCCTAGTAGCACCAGACTCTACCACCCACTTACTCACATTGGTCATCAAATTTACTTGTGAAACGATCGCAACTATAGTATCTTCCCCTTAGGCTGTATTTGCCCTAGGATGATTGTCGTATCTTGCTCTACGCCTGCACTGAAGCGCATGATGGTCAGGCTTCCCACATACGAAGCAATTTCCCTTTTTCTTAAAGGTGGGGTTAGATCCTTTGGGACGGGAATTTCGGTAATTACTTTTCTTTTATTTCATCAAGTTTATTCTCGTACCTTTTTGGAGTAGATTTTTCTTCTACAATGCTAGCTTTTGCAAATAATGCTTTGGCCCTTATAATAGCACATTCCTGCTGCTTGGTATCTTTGACTATGATGTGTGTAATGAGCTCTTGAAGCGACATCTTCTTGTGCTTGTGTTTTAGTTGTTGTTTATAGTCAGTCCAAGATAACGGTAGTTTCTTGATCAGGAGTTCTGAAACGAACTCATTAGGAAGGATTATGTTCTCTACTTTGATATCTTCAAGCAGCTTGTCGTATTCATTGATTTGGATCTTAATGTCCTTATCTTCAATCATCTCCTAGCGATAGTAGTTTCCTATGATGAATCTTTGTTTGACTACGTCTTCAGTAGTATATTTGAGGATCAATTAATCCCAAAATTCTTTCGCTTCCTTGTATGAACAGTACACATCGAACATGTCATTAGACAATGCATTAAGTAAAGTATGTCGACATACCTTGTTTGAAATTGTGTGTTTGAGGGAGGAGTATAGTGCTCTATTTATAGATGATGAATGGAGACATAGATGGGCCAAAATCCATGGCTTACAAAAGAAAAATGTAAAACAAACCCAACGTTAAAAAACTGCATTCGAGAAAGAAGAAAGAAAATCACTCAAATTGTGCAACAACTTTTGCAATATTAAATGCATAATGTATATATATATATATATATATATATATATATATATATATATATATATATATATATAAAAGGTATATCAATAAAGTACAACAATATATTCCTCCATATAACATATCACATATATCTCTCCTATATCTTATATTTCCAAAAGCTCTAAAAATTCCAACAATATATATATATATATATATATATATATATATATATATATATATATATATATATATCGGGGACGAGACGAATATGTACATCCGGATATCTAATTGAAAAAGTTGGAATTCTCTATACTCATACCCATACCAGTTAAAGCAGGGATTTTTCATTAAAACGGAGATGGATTCAGACAATATTCACGAAGCGGGTTTATTTACTATCCCTAGTCTTTACAAGAATTAAATGAATATGGTAACATTTTATATTATATTAAAAAAATGTTTTAGTTTAAAATAACGTAAAAAAAATCTCATTAATTAACTAATATGTCATTTAAATATTCAACATGTTGAAATAAGCATTGAATGAATTAATTTGTTAACGCACGTCAAACAAAATTATACAAGTTGAATTGAGATCACTCAATAAATAACACTCAATTGTTTGTATGAAGATGAGTCCATTTTTGTAGTATTAAAAACAAAAGTTGAAAATAAATGTGCTATAGAAAACTAGTATTGGGCGAAGATTTTATTAGAACTTTTATGAAGTTTTTTTTATGCTTTCAAATAAAGTGTAATTATGGATATTCTGGACTTTTGGATAATTACAATCTTATTTATGCTTTCTTATTGTGATCAGGTTTATTCTCATACCTTTTCAGAGCATGTTTTTCTTCTACAATGTTAGCTTTTGCAGATAATGCTTTGGCCCCTATAGTAGCATATTCCTCCCTATTGGTATCTTCGACTATGATGTGTGTAATCAGCTATTGAAGCGACATCTTCTTGTGTCTGTGTTTCAGCTGTTGTTTCTAGTTAGTCCAAGATGACAATAGTTTCTCAATCAGGAGTTCTGAAACGAACTCATCAGGAAGGATTATGTTCTCTTCTTTGATATCTTCAAGTAGCTTGTCATATTCGTTGATTTGGATCTTAATGTTCTCATCTTCAATCATCTCCTAGCGGTAGTAGTTTCCTATGATGAATCTTTGTTTGACTACGTCTTTAGCAGTATATTTGAGGATCAACGAATCCCAAATTTCTTTCGCTTCCTCGTATGTATAGTACACATCGAACAGGTCATTAGACAATGCATTAAGTATAGTATGTCGACATACCTTGTTTGCATGAATCCAATCTTCAACTTGTTTTGAAGGGATATTGGAGTTGGGTTTTGAGGGTGTGAGAGCAGTAGCAACTCCATACATTTCTAAAAGGGTAGACACACGTTCTTGCCAGCGCTGGAAGTTCTGTCTAGAGAATACCTCAATTTTTGACACATCCGGAAAAAGGTTTCACAAAGATTGTCTGAGCTTCGGAAACAACATTTGGATTCTACATAGAGGATGTGTTGTTGTTATTGTTGTCAGCCATAAGTCCTTAAGATTGTTGTAGTAGCTGACAAAATCACAAACCAAAAAAACTTCTCGAGGCGTGTAGATTCACTACCCTTAAGGACTTATTTGCGGTGTATTGCGCAAGCCCCCCAAGATACAATTGGAACTTCTCCGAGGATATCAAAACTAGCAAGATAACTCTTAAAACAAAGTAAATAAATAAACCCAAGATAAAAGAAAAGATATATGAGAGAAAAGAGAACGAGAGAAAATGAATGAGTATGGAACTATGTGTTTGAGGCAGGAGTATAGTGCTCTATTTATAGATGGTGGATGGGGACATAAATGGACCAAAATCTATGGCCTACAAATGAAAAATCTAAAACAAACGCAACATTAAAAAACTGCATTCGAAAAAGAGGGAAGAAAATCACTCAAATTATGCAACAACTTTTGCAATATACACACTATATATATATAACATATAATATATATATATATATATATATATATATATATATATATATATATATATATGTACATGTATATGTATATGTATGGGGGCATAGATGGGCCAAAATCTATGGCCTACAAAAGAAAAATTTAAAACAAACCTAACGTTAAAAACCTACATTCGAGAAAGAAGGAAGAAAATCACTCAAATTATGCAATATACATGATATATATATATATATATATATATATATATATATATATATATATATATATATATATATATATATATATATATATATATAAAATATATGAGAGATATATGTGATATGTTATTCAAAGAAATATATTGTTGTATAAGAACGAGGATGAGACAGATATGTACTTCCCGATATTCAATTAAAAAAGTTGAGGATTCTCTATACTCATATCTATACCAGTCAAAGCATGAAATCTCCGTTAAAACGAGAACGAGTTTGGATAATATCCACAAAGCGAGTTTATTTACTATCCCTGGTCTTTACAATAATTAAATGAATATGGTAACATTTTATATCATATTAAAAAATGTTTTAGTTTAAAATAACGTAAAAAAAATCTCATTAATTAACTAATATGTCATTTAAATATTCAACATGTTGAAATAAGCATTGAATGAATTAATTTGTTAACGCACGTCAAACAAAATTATACAAGTTGAATTGAGATCACTCAATAAATAACACTCAATTGTTTGTATGAAGATGAGTCCATTTTTGTAGTATTAAAAACAAAAGTTGAAAATAAATGTGCTATAGAAAACATATTTTAGCCTATTTTTGATTCAGCTGGATGGATAATTAACTTCCGTTAAGATCAAGGCTGTAAGGTTATATTTACACAACTGCAACAAGTGGAAGCCTAAAATGAACGAATTTTGTTTTACTAGTCAATAAACTCCAATAATTTTTCTTTGTAATGTAGAAGTTGAAGCTAATCAAAATTTATTATAACATAACTGATCGTAGAAGCATAATGTGAGAAGCAATAAACAAGTTAATTAACAAGTTTATATGGATAATAATTAAACTATCAAATGTACTGATGAAGCTTAAAACTCCAATAAAACATACAGATAGCATTTGAAGGAAACCTAAAAGTGATCGACTCTGTTTTCTTCTATTTCATGAATAACCTCCAATTCAAAATTTTGACGTCTGGCTGGAACTATGGTATTTGTTGTAGAAGAACCAGAAATATGCAAAGGGGAAGGGGGTGCTACTAACTCATATCCATCCCCTTCAAGCATTTGTACCACAGTTTTCATGGAAGGACGATCCACTGGGTTCCACTGAATGCACCAAAGTCCTACAATGGCAAGTTTCTTGGCAATTTTAGTATCTCCCTCATCCTCAACGCTAATTTCCACATCTTTTCCTTCCACCAAGTTATGGATCCATTCTGGGTACAGAACTTGGAAACTGTCCTCAACTGACACATTTGTATTCTTTCTTCCTCCTACCATCTCTAACAGCAACATTCCATAGCTGTAAATGTCAGACTTGTAAGAAACATTACCAAAATTCCGAGAGAAAACTTCAGGGGCAATGTAGCCCAAAGTTCCCCTGGCTGCAGTCATCGATACCGTGCTCTGATTTTTGGGACACAACTTGGCTAGTCCAAAATCAGTGATTTTTGGGACAAAAAGGTCATCTAACAAAACATTGTAAGGATTGATGTCAAAGTGAAGAATTCTATGATCACAGCCAAGATGGAGATACTCAATTCCTCTGCCAACACCAAGAGCAATTTGTTGCAACTTCTCCCAACCAAGGAAAACATCCTTCTTGTCCGGTGGAGCCAAGAATCTCTGCAACGACCCATTTGGAAAGAAATCGTAGACGAGAGCACGGTGGAACTCATCTGCGCAGAAACCAAGCAGACGAACAATGTTAACGTGATGAATTTTCCCAATGGCTCTCACTTCATTTATGAAATCCTTCCCATCTCCCACTGTGCCTTTGAGTATCTTCACAGCAACAAGAATTTCACGGGAGAGCATTCCTTTGAATACTGCTCCATGAGCTCCTTCCACTAAACTCTCACTAAAACCATTTGTGATTCTCTTGATGTCAGCGTAAGTGAACCTGGTAGGCTTCATTGCCTTGTAATCCTCCAAAAACTTCTCTATTCGAGCCTGGTCTTCTCCTCTCTTCTCATAATAGTCATACGCATAAAGCAATGTCTTGACCAGAAGCAGCAAAAGCATCAAACCAACTAGTCCTCCTGTTGGTGAAAAAATAAGTTACCAAAAATGAATAACAGTATTTAAAGCAAGGATCAAATACAGTGGCAAGGGATCAACAAAATAGCAAAACTATAACATAATAGCCACTGTAATACTGCATACCTCCAGCAATGAGGACCGCAGTTGACGTGGGAATCCTTTTTGTTTGGCAAGCATAACATTCAGTTGCACCGTTAGTACCATTCTTCCATTTACAATTTTGACCTTGTGCTTCACAGTATCCACAGTCAGGTTTTGACCATTCCATAACCAACGTCTCATAGTACGAACCCCACCACGCGACGGAAACATCTTTCAACTTCGTGCAGGATACCAATTGGGGGTCAGTGACGTCGTTGTGGGATCCTAGTAGAAAAATTGGGCATGACAATGAGTCGCAACGGAAGAAGGAAACGTTAAACTTGCTACGAGGGCGACCACTATAATCAGGGAATAGGAATGGAGAGACGGATGCGTTGCCGAGTTTCAAGAGTTGATCGGGAAGGCAATTTTGGGGGTCATATATTTCAATTAGTGTAGATTTGTAATCAATTTTTTTGACAAACAACTGTATTGGAACAGCAGGCAACTCCAGGATGGCCTCATTTTGTTGGGTGCATAACAGACCGAACTCAGGGGGATAGTCGGTGGAGTGATTCAAGTTTTTGTTTCTGAGATAAAATGGAAATTGAATGCGAACGTGGCCACATTTATCGGCGCAATGGTTCTTGCCGGTCGCAGGATTCCCTATCAGAAACAGCAGCGTCAATAGAAGAGACAGCTTCTGAAAACTGAGCATTTGTGGTTGATTTGCAGCTTCAGAATGTCTTTCTAGTCAGCGCATGTTTAACATGGACTGGGTGCGCTGGCAGGGTGTAGCAGCAACTCCGCGTTATCTTACTGTTCAGTCAATTCAATGACTTACCGGTCGAAATTTTCCATTTAAAAAAAAGAAAGTCCAATATAAGATATAATAAGCTATTCGAATGATCCCGTTTCTCGTCCAGTAGCTTGTGTTTTAAGTGAAATTAAATAACACAAATTGTAACTACCACTTGACATTTGCAATAATTAAGAGATCAACTTTAAGGAATATATAAAATTTTGTTATACTGTTGAAGTTCAGAAAAAATAAAAAAAACAAAGAATATATATATATATATATATATATATATATATATATATATATATATATTCTAATTAGTTAATTAGGTTTTTTATTTAGTTAAAGTTGCAGTTTGTTTATATATGTTATAGCTTAATAAACATTGAGCAGTTGGATTGATCCAAGACGGTATAATTCGTATTTCGCAACCTATGGTTCCCTGTTTTCTTATTTTCTTATTGACTTTAAACTATTCGAAATAATTGCAGTTCGCTCTTTCTACTTTTACCAATTCAAACCACACCTCACTAAAATATCATCTTTAGTTTCTTCTTTTCTTGTTATCATGATTTTATCCTTGTAACTTTTTTTCCTCTACAATAAAAATGTAATTCTTGAATTATTCCTGGAAAACGAATTAAAATTTTGAACGGTATCTACCGGAAAACAGCGACCATGTTTTCTTTTGACAAAGATAAAAGCCCTCGCACACAATACTGGAAAGCATGGCATGCCTATTATCAGGAAGCTGACGCGAAGATAGGAGGATGTATTCCTTATCAGTGGAAATGATCATCTATGGGACTCTATTTTCAACCGTATTTCCTGCCGTATTACAAAGGATGAATTTTATTCTACATTCACTCTAACTTTGTAACATCATATTAGAAAAATAATGAAAAAGAAATAAAAGAAGGACGTTTAATTTTAAATTCCCTCCTATCAAGGCAAAAAAAAAATTTAAAAAGAAAATATTATTAATTTTCTAAAGACAACTGAAGGAGATGTACAACTATTTTAAGTATAGAGTTGTGTATTTTCTAAAACAGAAAATTTATTTTAATTAATTTTTGGTTAAATTATGTCTTTGGTCTCTCCATTCTTGTAACAAAATATCGATTTGGTTCTTTTATTTTTATTTATCTCAATTTAATCTTTATTTTCAAGATGCCATCTGAACTAATGGAGGTTGATATTTCCCAAGGGAGATTGATGTGATCCCAACAAGGCTTATAACTCGGGCCAACGCTTAGGCCCAAATCATGCTAAATGTCCAATCCATGACCCACATGCATCTCAATCCCAAAGCCCACCAAGAGGCTCAATAACAAGAGGCATACTAAAAAAGATTCAATTAGGCTTCATCCAAGATGGCCCAAACCCACATGGGCTTCTCACACTCTTCACATGGGCCAAAGAAGATGTGAAGATTTAAAGAGGTGTATCAAAAAGCAGTAGAATAACAATACGATTGACCTATTGTTTAGGCCTTGTTTTCTAGAATAATAAGTCAAACAATGTGTAGTTGAATTGATAAAATTGGGCTTGACTAAGTCCAATAGGAGATTTGGCCATGAGCTACCAAAGGTCTAAGGTGGTCTAAGTGGAAGTCAACATTCCTTCCTACACCTCATGGATCCAATCCATCCAAGGGCTAGGAATGCTTCCTCCTTTTCCAAGGCATCATCCAATGGTCATGAGCCTTGTTCATTCTCCAAGCCATCTTCCACGGCCAAGATTGAATGTCTTTCTCATCCAAGGGCTAAGAGTGCTTATGTTTATTTGCTTTCATATAAAAGCCTACATTTTAGGCTATTGTAATCACTCTTGAATTTTGCAATAGAAGCATAATGTTGAGAGTACTCCACCTCATTGCATTTGAGAGTCTCCTTTGCTAGAGGATTGAATCATCTCCTCTAGCCACCTTCCCCTAGCTTTCTCTTAAGCTAAATCTTCAAACACCTTAGTCTGAACTAATGCTTAGCAAGAGCCTTAAACACTTGCTTCCACTCCCTTCCATGGATCACGTCTACTTCATGGAGCTTTCATCCATTCTACACCAAGAGCTCCACTAGAGATTATGGGAAGGAAAGATATCTTAGACTTTGCTGGGTGGATTCTTTGGCCTGAGGTTCCACAGAAAAAAAGTTGCTTACAAGAGTTTGACCAAATTTGTGCAAGTGAAGCTTTAGCAAATAGAAGTCGGTCGAAAGTGAAAGTCAAGTCTTTAGATCAAAAGTCAATTCAAGTATCTATTGGAATGAAAATCCTTCTTTGGGATTGTATCATTGAATAATCCCATATTCATAGTGAGAGTGACAGATGTTGTAACAGTAGTGAGAGTTTGGGAAACTAAGTTCACATTTATTGTAATTGAGTAATTAATGAGTCACTAAGGTAACTAGATGTACTACATAACAATCATTTTATCAGTTAGGGAAGGAGAACACTAGGGATGAATTCTGCTCGATTTGGTAATTGCTCTAACTGAGTCTCTTGGGATTTGATTCGAGACCTTTCCCACCTCCTTTAATCAAGTCATTTTTGTTAGTGGTGTAGTAACATCATTAAGAGGTGTACGTGTTAGTTCTTAGGTTTTTTTTTAATTTTTTCTTTATATAATTTCTTTGTACTTTTTACAAATATTAAAAACTTTTTCACATGTCAAGCTAACATTGTGCCACATGACACTGATAGTATGATGTGGTAGTGGCAATACCACTTGTCACTATTATGCCTGGTGTTATTTTCTCATTCTCAACTGTGGTCCCTGAATTTTTTTTTTTTGTCTTAATTTTGTCCCAATTTTTATAGACATTGAGCAATTTTGCTCATCTCCAAATTGAAGCAAAATAATTTTTATATAAATGTTATACCCATACTTTTATTAAATTTGATATTTTTATTCAAATTGATACTTTTATTATACATTTTTAACAAAACTAACTTTATTTAAATTTGTATTTCATATTCAATTTTATTTAAAATTATTTTCGAATTTTAAATTTTTTTGTTTAAAATTGTAATATAAATTGTTTAAAATAATTTAAAAATTTTACATTTGAGTTTATATAATTATTATTTTTACACCAACTCAAACATTTGTATAGAATTTATTGAACTTTACACATTTTAAAAAAATACAATTATTTGAAATATAAATTCAAATAAAAAATATCAAAGTATAATGTAATAAAATATCAATTTGTATATCATTTAATAAAAATATTTGTATACCATTTATATAAAAATTAAATTAGGTTTTAATTTGGAGGGGGGAAAATTGCTTACTTTTTACAAAAATTTGGACTAAATTGATACAAAAATAAAGACTACAGGTAGGGATGTCAACGGGGCGGGTAGGGTACAGGTAGTAGCTCCTCCGTACCCTACCCGTTGGATAAATATTTGCCCCGTACCCGTACCCATATTCGTTGGGTATCCATTGTGCGGGTATCCGTTTATTTTTTTCATATTGTCGCAACCGAAATCGCGACGGGATGACGAACCAAAAAAATAAAATTTGATAAAAAACAGAGTTTGGAGTCGCCACCATAGTTATTATAGGAAACTATGGAAAACCATAAAAAAGAGCAAGGTCTGCAAAAAACCAAAATTTGGGTCCGGGAGTCGGTTACGCGTAGGGAAGGTATTAGCACCCTACAACGCCCGTCCTAAGACGGTACCCTTAATTAAATATGCAAAAGTTATGTGGTTTTTCGAAATATTTAATTTTTCCCAAAATTAGTAATAAAAGAATGTACAAAAAAAACTAAAATATTTTTTTGAATTTTTGGGCCCGACGAGGATTAATCCTCGCTCCTACGTATCTCCATGTGAATGGAGAATCAGGGTTACGTAGTTCTTTTTGAAAAATCTATTTGGAAAATTATTTGAAAATGATTTAATTTGTTTTATAATTTTGAAAATCTTTTTATTTAAATTTAATATTATTTTAAAATTGGTGTCACGCGACGCGAGCGGCCAGACAGACACTTGAAATAAATTCTTTTTTCTAATATTTTATTTTTTTATTTTTTAATCATTTATAAATTTTTAATATTTTTTTGAAGCTATTTTAAAGTAGTTGTGGATGTCATTGTGACGTGAGTAACCAAATAGATATAAAGGAGTAAACAAAAAAACTATTTTTTATTTTTAGATCATTTGTATATATTTTTAGAAAAAATAAAAGTCTAAAATACCAAATAGATATAAAGGAGTAAACAAAAAAACTATTTTTTATTTTTAGATCATTTGTATATATTTTTAGAAAAAATAAAAGTCTAAAATGGGTGTAATGCAACGCGAACGGTCGGGCAGACACCAAAGAAATAGGAAAAAAACAATTTTCATGATTTAAACAAAATAATGAAAGTTAAAAAATCAAAAGAAAAAGAAACTAACAATAACGTACCTTATGCCTTTTCTTTTTTCTTGGCTCCTTTATAATATTTTTGTGTTTTTTTTTTCAAGAGAGATAAAGATGAGAGGTGTCTATGTGGGTGGTAAAGAGAGGAAGAGAGAGGGTAGATAATATTTTCTTTTTTTTCCTACCTCCTTCAATATGTTGTTTTAAGAGAGATCGGGAAGGGGGTGTGTATGTGGGAGTGGTGATGGGAAAGAATTAGAGTAATGTAGCGAATTTTTTTTTGGTCATGGCAGAGTGCGTATTTATATTCACAACTTGCAATGTCAATGTAATCTCAGTCTTAATTGTAACAAACAGTATAAGGAAGGAATTGGTCATGATAGTAGCAAATTATAAGTATCAAATCGCAGCAAATCAGAGCACAAAATCAATCATCATCAATAACAAATCAGAGCACAAAATTAATCCAATTAATAATATTGATTCTTACCATTTGAATAGATATTGCTTCTCATTATTATTATATAATTAATTTCTCTATCAAGAACAAAGGTAGAAAATATTATTGGGCTCATGAAAATTAATAACAAATTGGCTCTTCCTCCTTTTTTTTTTTCTTCTTTTTTTTTCTCTTTTTTCTTTTTTTTTCTTAAAGTTGATGTTTGAAAATCTTTTTTGAAGAAAATTTTGTTCACATTTTTTTTATTTTCCATTAACTAAAAAACCCTTTTTTTATTATTTTTTTATTTTTTTCGAAAATAAATTTATTCACCCGGACAAAATTGGGTGTTGACACATATCCATGGGTATCCATGGGTACCCGCGGATATTTGTAAAATTATTTTAAAAACAAATATTTAATTATAAATTCAAATAAAATAAAATAAAATACATCATTATCATAAATTTTAAATAAAGTTCAAATAAACTCAAGTTTATACAAGTCCAAATAATTGTAAAAGTAAATATAAAATGACGTTCAACACAATGAAAATTCTTTAATTAGTGCTTTGATCAACAAACTCACTTTCTCCTTTTGATTCCTGGAAAATAAACAAATTAAACAAATAATAAACCTCAATTGTCACATGCCAAGTATTCTTATTTTGATTCCATCATTTGACAACAAGCATATCATAAACGTCATTGTCTATATAAAGTTTGATGTATATGCCTAATCTCAAAGAAAGGAAAGAGGAGAATATCAAGAGGGGTAAGTTTAGCGGGTACGGGTATCCACGGGTACGAATACTATGATACCCGTACCCGCCCCATTAACATGCGGGTATCAAAAATACATGTACCCGCGGGTAGCGGGTATCTATTTTTAATATTCGTTTTCTACCCATTGCGGGTTTTATCCACGGATACCCGTGGGTATGGATTTTTTTGACATCCCTAACTACAGGAACTAAATCAATCGCGAATGAGAAAGTGACATATAATGTAACAGTGACACATGACACTTGTTTAACGTTGTTACTACATCCACTAACGAAAGGACTTGATTGAAGGAGATGGAAAAAGCCTCAAATCAAATTTCAATAAACTCGATTAGAGCAATTACCAAATAAAAACAAAACCAAAAACGCTATTATATTAACGGACCAATAAAGATTAAATTGAGATAAATAAAACTAAAAAGAACAAATTAATATTTTCTTACCAAAATAGAGAGAAATACATAATGTAACCTTAATTTTGTATGTAATAATATAGATTATTATTATTTTCTTATACCAGGATAAATCATATTCATTTATTAATAATTTCAACCGGTGGTACCCTTTAAGTTAATATTTAAGTGCATTCTCTCCGATTTGAGGAGCTCATGTAACAATGAGCCTCTTATCTTCTTTCATTCGCTGCGCACAATCAGTGGTTGTCTCGGTGGCCATCATTCTTGCGCTATTCCACCAAAGTTGCAGTGCCAAGCATCGCAGATCCTGTCCATCTTCTTCGTGCGGCGAAATTCGCGACATAAAGTATCCATTCCGACTGAAAGGCGACCCTGGCGGTTGCGGCCTCCCCAGCTACGAATTTGATTGCGTCAATAACAGGACACTGCTTACTCTGTTTTCGGGAAAATACTATGTCAAGGAAATCGATTACAATTGGTACAAAATCCGGCTGACTGATGCGGGTGTTGTGGAGGACACTTCTTGCTCTTTTCCTCGCAATTTCTTATCCACACGAAATTTCAGTGTGTATGATAATGATCCGCTGATTATTTGGTATCGTTATTTTCCTGCAAAAGTGATGTTTCTAAACTGTAGTAACCGAGTGAGTGATGATCCTCGATATGTGGAAGTGAAAGCCGGTGGTTGTGATTCTGGAGGCGTTATCTACGCCGTTCTGGATTCCCGTGAGGTGATTGATACGGAATTTACAGTGATGGATGTGAAGGTTGGGTGCAGATTAAAGATTGCTACCTTCGCAAACTGGACACATGACAGGAATTTTTCGTATGCTGATATCCTCAAATCTCTGGAAGAAGGGTTTTGGTTGTCTTGGTTACCACTTGTTTGCAGGGATTACTGTGGAAAGGGTATCTCTTGCAGCCTCAATCAAACCACACAACAAATTGAATGCGCAGGTTGTGAAATGTTCAACCACCCAGTCAGCAATTGCGGTGAGATATATTATTCTTCCTAATCTTACCTGTTAATTTTATCATTATTTATTTTTAAATTTCTGTATCTTATTTTTTATTTCTTTAACTTCTAATTATAATATTTAAAAATAAACTACATTTTTGTGTATTTATACGTTTCCCACGACGTCAATATTTATTTATTTATTTTCTTCTTCTTATTTTTTATGTAAATAATATTATATTTAATTTTTTTATTTTTATTTTTTAATCAAAGTTTTTTCTCTTTGTTATTTTAGGAATTCTATCACGAATTAATCAATACATTAGAGGTACGCACGCTATCCCATGGGTAATTACCAGCTTCTCAATATTTTCTCCATTATTTATTGCTTAATATTAATTTTATGCTTAATTAGAATTTTGGTTCTTTAAATATTTTTATCTATGTTTTTTTTTAAATTTATTTCATTTTAAAGATTAAATTTTGATTAAAAATTTTTAATTTTTCTTTTTTAATTTCCATCCAAATGAATTCTATATTTCACATGTTCATAGGTGCCACAAGAAAATAAGGTTTAATTACTCGTATGGTACTTACTTTAGTAGATGTATGTCAATCTGGTACTCGGTTTTAAAAAAAATGTCAATTGCATCTCAACTTTTGAGAAAGTGCTTCAATTAGGTCTCTTCCAAATGGAGATAACTAACGTCGTTAATGGTGTGCCACCTGTTAGTCTGTGATTTTTTTTATTTTTTTTTAAATTTAAATTGTTTTTTTTTTTTGAAAAAAATAATAAAAAGGTCACGTGTCAGGTCTTTGATGGGACACGTGGCATTGTCAGTGTCACGTGGCAATGCAATGCCACGTGTCAGTGTCACCATCAGATATCATTGTGTTGATTTTAATTTAGTCTCCACATATGTCTCAATGATTCAATTTAGTCCATAATTCAATTTTTTTTTAACAATTAAAATCAATTTTTTATAAAATTAAAACTAATTAAGTATAAAATTTTTACAAACATTAAGTATTTGATATTTATATTAAGATTTAGTGGTAAAAGTCATTTTATTAAGTAATTTTTAATAAAAAAAATATTAGTATAACATTCATACAAATAAAAACTTTGGTTTAAAATTAGTAAGAGACAATATTGTTGTATTTTGAAAAAAAAAATAACAAAACATGAGTACATAATAAAAATTAATTAATAAAATAATATGTTAAAATTCTGTTTTTAATTAAAAATATTAGTATTATATTTATATAAATAATAAATTTAATCTGAAATTGGAGAGAAACAATATAAATATCAGTACTTACTTTTGTAAAAATATTTATATTTAATTAATTTTAATTTTATAAAAAATGATTACCAAAATATTTTAATTCCTGAAAAAAATTAGGACAAAATTAAATTAGATACACACAAGTGGGGACTAAATAAAAATAAATAAAAAAGATGAAAATTGCAATTAAAATTATTTTTTTGAGTAATTAATATGAACTACTCGTAAATAGGAATAATTTGATTAACATGAGAGAAATTTTAAAGATTAATTTATGGGTAGTAGCTTAGAAAAAAAAATATTTTTTTTTCTTGTAAAAGTATCTCAGAGAAATACTTTTCAGCATGCTTAAGTATTTACTACATTGATATGAATTTTAAGCATTGAATCCCAAAACAAACATTAAAATAAACACTATTGTACGTTCATATATTGTAAGACTTTTTAATATATATTCCTATTTATTTGTTTTATAGAACTTGTAGTAGATATAATAAAAATATGTAAAATATATAAATAAAAGTATTGGTATATACTAAGTAATTGTACATTAACATAATTGTAAACAATAATGTAGGTTGTATACTGATAAGAGGAAACTGAAATGGTATTATAAAACTTCTAGTAATAAAAGCTTAGCAATCCTCTTATAGCACTTGATATCATAAATAATCCAACAAACTACAAAGAACTTAAAATAAAGAACGCATAACATAAACATTCTTTTGGTCAATCTTATCAGAACTTTCGTCTAGTTTCAATCACCATAATTTTAGTGTGATTGTTTCAAAATCTAGACAAAAAAATTCATTATAATCACTTTTGAATCGTGCAATCACTTAGAATGTACAAGGATGCTTGAAAACATGTAAAAGAACTACAATATCATGTACAAACCTAATTTACCCAATGCATACAAAAAATACATTCAAATAATAATAATAAAAAAAGAATGAGTATCACTTCTTACAAAAAAATATTCTAGAAGATATTACCTCTTAGCGTGGAATATTGAGGTTTCATGACTGGTATCACTTTGATAGCCAGAGAGATAAAGAGGAAGTGAAAGAAAAGATCCTGATGTATATTATACCTTAAAGTGTTTGGTATACATGGCTTATATACAAAGTTCTGAAACAAAAAATAAAAACTAACTATATTGAGAAATCGGTAAAACCCAACACCCCCTATAAGCTCAGGAGTGAAAATCAACCAGTTTGAGCTTAAATGTAATAGTTTTGAAGATGCCAGGATCAAGAGGGTTTGTAAAGACATATGTTGCTTAATGCATGGAGGTTATCAGAAGGAGCTGGAAGAGCTTGGCTTGAACCTTCTCACAGACGATGTGACAATATATTTCGATATGTTTCGTTCGTTCGTGGAAGATGGGGTTCAAAGCAATGTGACATGTTGATTGGTTGTCGTGGTAAACCACAACTAGCTCCTTGGATTTAATCCTTAACTCATCCATCATGTATTCAAGCCATTATATCTCACAAGTGAGAGTGGCAAGGGCCCTGTACTCTGCCTTTGATGAAGACCTCAAGATGGTGGACTATTTTTTCAATTTCCAGCTTACTAAAGATGACCCAAGGAAGACGTAGAACCCAATTGTGGATCGTCGTAAGTTGTGGCAAGTTATCTAGTCATAATCACATAAACCTTTTATTTGTAGGCTTGAGTTACTGGGAAAGAAGAGACCATGTCCAAGAGTTGTCTTAATGTAACGAAGCACACAGTTGGCAGTTGTGAGGTGTTCTTCTGTGGGAGCTTGAATGAATTGACTCAAAAACTCCACCGCATATCCGATGTTAGGCTTGGTCTTCATAAGATAGAGGATACGTCTTATCAGCCTTTGATATGGGATGATGTCCTTAAGAGGAGTCCCATCTTTAAACATATTTTTAGTGTCTTTGGCAATAGGGGTAGCACTAGCCTTCAGATTTCCCACATTCTTTACCTTCAAAGTGTCATCTAAGGACTGCATGATCTGCTCAATGTCAAGGAGATGATTTCTTATAAGTATAATATCATCAACGTAAACTAATAGGACAATGAAGTTAGTTTCAAATATCTTTGTAAACAAGGAATGGTCATATACAGATTGAGAAAAACCACAAGCTTTAAGGTGATATGAAAGTTTGACAAACCATTGTCTGCTAGCTTGCATCAAGCCATATAGGGACTTTCTCAATCTGTAAACCTACCTATTCTTTATACTAGTACACCCTGGTGAAAGAAGCATATAAACTTCTTCATCTAGCTCTCCATGGAGGAATGTGTTTTTCACGTCCAACTACTTCAAATGCAATTTTGTGCAGGGTAAATGGCAAGGAGAAATTTGATGGTGGTCAATTTTGCTACAGGGTAAAAAGTACAAATAATCAATGCCCTCCAGTTGAGTGTAGCCCTTGGCTACAAGCATTGCTTTGTAATGTTCCACTTCACCACCTACATTATATTTTATCTTATAGACCCATCTGCATCCTATGGGTTTCTTGCCTTGAGAAGGATTAAAAACTTCCCAAGTCTCATTTTGTTCAAGGGCTTTAATTTCCTCTATCATGGCCTTTCTCCATTCGGGAAAAACGACAACTTTATTGTAAGTGTGTGGCTTTTTATTGATGGATACAACAAGAACATATTTCATGTGTGAAGGAGAAAGTCTACTGTAATGAACACAAGAAGATAAAGGATAAATAACATTTGTGTCATTACTCTTTATGTGAAAGCTAAGTTAGCATTGTTAATCTTGTAAAAAAGTAGGAGCTCTTCTATTTCAAGTGTAACGTCTCAAAAGATCAATGATGTTTTGAATTTGAGATTCGGTTGGACATGTTTAGTTTAAGTATTATTAATGTTGTAATTGATAGGTTCAAAAAAATAATTTAAGTCAGATATTTGATACACTTTATTTTTTTGCAAAACATGATCAATTTGATTGGCATAAGGAAACAATTTTTCATAGAAAGTAACATCCCTGGAAACAAAAATCTCCCTACTCTTAATGTCCAACATAAAATATCCTTTAGTGCCATTTTGGTAACCTAAGAACATATATTTCCTAGCTCTTGTGTCGAATTTAGATCTATTCCTTTGTAAGCTAGAGGCAAAACATAGGGATCCAAAAACCTTAACATCATCAAAATTGGGTATGGTCTTATAGACTAACTCATAAAGAGTTTTTCCTTTCAAGACTTTAGTAGGCAAATGATTTATCACAAAAACATATTGCATAACAACATAGGACTAGAAAACCATGGGAATATTGCATTGAAAAATGAGACTTATACAAACTTCTAGAATATGTCTATGTTTTATTTATACAATAGAGTTTTGTTAGGGAGTTTCTATGCATCTAGTTTGATGAATTATACCAAAATCATCATAAAAGTCTTTACACATGAACTCACTTCCATTATCAGAACGTAGGACTTTAATTTTCTTGTGAAATTGAGTGTTAGCCATGATAACAAACTTAGTTAGAGAATCTTTAGTTTTAGTTTTTGTTTTCATCAGAAATATCCAACAGAACCTGTTATGATCATCCACTATAGTAAAAAAACATTTATGCCCATGTATAGAGGTGGTGCCGTAAGGCCCCCAAATGTCAACATGTATCAAGTCAAAAATATGTTCAAAATATGAACTACTATTATTAAAAGAAAGCCTAGTTTGTCTTGAGAAATGACATACATAACAAGGTTTGGTTTCACTAAACACAATGCAAGGAAAATGTTTACTGATAAGATATAAAACTTTATCTGAGGGATGCCCCAGCCTTTTGTATCATATTCCCCCATCTTGACTCTTTGAGTTGTCATTACGTGCCTCACTAATATTGGAAAAGGAGTTCACAATCTTTGCAGCTTCTGGCAATTTCAGTATGTATAACCCTTATTGGATCCTAGCTTCTCAAATCATCTTCAAAGAACACGCATCTTGGATCTGACATAAATCAAAGGAGAAAATTAGTTTCCAGTTGTGGAATTTAACAATCTTTTACAAGAAAAAAATTCTCAAAAAGTTTCATAATGCCATCATAATGTGCAAATATATGTGCTCCATTTGGTAGTTTAATACATGTGGGCCTTATCTTTCTAAAAACCATAAAATTAAAAGCATCAAAGGTAACATGGTTTGTTGAACCTGTATCTAAAATCCATGTATTGTTTCTATTCTTACCATCAGAGGATTTCTCACCAGTGGCATCAGTCACGAGATTGTTAACCTTCTATGAAATGTCACCTTTGGCTTCTTGAATCAACTTCATGATTTGATGTGCATTTGAGAAAAGATTACTTTCTTTTCTTATTTGATGATTCTGCTGTTTATTCACAGTTTCTTCCTTCTTAGTAATAGTGTTGATAACAACCTTTTCACATTGGTCTTGTACCAAGGAGGATAGTCGTGCTTAGCATAACACTCATCTACGGTGTGGTATAGTTTGTGGCAAGAACTGCATGGTTTGCCATTATTCTGATTTATGTTCTTGCCCTCTCCTTATACCTTTCAATTATCATTATTACTCTTGGAGGTTCTTTAATCCTTAGTGGTTGCAGCACTCATCAAGATCTTACTAGCTTCTATGGTATTTCCAACTAGGTGTCGTTCTTCTTGCATAACAAGAGAGAAAACACGATTTATACTCACAATGGTTTCATCAACAAAATTTGCGTCTTCACAATACCATAAACATCATTGAGACCTTTCAGGAAACACATAATGTACTTAGATTCTTTGTGCTTGATAACCGTCTTAATGAAATCACATTCACACTTAACCTTACAGGTGTAGCCCAACATTGGTCTGAGAGATCAAGTTCCTCCCACAACGCTTTTAGATTTGTGAAGAAATTTGTGATAGATCTTTCTCCTTGTTCGGTTGAATGTAGTTCTTGAAACCAGAGATCCTAAATGGTCTCCCTTTGAAAAACGTTCGCGAGATCATCCCACACATCCTTTGCATTTTCAATGTACACGACGCTTTGAGCGATATGGGTATTCATGGTGTGTGTCAGCCATGATATCGCCATCATGTTGCATCTTTCCCAAGTGTCATGGAGGGCGGTTCCTTGTTCTGGAGTTTTGACATTGTCGTCGAGAAACTTGTGTTTGTTCTTGGAGATCATGGCACATTTCATGGCACGACTCCAAGCATGGTAATTAGCCCCATCAAGCTGAATGTTGTTGATCAATGTTACTCCTGGATTTTCACCCGATGTAAGTAGAAAGAACTTGAAGGATTCTATGATTCATCCATCGTAACGGCGTTCGTCGATGCCATCAAAAAAGCAAGAAAAGAACAAAAGTAGAACAAAGAAGG
The DNA here is from genome assembly GCF_037176805.1 of Vigna unguiculata. NCBI lineage: Eukaryota > Viridiplantae > Streptophyta > Magnoliopsida > Fabales > Fabaceae > Vigna > Vigna unguiculata. The sequence goes on along the minus strand of NC_140799.1, from coordinate 28,894,392 downwards.
AGACTTGGCTTAGCAGAAGCAAACACTCTTGATACTATATTGAGGTTTCATGACTGTTATCGCTTTCATAGCCAAAGAGAAATGAAAAGAAAGATTTGGATGTATACTATATCTTAAAGTGCCAGGTATACATGGCTAGGTATGAGTATAAGTATGGAAAATACCCAACTTTTTCAATTAGGTATGGGGATGGGGATGAAGATGTACATATCCCTCCCATCTTTGTCATCATACTCGCCAAAATACTCATCCCCACTATTGTCTATCCCTGTTTAAATTATTAAAATACTTATAGTCTATTAAGTAACCTTATATATATATATATATATATATATATATATATATATATATATATATATATTCTATTTTTTATTTCTTATAATTGTTTACCTTGTCATGAAATTCATTTACATCTCCAAGATATTTTTCATCTTATCACAACATTTATCATGAAATTCTCAATTTAAATATTTCTACTTTTTTTAATATTTTTATTTATCGTATATCTTCTTTTCACATAAGAATCTTTAAGACAATATTCAATTTAAGTGTTCAATAGCATAAATCTTTTATTCACTAGGGTAATATAAAAATTTTATTTTCATGCTATTATTATTGATTTTTATCTTTTTTGAAGCACTATTTTGTTTCATTAAAGTAATTTTTGTTATCTGGCAACCATTTACTAAGTTGATATTTAAAAAGTTTTCATAGATCTATAAGGTATTTTTTTATTTTATCATACTATTAATTATACATTTGTTTTATTTTTATTTTTTATTTCATTCAATGGTATATCAAATTGTTTCTAAACCACACATTGGTTCATATTTTACAAAATTTATATTTGTTGTTCATTTTTATTATATAGAGTATACAATATAACTATTTTTATTCATATCAATATTTCCATATTTCCATATTTATTTATTCATTATTTTTATTCCATTTTTATTTGTTTATTATTTAAAAATTTTATAATATTTTCATTAATCATATTAAAATTACAAAAATAATTTCTCTGACCAGAGACCTCAAATAAAAATCCTAACTGTTAAAAGAAAAATTCATATGATTAGCACTGGTTGTCAAAATTATATGCAAAGACATAAATATCATATTTCCCATATATACAAATTTAGCTACACATTCTTTCCACATCCCAATAATCTTTATATTGATTAGATGATATATAATTTTAACTTCCCTTACACGAAGATATTGTGTCTATTAACAAATCCTCCTTTTAAAATTTTTATTTATCTACTCCTTCTAAAAATTTTATTTATCTACTGATTTGGTCTCCAAATAATAAACCTTACATCCTTAATGTCTCTCCTTTAATCTCTCCTTTAAAGTACATGGAAGAAACAAATTTCTTTTAGAAATTGAACTACTTATTAGGATAACAACTTTGGTTGTTCTAGTTTGATTATCAACTTCCCAAATAATATTGGTATAATAGGAGAGTGTCGATTATTCTCTAATTCTAGAGAGAATTCGACAAAAATAATTTTTTGAGAAAATAAGTTTTAGAAAATTAATGAAATAAAGAATAAATCTTTATAACTTATTTATAAACTTTCTATCTTGCATTTAAACTTCATATTTATAAAAATCATGCCTTACAATTTCAATTGATAATTTCAGCTATATACAACATAGATAAAATCATTACCCAACTAAATAAAAAGTCATTTAGTTGTACAAAATTTGTAAGTATTGAAATGGTTGAAATGTCAAGAAGATGATGTTGAATTGGCTAGTTAAAAAATAAGGTGACTTTTAGAAGCTTAAAACAATTTTCAATTGAATCAAATCAACCACTAAGTATGGATGCGAACACACTTAAACTGGACACTTTCAATCGATCAAAAACAGAGTTAGCTGATTGATTTCATTAAACAGATACAAACAGATACAATACTAATAGAATCAACAGGTTTAATCACAAAAACAGTTGATTGAAAAACTGGAAAAAATGCAGAAATACGAATTTGTGATTTAAGTCAGAAACAATATGAAAGATCAATCAAGATAGGTTCAAATGAGTTAGACAAACATGAGCAATGTTGTAGTCAGATCACACAAGAATGTCAAAAAGATTATTCAAATCAAAATTCCTTAAACTTTAAAGTGTAATACAAGAGAGAAGGGTTAGAGAAAAGAAAAATGCACAAGATTTTTAAACTGATTCACTCAAACCTGAGTTACATTTAGTTAGTCAAGGCAACCCGAGCCTGACTTTGCAATATTTCAAAAGATTTATAAAGTTCACAACATTACACTTTCAAAATATGCAAGAACACCACACAATGACTCTTGAATCACACAAGAATCAAACCAGTACAGCAAGACACCTCTTGTAGACCTGGAAAACCACCAAGCACAACCTAAAAGCTTGAGAAAGACCAAACCTCAGTGGTAGCACAACCTTGACTACCAAAACTACATTCTCTAAGCTTCAAACACCAAGCAAAAGGCTCCAAGAATGATCAAAGATCAATCTTCACCAGCTACACTCTGTATGATCACGAAAGAGAGAGAATTCCACTATTTCGAGATAGTTTTTGCGCTAAAAAATAGTCTACTCACCTCTCTTTTGAAAAACACAACTTTAATAGTCAAATTATTACAAAATTCAACATGTTGATTTTCAAATCAATCGGTTGATTTCACTTAAGTTAAGTGAAATTAGTCGATTACAAATTAAATCAATTGAATGAACAAGTGCCAGTTAAAACTACCGCAACAACATTTTTAATATGTTAATTCATTCAACAGATTAAAAGACACCATTTAACCTGTTGAAAAACAATAGATTAAAAGACACAACTAAGACCTTATACATCTAATTAATGCAAAATGGTCTACAACATGAATTACAATCTTCAAGTTTGTTTGCTCCATGAATAATCCAGACAAAGAGCACACATACAAGGCTTGATCAACACATGAAACATCAAATCTCCATATCTTCATCAATGTAAGCATGGTTCCAACATGTTCTAAGGCAATGACTTCAAGTACCTTTATCAAAACTTCAAGCACCAAATCATCCAGGCTATTTATGCAATATATATATATATATATATATATATATATATATATATATATATATATATATATATATATATATATATATATATATATATATATATATATATATATATATATATATATAAAGCACAAAAAATAAATGAAAAGAAAAGTGACTTAATTGTTTATAATTTGTGTTAAATATGTTATTGGTCCTTTCACTTTTAATAAAAATTGAAATTAGCCATTTTTTGAAATTTTGACCCAATTTAGTCCCCTAACTTAACAAAATTTTATTAAGTTTAGTTGACGTTTTAATCGCATTTCGTAACAAAACTTAAGTTGTTTACACTGTTTGATACATTTTCGTTTTAATGTTAACTGAAAAATGTGTTAGAAACGTCAAATAAACTTAACAAAATTTATTTAAAAGGACTAAATTGTTCAAAATTTCAAAGAACTTATTTCAATTTTCACTTACTTAACGCACTAAAAATGTATTCTATCCCTATAATTTCAACACTAAACATAAAATAACGTAGAGAGTATCATATAAACATATGAAGAGAAGAGACGTAGAATAGAGGAAAAAGTTATCTCAAGGTTTGTTTTTCATAATCTATTTATATAGACGTAGTTTCTATAGACATTATTATTTTTATCATTATTTATGTTTATTATTATTATTTTATCATTTTTCATAATCTATTTATATAAAATGGTAAAATAATAATAATAAATATAAGCGATGAAGATAAAAGAAATAATAATGTTTATAATAGAGTTAACACAAATAAAATTATATATATATATATATATATATATATATATATATTTATATTGAGGAGAATTTTTAAATAATAACTAATTTTAAAGACAAAAAATAATTGGTTAACTATAGTGACTAATTTAGATATTAATTTACAAATTAAAAATATTAGTCTCTAAAATAGTCATTATTATGAATGAAAACTTTTAATTACTAATTAATTATATTATAAATTGATCATTAAAATTAATTATCAATGATTTGATTATCAAAGTGTCTAAATTAGTCATTAATATATTAATTAGTGATTAATTTAGATACTAATTTATTTGGCAGCTAAAATTATGATAGCTAAAGATAATTGTTGATAATTTATTTATACAGCATAATTATTTACTTAATATGCGTGCATTTATAAATATTTAATAATGTATTTGTGGAATATGTGTATCACTAAATTTTATAATATTAATTAAGTTCTTTTTTGTCTCATGTTATGGATATTTTTGTATCATTTAAGGACTCTTTTGTTTTTGCAGGTTATGTTGCATTTGTCACACATGGTAAGTTAAATATTTCTTCATTTTTAATTTATTTAATCAATTATGCTAGCTGATTTCTTTCATGCAAAAAGTTATTTATTAGACCAGTTCATGTTTTACCTTTTGACCAAACTTTTTGGACAGGATTTGTCAATAGAATAAAAAATATCAAACGATCACTGTCGGACTATCGTGATGGAGAATTAATAGGGCAAGATATTCTACCAATATTCATAGCAGTTAGGTATTTATTTGGACTCTCACTTTTGCTAGTGTTATTCGTCTATAAATGGCGAAGAAGACATTTTTCACTGTATGAAAACATTGAAAATTTTTTGTTGGACAACAATATAAATCCCATTAGATATGAGTATAAAGAAGTGAAGAAAATGACTAAAGGTTTCAAAGTAAAGTTAGGTGAAGGAGGTTTTGGTTCAGTATATAAAGGAAAGCTTCGAAGTGGGTTAGACGTAGCAGTGAAGATGTTGAACAAATCTAAAGATAGTGGAGAAGACTTTGTTAATGAAGTAGCTACTATTGGAAGAATACATCATGTGAATGTAGTTGGTCTTATTGGATATTATGTTGAAGGAAAAAAGCGTGGTCTAATTTATGAATACATGCCTAATGGATCGTTGGATAAATACATTTTTTCTAAAGAAGGAAGTGCTCCTTTGAGACATGAGAAGATATATGAAATATCCCTTGGAATTGCTCATGGGATTGCATATCTTCATCAAGGTTGTGATGTGCAGATTTTACATTTTGATATCAAGCCTCATAATATTCTTCTAGATAATAACTTTACTCCAAAGGTTTCAGATTTTGGACTTGCAAGGTTGTATCCTACAAAAGATGGATCCATTATTTTAACTGCAATAAGAGGAACATTGGGGTACATGGCTCCAGAGTTATTTTACAAAAATATAGGTGGAGTTTCTTATAAAGCTGATGTTTATAGTTTTGGAATGCTTTTGATGGAAATGGCGAGTAGAAGAAAAAACTCAAATCCTCATGCAGAATATTCAAGTCAATATTATTTTCCCTTTTGGATCCATGATCAATTTAAAGAAGACAAAGATATTGACATGGAAGGTGTTTTAGAAATGGATAAGATTTTGATGAAAAAAATGTTTATAGTTGCACTTTGGTGTATACAATTCAAACCAAGTGATCGTCCATCAATGAATAAGGTTGTAGAGATGCTTGAAGGAAAAGTTGAAAGTCTTGCCATTCCTCCAAAACCCTCCTTTTATCCTCATGAAATGTTAGAAAATGATGGTACAATCAACTCTCCGAAAACATCATGGAGTGATTCAAATAGTTGTTGCGTGAATGTTGACATAAAAATTCCTAATCACTCATCTTTGGACTAACTCATTTGGTACGAGTTAAGTATTAGTATGTAAAAGTTTGTAATTTAAAATTGTGGCTCATGGATTATATATTAATTATACTCAGACTCTTATATGACTTTTTAATGGCGTGTCTAAATTAATTATGTGTTATCTTTTTTCAGATTTCGCTTATACTCTTAGTGTTAGAAATTTAAATTATTCTTTTATGTTTTTTTATAAGATTTAAATTAGTTTTTCTTTAATAATTTATAATTAATCTTATGAATAATTTAAATATATTGACTATTAAAAGATATATTAATACAACACTTACTTTTAAAAATATTTATTACATGTAGTAAAAGTTACTTTATCCAAAAGAAAACTCATCGTTCATTATTTGGAGATGTGGTGCATGGCGGAAATGGACGAGGCAAGATGTAAGAGGAAAGGCGAAAAGAGAATGCTAAGTGTGATGTGCTATGCAACAGAGGGAGAAAACTTGAAATTATTTGAGAAAAAAAGAATAAGAGGAATTTGGACAATGAGCCTTCATGGAATATTGATTTGATTTGAGATAATGTGATCTAGGACACTATTAGCTCAAAGGTGTAATAACAAAGGAAAGTATACTATGTTCTTAAAATGTAGTGATGAAATTTGAAACTAACCCTAGATATATTCACTAGGTCAGGTGTGAAATTGAAGGCTTATGCATCACAAGAATGTAAAGGCATAATATATATATATATATATATATATATATATATATATATATATATATATATATATTGATAAAATTATTTTTTTATCATTATTAAGTATTCATCTTCTATTATGTACTAATCCTGTATGAACAATATTAAGTTGATATGCGAGAGAAAACCTGATTGATAAGAACTTTGTAACTTGAAAGAGGAGGCCTGGATGTATATTGATCTTTTGTATTTTTGAAGGAGAGGGATTTAATAACCATTCATATGAATGAAGAGGGCTTCAATCCGAAAGATTTTCTTTTTGATGGATTGATGGCAACATATGTTGTGATTGTTATACAAGATGCATATAATTTTGTTGACTTGTGAATGATGAATATATAAAAATGTTTTTTTCAATTTTCTTGCTACTCAATGTGTCAAAAATTACCGTTACAATTAGGGTGTCAAAAACCCAATATGCATGAATACTTGAATGTCTGATAAAAAAAACTGGTTGTGTCTTGTCTTTTGATTTTTCTATGCATGTCTAAGTCAATTGTTTTATTCACAATCATTAAACTCATATTTATTCTCAATGTTTCATGAAAGTGACGAATGTCACACATCTCGTGGTCTAATATTTGAGATGATTATACACTTGACTTTTTCTTTCGCAAAATTTGTGCATGCTTACTTGAATTCATAGATGAGTGATAAGTAGGAGATGTTTGGAAGGGTTTTGAGGAGACTAGGATAACCATGTGGGCATGTTGTTCCTCACACATTCCTAAAAGGACATGTAATTTGTGAAAGAGGTGTTTGGGAAAAGTTGTATGAGGATATGGATTTGTGAATTTTAGGTGAGAAATTAATGTGAAACCCGTAAAGCTGCCCCAATTTTGGTCTATAAAGAAGAATTTGAATGAACAATCGGCTTTGTTTCAAAAGATATGGATTTATGAACATTAGGGCGTAAAATTCATGTGAGACTCACAAAGTTATTCTAGTTTTGATGTATGGAAAAGAACTTGAATGAACAAGGGGTATTGTTTGAAAAAAGGTAGCGGATATGGAAGGGATTAGTTGAAAAGGATTGACAAAGAGGATTTTCCTAATTGGTTTAGTTTTCTTTCACTTGCTTTTGTCTAGATAACAATAAGTTCCCCTCTTTCAAAGACATTAGTTTTCTTTCATTCTTTTTTCCTTTTGCATTTTTTTTTTTGCTTTTTATTTCATTCATTCATTTTAATGACCGCATTGTTAAGCATGTCGCCTTATCATTTTTGCAATCTTAGTTCTTCTAACTCATACAATTGCAATTTTCTTTTCTCACCAGCTGACTTTAAATCATATTTCATGGCCTTCAAGGCCCACAATTCCTTGTGCTCGAGTTCTACTAATAAATGACAAAACCTTACCATGGACTGTTAGCACTCCTATTTTGCCTAATTTTCCTTTCTAAAAATGTCATTTTAGTTTAAATAAATATTAGTTTGTTTTGAATTAACTAGTTTTTGTTAATTGCTTAGGAAAATTTAGATTTCATAAAAATGTGATAAAAATATTAGCTTTAATAGTGTTTGTTTCATTTAGTTTGTCCTTCTTAACCATAAGCCTAGTTTTCACACTCGTCCACAAAGCCCAACTTTTTGTTGACCCCTAAATCTATTTTCCACATTGTCCCCTAAGCCTAGTTTCCACTCTAGGCCTTAAGCTTAGTTTCAAATTGGCCCATTAAATCCAATTTCGTATTGTCTCAAGAGGCTAGTGATAATGTTCATTTTACCTCTTTTTGTGTGTTTATTGTCATGAATAAATAAACTCTTTCCTAGTTTTTATCTTATTATATCCTCAAGTTTAGTGTGTTTTGTTTTGTTTTATGTTTTAGTTGTTTTATGTTTGTTTTGCCTCTAATCTCTCTTTTAAGTGTGTTAAATAAGTTAATGGGAAACGTTTGTGGTGGAGGAAAACAAACAAGAACTCAAGGGAGCATGATTCGACAATAAAATATTGATTTTGAAGCAAATACTTGCATCGTGTGCCATTGGAATCACGCCAAGTGCTACAAATACACAATGCTATCAAACTGCCCAAAGGTTGAGCGGTGGAAAAATGAAGTTGAGCGCCACAAGGCTGAGCGATGGCAAACTAGGACTGAGCGCCACAAGGCTGAGCGGTGAAAGTGAGGCTGAACGCCATTCAATTCGTAAAACCTGGTGCTGAGCGTTGGAAACAAGGCTGACATGTCAAAAAATGGGATTTTAATCTTGTTTCTCACAAAGGTTTAGACCATTCCTCATTTTGCACGATAGAGAAACACGTTGGGGTGCTTGGAGAGCCTCTTGGAGGTTGCTAGAAGTGTTGGGAAGCTCTCCCACTCCTCCTTGGGTCTTCTCCTCCATTCATGATGGTTTTCCCCCCTTTTAGGGTTGGAGAGGAAGATGAGTTGCGATTGGGAGATGGAGACGTGAATGAAAGGTGTAATTGGAGCATGGAGTGGCTGGCAAGAACCTTAGGAGAGGGCTTGCATCTTCTCTTTGGTTTCCATTTCTTCCCTATCTCTTCTATTTGTAAACCTTAAGTTCTCCACCACAGATAGCTAAACCTATGTGTTGAGATTAATGTAATAAATTGAATCTTGTGTATTTTGTGATGTTAATCCATATGCTTTTCCATGTCTATGTTAGTATTTGATTTCCATGCTTAATGTTTGCTTTAGTTTAGCCACCCATGCATGATTTGTGGTTCTTGAGGTGTTGCAAAATGTCTTTTAAACTTATATATGTTGGCATAAGAATGCATCATGCACATATTATTCCTCAAATTCAAAAAGGAAAATAGAAATCATAACTTGTGTTAACATCATCATGCATTCTCAATCGGTCAAAAAGAAAGAAATCATTGCTACTTTTCGGATCAAAATTCTCTTTATTCCTCAAATTCATAAAGAAAAAAAAATCATAATATGTGTTAACACCATCATGCATTCTCAATCGGCCAGAAAGAAAAAAAAAATCATTTCTACCTTTTAGATTGAAATTCTCGTTATTTATGTGAATGGTTATCGAATCCTTCCTTTGGAAAAATGAAAAAAATCTATTCTAATGATTCTTTGGGTTGATGGTCATCTTCATTAATATGAATAACTTATATACAAGTCTAAAATTCTTTAAAAAAATTTGATTTTTTTTTATGTTTCATTTACATTGAGGCCCGTGGGAATGATTATCAATTTCTTTACACCAAGATCCTCTCCGATGGAATGGTCACTGATTTCCTTTTTTGAGTGTTATTACCACCACTTAATCATGTATACATTTTGAATACTAATAAAGAAAAAGTTCTTGCTAGTTTATCTATCCATAAATATTATAGATTTATTTAGTTAAGTTCTTAAAAGCATTTCTATACTTGTAGTTTACATACGGGGTAGGGAGGACATCTCCAACCACCGCATATGCCTAAGAATGAAGGGCTGAATATACTCCAACCCAAGAAACATGACAGGGGCAACAACGAAAGAGAAACCTTAATATGTTTGAACTAGAGAAATACACATTACTAAGTAATACTAGAAGTAGGAGAAGAAACCTCGGCCTGACATCACTAAGACATGTTAAGCAGTGGGAGAGGAAACCTCACACTGACATCACTAAGACATACTAAGAAGTGGGAGAGGAAACCTCAGTCTTACGCGAAGCGGATAGAAGGCAAGGAAATGACAATCCTAGAGGAAAGCATAATCTCTCCACTAAAAGTACTGGAAAAGTTGGTTGATAGTACAGATCCTTGCTAGCAAATTAAAAGATGAGAACGAGGTTTAAGATAATAAAAGTTGATTAGGGGAATACCAAAGCCAATGGTCGTCACAAACCCTAGGCCCATGAAGTTAGGCCTATACAGGTAGTATAAAAGGCACTATTCACGAGGTAAAATGATTATTCATTACTATTATTGTTTTATCTATATTGTCTAAAATCTAACTTGGGTGTCAGAGTGGCTTTGCAGGCTCCCTGCCGAGACTACCCCTGTTGAAAGGAGATACTTCAAAAGTAAAGCATACAGTGGAAGAAAGTGAAGATTAGTTGACACGTGTGATATCAAAACCCCTTGACTCCAACATACTTTGTGTTTTCTTGGGTATATATCTATCTGGTAGGAACATTTGGTGCCCACTATGGGGCTGAGTCAAATCGGTACACATGGTGTCTACAAGGAATATGGCAAGTAATGGTCTAGAAGTACAAGCAACAAAGAACATGCAAGCATTGTGAAGAGCACTCAAATGGCAATCATGTTAGCCATACAACGAGAGTTAGTTGAGTTACGAGTAGAGAATGCTAGAATCAAGCAGAGGCTCGAAAGTAATGAAGAAGAAGGAGATGGCGATCAACAACGCCCAAGCAAAACCCATGTTACTTCCCCATTCACGCATGTGGAAATAGTGGGAGAAAGGGCACATAACACCTATCCTCCAGGGGAAGGAACAATAAACATATTGGCACCACGACGAGGTGCACACAAATACCCATTCGTTGATGGCATAATGAAAACACCATTGCCTCGAGGCTAGAAGTCTCTGACCATGGACATGTATGATGGCGCCACCGACATAGACGAGCACATACATGTATACCTGACCCAGATCGCTCTCTACACCTTTGATGATACTATGTTTTGCAAAGTATTTCTTACATCCCTCAAAGGTGCAACCTTCAATTGGTTCACTCGTCTTGCCCCATTCTCCATTGATTATTTTGATACCTTGTCAGACCAGTTCAGAGCACAATTTGCCACGTCAAAGCCACATGACCTCACTTCCTTGGCGTTCATCAACATATGCTAGGAGGACGGATAATCTTTGAGAAAGTTTATGGAGTGCTTTAGAAAGCTAGCCCTTAGCATTGATAACTTAAGTCTAGAGATAGCTCTGCACCAGATGATTAACACATTAAGAAGCGGACCCTTTGTTGATAGCTTGTGTAAGAGACTAGCAACTAACATGGTTGATTTAAGGCAAAGGGCGACAAAATACATGCGAATGGAGGAGTTAAAAGACTTCAAGAGCAGTATCAAAGCAGAAGACAACATCCCAACTAAAAACATGAGAAAGCAGGAATAAGCAAGGCACTCCCTAGGCCTCTGCCTCCCTCCGCTCCTTGAGCACAATGATTTAATAAATACACCCCCTTAAATGCTCATAAATTGCGAGTATTGGAAGAATCCATGCATGCTGCCCTAATCAATATGCCTAGGAGGGCAAATACACCTCCAAACGTAGATATTACATGACAATGTCGGTACTACGACAATTACAAACACGCCATTGAGGAATGCATTATGCCAGAGGACAAGCTAGAAGAGCTCGTACAAGTCGAACATCTCTAGCACTTTATCGCTCGAGGAAATGAAAACTGGTAGGGCAAAATAGGGGAGTAAGAAGCAAGACACAGAGAGAACCGAAGTTGGAAAGCTTTAGACTCGTCATAATCACAACGTAAGGATATAAGAAACCAACATATGGGATTGAGTCGGACACCTCAAGAAAAGATTGGGAGAAAAAGATTGTCAGGTATACCATGGTGGTAGATGAATTGTTCCCGAGAGGATTTTCCATTTCATTGCTCAAGTGTGTCAACGTAGAGTATGTTGATTATGTCATGTGAGAACTACAGTAGGGTATAAGCGAATATCAGTCGGGAGAAGGACAATGGCAACTAAGATCTTAAGGACAAGCTATTACTGGCCAACTATGAGCACAGACATAGCAACGTATATGAAGAGATGTTTACCTTGCTAGAAGCATGGTAATATAGCACACCAAAAGCATGAAGAACTACACAGCGTGTCATCCCCATGGCCATTCATGAAATGGGGGATGGATATAGTAGGGCCATTCACCCTAGGAAAGGGGCATGTAAACTTTTTGTTGGTGGCAATAGATTACTTTACAAAGTGGATTGAAGCTAAGCCGCTCACATCAATCACAACACAATAGATACAAAAATTTGTTTGGAAAACATATGTGTTGCTTCAGCATTCCTCACACCATCATCACTGATAACAACATGCAATTCACAAACAAGGGACTCATGGATTTCCACCAAGGCTTGCATATTAGACATGTAACAAGGTTACTAGAACACCCACAGGGAAATGGTCAGGTTGAAGTCACGAACAAAGTCATTTTCAAAGAATTGAAAACAAGACTAGAGGAAGCAAAAAGGTTTGTGGCCTGAGGAGGTACTGGAAGAGTTGTGGGTGTATCGTTATACTCCTCGATCAACCACCAAATAGACCCTCTAACACCTCACATATGGAACCAATGTCGTGATTCTAGTAGAGATAGGGGAACCTTCTCTACGACTACTGAATTACAATGAAGTCAACAACGATCACTGCTTGACAGTTAACTTAGACATTGTGCAAGAACACATGGAGAAGGCAAGAATCCAAGATGCAACAACCAAACAAAGAATATCACGAAGATGCAACTCTAAGGTCAAACCAAGGAAGTTCCACCAGGTGACGCAAGGTGAATAGGAGGAAAATTTCCTGCAAATTGGTAAGGCCCTTTCCGAGTGCTTGCAGATGTTGGAAAGGGAGCATACAAGTTAGAATATCTATCAGGAGAAACAATCCTCAAGACTTGGAACACAACTCATTTAAAGTTTTATTACAGCTAAACTTTGTAAATAAAGGGTACTCTTTCCTACTCCGGTCTTTTTCTCTAAAGAGGGTTTTGGCTGGAAAGGCTTTAATGAAGCCCAAAATCAATAAAATCACTTTGATACATTATTGCATGCTTATTTTAAGATTTATGCCCCTACCTCCCTGGCCCAAGTAGGTTCCTCTTGAAAAACCCTATTAACTAAGGTCGACTCAAAGCCTTTTCTGAGACCTTTTTTTCTCACGCAAGTCCCTGTTGATAAAACTTATCAACCAAGGTCGACTCAAGGCCTCTTCTGAGACCTTTTTTCTCACTTAAGTCCCTATTGATAAAACTTATCAACTAAGGTCGACTCAAGGCCTCTTAAAGGACCCTTTTTCTCATGCAAGTCCCTGTTGATAAAACTTATCAACTAAGGTCGACTCAAGGCCTCTTGTGAGACCTTTCTTCTCATGCAAGTCCATGTTGATCAAACTCATCAGCTAAGGTCGACTCAAGACCTCTTGCGAGACCTTTTTTCTCATACAATTCCTGTCGACCAAACCTATCAACTAAGGTCAACCCAAGGCCTCTCTCGAGACCTTTTCTCACACAAGGAAGCCTTTCTAGATCAAGCTTATTAGCTAAGGTCGACCCAAAGCCTCGACCGATACCTTTCCCAAACAAAACCAATCACACTCATTACACAACTTGCACTTAACCAAAACCAATCACTAATAACCCACATTACTATGATCGCTACAAAAAGGATAAACCTATCAACACCAAAAATCAACTCCCAATATTAAAAGTCATACAACCAACAAAATGAGACAAAAACAAACTTGCTAAACAGAGAAGAATTCCAATTTGAGTAACAATAACAACTTGACTTTCTTCTTTGCACATACTATGAAAACACGAAGTGACCATTCCGACCAATATGCTTTGTTTGAGGCCTAGAAACGTCACTGGTAGCATATGCTACCAACAAACACTTAATCACATATCATAAAATACGTTTACAACAATCACCGAAAACCCGAGATGTTAGTATAATAGGGCATATTGAACAAGTAGGTGTTGTAGCTAAATACCACTAGCATTGATAATTGTTATAAATATTATACCATACACAGTGCATGCGAATTCATTAGATGTTGGGGAACACCTGGGAGGAAACACCTTCGGCCATCGAGTATATCTTAGATCAAGAAACCAAGAATACTTCTTCTAAAAAAGTGACATATCAATAAAAAAAATCAAAATCAAATAATTCAACCCTCCAAGCTGGAATAAGAATTAAGAGTCATAACATGCATATCCCATAGTCAAAACAACATAAAGGGTAGAAATCAGTACACGTCGCCTACCATCTAAACCCATTCATGTACAAAAGCATCCCAAAAAGTACATAGAACATCTGGCACAAAGGCCTACAAAATAAGTGGGAAAGCAAAAGACATCCACTAGCATAACACAAATGCTAGTCCCTCCTGTCAGCCTTGTCTACATTACCCCCCTCATGAGCTTCCCCATAGGGAGTACAAGGAGTATCCTCGGCTTGTTCAAGAAGGGAGGGTATGTCCTTAAGTCGAACTAGAGACTTCTAATATACATCCTTACCCACATCAAAATGTTCATAATCAATAGGAACATTAAAAAGAATAACGACCTTCTTGAAACCCAACTCGTGTTCTTCAACCATCCTCTCTTGTAATCCCTAGACCTCTTTATCCAGTTCAACATTAGTAACCTTCAGCTCCTCCACTTCACGTTTGGCTGCAACCACCTCTTTAAGGGTATTCTTCCCCTTTTCCTCAACTTCCAAGCAGCAATTCCTCCAAGACTTCTTGTCGCTATAAGCTTGGCAGAGCTTCTTCTACAAATCACTTACTTCAAACACCACGTTTTCTTTCTCAACCTTCAATGACGATACCTCTGCCTGAAGCTCCTTCACATGACTCGATTTTCTAACTCATAACCTATATGCCTTCCAATCACCAAAGCCCAAGACTGATACTCAGCAAAAGCTTTCATCAAAGATGGCAAAAGAGAGTTAGTAATAAGGTTGGCCTCTTGCTGGGAGATGGTGATACTCATGCCATCATAGATTTGCATCCCAGGCCTCATTAAGCGTATGTAAGCACTATCTTCAGATATTTGACTGCATTTAGGAGAGGAATGTCGAGATGAGCTCCCAACAGTGCCATTCCCTCCAATGCCACCAATGCCATAGGGGGTGGAGGCCGAGGAGTTCTCCCACCAATGCCATTCCCTTCAACAGCACTAAGACTAGACCCTCAAGTGTATCTCTACCCTTCTTACGAGCATTCACCTTCTCACAAAGCAACTAGAAACGACTTTTCTGACTAGCACCAACACCCTCATGAGAAGCCATCACAACTGACAAAAGCAAATACAAAGTAAGATAAGTTAACATATAGTGCAATATAAGAAGATTTGACACATACCCAACATGTCCTCGCAAGGACAAGGAGAATTCAATATGGCCACAATACGCTTAGTAGGAAGTCGTCGAGGGAGGGAGTCTAGCAAATTTGGAACCTCGCAGTCATTGACAAACATCATAGTGCATGGGATTACACGTCTAGTAGAAAGGAAATTTTTAGAACATCACCATAAAAAAAGTAGGGTCGGCCAAGAAGATTTACCACCACTCTAAAGAAGGTATCTTTTAACCTTTAAAGGAAGTAGAATAAGGGGATAGCAGACCTATCATAGGCTATCCAAAAAAATATAACCATCTCATGGGCTTAGTGGGCCAGGTACTGTAATAATGCAAAAATACTAGAAGAGACAAATTCAAGCCTAAGACTCTACACAATAGCTTGAAAGCCTACAAAGCGGCCTAAGCATTGAGGTGGAGTTGGGATGGAGCCACGTTTAAGATATGCAACACCTCGACAGTAAACTCATCAAAAGGCAATCTAACGTGCAAACTTATAAACAACACAAAATACATGAAAAATAACTCATCAGAATACCCCTCTCGCCCATCACAAGTGTTATCTACACAACCAACCCGGTCCAATGGACGAGGATGACTAATACTTAGAAAAATACTCACACACACCCTTATCAACCCACTCATATCCTGAGCGTGAAGGAAGATCTTGTAATCCCTCCTCATCATATGAGGATGCTCCTACACGATCCAAATAGACCTTAGCAGCTGACTTATCAGAGAAAGAGGATGAAGACTACATGTCTATGCCATAAAATCAACGTCTTAACTCCAAATGGGGTCACCAAGGGTCCCATGAAGTCAACGAAGGAGGCCCCCAAGCCAAATGGCTCCACATCCGTCAGATCAAAAAGATCCAAAGGTCAGCAATGATTGTAAGACCCGCAAAATTTAATTAATTAAATAAATAAATAAATAAATAATAAATGCGGGTAATGGGAGCCTTTATGACATTAAATATTAATTGTTGTGACGTGAAGTAGTACTAGCTTAAATGGTTGAAAGTAATTGATTGTTATGAAGGACTTGAGTTTGAATCCTATGTATGCCATTTGTGCGTTATTTAATTGATAATTACTTTAATAATAAAGTGCGTGATCATGATGAGTGATAATATAATCCTAAAATTATAGGAATTATCACGAAACATGAATTGGTTGAATGGTTGTGCATTTACTTGACATTTGCATGGTTATAACTTCAAACCTTGGTAGCCATAAACTGAGCTTTTTTTGTCAAAATTCTTTTCGTCATGAATGTGAAAAGCCATAAACCCTAGCTGACAAAGGAGAAGCCAAGAGGGGTTGGAAAAACAACCACCAATAAGTCTGGAATGGTAATTAAGGTCATGTTAATGCCAATTTTCGTTTTAGGATCATTAAGTTCAATTAAAACATGATTACGGTGAGAGATAGAGTTTTGGAGTTCATCATTGGTGTGCACTGTGAGGAGAGAAAATTTAGAGTGTGAACTGTGCTAACTGAGTGAAAAGGAGAGCTGAAGCGGGGAAGCACTAGAGGCCATTTTTATCAAGGAAGAAGCCAAGAACCTTCAAGTTTTAGCAAAGAAATTCAGGTTAGGGGAGTTGGACTCTGTAAATTTAATTATTGTTATTGGTTGCATGATATATGATAAATGAACTACTTAAGTTTTGTTAATTCTGTTTAAATTCGTGTTTCTGGAAATTTTCCAGAAACCGCTTAGCGGGCCTTGAAAGCCGTCAGACGACTTATCCCTATTCTCTACAATTTTTGGGTTCCAGCGAGGAACTGCCTAGCGGCATGAACTAGCCGCCAAGCGATGCATGTGTTCAACCCAATTTCTGGGTTTTTGGTATGAATCGCTTGGCGGTGAAGAACACCCGTTAGGCACCGTAAGCGATTTTGGCTCAACTTAGGTTTTCTATGCATTCTGGATTGTTTTTTATCGATGAAAAGGGCGTTTTAATCATGTATTGATGAAAGGGAAGGGATTAATTGTGAAATTATGAGGTGATACGAGGGAATTGTATTATTATGGTATGTACTTGTATTAAGGTTTGGAAATTGGGGTTTTGATGTCATGAGGTTAATTAATAGTTGAACTTCACTGGAAAAAGGTTATGGAATGGGGTTTAGGTTGTATAATTGATTAACGGTAAGTGGAATAAATTGAAGAGAGTGTAAATTAGACAGAGAAATGAAATAGGTGCTGAGTTCGATGGATTGCAAGTGCAAGAAGTTGTTGGAAATCCCTAGAATCTTATGCACTGCCTGACGTCACTTGAACGGTCGCTAAGCGACAGGTGTTGGTCAGTGGATGGTGCAATTGAATTCACAACAAGAAGGAAATTTAATGTAAGGAAAGTTTGGGGTATGAAAAAGTAGAGTTGGTATATGATGGCTATGGGTTGGGAAGCATAAGAAATACATGAGGTGATATTAGAGAGAATTATCAAATCTGAGTTGATTTGAAAAGATTAGTATATGTTGAAAGTCAACGAGGGTCAATTAAACCAGAGTTTTGCTCTATGGTGAGACGGAATACCACCTAGGAGTTAGGGTCGTGAGGTAGGGTTGCCTAAGATGAACATGAGTGAAAATTCTAAGCTAAAGTATAATTGTTGTGCTACTTGTAATTGAGTGGAGATGGCTATAATGATTGGAATAGTGAGGAGTTTAAGGTACTAAGAGTCGATTTTGGCATTCTATGGAGGTGCAAGGTTGATCTTTAGTAAAGGTAATTATAGGACCATTGCTAACAAGCTAAGAGGTGTGGAATTAAAGACTGTAAAATGAGATGTAAGTAACTTAGTGCAAGATACTGGGTGTTCTGAGGCTTGAATTAAGGATACAATTTGTGTTGTTTTCCAAAAATCAGTACTGTGAGAGGTCAGATCAACTAGAAGGCTCGAGCCCATTTAAGTCTCTCAACCTCTTCAACTTCGTCGTATAATACTAGGCCTATGAAACTACCAAGATTACAGCATTCCGCTTATCAAGATAAAGAATTCCTTTTTCTTCAAAAAGCTACATAAAATAACATGCATTGAAATGAGCAGCATCATCATGCAACACCACGAGTACATCAAGAGTCTCGACTATGTAGTCTTAACTCCGGGGGACTAGTGTACATACTAGGTAAGGAGGACATCTCCAACCACTGCATATGCCTCAAACCGAAGGGCTGAATATACTCCAACCCAAGAAACATCATAGGGGCAACACCAAAGAGAAACCTTAATATGTCTGAACTAAAGAAACACATTACTAAGTAATACTAGAAGTTGGAGAGGAAAACTCGGCTTGACATCACTAAGACATGCTAAGAAGTGGGAGAGGAAACCTCAGATTGACATGACTAAGACATGCTAAGAAGTGGGATAGGAAACCTCGGCTTGACATTACTAACCTAGGCTAAGAAGTGGGACAAGAAACCTTAACCTTACGCGAAGCGGATGGAAGGCAAGGAAATGACAACCTTAGAGGAAATCAAAATCTCTCCACTAAAAGTACTTAAGAAGTTGGTTGACAGTACATATCCTCGTTGGAAAATAAAAGATAAGAAAGAGGTTTAAGATAATAAAATTTGATTAGGGAAATACCAAAGCCAATGGTCGTCACAAACCCTAGGCCCATACAAGTAGTATAAAAGGCATTGTTCACGAGGTAAAATGATTATTCATTACTATTACTATTTTATCTATATTGTCTAAAATCTAACTTAGGCGTCGGAGTGGCTTTGTTGGCTCTCTACCGAGACTACCCCCGTTGAAAGGAGATACTTCGAAAGTAAAGCATACAGTAGAAGAAAGTAAAGATTAGTTGACACGTGTGATATCAAAACCCCTTGACTCCAACATATTTTGTGTTTTCTTGGGTATATATTTATCTTATAGGAACATGCAGTATCCTTAGACACTCTCTCTCAGCCTTAAGGTGTTGAAAAAAATATAGGTTAAATTAGGTCTTTATTTTTTTTTGGAAAATTTTCATAAGTTTCTTTATTATAATATATCTTGATTTGGTTTCTATTTTAGAAAATTTTATGCAATTAGGTCTGATAAGCAATTTTTTATAATACATAACATTTTCTGAAACATTTATTAAAATTTTATTAAGAGACCTCTTTATTTATTTATTTATTTATATATATATATATATATATATATATATATATATATATATATATATATATTTAAAGACCTCATTTATTTAATTTTAGAGAATGAAGTTTAAGTTAAATATATTTGAAACAACTCATTTTCATTTCTTATAAATTTTGTCTATAAAATTTTAAAACTTTTTACACCTTTTTTAAATTTTTGGATTCATAGTCTATTTTCTTCAGGATCAAATTACAAGAGAAAGGATCAAACATACTACAAGAAAATTCTCAATTACAAATCAATTTTAGAAACTAAAAATTAGACACTATAGTGACAAATTTAGATATCAATTTAGAAAACTAAAAATTATTGGTTACTAAAATAGTCACTATTATAAATAAATAAAAAATCATAATTGGTCACTAAATTGATCACTAATTAATTAGAGATCAATTTAGACACTAAGTCATTTTGGTAGCTAAAACCTAGGTAGGTAAATTTTAGTGACCAATTTCCTTTTGTAGCTAAAACAATGGTAGCTAATTTTAAAGACCAATTTAGTTACCAATTATAATTTTTATTCATAATAGTAACTATTTTAATAACCAATAATTTTTAGTTTTGTAAATTAGTGTCTAAATTGGTTACTATAATTACTAATTATTATCGGTCACTATTTTAAAGTTTTCTTGTAGTAACAATACGTCAATTATAATCTTATTTAGGTAACACTAGTGTAGAAATTCCTTTTTACCCCGCCTTATAATTGGTTCCCCAAGAACCGAAGCATATAATGGCGCAGTGGCATTTTTGATATTCCAACCAAGTTTTATGCTTCGGTTCACCTAACACCCGAAGCCAAAGAGAACTATAGGCCTCGGTTCGCCCAAAATCGGTGCCAAAGAGCACTATATGCCTTAGTCCAACAAGACCCGAAGTCAAAAAGGGACTGCATTTTGAAAAAGTCAACTAGTCGTTAGGTGTTTGGCCTCGGTCCAGCAAAACTCGGTGCCAAAAAGGGTGTATGGCTTCGGTTCCTTGAACAACCGAAGTCACAGGGTTTATTTAGGGTTCCAATTTCGCAAACCCCCTTATTTTTCCCCACGCCTCTGCAACTTTCGTCTCTCTCTCTCTCTCTCTCTCTCTCTCTCTTCGTTGCTGCCACCATAGCATTCGACCACCTTCAACCACTTCCAACCACTATAACCACGCGAAGGCGAAGGTGAAGGCGAAGGTGAACCCTCTCCGTGCAGCACCACCATCGCGTCACTCTTTCGTGTCTCTCCCTACCACCATCGCTGTCACCACCCTCCTCCGTCGCTGCCATCACAATCCTCCGGCCACCGTCGCGGCGTCACCTCCGCTAGTGCTGCACCTCTATTTCGTGCACGGCTCTCCTTCTCAGTATTTCCAGCAAGTGTCGTACCGCGGTTCCTCCAAGGTAAGTTTCTAACTCGTTTTTGTTTCATTTTCCATTTTTTTCTATATTAATTTTCAATTTCGATTATTACAAGTATTGATTTTCATTGGAATTGAAATTGTGTGGATTGTTTGTACATACTATGAGTTAGCCTTAGTTTCCCGTTTGAGATTCAATACGAAAATTATGTATTGTCCTCGAGTTTTCATTTTGAAAAAACTACATTGTTTTTAAATTAGATATAAGGTGATACAATACTAATAACTTAAATGTATAGAATCTTGAATTATTCGATTGGACAGTTTAAGAAGATTAATCACTTTCTAGTAATTTATTAGTGCATATATATATATATATATATTTTAAAATACATATCTTAAAATTTATGAATATTTGTCAATTGTGTTTTGTATTGATCTTCGGGTGCATATTTGATTGTGGTTTATAGTCACTTTCATTTCGTGTATCCTGAAGGCCAATGCGAAATGCTGGCAAAATTTCGTGAAATTTAAGATATGTTTTAAAATTAATATGTACCAATAAAATAAAGAAAGTGAATCTTCTTAAATGGGATAGGGTCACACCTTGATTACGACGTGAGCATTGATTCAAAGATTACTGAAATTGTTCATGCAATTTCAGTATGGATCGAGATTGGATTAATTTACCACGTATCAGTGCTGAGTATGAGAATGGAGTAGAAGAATTTATAAAATTTGCGCAACATTATGAGGGGAGAATTGATGATGAGGTGAAGTTCAGATGTCCTTATGTCAACTGTTTGAATGGAAGAAAATTGAATGCAACTCAAGTTAGGGAACATCTTATTTGTAATGGTTTCCTTAGAAGTTATACAATATGGACATGGCACGGCGAATTAATACACATTCCAACTGTTTCTTGAACTGAATATCTTACCGATTCCTCCATGAAAGAGCGACGGGAAGAGTGATGTGAAGAGCGAGTAGAAGAAGACAATATGGAGGACATGATACGGGATGTTGGCGCAGAAGCTTTTGTACAAGCGCATGTGTATGAGACGATGTCTACTGATGCGGAAACTCCATTATATGTTGGTTCAACTAAGTTCATGCGATTATCAGCGGTTTTAAGACTTATGAATTTGAAAGCGACTAATGGTTGGACAGATAAAAGCTTCACATAATTGCTCGTGCTCTTGAATGAAATGCTTCAAGAAGGAAATACTCTACCCACTCGAAACTCTGACGCCAAGAAAATTCTTTGTCCGATGGGTATAGAGTATAAAAGGATACACACATGTTCTAATGATTGCATATTATACATAACAGAATTTGAAGATTTGAAAAAATGTCCAAAGTATGGGTCATCACGGTACAAGCAAAAAAGAAACAGTGAAGATAATGGTCAAATAGAGGAGGAAGGATCTGCTTTGAAAGTAGTCTGGTATCTTCCAATCGTGCCCAGACTTAAGCGTTTGTTTGCAAATCCTAAAGATGCTAAAAACCTTAGATGGCATGCAACTGAGAGAAGATGTGACGGACTCCTTCGTCATCTAGTTGATTCAATGCAATGGAAGAATGTAGAAATATTTGTTTTGGCTTAGCTACCGATGGAATGAATCCATTTGGTAATTTAAGTACAGACCACAGTTGTTGGGCCGTTATATTATTCATTACAACTTATCTCCTGGACTTTACATGAAGAGAAAATACATGATGTTGTCTATGATGATATCTGGTCCAAAACAGCCTGGAAATGACATAGATGTATATCTCAATCCTCTAGTTGAAGTCTTGAAGTTGTTATGGGTTGATGGTGTTGAAGTATTTGATGTTGTTGCTTCTGAAACTTTCATGATGCATGCAATGTTATTTTGCACCATTAATGACTTTCCAGCATATGGTAATTTGTTAGGGTACAATGTCAAGGCTCATAAAGCATGTTCGATATGTGAAGAAAACACAACATCTCATTAGTTGAAAAACAGAAGGAAGACCGTATATCTACGCCATCGAAGATTTTTACAAGCTAATCATCCTTATTGAAGGTTAAAGAAAGCATTCAATGGACATCAAGAGAATGACAAAGCACCAACTCCATTAACTAGCATTCAAATTCATGAAAAAGTTAATAAAGTACATCATGTATTTGGTAAAAAGTCTAAGAAGTCATCTACATAGAGCCCTTGGAAGAAAAAATCAATATTCTTTGACCTTCCATATTGGTCGAAGTTAGAAGTTAGGCATTCCATAGATGTCATGCATGTAGAGAAGAATGTGTGTAATAGCTTGATTGGTGCACTACTTAATATTCAGGGAAAGACAAAAGATGGAGTAAATGCTTGTTTGGATTTGGTTGAAATGAAGATCCGAGAAGACTTGGCACCAAGGGAGGTTGGTAGGCGTACTTATTTGCCCCCTGCATACGTCCAGACAAGAGAAGACAAGTTTTTGCTTATGTTTAAAGAGTGTCAAGGTACCTCAAGGATACTCTTCAAATATTCAGAGTTTAGTGTCCATGCAAGACTTGAAGCTTTTTGGCCTAAAGTCTCACGATTGCCACATCTTAATGCAACAATTGTTACCTGTAGCTATTCGTGGAATTTTACCCAAAAATGTTAGACAAACTATAACGCGTTTGTGTTCATTCTTCTCTTCAATTTGTAGCAAAGTCATTGATCCTTTAAAGTTAGATGAACCTCAATATCAATCTTATGAATATGACATGTCATATAAAAATATCCTAACTTATTCCCTATATCATAGTTCAATTGTTGCACATAACATGTTGTTAGGGAGATCAACGACTAAAGCAAAATGTCTTGTATGGTGTTCTCTCCAGGTTTGATATTTCTATCCATATCTTTATAATTGTTTGCTTGATTTTCTTCCTTAATTAATTGTAACGTTGTTGATATAATGTAGTGTAATAGACAAACCAGCTCATATGAGTGCGATTACTATATAATGCAATGGATGACAACCATTGTGCGTGCTCGTATTACAACAAATTGGGCAACAGTAATATATATTTGAATTAAAACGAATACTTTGCAATATTTCCTTTTTATATACTAACTTAACTTAATCTATTATTTTGTAGACATTCAAGAGTCCTGCCGCAATTCTCGCAAAGTCCATAAATTTTGGTAGGATAGCATGTGCCAAATATATAATTGAAATCTACAATAGTATTGATTAGGACATGTATCTGGATTGTAAATGATTTGTAATTGTCTTTTAAATGAATTTGAATTGTGGATGTGTTATAAAATATTTTGTTCTGGTCTGTGCTGGGTGCTGAACAAAATTTACAGGTTTAAATGTGGGAATAACACCAAAACAGAAACTGCATTAAAATAAACACCATATTAGGCCTCGGTTCTTACCAGAATCGAGGCAAAAAGCCAACATATGGCCTTGGGTCAAACCGAAACCGAGGCCAAAAGGTGATCAAATGTTTTTAAAAATTAAAAATAAATTGCACATATGGCTTTGGTTAGGCGTGAACCGAAATAGAAAGTTGGGCTCTATGGCCTTGAGTGCCTCCGAACCGAGGCAGAAGGGTGATCTATGGCTTCAGTTCACAACCGAGGCCAAAAGCGATCCTCTTTTAGCCTCGCCCCAATATACTTCGGTCCGGAAACTGATGCAGAATATTAAAAACAACCGCTGCCGAAGCCCCTTCCTACACTGTTGTAAGTTTTTGGTATATATTTTTTTTTTCTTTCGTAAGTATAATTTTTATATTTTATTTATCTTAATCAACTACCAAATAAGAACTTTTCCGTGTCAACAACAAAAAAAGATGTTTATTTTATAAATTAAAATTTTGGAAAATTTTTGGAAGTATTTAGAGATTTTTCCACTTTAAAAGTCGTCTTTAGCCGTAGGAGTTGTTCTTGCCATATAAGATATCTCTACATATGAGAAGAAAATAACCTACATACGTGAGAATTGTTATTGTATATGAATTATGTATGAAGTTGATATTTTATAGTTTTTGCATATTTTGTTGGAGGGACAAACTAGTTAGATCTCTTGATGAGAAGTATGAGCGAAATAAAAAAGATAAAGTTTGAAAATCAAGACATATAATTACCGGAAAAAAAACTTTAAGAAAAAAAAACTTTTTTTTCATATCAAAATGAAAATTTGTGCGGAAACGAAACAATAATTGTGACATCCTATTTAATATAATATAATATAAAAAGAGCACACAGAGAAGTATATTAGTATCAACCATTACAATCATTCATAATAAATTGAAAGGAAAAACTAAGGCTTAAACAGATGCCATAAAAGATGAGTCGAAATGGAACAATTGTCCAAAAGATTCCTCATAGAGCAAAGAGTTGAAAAAATAACAGTACATGAACTGTATTCCCAACACAAGGAAAATTAACAGGACCAAGCCTAGACAACTACATCTCCATCACCTGAACAACCACCAGGAGATTCCATATCTGCTCACACCAATTAATTGGTGATCATTACAAAAGGAAAAGCCAAACATAGAATAGACAACAAACAAAAGGGTAAGTTAGAGTAAAATATTTTTCAACTTGTTATTGAGCAAGTAAATATTAAATTAGGTTGTAAACATACAAAACAGTAGGCACTCAAACCATGTGACAACAAACAGGAGGTTCAAGTGGGCTGACTTGAACCCCTTACTCACCTATGTTAGGCCCATTACTTAAAATAGAAAAATAGGTCTTACAATAATAGACTATGTTAAAAACATATTCAATTATGTTGTAATAGATGTCAATTGTGATGAAAATATGATGAATTATAATTTGATATAATAATTATTTGTTAATATATAATAAATCATAATTGATTATGTTTAACAGAATCAATTATGAAGTTAATATTTTATTAATATTTATGTTTTATTTACTATAACAGAATAAATAATTAATATAATATAGTTTGTTTCTCGAGATTTTGGTTTGATACTTGTTTAATCTCATTTTTATGAATTAAATCAACTCCGCATGGATTCTTTGTCCATTGGATTAGTAAACAATTGTTTTTCACTTTTGAATGTGTTGATTTAAGATTCTACAATTAAAATAAAATTCATATGTAAACAACTTATATCGTGGATCAATTTCAGAAATATACTCAACTTACTGAATTCTCTTTTAATTTAAATTTTAATTAGGAATTCATGTATTAATTTCTTTTTGATGAATCATATTTTTGTGTTTTTACATAAATATGAAATGGTGTATGAAGATTAGTAAAATATATTAAGAAGATTAGGATGGATTGAAATGGAATTGCCTGAGAAACCGGAATATAAAGTGCAAATGTAAATTGTATGAAACTAAATAGTGAAGGTGATCAAATTGTAACAGTTATCACTAGATTTGCTATTTTTCATATTGACAGCTTACTCAAAATATTTAAATCCTAACCACAATTTGTTACTTTTTTTAAGACTAGACATGGATTAAATTTTTAAAAATCTAATACAGATCCAATCTAGATCTAGTAATATATATTTGGATTAGATTCTCGATCTAAATCTATTTATTTTACAAAACTAATTTTTACTTTTTTAAATTCAGATCTAAATATCTGTATCAAAATTCAAATTTATTTCTCGATCCACATCTATATCTGTATTATTATACAAAGAGATGCCTTGTTTTGATATACACATTTTTTCTAATTTGAGCATTTAAGTATTTTTTAAATTAAAATAATTATTTTATCATTTTTAAATATGAAATGGTGTATGAAGATTAATAAAATATATTACGAAGATTAAGATGAATTTAAATGGAATTTTCTAACAAACGGGAAATAAAGTGCAAGAATGTAAATTGTATGAAGGTGACCTAAATTGTAACAATTATCACTAGATTTGCTATTTTTCATATTTACAGTTACTCAAAGTATTTAAATCGTAATAAATTGTGGTTACAATTTAAATACTATTTTTTTAAAACTAAAGTAAATATTTATAATTTAAAATTATGTTCAAAAAAGAATAAAATTACATATAATAAAATTGTAAAAGTTATTAAAATTTACTTTTATTGTTTTTGGTTATCATAAGAAAAACCTGAACACACATGTTCACTAGTATTTTCTAATGAAAATTAATTTTTTTATAAATCTAATTTTAATTTTAAACCTATGTTTTTAAAAATAAAATAACTATTTCATCTGATATATAAATATATAAAAAAAATTAAATAATATATAAAATATTAAAATATATAATAATATTATATGTTAATAATATTAAAGACCAAAATAATATATTATATAAATTTTTAACATAAAAAGACTAAAACCATATAAATAAATGTCCATATAATATCTACAAGAATAAAATTTAGAAAAAAAAAAGTGAATTCACACTTTGCACGTAAGTCTCTAGTCTATAACATTAACTTTCCAAAACTCCGAGCAGCTGTCTTTGTTGACTATTATACCATCCAAATGAGAAAGGCCACGATAAAAGCTGGAAAACATGTCGTATAGTATTCATTTACAAGGACAAGAGGAAGTGTTGCTTTCTGTTGAATATTGTTACGCCAACAAATTTCCATAGCAGGGAAATGAATTATTTCAGAATAATTTTACAGAAACATCCTCAATTACCTGCAAGGAATCGAAATTATATTTACTGATTCGTTAAAGTGTAAACAGCTTTAAAAAATCAGATTCACATGAATTAAAATAAACAACAAACAAATGGAATCTATAACACAAAACAGATAAGTAAAGAGGAAATTTACCTATCATATATTATCAGACATCATAAATATATCTACATTTAGTGTTGGCAAATAGGGATGGACACAAAATCTGTCTTGGCCAATCTGATCTAATTGCATTACGTGTCAAAGCATTGGAAATTGCGGCTAAACTTCTCATAGTGGTTAAATTTCAACTGGTTGCTACGGGGCACCTCAAGTGGGTATTTGGAGAATGGCGATACCATTGTGCCACCATACCATATCACCATTTCAGAATTCAATTCTCACATATATCATTATCAACATGATTAATTAATGTCTTAATTTGGGTAGATGAGGATAATTATAACTACCACTTTATTGTTTTCGTTACTGCCACTCTCTTTAAGAATATCTAAGAATGAAAAGAAAGATAATTTGAATCTATCTATTTATTCATTGGAATTGGACATAAATAGTCAAGTCGTCTCACTACATTCAACTTACTAGTGAAAACTAATTATTTAATTATTGAAAATCAATTAACTTAATTTGAGGAGAACGATTCTAAACCTAATCACAAGATATCAATTAGATTAATTATAGGAAAATAATTCCTATTGTATCACACCTTCGGAGTCGAAGTAAGAGATTCAAAGACACTTAGACTAGTTCCAAAATCATTAAAAGGACCATCTCAATATGTTTTGTAAGTTGATGCTACACAGGATTTCTAGATAGATAAATGACACTAACATTATGGCACTACATCAAAGTAGCTTGAGCGGGAGGAGAATAAAGTTCTAAGAGAAGATTGCAGAGCCAACATGTTTGAGAAACAACATTGACAAAACCTCTATATTCAGCCTGTGCATTTGAACTAGAGAGTATGTTAACGCTTTGAAAACCAAGAGATGGGATTGTCACTAAGAAAACACACAATAACCAGATGTGAAGCGTCTAGTTTTAGGACATCCACCATGATGCCCTGATTATTATGTAAATAATTATTATTTGACAAAAGATGAAATAAAAGTTTCTTTTGTACAATAAGATTTTCCTTGAGAGAACACTAATAATAACATAACTTCATATCCATACATACATATATATATATATGTATATACATATATGTATATATGTATATATGTATATATGTATATATGTATATACATATATATATATATATGTATATATATGTATATACATATATACATATATACACACATATATATATATATATATATGTATATATGTATATATGTATATATGTATATATGTATATATGTATATATGTATATATGTATATATGTAGATATATATATATATACATATATACATATATACATATATACATATATACATATATATATATATATATATATATATATATATATATAGTTTACATCTCTATAATTGATCATGAAATATTGCAAAAATATGTATTTTGTATAGTATTAAGAGTTCTACATCAAAATAAAAGATAATCTATATTTTTAATATCTCTTAAAGATATTAATATAAATTATCTATGAGTCATTTTTCAGAAGATCCCCCAATTTCCCGAAGCTTTCACTCAGCAGGTTCCTCTTCTACTCGTACCATATATACATATGAAAGAAAAATATTAAAGGGGTAAGGTCTTTATAAAACTTAAATATTAATCTTAATAAACTCAACAAACAATATAGACATTGGGAGCCTAGAATTTGACTTACAACCACAAGACTGAAGTTCATATTATCAGATATATGGATCCATATTCCACTTTTGATGAGCCACTATGAACATCAAAAACTATTTTGAGAAGTGACTAGGTAGTTTAGTATTTCTCATAAAAATATTGGTATAATCACAATTATTTATTTCTCAAGAATATAGCCATTTATAGGATAAAAGAGATATATACTTACTACCTAACCTTGGCGATGTTGAGCAGGTATCAGATAGTCCCAAGTTTGGCCTATGAATATCCTTGTTCAGGGCATTATTCTAAACTATCCAAATACTCGCCTACTTGATAAAACTTCCTTGGACCCCACCATTGTCCTTGCCTTTCATCCCGTCGTGTACTATCTAACATTGGTTTTATCTAACTTATTGAAACCAGACTTAAGATTCTTTCTTAACTGACATACTCTTGGACATATTGAAAGATTATAAAATGTGATGACTATCAAGTTATGTCATTCTTGACTATATATACATATATATATATATATATATATATATATATATATATATATACACACACACACACACCATGCACAGAGAATATAAAATAACAATAAAAGATATAGGTAACTTTCTTTTATTCAAGCTCACTGAATAAAATAATATTTACTTTTACTTTATTTTTATATTTGATAAAGCAAAATAAGAATCAAAGCAAGAACTTTAAATAATTAACTATATACGAATGAAAATGTTATAAAATAAAATAAATTATAAATTGATATAAGGACATGTGCAAAACTGAAGATAAATGAAGTGAAATTAATGAATAGAACCAGTACGTAACTAGAGAGAAATTACTAAAATAAATAAATAATATCAATGTATAATTAGGGATAAATTAAATTAGATAAATAAACAAGACCCATGCAACTAGAGATAAATGGAATGAAATGAATAAATACGACCATACGTAAGTGGAGATAAATTACTAAAAAAAGTAAATAAGACTGGTGCATAACTCGATATAAATTAAATAAAATAAATAAAGAATATCAGTGCATAACTGAAGATAAATGAAATAAAATAAATAAATATGATTGATGAATTATTGAAAATAAATTAAATAAAATAAATAAGTCAGATCAATACAGATCTGGAGATAAATAAAATAAAATAAATAAATAGGACCAGTGCATTACTAGAGATAAATTTTATAAATAAACAGGACCAGTACATAATTACAGATAAATTAAATAAATAAACAGGACCAGTGCATAATTGGAGATAATTTAAATAAATAAACAAGACCAACGAATAACTATAGGTAAATTAAATTAAATTAAATGATTAGATAGGATCGTTGCTTAATTGGATATAGTTTAAATAATATAAACATAAATATATAAAGAGGATAACAATTGAATGGAAGCAACTAAAATAATATATATTTTGAAATAAATAAAAGATAAATATAATACACATGAATTTATCAAGATTAAAATAGAAAGAGCTTAACCTCACTCCTTTCTTACCTTATTAGTTGTAGGTACACACTAGCAATACTTCTAGAAGACTAAGATCTCTTTCAAATCTTTTGCTCCAACTTTCTCTCTCTTTTTCTTTCTCTTTCTCTCCCTCTTTCCTTCTTTCTTTCTCATGTAACTTACCTTTCCCTTCACTCTTCCTACATTTTCTCTTTCACTCCATCCTTTTATAAGCAACCATGTGCACACTTGTTTCAAATCATGATAACATATAATTAATGCAAAGATTCTATTCATCAATGAAGATATAAGCCTTATCCCTTTCTTTGTTTCTTACTAACTTACTTTTCCTTCTTTGTTTTACACCTTCCCAATAGAGGGCACATGCAACACATTACTCAAGGCTAGAGTCTTCCCATATGTGAGTTTTAAAAGAACCTTTCCTTTCCCTAGGACATGAGTTGTCCTGGAGTCACCAATATACATGTGTTCTTCTCCATCCCCTACACTGGTATGGGAGGTAAAAGCAATTATGTTTGCACAAATGTCCTAGTAGCACCAGACTCTACCACCCACTTACTCACATTGGTCATCAAATTTACTTGTGAAACGATCGCAACTATAGTATCTTCCCCTTAGGCTGTATTTGCCCTAGGATGATTGTCGTATCTTGCTCTACGCCTGCACTGAAGCGCATGATGGTCAGGCTTCCCACATACGAAGCAATTTCCCTTTTTCTTAAAGGTGGGGTTAGATCCTTTGGGACGGGAATTTCGGTAATTACTTTTCTTTTATTTCATCAAGTTTATTCTCGTACCTTTTTGGAGTAGATTTTTCTTCTACAATGCTAGCTTTTGCAAATAATGCTTTGGCCCTTATAATAGCACATTCCTGCTGCTTGGTATCTTTGACTATGATGTGTGTAATGAGCTCTTGAAGCGACATCTTCTTGTGCTTGTGTTTTAGTTGTTGTTTATAGTCAGTCCAAGATAACGGTAGTTTCTTGATCAGGAGTTCTGAAACGAACTCATTAGGAAGGATTATGTTCTCTACTTTGATATCTTCAAGCAGCTTGTCGTATTCATTGATTTGGATCTTAATGTCCTTATCTTCAATCATCTCCTAGCGATAGTAGTTTCCTATGATGAATCTTTGTTTGACTACGTCTTCAGTAGTATATTTGAGGATCAATTAATCCCAAAATTCTTTCGCTTCCTTGTATGAACAGTACACATCGAACATGTCATTAGACAATGCATTAAGTAAAGTATGTCGACATACCTTGTTTGAAATTGTGTGTTTGAGGGAGGAGTATAGTGCTCTATTTATAGATGATGAATGGAGACATAGATGGGCCAAAATCCATGGCTTACAAAAGAAAAATGTAAAACAAACCCAACGTTAAAAAACTGCATTCGAGAAAGAAGAAAGAAAATCACTCAAATTGTGCAACAACTTTTGCAATATTAAATGCATAATGTATATATATATATATATATATATATATATATATATATATATATATATATATATATATAAAAGGTATATCAATAAAGTACAACAATATATTCCTCCATATAACATATCACATATATCTCTCCTATATCTTATATTTCCAAAAGCTCTAAAAATTCCAACAATATATATATATATATATATATATATATATATATA
This sequence comes from Vigna unguiculata, assembly GCF_037176805.1. Taxonomy (NCBI): domain Eukaryota; kingdom Viridiplantae; phylum Streptophyta; class Magnoliopsida; order Fabales; family Fabaceae; genus Vigna; species Vigna unguiculata. Next base: position 28,861,843 of record NC_140799.1, on the reverse strand, counting down.
TATATATATATATATATATATATATATATATCGGGGACGAGACGAATATGTACATCCGGATATCTAATTGAAAAAGTTGGAATTCTCTATACTCATACCCATACCAGTTAAAGCAGGGATTTTTCATTAAAACGGAGATGGATTCAGACAATATTCACGAAGCGGGTTTATTTACTATCCCTAGTCTTTACAAGAATTAAATGAATATGGTAACATTTTATATTATATTAAAAAAATGTTTTAGTTTAAAATAACGTAAAAAAAATCTCATTAATTAACTAATATGTCATTTAAATATTCAACATGTTGAAATAAGCATTGAATGAATTAATTTGTTAACGCACGTCAAACAAAATTATACAAGTTGAATTGAGATCACTCAATAAATAACACTCAATTGTTTGTATGAAGATGAGTCCATTTTTGTAGTATTAAAAACAAAAGTTGAAAATAAATGTGCTATAGAAAACTAGTATTGGGCGAAGATTTTATTAGAACTTTTATGAAGTTTTTTTTATGCTTTCAAATAAAGTGTAATTATGGATATTCTGGACTTTTGGATAATTACAATCTTATTTATGCTTTCTTATTGTGATCAGGTTTATTCTCATACCTTTTCAGAGCATGTTTTTCTTCTACAATGTTAGCTTTTGCAGATAATGCTTTGGCCCCTATAGTAGCATATTCCTCCCTATTGGTATCTTCGACTATGATGTGTGTAATCAGCTATTGAAGCGACATCTTCTTGTGTCTGTGTTTCAGCTGTTGTTTCTAGTTAGTCCAAGATGACAATAGTTTCTCAATCAGGAGTTCTGAAACGAACTCATCAGGAAGGATTATGTTCTCTTCTTTGATATCTTCAAGTAGCTTGTCATATTCGTTGATTTGGATCTTAATGTTCTCATCTTCAATCATCTCCTAGCGGTAGTAGTTTCCTATGATGAATCTTTGTTTGACTACGTCTTTAGCAGTATATTTGAGGATCAACGAATCCCAAATTTCTTTCGCTTCCTCGTATGTATAGTACACATCGAACAGGTCATTAGACAATGCATTAAGTATAGTATGTCGACATACCTTGTTTGCATGAATCCAATCTTCAACTTGTTTTGAAGGGATATTGGAGTTGGGTTTTGAGGGTGTGAGAGCAGTAGCAACTCCATACATTTCTAAAAGGGTAGACACACGTTCTTGCCAGCGCTGGAAGTTCTGTCTAGAGAATACCTCAATTTTTGACACATCCGGAAAAAGGTTTCACAAAGATTGTCTGAGCTTCGGAAACAACATTTGGATTCTACATAGAGGATGTGTTGTTGTTATTGTTGTCAGCCATAAGTCCTTAAGATTGTTGTAGTAGCTGACAAAATCACAAACCAAAAAAACTTCTCGAGGCGTGTAGATTCACTACCCTTAAGGACTTATTTGCGGTGTATTGCGCAAGCCCCCCAAGATACAATTGGAACTTCTCCGAGGATATCAAAACTAGCAAGATAACTCTTAAAACAAAGTAAATAAATAAACCCAAGATAAAAGAAAAGATATATGAGAGAAAAGAGAACGAGAGAAAATGAATGAGTATGGAACTATGTGTTTGAGGCAGGAGTATAGTGCTCTATTTATAGATGGTGGATGGGGACATAAATGGACCAAAATCTATGGCCTACAAATGAAAAATCTAAAACAAACGCAACATTAAAAAACTGCATTCGAAAAAGAGGGAAGAAAATCACTCAAATTATGCAACAACTTTTGCAATATACACACTATATATATATAACATATAATATATATATATATATATATATATATATATATATATATATGTACATGTATATGTATATGTATGGGGGCATAGATGGGCCAAAATCTATGGCCTACAAAAGAAAAATTTAAAACAAACCTAACGTTAAAAACCTACATTCGAGAAAGAAGGAAGAAAATCACTCAAATTATGCAATATACATGATATATATATATATATATATATATATATATATATATATATATATATATATATATATATATATATATATATATATATAAAATATATGAGAGATATATGTGATATGTTATTCAAAGAAATATATTGTTGTATAAGAACGAGGATGAGACAGATATGTACTTCCCGATATTCAATTAAAAAAGTTGAGGATTCTCTATACTCATATCTATACCAGTCAAAGCATGAAATCTCCGTTAAAACGAGAACGAGTTTGGATAATATCCACAAAGCGAGTTTATTTACTATCCCTGGTCTTTACAATAATTAAATGAATATGGTAACATTTTATATCATATTAAAAAATGTTTTAGTTTAAAATAACGTAAAAAAAATCTCATTAATTAACTAATATGTCATTTAAATATTCAACATGTTGAAATAAGCATTGAATGAATTAATTTGTTAACGCACGTCAAACAAAATTATACAAGTTGAATTGAGATCACTCAATAAATAACACTCAATTGTTTGTATGAAGATGAGTCCATTTTTGTAGTATTAAAAACAAAAGTTGAAAATAAATGTGCTATAGAAAACATATTTTAGCCTATTTTTGATTCAGCTGGATGGATAATTAACTTCCGTTAAGATCAAGGCTGTAAGGTTATATTTACACAACTGCAACAAGTGGAAGCCTAAAATGAACGAATTTTGTTTTACTAGTCAATAAACTCCAATAATTTTTCTTTGTAATGTAGAAGTTGAAGCTAATCAAAATTTATTATAACATAACTGATCGTAGAAGCATAATGTGAGAAGCAATAAACAAGTTAATTAACAAGTTTATATGGATAATAATTAAACTATCAAATGTACTGATGAAGCTTAAAACTCCAATAAAACATACAGATAGCATTTGAAGGAAACCTAAAAGTGATCGACTCTGTTTTCTTCTATTTCATGAATAACCTCCAATTCAAAATTTTGACGTCTGGCTGGAACTATGGTATTTGTTGTAGAAGAACCAGAAATATGCAAAGGGGAAGGGGGTGCTACTAACTCATATCCATCCCCTTCAAGCATTTGTACCACAGTTTTCATGGAAGGACGATCCACTGGGTTCCACTGAATGCACCAAAGTCCTACAATGGCAAGTTTCTTGGCAATTTTAGTATCTCCCTCATCCTCAACGCTAATTTCCACATCTTTTCCTTCCACCAAGTTATGGATCCATTCTGGGTACAGAACTTGGAAACTGTCCTCAACTGACACATTTGTATTCTTTCTTCCTCCTACCATCTCTAACAGCAACATTCCATAGCTGTAAATGTCAGACTTGTAAGAAACATTACCAAAATTCCGAGAGAAAACTTCAGGGGCAATGTAGCCCAAAGTTCCCCTGGCTGCAGTCATCGATACCGTGCTCTGATTTTTGGGACACAACTTGGCTAGTCCAAAATCAGTGATTTTTGGGACAAAAAGGTCATCTAACAAAACATTGTAAGGATTGATGTCAAAGTGAAGAATTCTATGATCACAGCCAAGATGGAGATACTCAATTCCTCTGCCAACACCAAGAGCAATTTGTTGCAACTTCTCCCAACCAAGGAAAACATCCTTCTTGTCCGGTGGAGCCAAGAATCTCTGCAACGACCCATTTGGAAAGAAATCGTAGACGAGAGCACGGTGGAACTCATCTGCGCAGAAACCAAGCAGACGAACAATGTTAACGTGATGAATTTTCCCAATGGCTCTCACTTCATTTATGAAATCCTTCCCATCTCCCACTGTGCCTTTGAGTATCTTCACAGCAACAAGAATTTCACGGGAGAGCATTCCTTTGAATACTGCTCCATGAGCTCCTTCCACTAAACTCTCACTAAAACCATTTGTGATTCTCTTGATGTCAGCGTAAGTGAACCTGGTAGGCTTCATTGCCTTGTAATCCTCCAAAAACTTCTCTATTCGAGCCTGGTCTTCTCCTCTCTTCTCATAATAGTCATACGCATAAAGCAATGTCTTGACCAGAAGCAGCAAAAGCATCAAACCAACTAGTCCTCCTGTTGGTGAAAAAATAAGTTACCAAAAATGAATAACAGTATTTAAAGCAAGGATCAAATACAGTGGCAAGGGATCAACAAAATAGCAAAACTATAACATAATAGCCACTGTAATACTGCATACCTCCAGCAATGAGGACCGCAGTTGACGTGGGAATCCTTTTTGTTTGGCAAGCATAACATTCAGTTGCACCGTTAGTACCATTCTTCCATTTACAATTTTGACCTTGTGCTTCACAGTATCCACAGTCAGGTTTTGACCATTCCATAACCAACGTCTCATAGTACGAACCCCACCACGCGACGGAAACATCTTTCAACTTCGTGCAGGATACCAATTGGGGGTCAGTGACGTCGTTTTGGGAACCTAGTAGAAATATTGGGCACGACAATGAGTCGCAACGGAAGACGGAAACGTTAAACTTGTTGCTACTAGGGCGATCACCATAATAGGGGAATTGGAATGGAGAGATGGATGCGTTGCCGAGTTTCAAGAGTTTATCGGGAAGGCAATTTTGCGGGTCATATATTTCAATTAGTGTAGATTTGTAATCAATATTTCTGACAAACAATTGTATTGGAACAGCAGGCAGCTCCAGAATTAGCTCATTTTGTTGGGTGCACAACAGACCGAACTCAGGGGGGTAGTCGGTGGTGTGATTCAAGTTTTGGTTTCTGAGATAAAATGGAAATTGAATGCGAACGTGGCCACATTTATCGGCGCAGTGGTTCTTGCCGGTCGCAGGTTTTCCTATCAGAGACAGCAGCGTCAATACAAGAGACAGCTTCTGAAAACTGAGCATTTTGTGGTCGATTTGCAGTTTCAGGATGTCATTCTAGTCAGCGCAAGTTTAACATGGACCGGGTGCAGCAGCAACTCCGCGTTGTCTTACTGTTCAGTCAATTCAATAACACCGGTCTAAATTTTCCACTAAGAAAAAACAGAGAAGTGTAGTGTATGATATAATTTTAAATGAGCAAGGTAGTCAATTGACCCCTTTCTTGTCCGGTGGCTTGCGTTTTAAGTGGGATTAAATAACAGTAATGGTATCCCACTTGACTTTTGCAATAATTAAATGATTAACTTTAGGGAACATAAAACATGGTTATAAATGGAAGTAAAGGAAAATATTTCGGTCGTAGGATGTCAAATGAGTTCTAGATGGGTTGATTAATCAAGGGTAAGACTAAAATTTAGTTTAATTTGACTCTTTTTTTAGCAAAAAATTTATAATTCATTTTAACCAGTTATTATGAGTTAGGTGTATTAACTCATTTAGGATGTTTTGATTTTTCAATTTATTTTATATGTTTAAAACACTACAATCAAATTATTTATCTATTGAAATAAACTTAAACTTAAACTTATTATAAAAATAATAGTTGAAAATTAATATAATAATTTAACAATCAAATAAATTAAACATTAACATTATTTAAACATTACTTAACAACAATTTAATATACATTTAAAAAGATAATATTATCAATCTACATAATCAAGAATAGTAAATAATTATAATAATAAAAAACAAACTTATTGTTGATGGATTATAAGTCAATCCATCTTCAAACAATTTGAATTTATTTAATTTACGTGTTAAGTGAATTAGGTTTAATTTGAACCAAGTTAAAAAAATTAATTTTTTTTCTAACTTAACCAATTTGAACCGTGACCACGGGCTAGCTCAACGATTTAAATACATTTTGACATTTTTCTATGTTACTTCTAAATAAATTAATATATTAATAAAATATATCAATATTAACTAACTATGGTCCTTGTTTTTCTTATCGGAAAAGAACTTCCACGCATAAATAAACAAACAAAAAAAATTATGAAACCTAAGTAAGGTGAATAAGAAAACTTATTAAGTACTAAATATCGAATCATGTATTTTAATGTTCTTTTAGGTTTAAACTCAAATTTTCAAAAAGTATTTAAAATAATAAAAGATATGATTGATTACTAAATATTTTTTCATCCAATTAATTGTAAATATATATATATATATATATATATATATATATATATATATATATATATATATATATATATTTAAGTTACATGAACGATTTGATAGGATATTTTATTACTATGTTGTGCTGCATTTTTTATATCTTGGATAAGAAAATGAGGTACAGACCGATTTAATGGATAAACAAGTTTCAACGTTCAACTAGAGTAATTAGTTTAGAGGTTGTATTTTCACAACCATTTTTGTCTTGCCCAATATTAGGAAGCTGACGCGAAGGTGAGAGGATGTATATTACCAGTGGAAATCATCATCACTGGGACTCTGTTTTCAACTGTATTTCCTTCAGTATTAAAAAGCATGAGTTTTATTTTACATTCAATCTAACTTTCTAACATTAAATTAAAAAAATGAAAAGGAAATAAAAGAAGGACGTTCAATTTTAAATTCCAAACTATCCAGGGAAAAAATAAAATAAAATTGAAAGAGCTGTACAGTTATTTTAAGTTGAGAATTATATATTTTCTAAAATAGCAAACTTATTTCAATTATTTTTTTAATGTAATGATATAGACTATTATTATTTTAGATCAGGATGAATCATATTCATTTATTAAATAATTTGAACTAGTCGTCCGTCTAAGTTGATATTTAAGTGCATTTTTTCCAATTTGTTGAGCAGAGGTAACGATGAGTGTCTTACGCTTACCTTCTTGCTCTCGCTGTCCACAATCAGTGGTTGTCTTTATGGCTTTCATTTTTGCTCTTTTCCACCAAACTTGCAGTGCCAAGCATCGCACACCATGTCCATCTTCTTCATGCGGCGAATTTCGCGACATAAAATATCCATTCCGACTGAAAGGCGACCCTCGCGGTTGCGGCCTCCCCAACTACGAACTTGATTGCGTGAATAACAGGACAGTGCTTACTCTGTTTTCAGGAAAATACTATGTGAAGGAAATCGATTACAGTAGGTACGAAATCCGGCTGAGTGATGCGGGTGTTGTGGAGGACACTTCTTGCTCTTTTCCTCGCCATTTCTTATCCACACAAAATTTCAGTATTTTTGATACTCATCCGCTGACTACTTCGTTTGTGGAGGAATATCTTTATGAGCCTCCAAAAGTAGTGTTTCTAAACTGCAGCCACCGAGTGATTGATGATCCTCGATATGTGGAAGTGAAATCCGGCGGTTGTGATTCCGGTGGTGGCGTTATCTACGCCGTTCTGGATCGCAATGAGGCTGGTGCTCCGGAATTTACAGTGATGGACGTGAAGGCCGGGTGCAGATTAAAGGTTGCTACCTTCACAAACTGGACACATGACAGGAAGGTTTCCTATGCTGATATCCTCAGATCTCTGGAAGAAGGATTTTGGTTGAGTTGGTTACCACTTGTTTGTAGGGATCACTGTGGAAATGGTGTGTATTGCGCCCTCAATAAAACCACACAACAAATTCAATGCAGTTTTTGTCAAATCTTCAACCAGGATACCCTCAATTGTGGTGAGATATTTTGTTCTATCTCTGTTTGCCCCTTCCTAATTTTATTAATTTAATCATATTATTATTTATTTTCACATTTTTAAATTCTATAAAATGAGTAATTTAAAGGAAATACAAAATATGGATAATTCGTCTTTTGAAAACCAGGGTTCTGAGAAAAGAAATTATGTGTCAAAACATCAGTTCGATAACATGGTGTTAAGGCTTCCCTTCTTTTTATATTTTTAAGAAATAAAATTAGGGTGTGAAACATAACTTCACTTCGATGAAAAAATAGAAAATTAAAATCAAAAGAAAATTAACAACTCCAGTATAATTTACTCAAAAATATCATGAAACTTCTTGAGGTTAATAAATATAATAGAGTAATTTCCTTTTTATAAATAATTATGTCTTTATAACGTTTCCACCACGTTAATCTTTTATTTTATTTTTTTACTCTTTTTATGTTAAATAATATAATATTTTAATTTATACCGTTATCTTCATGCAAATATTTCTTTTTATTATGTTAGGAATTCTATCGCGAATTCGTGGATACACTACTGGTACGCACCCTATCCCATGGGTCATCATTAACTTCTCTCAATACTATTTTCTCTACCCATATTATTAAATTTATTGCTTAAAATTGACTTTTTAGGTTAAATTATTGTTTTGGTTCATTTAATATTTTAATCTATAATTTTCATTTATTTTTATTTTCTGTCATTTAAATTAGTAATTTAAAAAAAATCCATGAATTCTTAATTTTGCATATTTTTTTTATCCGAATGAACTCTAGATGTCCCATGTTCAGATGTACCACCCGAAAAAAATATTAATTAATTAAAATGAATATAAATATTTGAAAATTGGAAAGAAATTTGTCAAAAACCAATGAATTAAAATCATATAAAAATAAATGAAAATCCATCAATAAAAATTAAAAGAGATAAAAATCATAATTCAAACTCATTTTTATTTTAAGTAATTAATATGAACTAGTAGAAAATATAGGAACATTCGAGTAGCATATAAAAGAAATTTCTACAAATTAAATTATATGTTAGTTAATTTTAACTTAGGAGGAAATTAATTTTTTTCTTTCTAAAAGTAATGTTGGAGATTTTATAACGAATATAAATAAGACAAAAATGAGATATATAGAAAAGAATAAATTTCATCTTAGTGTACCGATCTAGCAAGGTTTAGTTAGATTTAAATTTCATTATTTAAATGTTATTAAAGCTTAATATGATATTAGAGCCTAATCTAATAGTATTAAACATATTTTTGATTTTCATATTTGATGTCTTTGGCATGAACACATAGTAACTTTAGCATGAAGGTGGTTTTGGAGATCTAACATGGATTAGAGATAATATCAATTACATATATATATATATATATATATATATGTATATATATATATATATGTATATATATATACATATATGTATATATATATACACCCCAATAGTCTACCTCCATTATAACCTGATCACTATATTCTTTACCATTGTCATCTGCATGGTCCTCTACTCATATATTACATTTAATCTCGTAGGTGGATATCATAATACCACAAAAACAAAGGATAAACAAGTGCAAATTTAATAAGACTACAATAAACAATATCATCATTAGTTCAAAAATAAAAAATTCAATCAAGAATCAAATATCTATCATATAACACATACCTTTTGACTTAACCCTCATGGTTCAAACAAAACGTAAATATTTGACTCTACTTTTGAAAGGCCATAATAGACTCCAAGACTTTACATTCCTTCTAACTCACTCTCACCTCTTATAAGCTACAATTACATATATTAGGACACATGTCCATCTCAAGTATGACCCGAGTGAATTCCTTATATTTATGAGATCTAGTCTTTTTTTAAACCGAAACTCCAAATTGTATGAACCTCCTTAAACTCACACAACAGTGCTAACATCAGTGCTAACATCATTTCAATGTATACTCCTTCTCTAGGAGTCACTAACATTAACTACACAGAACACATATTTCATTTCAAAATATTTAATATAAATAAAATGTAACTATTTTATCTCAATTTGTATGTAAAAAACACTTACATTTAATTTGTATTTACAAAACAATTGATTTTAGCTTGAGAAAAATTTAGCATAAACTTAGTTAAGTTGTAGAGTTATTTTCCTTTGAGTGAAAAACCTTTCTTTAAACAAATTTAAGATTGAAAATAAGGTTATTTTCAACTTTATTTTCGCTGGAGAAAAAATTATTCGCTTAGGTGAAAATATCAAAGAACTCAACCTTCTAGAAAAATCATACTAGTCCCAAAAGTTCAACAATTATTCAATATTGTTATTTCTAAACAACTCAATTCATAATTTAAATCCTCTGAGAATTTATCAATTAAAAACTACTTCAATCAAACATTCATAGCTACTTTGCAACCAAGTTTAATATGTTACTTATTTATCACACACTCCTTCTCCTCATCATCATCACAAATTAAAATCACTTGTCATTGTATATATTTACTAGCTTTCCTTACCTTCAAAATAATGTTTCCCAATGTTATAGCTCTGCAACTCAATAGATTAAAGTATTATGGATCAGAGGCTTAGTGCAAAGTATCCGACCAAAACAAAAAATCAATATAAGGTCAATTAAACTGAGATAACCACTTCTATGTACCATATTTATTATGATTGATGACTATAAAACTAAAAAAACTAGGGAAGAAAAGATTCCATAGGGTAAATAGAAACTTAAGTTTTTTTTTTTTCTGAAATTTGATTGATTCAGTTTATTCATGAGCTCCTAAATTTGGCGCAATTTAGAATCTGAAATGGATGAGAAATTAAGATGAAATTGAGAAAAATTAAAGGAAGTGAAATATGGTTGTGAAAGGCTATAGAAAGAAGAAATAGATGAGGATGAAGCTAATGTATTTTTACTTTCTCTTTCTTCCTTTTGTTTTAATTTTAAAACACGACACAGTAATCAGATTACATATAGTTAAATGAATTAGTTTTAATTTGAGTTATTTTTTTCTTATATAAGTAAAAAAGATTAAACTTAATTCAAATATTCAAATAATGCATTAGTTTTGTGGAATATGTGTATCGCCCATGATCTAATGCAGTGTTCTTTTGTTAGATTATACTGATCTTTTCAAGTGTAGGACAAGAAATATACTACTTTTACACTTCAAAATATTAATAATTTAATTATTTTAACTCAAAATATTAATATATATTTTTGTATTATTAGAGTATGTACTTTTATTTTTAGAGATCTAAAAGTATAATTTTTCTTTGTCTTAATGTCATGCGTACTTTTTTCATTTAAGCATTCTTTTTCTTCTACAGGTTTCTTTAAAAGCATCATAAAAGGTAACGGAGATTATCTATTCCTCCTTTATTAAATTCAATACAATATATAACAATTGGTTACTTGCATGAACCAAGTTAATTATTAGACCAATTCACTTATTTTATTTTCTCATATTAATTTTTGACGAAACTTAACTTGACAGGATTTGTCAATAGGATAAAAACTGTAAATCGATCATTGTCGGTCTGGAATGATGCAGGAGAATTCATAGGTCAAGATATTATACCAATACTAATAGCAATTAGGTATTTATTTGGACTCTCACTTTTGCTAGTGCTATTCATCTATAAATGGCGACGAAGACATTTTTCAGTGTATGAAAACATTGAAAACTTTTTGTTAGACAACGATATAAATCCCATTAGATACGAGTACAAAGAAGTCAAGAAAATGACTAAAGGTTTCAAAGTGAAATTAGGAGAAGGAGGTTTTGGTTTTGTTTACAAAGGAAAGCTTCAAAGTGGATTAGATGTAGCAGTAAAGATGTTGAGTAAATCCAAAGATAATGGACAAGATTTTGTTAATGAAGTAGCTACTATTGGAAGAATACATCATGTGAATGTAGTACGTCTTATTGGATATTGTGTCGAAGGAAAAAGGAGTGGTCTAATTTATGAATATATGCCTAATGGGTCATTGGATAAATACATTTTCTCTAAAGAAGGAAGTATTCATCTAAGTTATGAGAAAATTTATAAAATATCCCTTGGAATTGCTCATGGCATAGCATATCTTCATCGAGGTTGTGATGTGCAAATTTTACATTTTGATATAAAGCCTCATAATATTCTTTTAGACAACAGTTTTACTCCAAAGGTTTCAGATTTCGGACTTGCAAAGTTGTATCCTACAAAAGATGGATCTATAATTTTGACTGCAATAAGAGGAACATTGGGTTACATGGCTCCAGAATTATTCTACAAAAATGTAGGTGGAGTTTCTTATAAAGCCGACGTTTATAGTTTCGGAATGCTTTTGATGGAAATGGCAAGTAGGAGGAAAAACTCAGATCCTCGTGCAGAACATTCAAGTCAACAGTATTTTCCCTTTTGGATACATGATCAATTTAAAGAAGAGAAAGATATTGATATGGAAGGTGCTTCAGAAATGGATAAGAATCTTATAAGGAAAATGTTCATAGTTGCACTTTGGTGTGTACAATTTAAGCCATGTGATCATCCAACAATGAGCAAGGTTGTAGAGATGCTTGAAGGAAAAGTTGAAAATCTTGAAATTCCTCCAAAACCTTATTTCTATCCTCATGAAATGTTAGAACATGATGGTACAATCAACTCTAACGAAATATCCTGGAGTGATTCAACTACTTATAATGTGAATGTTGATGAAAACATGTCTAATCACTCTTCTTTGGAATAACTCATTTAGTAGGAGTTAATTATTATTATATACAAATTTGTAATTTAAAGTTGAGGCTCATGGACTATATATTGTTGATTTAAATAATGCTCACACACTTTTATGGCTTATTAATGGTGTCAATGTGCTATTCTATATTTTCAATCTGTAAGATTAAATTTTTTTAAAGATTTAAAAGGAAGACACTAGAAGAAAAAATAGTTTTAATGAAGGTTTATTTTTCATTACCAAGGGTTAAAATCTCTACTAAGTCATTACTCATGGTTAGAGTTTCCCTAGGTAAATCATCATTGGGAACATCCCAAGGGTTTTTTCTAACCTTGGGAAACACTTGTATTTAACAAAGGTTTTAAAACCTTCGTTAACTTGTGCGAGTTTAAAAACCCATGTTAATTAATATGAGTTTTAAAACCTCTATAAAATATTGTGAGTTTCAGAACCTCTGTAAAATATCATGAGTTTCAAAACTTTTATTAACTACGATAGGTTTCAAAACCTCTGTAAAGAACCATAAATTTCAAATTAGTCACTAACACAAAAAAAGGTTTTTAACGCCTGTTATTTTAGGCTTTTCACATTTCTTGAAGGTTCAACGTCATAGTGGGAGACGTTAAATTGACATATGTTGTCTTTGAACAGACGTTAATTAATGTCAATTTAAAAATAGTAATGATGGCTCAATTGGTATCAGAGCAAACGTTTTGAAAATATTTTAAAAATATTTTGGGGCTTTTGGGAAGTGAGCTTACCGTTTGATTGTGTGTGTGATTAGTTGTATGTAAGTAAGATATTAGTGGCTTTGTTTAACTAAGTCAATTGGTTTTAACAGTTGTAATGTGGCGTATCCAGGCTATGGCTGCTAACAGGAGGAGGAGAAATAGTGGTGTTGATGACATCGCGGAGGCTATTCACCGGATGGTGGACGCGATGCAAACACCTGTGGTAGTGCAACCTAGGACGGTCATTGCACCTGTCAGGGTGCCAACTGTGGAGGACTTCTTGCGCCACAAACCAGTGGAGTTCAATGACAAGGTCTCCCCAGATGAAGCGGATGCTTGGCTTCGCAAGTGTGAGAAGATCTTTAAAGTGATAAATTGCCCTGATGAGCAGAAGTTACTTTTCGCCACTTATTTGCTGAATGATGATGCAGAGTATTGGTGGACGGGAATGCAACAACAAATGCAGACCCGAGATGAACATGTGGAGTGGACTAGCTTCAGGATGTGGTTCCTGGAGAAATATTTCCCCGACACAGCCAGACAAGACAAGGAGGCAGAGTTCCTCGCACTGCAGTAGGGAGACATGACAGTGCAGGAGTACGTGAATAAATTTGAGCATCTGGCGAGATTTTCTTCACAGAATATGACAGAAGAGTGGAGGTGTTTTATGACAGAAGAGTGGAGGTGTTTGAAGTTTGAGCGAGGACTCAAACATGAGCTTAAGAAGGTGGTGACTCCCTTACGAGAAAGGAGATTTCCCGTCTTGGTGGAACAGGCCAAGAGTGCCGAGCATCTGGAGAAGGGCCCTGGCCCAATGGTGAGTAGACATCAGAAGAATGTCGTAGAGGCACGACAAATGAAGAAGCCGTACAGCCGACCACAGACGTCTCAGGGTTCCAGTTGCTATCAGTGTGGCAGACCCCATTTGAAGAGAAATTGCCCACAGCTGACCGGTGCTGTAGGGGGATTCGGTGACCGTCGCAAGTGTTTCATATGCGACAAACTGGGTCATTTTGCTAACAACTGCCCTGAGAAGAAGAGTCCTAGTGCAAAGAAACCAGTAGTAGCCACGCTAGCAAAACGAGCTCGAGCAGTTGTGAGGGTTTTTGCCATGATATCTACTGAGGCGACTCAGTCAGGTAATCTTATACTTGAGCCATGCTTGTTATTGGGTCACTCAGTGTTGATGTTGTTCAATTCTGGAGCAACACACTCATTCATATCTAATGCATGTGTGGGGAGATTGAGCTTGGAGAAACGTGATTTGGGGTGTGAGTTGCTTGTTTCAACTCCCTCCTCAGGTCAGGTGGCTACCAGTTCAATCTGCGTCGGGTGTTCAATGAAAGTGGCAGGTCGCATATTCAAGGTGAACTTGGTGTGCTTGCCTTTGGAGGGACTGGACGTGATACTTGGGATGGACTGGCTGTCTAACAACCACATCATGATTGACTGTGGATGGCGCAGTTTGGTATTCCTGGAAAATGCAGGGTTGGAGTTGATATCGACTCAGCAGGTGTTGAAAGAACTACAAAGAGGGGCCATGTGTTTTATGGTGGTGGCCAAGCCAGAGAAGAAAAGTGCGGCAGAGATCATCCAATCCATACCTATAGCTAGCGAGTATGCAAATGTGTTTCCAGATGAAGTGTCAGGGTTGCTGCCGAGTCGAGACATTGACTTCACCATTGATCTTATTCCTGGTGCAGGTCCAGTGTCTGTGGCTCCATACAGAATGGCACCGGCTGAGCTTGCAAAACTCAAGAAGCAAATTGAGGAATTATTGGAGAAGCAATTCATTCGACCGAGCGCGTCACCTTGGGGAGCTCCAGTTTTGTTAGTGAAGAAGAAGGACGGGAGCTCGCGACTATGTGTGGGTTATAGGCAGCTGAATAAGCTGACTATTAAAAACAAATATCCCCTGCCAAGGATAGACGACTTACTTGACTAGTTGAAGGGTGCATGGGTGTTCTCTAAAATAGACTTGAGGTCGGGATACCACCAGATTCTAGTGCGGCAGGAGGATCTACAAAAGACGTCATTCAGGTCACGATACGACCACTACGAATATGTGGTTATGCCATTTGGAGTGACGAATGCACCGGTAGTATTCATGGATTACATGAATAGGATTTTCCAACCTTGGTTGGATAAGTTTGTTGTCATCTTCATTGATGACATTCTTATCTACTCGAGGACACGAGAGGAACATGCTGATCACCTGAGGGTAGTGTTGAATGTGCTCAGGGAACACCAACTGTACGGGAAGTTGTCCAAGTGTGAGTTTTGGCTAGAGGAGGTACAATTTCTTGGACATGTCATTTCAGTTGAGGGTATTGCAGTAGACCCAGCTAAGATTGAAACAATGCTTAACTGGGAAAGGCCTAAGACAGTGACAGAGGTGCGAAGTTTCTTGGGCTTGGCAGGTTATTACCGGAGATTCGTGGAGGGGTTTTCAAAGAAGGTGAACCCTTTGACACAGCTGACAAGAAAAGATCAGGCATTCTCTTGGACTGAGCAGTGCGAAGAGTTTTTTGAGGAAATGAAGAAGTGTTTGACTTCCGCTACAGTGCTAGTAATTCCGGATACCGAGAAAATGTTTGAGGTGTACTGTGATGCATCATATCAAGGTTTGGGGTGTGTACTGATGCAAGAAAAGAGGGTCGTGGCATATGCTTCTCGTCAATTAAAGGTGCATGAGAAGAATTACCCGACTCATGACTTGGAGCTAGCCGCCATTGTGTTTGCTCTTAAGTCTTGGAGGCATTATCTATACGACTCCCAATTCCGAGTATTCAGCGATCACAAAAGTTTGAAATACTTGTTTACCAGAAGGAGCTGAATATGAGGCAACGCAGGTGGATGGAGTATTTGAAAGACTATGACTTTGAATTGCTCTACCATCCGGGAAAGGCAAATGTTGTAGTCGATGCTTTGAGTCGGAAGAAGATAAATGTATCTTGCATGATGATAAAGGAGTTAGAGTTGATTGAGAAACTCCGATATATGAATCTGGGGATGCAGTTTGGGCAAAACTCGATACAATGTAGCTTGCTAAGAGTTACTAATGAATTTTTGAATGAAATTCGTGTGGCTCAGGGACATGATTTGGAACTACAGCAGTTTGTGGGGTGGTTAGGCACAGAAAAAGGGAAGGATTATCAGATGGGAGAGGATGGTATTCTACGGTTTAAAGGTAGAGTGTGTGTACCAGGAGGACCTCATTTCAGGAGGCAGATACTGAAGGAGGGTCACCAGAGCCGTCTTAGCATACATCCAAGTATGAGTAAAATGTATAAGGATTTGAAGGAGTCCTTTTGGTGGAATGGTATGAAGACAGATGTAGCAGACTTTGTTGCTCAGTGTTTGGTAAGTCAAAAGGCCAAAATTGAACACCAAAGGCTAGGAGGTACACTGCAACCACTGGACGTACCTCAGTGAAACTGGGATAGTATCTATATGGATTTTGTGACACATCTTCCGCGGTCGACAAAGGGCCATGATTCGGTTTGGGTGTTAGTAGACAGACTAATAAAATGTGCACATTTCTTGCCTATGAATCAGAAGTGGTCGATGGACAAGTTAGCAAAGTTGTATGTGCGAGAGGTGGTAAGATTGCATGGGGTACCCGAAACCATAGTGTCAGACCGGGATCCTAGATTCACATCACGGTTTTGGCAATCATTGCAGACAGCCTTGGGTACACAGTTGAGGATGAGTTCAGCGTATCATCCTTAGACGGATGGACAGTCTGAACGGACCATCCAATCTTTAGAGTACTTATTGAGGTCTTGTGTGCTGGATCACATGGGGAACTAGAATGATGTGCTACCTTTGATGGAGTTCACCTACAACAATAACTACCACTCCAGTATTGGTATGGCGCCCTATGAAGCATTGTATGGAAGGAGGTGTAGAAATCCATTGTGCTGGTATCAGGATGGTGAAGCCTTTGTGCTTGGTCCTGAATTTCTGCAACAGACGACTAGTAAGGTCAAGTTAATCCAAGATCGGATGAGAGCAACTTAGAGTAGGCAAAAGTCTTATGCGGATAAGAGGAGACGACCACTTGAGTTTGATGAAGGAGACCATGTATTCCTCCGGGTGAAGCCAACCACTGGTATCGGAAGGGTTCTTAAATCAAGGAAGTTAACTCCGAGATTTATAGGGCCTTATCAGATTGCACGGAGAATAGGAGCAGCGGCGTATGAAATCGCTTTACCACCTCACCTATCCAATTTTCATAATGTGTTCCACGTCTCACAGTTGAGGAAATACATTGCAAGTCCAGATCATGTTTTGGAGTCAGATAAGGTGCATGTACGCAAGGATTTGACTATGCTAGTTGGACCGGTTCGTATATTGCATACTTAGGTCAAGCAACTGAGAGGCAAGGAGTTGAAGACGGTGAAGGTTCTTTGGGACAAGGCAACCCAGGAGATGACTTGGGAGATGGAGGATCTCATGAGGAAGTCTTATCCTCACCTCTTTGCTGGTAAGTCCTATTTTCGAAGACGAAAACTTTTAAAGGTGGAGGAATTGTAAGACCCGTGAAAATTAGTTAATTAAATAATCAATTAATTAATAAATGCAGGAAGAAAACGCCTTTATGACATTAGTTATTGCTTAATGTGACATGGAAAAGTGCTAGCTTATGTGGTTGAGAGTACTTGGTTTGTGTGAGAGGACTTGGGTTTGAGTCCTATGTATGCCAATTTTGTGTTATGTTTTATTATTTATTTTTAATAATATGTATGAGTATGGAATTGGTAATGTAAACTTATATTGACTGGATTGTATCACCAAATGTGAATTGGCATAGTGGTTGTGCTTTGGCATTATGAGTGGAGGGTCATGAGTTCAAACTTTGGTAGATAGAACTTAGCCTTTATTTAGCCTTTATTTTTACTAAACTTAGTTTAGGATGAATGTGGAAAGGTAGAGAGAACCTAGCATGGGGCAGCCAAGAGGGTTGGAAAACCACCAAATAATTAACATTGAAGGGGAGTTAAAACCCACACTAAGCCCAATTTCGTTTTATTTTTAAAACCCATCTTAAAAGCACCTATAAAAGCCAAAATTTAGGTAAAGAGAATGGTTTTGGCAGTGTGGTGAACTGGTATAGAGAGGAGCACGGGATTGAGAGGGTGAGTTGAGTTTTGGGTGTGCAAGGGCTGAAGCAAGAAGGGATTGTGAATCAAGGGGGTCCTGTCTTCTCAATTTTCGATCCCTCATTCCAGATTAGGGGAGTTGTACTTTGCATATGTAAATAATCTGTTAAGTATTATGATTTTGAGTCCCAATTGGTTCCTGTTTGATTAGGAAAATTCGTACCTTATGTGTTGTGATTGGGAATTGGAATATTTGAGGTTGGGTGCATGATTATGTATAGGTAATGTGTTGTGGGATGAGGGTTTTGATATTTCAGTTTATTGATGATTGTATGTTCGAATGTGGTTGTCAATATGTGTGAAAAGCATGGTTCTGAGTGCTACTTGCCATTACAATTGCATTGGTATGATTGAATGTTTGGTGGTATATTTTTGGGTGTGGTTTGGCATTGTTTTGGGTAAACCGTGTGTGTCACAGAGAGGAAACTCTGCAAGTCTCGCCCAAGCGAGTCTATCTCGTCTAAGCGAGAGTTGCAGAACCTCGTTTCAGGTGTGGTTCACGCTGCTCGCTCAGGCGACCTGGTTCAGTGTTGAGCGACGTCTAGTCTTGCTTAGGCGAGAATGACTCGCTTAGGCGAGGTCGCGATGGGTGCTTTGAGCGAAACATCTCGCCCAGGCGAGAGGTATTGGTGTTTTGAGCGACTTTGTCTCTCGCTCAGGCGAGAGACACTCGCCTAAGCGAGGTCGCGATGAGAAATGATGTTGTTTAAGTGGATCCTCGTTTAGGCGAGGTGTGGGTGATATTTTGAGCGATGTTATAGCTCGCCCAAGCGAGGGGATCTCGCCTAAGCGAGATAACGTGATGTTGTTGATGTTTTAAGCTCGCCCAGGCGAGGTGAACTAGCTTAAGCGAAGCGGAGGGCTTAGCTTGGGCGAGAGTCCCTGGCTTAAGCGAGTTTATGTGAATTTCTCATGTTTGTGTGACCTTATGTGTGTGAAATGACTACTTTTCTTAAGTATAGGAAGTATATGCATGTGTTGTGGTGTGTGGGCTTGAAGGACTAAGTCCAATAGGGGTTTGGGATGCGCTTGGTGGTTGGTCACATGATGGGCATGGAACTGGTTGAGTTCCCGTCGGCTACTAATGGGCGAGGAGTCCTTAGTATGGTGATTGCATGTGTCGGGCGCACGATGGGCAAGAAACTGTTATGTTCCTGTCGGCTAGTATTGGGCGAGGAGTCCATAGTATGGTGATTACGTGCGTGCCATCAATTTGGAGAGGAACAAAATGGCTAAATTTTACAAAAATTGGGAGTCAATTGAGATAAAAATTAAAATAAAGGGACCAAATTGAGAAAGTGGAAATCACACCTGACATATAAGTGACACGTGTCATTGTCATTACCACATCACTCTGTCACTATCATGTGGCACAATGATAGCTTGACACGTGACAATTTTTTTTTTAAATTCAAAAAAAAATTAACAAAATTAAAAAAAAAGTCAAAAAATTTAGGAACTGACACGTGACACCCCTTCTAACGGCATTACTGTACCATTAACGGAAGGGAGCAAATTGAGACAAAAAAAATTAGAGGGACCAAATTGAGATTTTGCCACGAAAATGGGGACCAAAGACATGATTAAACCTTAAAGATAATTAAAGGTTAATTTGTAAAAAAAATCGGTTTTCATTATTTAGGAATGAGGTTGATGGGAGTTATGGACGAAATAAGATGCAAAAGAGGAATGAGGAAAAGAAAACATGGAGTGGGGTGCAAAAGGAAATTGGCAAGGTGGTGTTGTTGGGCTACGGTGACGGATTTTAGAAATTGATAGTAACCACAACCCAATAATCATTATTGTTGTTATTAAGGATGATCCCAATCCAACTGCTATCGAGAATGAACCTACGAATGATGCGGGAGTTAGGCTCAAACGCTCACCAAACGTCCATCCAGTTGGGAGGATTACAAACACTAAATATTTATCAAATCTATTAGTAGACAACTATCATTCACCTAGTGAAATTTTTTATTACATTATGTTATTTTAGACTCTGTTACAACTCTGGTATAGTTCATCTTATATAAGAATTGTAATGCTGATATGAATGAAATAAGACATATAATTTAAGAATATCTTTCTCTCTTTCTTACTGGAGGAGTGATCCTGACCTCCAATTCAGGATTTCATTTAATCTTCACTTATCAATTTGGGGCTTCCTTTGATCTCTCCCATTACTCGTGCTCCTGACCAACAGGCACGTGCTCTTTCTCACCTTGAGGAAGCTATTGCCAAACTTACTCAGGCCTAAATTACCATCACCAATGATCAAAGATCCATCCACTTCGAACTTGACGATCTCACCCATTGTATCTCCACCCTTGAATGCCACTCTATCACCACCCAACATGTTGTGTTTTACCTTGATGATCCTAATCCTACCCTCAATTGGTACCAATGGTTGTATCGTAAAAATCAGATTTTGTCATGGCATCTTTGAATAATGTATCTTGAATAACCATTAACACAACCATAATGGAATTTTTCGTTTTTGTTCAATTATGGATAATTAAGGAAATTTAGAGTGAGTGAGAGAGGATAAATAAGGTGAAAAATAGAGAGCATTCTAATGAAACGGTCTGAAGTGTTTTGGAGAGCATAAGAATCACAATTAGAGAGATGGAGGGTTGTTGCGGAAGCAAGCCATTGTTGGTCAAAGGAAAGCTCTACAGTTATCAATCTTAAAGCGAGGAATCCAGGTTAGGGGAGTTCCTATTGGTTGTTTTAATCTTTAATTGTATGAAATCGTGATGTATCAATGGTTTAGGATTTCATTTTTCTGTTTTTATCAAAGTTTCATTCGGGTTTCTGGAATTTTCCAGAAATCGCCTGGCAGTCACGCGCAACCTGCTAGGCGACACAAGCTTCAGACCCACTTTTTCTGGGTTTTCTTCATGAACCGCCTGGCAGCAGAGGAGGATCCGCTAGGTGATGCGAACAGGGAAGCCAATTTTGGTTGATCTGGGTTTTCTTGTGTTTTCCGTGATGTTGTCATGATGATTTATATGCATGAATATGAAATTTATGGTGTATTTGACTGCAGGCAATGTTTATATGTTAAATGGATGTATATTGCATGAACTTGGGTAATTAGGGTTCCGTTGGAGTTGATGATGAATGAGTTTGAATTATGTAATTGATTGAATGTGTTGGTTTCATAGGAATAATGTTAATAAGAATATATCATGAACCCTATATAATGTGTACGCTTGAAATTAAGACTACTCGATGGTGCATGTAGAGTTTGGGATGTTGGGGCCATGAATATTACGGAAGGAATCTGGCTAATAAGGTTAACCTATAGTATGGATAATGGGGAATAATTAGTAAAAGAGTGAAATCAGGTTTTCTTCGGTCATAACTTAAGAATGAGTACAATTTGAATTAGGAAACTTGATATGAATTGTATGTATTAGAGAGCAGTAATAAGACACTACTTGTGGTGGATCCAACTGATTAGGGAATGGTTAATTGGGAACATGATGATAATTGATTTGTGTATGGATTATGTGCATGTATTGCTTGTTAGTCACAATTTGATGTATGGAATACTGTGGTTTGGCTAAGATTGAAGTAATGTGTGATTTGAGGTCCCTTAGGACCTGTTTAACATGTTAAAAACCAGTAGCATTGCGCTACTGGTATGGCGACTGGTGGCGTGGGGTGGACTGCCAGGCGATGGAGTCCCAAAATAGTGGCAGTGGCCACTGAACTTGCGTGGTGCTTGGCGGTAGGGTTGGTTCCGCCAGGCGGAATTGTGTAGCAGAAGCCCTGAATAGTGCGTGGTGCCTGGCAGCAAGGTTGGGGTCTGCCAGGCGGTGATGGAGCATTGAGACTACTGTATGGTGCTTGGCGCCTGGTGGTGTGAGATGCCCACCAGGCGGTCTGGAACTAAGTTCCACCTAGCGACACGAGAGGCGCGCCAGGCGATTTTGGTACAGAGTTGGTACGCGAGGAAGGATTTCTACACAGCTTTAGGTGATGTTCATGAGGCGATGCTTTGGCTGGGGGCCCAGTTACGAGTGTATCTTGTATTTGGGTAACACGTGGTCACTCTAGGCTATAGCCTGGTGGTTTAGGAAGTCCAGTGGAGTGTGGGAGATCGTGGCTCGTACGGTGAGGTTTCGGATGATTGCCCTCTTCAGTGCATCTGATATAGTTGTGGTAGTTTGGAAACAACTACGAACTTATGTTCGTTTTGGGGAACTTCACTTGGTGTCGCTTTGAGAGGTCGTGGCAAAGTTATTTCCACGTGTGGACTATCAGGTGGTGGCCAGTAGTCGGAGGGGCGAGTAGACACTCGTGCAACAAAGATCGATCATTGATTTCACCCAAAGGGTATAGAAATAATAGACGTCTAAATTAATTGTTGAAGGTTGAGGGACTGAGAAAAAGCGAAAATGATAACATGTGTTAGAGTTTTGATATTAAATTTTAATTCAGTTATGTTGTGTTTATTTTTGTTATTTGAGCTCACTCTATCTGGTGTGTTTGGCGATGATCATGTAATTTGTTACATGAGAGCAGAGGTTGATACAAGTGAGCGTGAGGATGTGTAGAGACGGAGTGAGGATCAACCATGGGACTGTTTACTAGTTTTAATATAGATTTTCTTTTGTAATACTTGTATGGATGGTTTGATTTTGTAATAATTAAATTCTTCAGTTTTATTTATTAATGACGCGATGATTTTGGAATTTAATTTTCCCGCGTTTTGGGAAAGCTGTTGAGAATAAATGAGGTTATTTTTATTATCTTTAATTTGTTTTATTTTAAATAAGTAATTTCCGGTTAGGACGTTACATTTTATGCTATCGAAAAATTTTTAAACACCCAATCCCCCCCCATTTTGGCTTAAATCACCATTTCAAACTTACAATTCCTTCCTTAATGATTAATTCTATCCAATCATTAGATTATTGATTGTGATTTTGAGATCTGACTGGAAAGTATTTCTGAAAATCTGATATGAACAATGATACTTGATGTATTGTGATGCTAGGAATATATTTCAATATTTCAATTGCTTATAACACTTAAATGTAATGTTGGATAGTTTGTTGAATATGTGAGGAATCAATATTCATGGAACTAATCTTATGAATTTTATATGCGAGGAATCAATATAAATGATTATTGAGTGTTGCATCCATATTGGTATTTTTAGATGCTATATGTTCACATTTATCTAGATTACAAACAAGTGAGATAGATAAAATTCAATCATAGCTTCTTTTTATTAAAATCCAAAGAATTCTTTTGAATTCACCCGTCAATTGGTTTAGGGTAAGTTAAAATACTTTTTAAGAGTGTTCCACAATTCCCAAATTTAAAAATACTAATTTAAGTAACATATGTGAAAACATATTCATTTAAGTCTGTTAGTCAACAAAAAACTTCAATAACTAGCTTTTCTTTACCAAACTACCACCACACATTTTCTAAGTTTGTTTTCTTGCGAACAAACATAAATTCATAGACTTAAAAGGTCTTTTTTTGCACTAGTGCTAAAGTCACGATTATTTTAGAATAAAAGGATTTTTCAACAATCTGTTGTGTTGTTTGAAAAGCTTAAGGAACATGAAATTGAAATGAATAGGCTGAATGAACAAGAGAGTAGTGAGAAAAAGGTAAATAACATTTGCTTGAAGTCAAGCACCTAGAAGAATGATATGTTAGATGAAGATGTGGCTAAGCTTGGTGAAAATGAAAATATAAATCTCCACTAACACAAAAAGGACCTATTACGTCAATCGTTTACATCCAAGCATAGTAGATCATACGTTAAAAATGTGCAGTAGCAATTTTGTAAATAATGTATAAAGATTTACGTCTCACCCCTTCAAGTCATACATAAATTTACATCTAATCTATAGAAGGACAAACGTAACACTGACAACGAAAAACGCAAACCCCATTACGAACACTATGCTCCATCCCTTGGTGAGTTTTTTTTTTCGTTTTTCTTCCTCTAATATGAACTCTACATCACTTTGCTCATGTTTCTCTTTCTTTTTCTCAGTTTTTGAACCCCATTCGAAGCTATAAGGAGTACTTTCAAACTTGTGTGAGGGGTTTTAGTTTCGAGATGTGAAAATATGACTCATAGCCACCACTTGCCGGCATGAAGGAGCTCTTTTTAGAGTTGTCGTCACTACTGCTGGTGTTTTTTGAGAACGAAAATGCGAGCCACTACAAACTTAAAACGTAACGTAGATGCACTACCTAACTCCTTATGTAAACCCGAATAAGCAATGGTTCATATTCAAGAGGAAGATGGAAAACTCATTAAACCACGCTAATTGTGTTCCATTTTTTGAAACGTTCAGTTGTTCTTATGTTGAGAAGGCAAAAAATTGTTGATGAAGAAGATATCTAGGCTGCAAACCACTTATGTCTGTTAGTTTAGCACCAAACGTAAATTTATGTCTAATACCTAACCTTAAACAGACATAAATAGCCGAAAATGCCAAACGTAAAAGGCCTTTTTTATGTTAGTGCTCTTAGTCAAGAAGTTTGGAAAGTTTCTGAAGAGAAAAAGTCATAAAGGTAGTCAAAGGAGGTACAATTCTAAATTAAATGAATCCAATAGTACTCCTTGTTACAATTATGAAAAACAAGGACACATCAAGATTATATTTCCAAACTTTAACCAAAACAAGGATAAAGGTGCTGACAAGAAATAGGAGAGCAAGTCCAAGGAGAAATGTGCATATATAGCTTGGAGGTACAATTCTAAATCAAATGAATCTAATAGTACTCCTAACTTTACTTGTTGCAATTGTGGAAAACAGGGACACACCAAAATTATGTGTCCAAACTTTAACCAAAACAAGGATAAAGGTGTTGACAAGAAATATGAAAGCAAGTCCAAGGATAAATGTGCATATATAGCTTGGGGGGATAATGATGATTAAACAAGTAGTTCATCACAAGGAGAAAGTAAGGAGGTAAACTTGTGTCTCATTGTTGTTTATGAATGACCATCCTAAAGTCAAATAAGTTCTCTGTCCTCAAAAGAAAAGAGTGATTATTATCAACTATTGTATGCTTTTAAGGAATTTCATGATGAAGCAAATATGATTGCTATAAAAAATAATTGGTTAAAAGGATTAAATAATTCGTTAACAAAATTAATTAGCTAGAAAAAGAATTAACTGTATTAAAAGAGGATTTTGAATATTTAGATCTAATTTTCAAAAATTCAACGTGTGATTGTGAAAATCAATTGATTTCAAAACCCCGTAAAACATGCACTACTTAAGAAAATACAGTGAACTACATTTTGAAAACTTGCGCAAGGTTCACTAAAGGAAAAACAAATTAGAAGCTATTCTTGGCTCTCAAGATTGCATTTTTGGAAAAGCTGGAATTGGCTACAATTCCTTTTTGTGAAAAAAAAAGTTAAGAAGTTTATAAAATACTTTTTCACAAGCAAATCAAGTGATATGACTTTAATAGCTTGCAATCATTGTACGAGAAAATGTCATGTTTTGAAAAATTACAATTCAAGAAAGTTTGATGTACTTAATAGATATTTGAAATGGATCAAAAGAACCAAATAGTGTTGGACCAATCTATTAAGGGTACCATATAATACTATTTTTTTTGTAGGTGTTAAAAAGTGATAAGAAGGATTTGCGATACTTAGATAGTGGGTGTTCTAGGAACATGACTGATGATCAAGAAAAATTTGCAAAATTGATATTAAAGAATGAAGAGCTCGTGACTTATGTAGATAACAACAAAGGAAGAATTTTGGGAACATGAATCATAAGCAATGGATCTTCATTCAATATCAAATATGTTCTCCTTGTCGAGTGTTTAAATCTAATAAGTATAAGCCAATTTTGATTTCTATTTTTTTCTTTTATCTCTTTGATTTCTCATCTAGTTATTCTAGTCCTTACCTCCCTTTTCGCTTTCTTTTATTTCATAGTTCTTCTCTTGAGAGTTTTGACAAATTTCATTCCTTGAATCTCAAGGTGTTGTGTGTACCAATCTTTTCTTATCTCATTTCTGGTTAGCTTGATTTTTCTTATATTTGTATAGAAGTTGTTTTCATTCTATTTGTTGAATTCATATTACCATTAAAAATGCATTTCTTTTGTCCGGTTTTGTTTTTTGGTATTTTTTTTAATCTATGGGTTTCAAGAGTTTTTTTTTGCATATATTTTGATGAGAAAAATGAAATTTTTTCTTGGATTTAATTGTAAAACTATTAACTAAGTTTTTTGTTGACAATGGAGATGAATCTATAATGAAATAAGCAATGAGCGCGGGTTAGAATTCGAAAATAGTGTAAAAGTTAAATAAAATTAAGTATGATAATTAATAGATAATTTTACATAAAGAAAAGCTCAAAAAATAAATTTCAAATTAAATGTCTCATTCTTAAGTTTTCTTTAAGTCTCCAAAACCCTTGAGTCATCTTCGACTCTGATATCATATTAAAATGTAAATTTAAAACTTAATTCAATCTTACACCAATGACTTTTAAACTTGTAAAGTGAAGTTTGTACCTATGTATTGTTAGGAAGTTAAGTCAAATACTTGTTAAGGCTATTAGTTTAAAAAGGCAACTCTTACTTTTTCTGTTGCATTCGTTTTCTCTCTGTAGTGTGCTACTATATAAAGCACAGTAGTCTTTGTGTATGAAAACAATTCCTTTTTGAATATTCATTCATCACTTTAAACCATGTTGTGCATTCTCTACTGCGTAAAAAGTTAACAATGATATCAGGAGCAAGGTTCCGATAAAACCTGTGAAGAGTTACAAAGAGCCAGTACGTGTCGTAAAGTTGTCTTGAATAGTACTCCGGATAGAGGAGTGATTCTTTGGTGAAGAAGAATGGTTTCTTGCTCAATCAAGAAAACCCATAGAAGAACCTCATGTGAAGGGGTACTATTAGGTGGATCTACAGAAGAATGGCTGGAATGAGGAGTATTATACAGGGGGGCTTGCCAGTATTTGACGACAACATGTTTGATGAATGGAAGATCAAGATGCTGCTAATTTTTGGGTTTCAAGATGGTGCATAAATTATCCAAAAAGGTGTAGGTGAGCTAAGCAACAAGGCATCTAAGGAAGAAAAAGCACTTCAAGCAACAGTAGAAGCTCGATAGCAAGGCATGGTTCCTGTTGTATCAATGTGTAAGCTCCAATATCTTTAACAAGATCTGCAAGGCAAGTACTGCCAAAGAAGTGTGGGAGATCTTGGAAAAGACTTATGGGGTTGGAGACAAACACAAGAAAGTAAAGTTGCAAGCCCTACGAAGGAGGTTCAAATTTCTGATGATGGAAGAAAATGAAACGGTTGCAGAATATTTTGATAAGATTAAAGGATTGGTAAATGCTATGAAAATGTGTAATGAGAAGGTCTCTGATCAGCATGTGGTGCATAAGGTTTTGCAGTCCCTACCACTGAGGTTCGATCACCTAGTGATAACAATCGAGGAGACCAAAGATCTTGAAACTTTGGAGATGGAGGAACTTCAGCACTCACTGGAAGCGCATGAGTACAGGTTGAGTGAAAGAAAATGTATTCAAGAACAATATTTACAAGTGAGGTCCATGCTGAAAGGTAAGCCCAAAGGAGTGAAGAATTGGAAGGAGTAGAATCAAGAATCTGATTTTGTAGAACCCGTAAAAGGGAAGAAGCAAAATACAGATGGAGACAAACCCTAGAAATTTGACAAGAAGAAAGTGAGGTGTTACATTTGTCAAAAGCTGGGGCATTTTGATCGTGAATGAAGAAATGGAGAAGGGTAAAAAAACAAGTCCACCAACCACGCAAATCTTGCCCAAGAAGATTCAGACTCAGAAGCGGTTGTTCTGGTGGTAAAGATCGATAAGGAAGTAGTAGAAGAACCATCCTGGTATCTTGACTCAGGGTGTTCAACACACATGACGGGAAAAAAGGACTGGTTTGTTAAAATGAGTGAATCAACCTATGGCCAGATCTGATTTACAGACAACAGCAACCTATCAGTAGAAGGCATGGGAAGAGTGGTGTTAAGTGCTGATAAGAAGAGTCATGGTAGAACACGTGTTATATGTACCAGCCTGAAGACTAATTTGTTAAGCCAGGGCAAGCTACTGTAGAAGGGGTATCATATTACCATGAAACATAATAGGTTAAGCATGTTTGATCATCAAGAACATATTATTTTACAGGCAGATCTGTGCCAAAACAAAACTTTTCGTGTTGGGATGAATGCACTAAAGCATCATTGCTTCGCTGTTTCAACAAGCAAGGCAGAATGGACTTGGCATTATAGGTATGGGCATCTAAACTTCAAAGATTTATTTCTATTGAAGAATCAGAACATGGTTGAAGGACTACCAAAGTTGGAGGCTCCTAGAGATTTATGCAAGAAGTGTGTTGAGTGTAAGCAAACCAAAAGAAGTTTCTGGAAGTTCGTGCCTCAAAGAGCTATAGAAAAATTGGATCTGATTTATTCAGACATACGCAGTCCTATCCAAGTGGAAACGTATGGTGGGAGTAGATATATCATTACGTTCATTGATGATCTATCTCGCAAGATGTGGGTGTACTTGCTAAAAAGGAAGAATGAGGCACTCCTGGTGTTTAAGAAATTCAAATATCTGGTGGAAAAATAGAGCGGAAGGGCTCTCAAGGTCTTAAGAACAGACGAAGGAGGAGAGTATACCTCAAAAGATTTTCAGGATTTTTGTGATGAAGTTGGGATTGAGCATGAGATCACACCTCCATACACCCCCCCCCCCCCCAAAACAATGGTGTTGCTGAGAGAAGGAATATGACTATCATGAACATGGTTAGGTGCATGTTAAAGAGTAAGAACCTGCCAAAGGAATTGTGGGGAGAGGCAGCTTTAACAACATCCTATGTGTTGAATCGTTCTCCTACAAAGAGGCTGAAAGGAATTACACCAAAAGAGGCTTGGAGTGGGACAAGGCCAAGTGTTGCCCACTTGAGGATTTTCGGGTCTCTTTGCTTCAAGCACATACCTGACCAATATAGGAGTAAATTGGATGACAAAGGGATACGTCTGATTTTTATTGGTTTCCACTCAACAGGAGGCTACAAATTGTGGGATCCTGTAAATAACCAGGTTCATATAAGTAGGGATGTGGTAGTTGATGAAACCTCTGCTTGGATTGGGAAGCAAAATCACAATAATAAAATTTCCTAGCCCACAATCGTGATAGAGGAAGAGAATACTGATGTGGTTCATGCTGATCAGGATGCACGTGTAAGGAGGTCATCAAGAATCATCCAAAAACCTGCACATTTGAATGATTATGAGGTATTGCACGATGTTGATATAACAACAGATGGCAATTTAGTCCACTTTGCTTTAATTGTAGAATCTGAACTTGTGAACTTTGATGAGGCTACAACAGATAACAATTGGTGAAAAGCTATTAAGGAAGAGATATCATCAATTGAAAGGAATCAAACTTGGGATTTGGTTGAACTTCCATCTAGGAAGAAACCTATTGATCTAAAATGGGTCTACAAGGTGAAAATGAATCCAAAAGGGGAGATAATGAGATACAAAGCTAGATTGGTTGTGAAAGGTTTCCTACAAAAACCAGGGGTGGATTATGGAGAAGCCTTTTCCCCAGTAGCAAGAATAGAGACAGTCTTAGTCGTGGTAGCACTAGCTGTTTTCTTCTCATGGTCAATGCACCAACTGAATGTCAATGCAGCGTTTTTGAATGGCTTTCTGGAGGAAGATGTATATGTAAGACAATTAGTGGGTTTTATTGTGAAAGGAGGGGAGGAGAAAGTCTATAAGTTGAAAAAAGCCCTATATGATTTGAAACAAGCTCCTAGAGCTTGGAATCAAAGAATAGACCAGTTCCTTAGGCTCACTGGGTTTAGCAGGTGCAATTTAGAACATGGAGTATACATGAGAAGTCAGTCTGGTGATTCTGTCTCTAACAAGTTGATCGTGTTGCTATATGTTGATTACCTGTTGGTAACCGGAGGCAACGACGAGGATATTACTCACTTCAAACAGCAAATGTTAGATGAGTTTGAAATGAGTGATATAGGTGAGCTCAAATATTTCCTTGGTATTGAATTCACTAACATAAAGCATGGTATTATAATGCATCAAACAAAGTACACACAAGACCTACTGAAATGATTTCGAATGGAGAATAGCAATCCTGCAGTCACACCTGCAGAAGTTGGGCTGAAGCTGAAATCTGCACCTGATGAAGAATTTGTTAATGCTACAGATTGTAGGAGAATGGTTGGGATTTTGAGATACTTATGCAATTCCAGACCAGATTTAAGCTTTAATGTTGGGTTAATAAGTAGACACATGCAAGATCCAAAGGAGTCACACATGTGTGCTACCAAGATGATTCTTAGGTACTTACAAGGGACAATGGGCTGTGGGATTCTGTTCCCACATGGAAAAGCTAATTCAGACTTGGAGTTAGTGGGATATTCAGATTCTGATTGGTGTGGTGATAGGAGTGATAGGAAGAGCAATGTAGGATACATTTTCTTTCTTGGAGGAGCTCCAATCTCATGGAACTCAACTAAGGAACAAGTGGTGGCTTTGTCTTCCTGTGAGGCTGAGTATGTTGCAGCTTCAGAAGCTTGCTGTTAAGCAATATGGCTGGAAACGTTCTTGAAGGAATTGAAGGTGGAACTCTCAAGCAAAGCTAGGTTGATGATAGATAACAAATCTGCGATTCATCTGGCAAAGCATCCTACATCGCACGGGAGGAGCAAGCATATCGAAACACGATTCCATACGTGATCAAGTATGCAATGAAAAACTCAAAGTTTAGCATTGTGCATCTGAGTTGCGGTTGGCATTGTGAATATCAAAGCTAGTTTGACTTAAGGAGGAGTGTTAGGAAGTTAAGTCAAATACTTGTGAGGGTTGTTAGTTTTAAAAAAAGCAACTATCAGTTTTTCTTCTGTTGTATTCGTTTTCTCTCTGTAGTATGCTACTATATAAAGCATCATAGTCTTTGTGTATGAAAACAATTCCTTTTTGAATATTCATTCATCACTTTAAACCCTATTGTGCATTCTTTGCTGCGTAAAAAGTTAACATGTATAACTACCAAATCGTCTTATCTCTCGTCTGTTTAAAATCTCCAATATATGTCATTGTCATTATTGAGGAGGAAGAAAAAAAAGGCTTTCAGGATGTGGGTGGTCTGGAACGTGGGTTTAATGGGTGGAGGTGTAGAAGGTGCGTTGTGCGACTTTGGTGGCAGCGAGGATAAGGAACATGATAAGTGAAGAAAAAAGAGGTAGGGATTTATGAAAATTATCATGAAGATGGATGGAGGTCTATGTGATTTCTCGTGTGTGGGTTGAGGAGGAAGATGCTGTCGTGGGAGTGGGAGATGGTGACAGTGGAAGAGTAGAGATGGAGGTGATGGTGGCAGAGTGGAAATGGTGATGCTGAGAATATCTTTCGGCATTATTCAAAATTCGTTATAAAAATTGAGATACGGAATAATTTTTTTATCTTTTTATTATAATTTTAATAAAAAATAAATTGAAGTTTATAGATTTTATAGAATACAGAAAAAAAAAAAAAAAAGAGCAGAAGAAAAAACAACCAAGAGTTTGATGTGGCCCAACACATCCACGACACTTAGACTCACATTATACCCCAACGTCAAGGCGACCATCTAACATATCTTCTTTTTTATAAGATTATATGACATAACAAAAGAGCCCTCTCACGAATGAAAAAGATATTATATATATATATATATATATATATATATATATATATATATATATATATATATATATATATATTGTTTTGCTTTTTTCTTTCATATGAAAATAAAAATATATATTGTGAAATGTTTCATATGTCAGAAACCCGTTTCTAGTTTGAAGTTTTAAATAAGGAAAGTAAAGTTGTTACCACAAAAACCAAATGGACTCCAAACAGCAGAACTGGAAATCACAGTAGAATAATCACTGATCAGAATTAAGAAGCATAAAAAATGCAAAAGAAGGAAGGGAAATGAAAAGGAGTTACAACCAAGAAAAGTGAAAGGAGTAAATAGACATGGTGGTATGGTGAAAGAGTAAGTTAAAATATTTGAAATGTTCTTACACTAGTTTTTAACACTTTCGCCCACAAGAACTTGACGAATCAAATTCTCTAAATTAAGAAACGAAGATCCATAAGGACCAGAACTAGCACTTACAGCCAAATCCTTCCATTGCATAGCTTTCTCCTTCATCTCTCTACCCTTTTCACCATCCACCAACTCCCTCACAAGGCTCTCTATTTTGTCTCTCTTAACATCTTCAATCTCCAACCCAATCCCCCAATCTTTGCAGCAGAACCTGCAATTCGTTTGTTGCTCCGCAAAGAAAGGCCAACATATCATTGGCACACCTCCACACACACTTTCCAAAGTTGAATTCCAACCACTGTGCGTCAAAAATCCCCCAATAGCTGGGTGAGCCAACACTTGTTCTTGGGGGCACCAACTAGATAACAGGCCTCTGTCTTTGGTTTGTTCCACAAACCCAGGAGGCAGAACAACGTTTTCACCCCCGACAACATCGGGTCTTATCACCCACAAAAAACTCTTGTTGCTGCTAGCAAGTCCCCATGCAAATTCATTTAGCTGTTCACTTGTCATAACCGTGATGCTCCCAAAGTTCACGTAAACAACACTGTTGGGCTCTCTGGTGTCAAGCCACTCCACACACTCAAACTCCTCCTTCCAAAGATTGGACCTAATCGCATTCAAGTCTTCATCATCGATATCCTTCACCAGTAAATTCAAAGGACCTATGGAATAAACAGGAGGCAAAATAGATGATAATGCCTCCAAAACATCATGCTCCATAGCATCAAACGTGTTCAGAATGATTGCAGAAGCTTCTCGAGCCCTCCCGCACTCCCACCGTAGGAACTCAATCATAAAATCGTCTGAATCTGTGGTCCTAATGAAACTGGGAAAATCCCTCAATCGAATTTCCTTGATTCCTGGTATACAATCGATTGTAGTCTCCAAGTACCCATTCGTGAGAGAACTTGAGTCTACATGTTGGACGCAAAAGGGTTCAACTTATTAAACTTATACAAACTATTACACCAAAAAGTCATATGTATAAGGTAAATTCTCATGTTCCAAAGTACCAAACAGTTTGTAATTGAGACAGAAATCAAACTAATTGAATTACCTTTGAGGGGTATTATGCCCTTTTGAATAAGTTGTTCAAATTGCACATAACACAAGAACCCACATGCACTAGGGGTCCAAAACAGCGCCAGTGGGACACCCAATTGTTCAGCAGCATCAAGAGTGAAACTCATGACACCATCAGCAACTATGCAAGTAACTGGAGGGGCATCTGAACTATTGATTTTAGCGAGCAGGTTATTCAAGTGAGGCAAGCAAGTTCTTCTAGTGGAGTCACACAGGGAAGGTATATCCTGTGTCGCATCCACAGCAGGCTCTGGTAGACCATCCGGAATGGTTTCAAAGCGAAATGAAGAGAGACCCTTGAGAGAATCAGGACCTCTGGATTTGAGAAGGCGTTTGTGGGTATACTCAGTGTTGACGAAGGTGATGTGAAAACCTTTGAAGTGAAGGAGTTTTGCTAGTTTTAGCATTGGGTTTATGTGGCCTTGCGTTGGGTGTGGTACGCATACGGCATGGGGCTTATTGATTGTGGCTGAAGAAGCCATGTTTGATTTCTCCTCCAAGGGGAAGAATATGCAAGTGCGTGTAACAACACTTCCACGGACTCTGCTATCAAAGGCTAATTTTCAAAGGAAAAGGGCGAAGAAAATTACTGCACACTCGGTCTATTGGATATTTAAAGATAATCTTTGACATGTAAAGTAAACGACAACAAAAAAGGAACAGTTTTATTAAGAGGACCGTTGATAAATTTTGTTAAGTTATTTAGAATAATGAGTTGTTCATAGATCACTATCTTTTGTTGAATTAAATTTTGCTAAGTTTTGACTTTAGAATTCTATTCAAAAGTGAAGACTTTATCGACTTCGGGCATTACAATATGTCCTCATTTCCCTCCCGCAAACAATTCGATTATAGAAAATGTCTTCATTCAAATGCTATGGATGCGAGTAATACATTGAGTATAGAAACGAGATAAGTATGTATATATTTGTCTCATTCCCATCTTATACACATTCCAATATCTATCTTCATATCGATTTAAACATTAGGGCAATGACGAGCTTGGATGTCGATTATTTTCGTTGTTATATTCCGAGTTTACAATCGGATCATATCTAAGCATAGTAAAAATAGGAGGGTTTAGGCCTCGTTCTTATAACTGAAGTCTATACTTCAAGAATAGGCTCTAATTGTTAAAACAAGGTTTAATCACACGGAAGATTCTTATTTTCGTTACGAAATCTCAATTAGGTCTTCAACTTCTAAATTATCTCAATTGGGTCTTATTTTTTGAAAATTTGTTTGAATTTAGCCCTTTCTGTTAGGGCATCATTGATGATGTTAACTGTGTGCCACGTGTTAGCTCATGATTTTTTTATTTTTTTTAAAAAAATTTAAAATCTTTTTTTTTATTTTTTTTTACTTTTATTTTCTTAAAAAAACAGTTGACACATGTCAAAATAGGATTTTACCACGTGTCAACTTTTAATTTTTTTTTTACTTTTTTTTCCTAAAAAAATAGTTGACACTTGTAGGGTTTTGCCATGTGTCAACTTGTAGTTTTTTTAAACTTTTTATTTTATTTTTATTTTTTTAATTTTTATTTTTTTTTAAAAAAAAGCTGCCACGTCTCAAATTATAATTCTCTCACATGTTAATTATTTATGTAAAAAATTTTGATTTGGTCCCTGTATTTGTTATTTTGCTCAATTTAGTTCTATTTTCTTTTTAAACTAGATTCATTTCATCTTTTTCAAATTGAGACTAAATTTAACTTTAATATAAATATTATAATTATCTTTTCACTATTTAAACACCGTTAGTGAAAATGACCAAATTGAACAAAACTTGATGAAAATGAGGACCTAATTGAACACAAAACAAAAATGGAAACCAAATTGAATAAAAACAACAAGAATAGGAACCAAATGTATATTTAAGCCTATATCTTATTTTTGTAGTGAGAACCAAAATCTCTCCTAAATTACAAGATCGTTAATTTCTTATTAAATATATATTGAAAAAAATTAAATTAAAAAATTTAAATTACTAACTAAATTATCTTTTAGAGGTCAGTACGTAATAATCATCAAAAAATAATTTATTTTCAAAGATAGTTAGGAAATAAAAGGAAAAAAATTGTATATTGACAAAGATTCTAACTTAAAAAATAATCATGACAAACATTCCATATCATTTGCTATCTTAAGTTTTACATAAAGCTCAATTCTTAATTAGTGTACTTGAAAATGAAAAATAATGTTAACCCCACATGATTAACAAAATCATAAAAATATAAAACAAATTGTTAATATGTTTGAAAATTTAATTAGTGGATTAAAAGGTAAATTTTTAAAATAGAAACTAAATGAGTAATTCAACAAGAATATTATAAAAGAAAAATAATTTACTAATAGGGTATAGAAGAAAAATTATGAGAATTCAAAATATATATATATATATATAAGTTTTTTTTTAATACTAAATGATTTTATTATGTTGTTAGATTAAAACAGAAAAGTTGTGAATAAGGGAAGGGGCCTTCTTCTAATTTTACTAACCTAAGAAAAACAATCTACCCAAAGAGTCTTTTTTTTTTCTCTTCTCTACTTCTTTTAGAGGCAAATACCCTGTATCATCTTGTTTTAAGATTGAAGCAATTAAGAAATCTCTCCATCTTTATCATTTGCTACTACTAATACATCTTTAGTTAAGAGTAATATGCTCTTTTCTAGAAACTAAGTGAATTTCTAATGCATTAAATTTCCTAGGTTGCATGTGATTTTTCGGTGTTCTAGATGAACCCTCATTTCATGATGGTAATGTAATTGCAATCCGATCATCATTAGGGTTTTGTTGTGTTCATAGGTCAAACTTAAATAATGTGGTGGTGTTTGCAAAGAACATTGGTGGACTCCTTCTCCTTGGTAAGAAGAGTTAATCATTTAGAAATTGTTAATTTTCCTGAAAAGTTGAATCTTTGTTTTAAGAATGTGAATGAGTTGTATAATGACTTGTGTTATGATGAAATATCTATGCAAGAATGTTATTATGTAAAATTGATAAAGAGATTGAGATAATGATAGTTAATGTGTCTTGTTATTATGTATTGTGTTATATTGCTTGAACTTGAGTTGTCAAACCTTAGATTTAAAGAAGGGAATTAAATGTGTATGATTTGTGTGCCTAATATATGAGAAGAAATAGGTATCTTGTAAGAGACCAATTGTAGCTTTAGACATGAAATTTGACAAACTGGTTTTGTGTAGGGGTGTCAAAGTGAGCCAACCTGGTACACGAGTTGGCTCACCACGGGTTGGGCTAAAGAAGGACTAGCTCAATCTGGCTCACTTTTTGGTGAGCCAAAAATTTTGCAACACAGCCTGACCCACCATGGATTGATGGGTTTGTGAGTTGGCTCCCTTACGAGTGTTTTTTTTGCAATTTATTTTATATCTTTATTACATTACAATGAGAGCAAATTGAATTAGTTTATTTTTTATAATAGTGGAATCAAAGTGTTCACCTAATTCTCGAAATATTACTATAAAGATAATAATTAAAGATTAAAGTATCAACATATATAACTTGACAAACAAATTAATTAAATATTCAAACTATTCAAATATTATTAAACAACATTCTAACATTTAAAAATATAAAATTACGAACATATATAAGTAAATAATTATAACAAACAAATTTTAAAAAAAATGGAAAAAAATGTTGGTGGGTTAAGTGGGTCAACTCGCCTTCAACCTGGCTCGAACCCATTTAACCTGTGGGTTAAGTGAGCCGGGTTCAATTCAACCCACTTTTGAAAAAACTGAATTTTTCTTAACTCAACCCGGCTCGAATCCATGGTGAGTCGGGTTGGCTCACGGGTTGGAACCTATTTTGATATTTCTAATTTTGTGAGTACCATCGGGTATACTGCCTTGTTTTGAGCGTTGCTGAAGAAATTTTAGGAAGAACAACCTTTTTCTTGCTACCATCAAGTAAGCTTGGTGTGTCGCTAGGCACTAGAGTTATAGAGGTAATGGCACTAGGGGTGGCAACTCAGGGTTGAGCAGTGTTCTGGCATAGAACTCCAATGGAAAGTGGCGTCAAACGGCGAAGGATGGCACTAGGTGCAATTTTGACAGTAAGCCATTGTCTTTTTTGTACTAGGCGACCCATACTTACCATTGGGTAGTACTTTGATAAAGAGCTCTTTGTTTGTGGGTGTTGGGCATCAGGGTAGGTGCGGTAGGCAACATTTCAAACCTAAACTTTTATTAAATGATTAAGTTAGTGTTTTTCTTAATAATCTATAGGTAAGTTCCAGTAGCTATTTTCATGGGAAAATACTACTCCTTAATGTGTCAAAGTGTATTGAAGGGTACTTTGGAGGTGAAATTGTATTAACTCAACTAATATCTAACTCACATATAGTATGATATATAGGTAATGTGAGTCGAAGGAGGTTTAACATGGCAGACAATATGATCTAAGAGAGGATCATACTTATGGAGTTAGTGGGGTTAACCCTATCATGGCTTAGTAAGGGACATTGGTCCTAAGCGTTGGAACGCTATTAGAGAATTGTGACTCATCATCACAGGTGCAGAGTTTAACGAATCCATTCAAGGCTTATGAAAGCTATATATTTCAAAAAAAAAATAACCAAAAGAAATTAAATTGTTCAAAATTAATCATTTACAATCTAGACATCAATAACTTCTTTTAGGCAATCTAAAGTTGAAAGTCTATATCAAGAAACAAAATTTTTGCTTGGTCAACAATGTCAAATCCATCCTTGAAATAACAATGAGCCATGGGCAAGAATGTTTTTATGAACATTAAAAAGTACAAAATGTTATATTAAGGTCGTTGTGCACCTTGATAGTTAGTTCTTTTTGAAGGCCTAACATTGTTTGGGTTTATGATAGGAGATATATTATTTGAGTTGATAATTATAAACTATTTAGCCTTACGCTCTATACAATGGTAAGGTTAAAGGGGTTGTGTGATGTTATGCTCAATTTTATTGGGATTCAGATTGGTAAAATTCGGATAGCCTTGATGAACATTGACGAAATGTTTCACAGAGGATGCGAAAAGTTGGACAGTTAAAACGACAAAAAATCAAAGGGAGGAATTAAAGATGTTAAGTAGAAGTAAAGGAGGAAGAGGCTAAGAGGTAAAAAAATTAGTAATAAAGGGTACTAAATACTAGAAAGAAGGGAAATCACTTATTGTATGCTTTAGTAGATCAAATTTTAGTCTTTTTGACCAAAACAAGTTGGTAGTTATAGTTAAATGAATATATCAAATGGGACTCACTTTTGGTCCAAATGTGGACAAAAGAGGTAAGGATTCTAATTTAATTTTTTTTTGTGTTGTGATTTTACTAAGCGACAATGAGCAAGACAATGTAATATCTATGATGATGAAGAAGATTGTGTCATGATGGTAGACGAGTGATAATGAGAAAGCTTATTTGTTGGTAGAGATTCGTATCTCGCCCACGTTCTAGTGAGATATATTTATTTTTTTCTTTTTTTTTCTATTTTGGGACCTTCTTTTCCTAGGTCATCTTCTTTCAACATCATTTCTTCTTTCTCAATTTTGTTTTTCTAAAATTTTAATCATTCTATTATTGGAAGAGGCACTATTGAACATTATATAATTTTAAAACGGTATGTAACCTTTTTAAATGATAAAATGACGATAAAATGGGCAATTAAAATTATATAGCTTTATGGTGTGTTTGGATGAGGCAATTCAAGAGGGTGATTTTTTTATTTGGAGAAGTTGAAATTCTTTGTAATGAAATTATTTGGATAGAGAAATTACAAAGCATTTAAAATGCATGGACTTTTTTGAAGTATTTCAATTAGGTATATTAGAAGAAATTCAAATACCATAAAAAGGAGGAATTTGAAATTCTTCTTACTCAACCTCACACTCTGGACTCAATCCCAAACAGACCCAACAAACCCGACAACCATGATAGGCTGGGCTGGCCATACGATCCAAACGGATCAGACCGACCTGATGATACAAACGGGTCAAGCAGGCCCAACAACCTAGACCGGTCGGGTGAGCCCGATGACCAAGAGGACTAGGTGACCTAATGACACATACGAGTCGGGCGGGCTTGACAACTCAAATAGGTCGATCAAGCCCGACAACCCACACCGTTCGGGCGGGTCTGACAACCAAGATGTGTCGAGCTGGCCCAACGACCCAAATAGACTAGGCTGGCCTGACGACATAAATGGGTCGACCAACTACACAAACTTGTCGATTGTGCCTGATGACACAAACGGGCCTAACAACCCAAATGGCTTGGACGGGACTGACGACCTAGACGAGTCTGATCGGCCCAACAACATAGGCGAGCCCGACCGACCTAACGGCCTAGCCGGTTTGGGCCAACCGAACGACACAAACTAGTCAGGCAGGCCCAATGGCACAAACGGGTCCAATGACCTAGATGGGTTGAGTGGGCTTGACGACCTAGTGGGGTCAAGCCAGGCCAATGACTCAAACGGGCCGAGTTGGGCCAAGTCATGCCGAGCCAAGTTGATGAACTTGATGGGCACGACCAACAGGTATGGGTCGTCAGGCTTGTTTGGATCATCAGGCCGACCCATTCGGCTGGGTAGTCGAGTCACCCCGACCCATCTGGGTCGTCGAGCCCATTTCCAAATTTATCATGAACTCAAACATAATTAAGCCTAAAATAAATATTTTAAAAATTAAATTTTATCTCACAAGAAATTCAATTGTTTTTTCCAAACAAGAAATTAAAATGTAAGGAATTTTAATTTCTTTATTCAAACAAATTATTTAGAAAATGAAGGGATTTGATTGCAAGCAATTCAAATACAAAGCATTTTAATTCCTGAGCATTGTTGACATGCTCCATCCAAACACAAGGTTACGATTTATTAGATTCGGCATTTTATATTTACCTCTCAAACTCTTTCATACTCATCGTAGCTAAATGAAAAGTTATTCTCATCTTTATACACTTAGAAATGTGGAATCTTGAATTATTTGTACCTTAAACTCCTTTTAACATGACTTTATTTTCTATTACTTAAGAAATACACTTAGAAATGTGGAATCTTAAATTACTTGTACTTAAATCCTTTGCAAAAATGCAATTAATTTCTCGGAACCCTCACATTTATATTTCTCCATCATTTAATAAAACCAACCTTTTAAAATAATTTCTTTCCTCCAAAGTAATTCTTTAAGTTTTCTCAACCTTACCATTTATGGTCAATATTTTATTGGTTTAAATACTCTTTTATTTCATATTTTCGTCGTTTTTATTCAATTTTGCCATCATTTTTGTGTATGTTCAATTAAGTCACAATTTTCATTAATTTTTTTTGTTAATTTGATCTTTTTGCTAATGATGTTTAAATAGTTATTGATGGAGCTCCAAGGTGTGGTGGCTGGTTGAGACTCCATAAGCAGCGAAATTGGGAATGAAAACAAGTGTTTAAGGCTCTTGTAGCAATGGAATTTGGAGTGGTGAAAGGAAACCAACTTAGGTGCTCTCAAAATAATAGAAGAGTGGAGTGATCTTAACACAAGCATTCTATTAGCAATTTCAAGAGTAAACTCTACAAAGTGCTCTAGGACTCTCTTTTATAGAAGAGAAGGTCACTATTGCACATGCACATGAAATTACATTTGAAATGAGATGCAAGCTTGGAGAAGAAGTCTCTTTCTTGGTCCTTGGATGCGCATGATGGGTTGGATGCTTGACAAGTGGCATGGCACTCCTTTGCAAGCTAAAAGCCACTCCTTTCATGTGGCAAGAAGAGTGTCTTGGCGAATGCTCTCTATTGGGCTTGGATTAGCCCAATTAAAATCTAAGGAACACGTTTATTTAGCCTACTATTTATGAAAGAAAGACCTAAACAATGGGCCCAATTTAAAAGGTTATTTTAATGCTCAATCATGCAATCTCTTCATATCTTCAAATCTTCTTTGGTCCATGAAAAGAGTAATTGAAGCCCATGAGAAGTTTGTCCTTTTTGAGGCAAGTCCATTTGGATCTTCTTTAAAATACTCCTTGTTATTGGGCCTCTTTGTGGGCTTTGGGCTTGAGATGCATGTGGGCCATGGAATTGGCCTTGAGCATGATTTGGACCTAGGCATTGGCCCAAGCTATAAGCCTTGTTGGGATCACATCAATTAGAATTTGTGAATAATACATATCACGTGTTAATTATTGACATTTTTTTTAAATTAAAAAAATTATCCATGTGTCAAAGTTAATATTGTGTCACGTGTCAATTTGAGTGTCATGTGTCAGTTTATTATTATATTATTATATTTTGTTCAATTCAGTCTCTATATTAATTATTTTCATTTAATTTAGTTTTAATTTTTTTATAATAGAAAAATTGTCTCTTCAAATTGTTGAGACCAAATTTAATTTTTATATACCTATTATATTAATATTTTTATTACAATTGACAATTTTTATTAATTATTTTTTAAATTCAATTATAAATTATTAGATTTAATTATAAATTAAATATAATTCTTAAATTCAATTATTAAATAAAATATAATTATTATAATATTATTAGAATATAAGTATTAAATGCTTTCTTTTAATGATTGCATTCTAAATATATTAATATTTTGTAAAATTGACATCTTACGGATACCTAGTCATTTATAATACATCCTTATAAATGATTTCCGGCATTCTTTGCCCCCATGGCGTTATAGCCGTACTTTCTTTTATAAGAAATAACACAAACAACAAGAAATCCCATAACTGGATCAATGATCAGACTAGGGAGTTATTCTGATGAACAAGATCCTCCTACGAGGCGAGTTCAGAGCATACTCATCCCACTTGTCTATAGTACCTTCTATACCAGTTCGTGGATATCCTAGAACCTTAACATAATTTAGATATAAGATTTCGAAGAGAAGAGCAAAGAGTTTAGAAACACATATTTGTATTCACAATGCCTTCAAAACCCGATGATCTTTTACAAAGGGAAGAGGCTTACTTATAGAAATTCGTTTCCGGATTTCAAAACCTTACATAACTAGGTTTTACGTCCGTAGACGTCAGTGCTTACATCATAATATTCGGATTTGAATAAACAAACTGAAATCCGTGAAAAGCAAACATAATGGCCGACAGGTTGGCCTGGATTTTACAGCTGTCTTTTATTTAGACACATTAATCTTTGAAGATTGGTTCATGACTAGGAGAGAGATTTGGATCAGTATCACTATCCATAATATCATCTTTTTGTCCAGCTGGATCCCACGAGTCAAAATCTTCTTTGTCTTCTTCTGGTCCTCCGAGATCTTGTGATATCTGGAATTGTCCTTCAGGAATATAGAACTCTGTAGTAGTAAGACCTTGTTGTCCAGAAGGAATCATTCGTGAAGGAGTGAGCTGGATCTCATTATGATTTTCCTCTTGTCGTATTTCTTTGAGGTGCCTGACAAGCTGTTGCCTATAACTGTCAGGGATAGGATACTCATCAAAAGTTCCCCAAATATAAGCTTTGTTTTTTGACCAAATTGCTCCAGAGTGATTTTGGTAATATGGACGGTGTATAATGATAATGGAGGTAGATTTAGATATATCTACATTTCTCTGTCTTTGATAATGAATAATCTTTTCTAGCTCATGTCTCCACCATGGGATGGGAGAAAACCATTCTAACAGAGTCCAGAACAGGTAATCTTGTTTGGAAGGATCAGTCAGGATGTTGTAAGTTTCTTGGACTTTCAAGGCTAGGGGAATGGACCTCTGAACACTTTTACACCAAATGGCCCAAAGAGTTGGTTCACAGATATCCCATCCGACTCCTAAAAACAATTCATATATTCCCCCTATTCATTATTTGGATCAAACATACATGGGGAACTGTGTTTGTATTTCAGGGTCTCATGTAGGTAATAAAGATACCTTGATCTTGCAAATTGGAGAATATCAGTAGGAGATGTAGGAAGTAGTCCAGGAGGGTAATCTTTCTGGATTTTTGCCATATTGGGTAAAGGTTTAACCATAAAAATCAGAGGGAAAATGTTAATGGCAGTAATCATCTGGATTGCTTTTCTGGGTCTTGAGAGGAAGTCTGGGATTAGATTATTTTTCCCTTTGAGATGTTTGACTGAAAAATCATACCTAGAGAACCAATCCTTTAAGCGAAGGATTTGGGGGTCTGGTGGCATCTTGTTTTTGAACTCCAGGATTCTTGGGAAAGAAGAATTGTCCATTTGTACTTCAAACTGGAAACCTCTAAGATGGAAATCAAATTTCTTAATGCCATTCTTGACAGCTAAAGCTTCTTTGAAGGTGGTGTGGTAATGTTTTTCGGCTTCTTTGAATTGACCGCTAGCATGTCCACAATAATCTATTCGGTTTCCATTTTCTTCCATTAAAACAGCTCCCCAATAATGATCATTGGCATCAGTTTGGAGAATTCTTTTTCCATCTCCTGGAATCTTGAGAGCAGGAGGGTGTTGAGCTATTTTTTTGATTTCAGCCACTCTCCTGTGTTTGTTCTGTCCCCCAAGGAGGAGGGTTCTTTTTTAATAATCTGGACAGAGGGCTGGTATACTTTGCAACTTTGGGGATGAAATCCCGAATATAATTGAGGATCCCCAGAAACTGTTGGATTTCTTTGACGGTCAAAGAGTAATCAGGGAATTTAAGAAGCTCTTGAGCTATATGAGGTTGAGGTTGGTATGTACCTTGGGAGAAATGCATTCCAAGAAAATCAATTTCCAGTTGTGCTAAATGAATCTTTTTTTCTGAAAGCATGATACCATGTTGATCAGCTAGAGAGATGAATTGTTCCAAGAGAATTTTGTGAGACTCTTTGTCTTTGGAGAAAAGTAAGATATCATCTATGTAGATGATAGCACTGTTTAGGATGGGCTCAAAGATCTTGGTCATGGCTTTCTGAAAGAGAGAGGGGGCTACTTTGAGTCCAAATGGGAGTACTGTTCACTGGTATTGGGCATTAGGAATACAAAATGCGGTTTTCTATCTTTCTGAAGGTTTGATGCCTATTTGCCAAAATCCAGATTTGAGGTCGAATTTTGAGAAGATGGATGATTCTTTGAGCAGTACTGGAAGAACAGAGGCTTTGGGGATAGGGAATTTGTCATCTTTGAGGAAATGATTCAGAGGTTTATAATCTATGACAAGCCTCTTCTTTCCGTGAAGCTTTTCTGCCCTTTTTTCCACATAGAAGGCTTGGCATGCCCAGTTTGACTGGGTTGGTTCTATCAATCCCTGTTGTAAGAGGTCTAAACATTCCTGTTTAGCTAAGAGTAAGTCTGAAGGTGACATTCCAGGATGAGAGGCCTTAGTAGGGTTGATATCCTCATTAAGTTTAAAGGGAAGATCAATGAAGAATTCTGGATTTTTCCACAAAGGATGGGAATGTCTGAATTCTTTGTGACTGTTGGCACATAAAGGGCTCAATTTTGTCTTGATTGTGATTAGATCAAGAGGTCCTTCATGTAGAGAGAAG
Organism: Vigna unguiculata; assembly: GCF_037176805.1. Lineage (NCBI taxonomy): Eukaryota > Viridiplantae > Streptophyta > Magnoliopsida > Fabales > Fabaceae > Vigna > Vigna unguiculata. Next base: position 28,817,042 of record NC_140799.1, on the reverse strand, counting down.
AGTTTGGCAGTATTAACAAAAGCTTGGAACTTTTTCTTGAATCTTAGACCAGTCGGGAGGATGCGTAAAGCCCCTGTGTTGGAGAACACATCCATTCCAATCAGTATGTCTCTGTCAGGTAGCTTGCTGCCTATGACCTTGGCCCAAACTATACATTCTGGGAAGAATCGGATCCCAATGGGATTCTTTGATACTAGCTCTGTTTTGAACATTTTCCCATTTGCTGCTATGAAATATGAATCTTCTTGCTTCCAGTGATCAGCAGGTAAAATGTCAGGATTAACCATGGTTTTCTGGGCTCCTGTGTCTATATAGGCGATAACTTTGATGGGCTTATCATACTTTGAGGAAAGTATATGGACTGGGATATGAGGCTTAGGAGGAACAATAGTAATGTTGGAAAGTTGCATAGTTGAGAAGACTGGCACAGATTTTGTCTGGTTGTGAGATTCCTCTTCAGAAGATTCTTGGAGCGCAAAAATGGTAGTTTCATCAGGAGAACTTTGTTCTGAGTAAAAAGATTCTACATCTTCGTCTCCTAAGTTGAGGGAAGATATAAGCCTGATAGCTTTATCTGCTTTATTAGGGCAGTCTTTAGCAAAATGCCCTTTTCTTCCACAGATAAAACAGTTTTGGTTTGGCGTTCTCCCTTTGGATCTTTTCTTTTTGAAGAACTTAAAGGACTTCTTCTTTTTTTGAGGTTCTGTAGGTTTTGACTTCTTGCGGGAACATATACATTTTTCTTTGCATTTGATCTGCAAATAAGGCTTGTTGCATGCTTTAGTAAACTTACTTCTCTGATTTAAGATATCTGAGAAGTGTTGGTGTTGTCTGCACAGCTTATCTACCGCTTCCTTGGTCATCTGGTGGATCTGTCCCATTGTCATGTGGGAGAAATCCTTCTGAGCAGCTATAGCCATTCTGTTGAGTTCTGGTTGGAGGTCAACCGGAAGAGAAGCAACATAAGTATTTTTCAGGCTTGGGTCATTTCCTCCGTTGAGCAGGTAAAATCTTTGTATCATTCTTTTGAAATGTCTATCCAAATCTTTCATGCTAAGAGAACAACATTTCATCTCAAAGAATTCTTGCCTTATTTTTCTGTCAGTGATAGCTCCATCTCCTATGAATTCTTCATGTAGGGCTCCAAGGACAGCTGCAGTACTGCCCAAGGTATGGAACTGATCTTACCTTACAGCTCCCAGATTGTGATACCATTCTTTCAATGTCCCAGTCATTCTACAACAGAATTCTTCTATAACCTTGTAAGTATCTACTTCTTTAATGAGCTTAGTGTCCAGCCAAGCGCCAAACTCAATGAGTCTTTTCCTCCATTGATCTGGTGTTATGTCATCTAGAGTAAACCAAGGTCCACTAATGGGTCTCTGATTATCTCCTCTAGGAGGGAAAGAGCTAACTTCTTCTTCTTCTGGAGATTCATAGATCGGTTCTTGCCTCGAGGACGAGGTGTTGGCCATGAGGATGTCAAGGAAGGGATTTCCTTGTTCTTCTTCCTTATTGATATCATGGAGAGATTCATCTGTATCGTATTCAGAAGAAGTATATTCAGATGTTATCAGACAGGGTTTTGGACAGGTTTCTATAGTGAGCTGGGAATATGGATCCTGTGAGTCTTGAAAGACTTCTTTTTCTTTTTCTGACTTAGTAGAAGAGGTTTTTTCTTATTCATAGGTTTGTGGCTGTTTTCTGGTTCTGTGTGCAGATGCAGTAGGTAAAGTCCATGAAGACGATTGGTAGGGAGGATGAAAAGGAGAAGTTCTAGTGGAGGTTAGAGGAGGTGGTACAAAAGCATAAGGGTCAGGATAATACAATTGTTTTTCTTTTTTGGCAATGATGTCATCTAGCTCTTGGATCTGACTTTTGAGACTTCTAATTTCTCTTTCCTTTTGATCAGAGGCTTTCCCAAACGAGGTGGTTTTCCATTCCTTCTCAAGGCGTGAGATTTCTAAGGAGAGATGATGGTAATGCTTCTGCATTCTTTCTGATAGATGCAAGATTCTTCCGTCTGTTTCTTCAATATGGGTTGAAAGCCTGCTTACTCCTGCATCAATGCGCTTTAGTATGTTGTTCTGTGCCTTGGCATTCTCCGTGTGCCAATTGAGGACCTCTTCTGCTTGGGTCAGAGGTTTGAGTCGTCCTTCTGGTCCAACCTCAGTTGGAGAAATATTAGGCTTAGTTGCAATGTTAGAAACTGGGTCTACCTGTCTCTCTAGGGAAGGAAATTCAGACTCGTAGTTCGTCTCAGTGAACATCATACATGGAACGGGAATTCTGGGAGGAGAATGGTATCTCCCCAAGATTTCTAAACACCTTCTTTGTTTCCAGAAAGGATCTGGAAGATTTTGCTGGTGTAGACCAATCCATGGGCGATCTGCTGGTGGAGATCTGTCATAAGGAGGAGGAGAAGGTTTGCAAGGACCTCCGCCTGGCTTACCATCATCCTCTTCTTCTTCTTCGTCACTCGAATCCCCATAGTCATGGTGACAGTCACAATCAGGGTCACACATACCAGGATCAGCATCCCATATGAAGTGACCATTTATCTTGTCTGTCAATATTGGTGTCCCATTTGGTTGGACACCCCAGATAGGTATCTTGCCTTCTTTAGTACAAGGTTGTATCATCATAGATTGGAAGATATGAGAAGAGCTGCTGACCTGGTCTCCTTCAGGTTTTTTGAAAATAGTTCGAACTGTTCCATCTACGGATCTTCTGAAAGTGGCTTCCATAGATTGAATGGGTCTCTTGTTCTCATGTATCTTTTCATAGTTTGTAACCCATTGGAGAGGAACTAGTTCTTGGAGTTGAGCCCTAGAAATATTTCTGGGCACCTGGATAATAGAGGGACTCTCTTCATTGGGATCAGCTATGACAAACAAAGCTCCATCATTTCGATTAGGCAATGATAGATTGACTGCATGGTTTTGTATCCTGTATATGATCTGATGATGTAGTGTGGCACATAAAGCTTCGGGGACCTGATCTGCTCCCGTTATGTGTACTTGTACCTTTAGTCTATGAGATACTGTAGGGTCTTTTAGGCTTACGTTAAAATTTGGGCAAAGCGTAAGCACAATACTCCCTGCGTGGAGAGTTGTCAGGACAGTTCCGATTACAGCATGTTCATAATGGAGGTAACTGGTGTCTAGCAGAGAGACCCTAGTAGAGACGGGTAGTCCTCTTCTGCCATGGAGGGAAAGGATGAGTCTGATGGCTCCGTAATGGAGGTGGGTGTATCCTTCATGCCTCCAGTGTGTGATGAGTTCTTGAGGAATCTCGAGAGTGACATACTGCTCCTGGGAAGAAGCAGTAAGAGCACATTGTTCCATCCTAGAGGATTGGACATACTCCTTTTCAGTGGGACGTTTTGTAGAGATTAGTCTGGTAATTGACTGGATAGTTGTTCTTCTTTTGCGAAATATGTTGTAAGGGCTTAAAAGTGGGGTGGAAGTTTCAGAGATTTGAGCATCTTCTGGAATATAGGAATATTCAACAAGGTTTTCGATCTTGGAAGATAAGGTTTTTGAGACATTACTAGGAAGGGAAATGGAGGAGTTAAGGAGGATAGGATCTGCAGAAGAACTAGAGGGTGTATCCATGTGGAGGGGCTTTCTTCTACTCTCTTCTACCTATATTATTTCAGGTTCCGGGGCATAAGGAAGAACTGGTATCGAAGGTGGGTGCACATTAGGCTCTGATATTTATGTTCTGCTTAATATTTAAAAATATTGGAAATATTAGAAATATTAAATTTATGTTTTAGTTAGCATTTAAAAATATGATAAATATTTTAAAAATTTGAATTTATGTTTTACTAATATTATATTTTATTGTAAATTGATTCTAAAATATTATATTCAATTCACAATTAAATTTAATAATTTATATATAAATTTTAAAATAATTAATAAAAATGTCAATTTAAATATAAATATATAAAATTTATATAAAAGTTAAACTTGATCACAATTTTGAAGGGATAAAATTATTCTATTTTAATAAAAATTGAGACTAAATTAAATAAAATTAATTAATATAGAGACTAAATTAAAAGAGAAAAAAAGACTGATATAATAATGAATTTACACGAGGGACTGAATCGAGTTAGTGAACGTGGGACTATTTATCGAGAAACTAGAAACTGGAGTCATCTACACGGTGATTTGAGATTAAGTTTATTAAATGTGATTATCTTTCATATTTACTATATAAGTATAAAAAAGATATCATATTCCATCTAAACTGTTATCAACATACTTTATACGAACTTAATTATTTAGTGAAAGAAAGAAACTGTGGGAAGCGATGGAGGGAAAGTTGTGCATAGAGAAGGATGCAACACTCTCTTTAGTTATAGTCTCCTTCAACGATAGCAAGTAGAGGCGTAAGCTCAACGATAATAAGGGAAACCTTTTTTCCTTGATTGGGTTTGGACCAACTAATTTATACTATGTTCTGAGATAAATATATTTTTACATCTTATAATCCAAAAATCTAAAATTTATATTTAAGAATGTATGATAAGTTATATAATCCAAAATATATTTTCAAATTTTGTTATTTCGAATATATTTCTAGGTTATACAATTTAGGCTTAATTAGTTTTTTGTCCCCTAATTTTATATGTTTGATTCATTTTGGTTCCCTAATTTTTTTGGGGTTCAATTTAGTCTTCCAGTTTGTTTAGGAGGTTCAAATTGGTCCTCGACGTTAACAACGTTAAATAATTTAACAGCATAGTGTTCTCATGTAATACTGTGGCATTTGTGTATTACGTGACAGTGTAGGGAGATTAGGTGATGTGAACAATAGTTAAAAATTGAAACTATACTAGATTTTCAAAGTGGTTAAAGTGAATTAGGGTTCATAGGGTGAAGAAATTGGGGATGTTGCAGTATAAGAAAATCTTTTATTAGTGACCAATTTTAGCAACCAATTTAAATACCAATTTATAAACTAAAAATTATTGGTAACTAAAATAGTTTCAAAAAATTATAATTGGTCTCTAAATTGATAACTAAAATAGTTTATATCATAAATTGATGTTTAAATTGGTCATTAACATTAGCTACCAAGGTTTTGGCTATCAAAATAATTGGTATCTAAATTAGTCTCTAATTAGGAAAATGGTTTTTAAATTAGTCTCTAAACATTTTTTTTTCATAAAATTGGTTACTATTTGATAGTTTTCTTGTAGTGTTGGTTGAGAAGAAGAATCATTTGAAGAAGAAGCGTTCAAAGAACAAGGATTCCTAGAAGAAGGATTCATGTCGCCTTGACTGTGGCATTGGGTCCTTGTTGCGTTTGTAGTGGCATCAAATCGAAGGTCAATTTATGGGGTTTTCAAGGATTCGTTGTCGCCTTTTACTTTTATACTATTGAAATTATGTGCTTTACGAAGGTTGTTGTTGTTTTTTATGTGTGATGTTGTCTTTGTTTGTTTTTAATGGTGAGTGGGTTGTGGTCCCGTTTGTTTATGGGTAGTGGGTTGTGGTCCTCTTTTAAAGGAGACTGTGTTTAACCTTTTTGGGGGTATGAGTTGTAATATGTGTTGTATTCATAGGCATTGGTAGTGCATAGAGTAACTTGTTGTATATTTTTTTATAGGTTGGGATGTGTGATGATAGTTTTGAGGTGGTGTTCTACCATGGGGATACTTTGAAACGAAGGAAACATTGAATTATAGTAATGGGGAAACAATCATGTTGTCTTGTGACCTATATAGGTGGAGTTTTTTTTTAGATAATGGGAATACTTAGGGAAATGGGTTATGTAAATATTAAGGAGTTATGGTATAAACACCAGAATATTGCTAGAAGGAATGTGAAGGTGCGTATGTTTGTTATTCACTCAGTTTGTGAAGCTAAAGTTGTGGACAATTTTTTGGAATATTTCACCGAAGAGGTGATGGCAACAACAAGGACTGAAAATGTTGCAGTGCAGGGTGAGGTGTGTAAGACCCGTGAAATTTAATTAATTAAATAAATAATTAATTAATATATGCGGGTATGAGAATTAATTATGTTATTAATTATGAGGGGAATGATGTGGAAAAGTACTAGCTCAAATGGTTGAGAGTACTTGATTATGTGAAAGGACTTGGGTTCGAGTCTTATATATGCCCTTTTGTGTTATTATTAGTTGTTATTTTTAAAATGTGATAATCATGTTGTGAAATAGTATGACAATTGAATTATGATTGTTAGCATGAAATATGAATTGGCATGATGGTTTGATATTGATTTGGGGAATTGTATGGTTGTGGGTTCAAGTCTTGGAGAACTTATATTAAACCTTATTTTTTTGGTGTTTTTGGATTGGGTTGAATATGAAAGGGTTGAAAGGAAACCCTAGTGGTATGGCATAGGGGTGGCTGGAAAATAGCCATAATGAGTTGGTAAATAATAATAACCACCACTTAATAAGTAAAATTCGTCCTAAAGCATTTGGCTAGTTTTTAGGCATACTTTAAAAGGTGAAAGTGAGGTAAAGGGGAGGGTTTTGGCAAGCTGGAAACTATACCTAAAGAGGGAGCGAAAATCAGAGAGAGTGTGAGAGGTTCTGGTGTGATTTTTGGGGCTGGATTGAGAGAAGGCTAAGGAGCCAAATTGGGAAGAGAGGATATTCACTCGTCAAGCTTTAAGCGGAGAACAACCAGGTTAAGGGAGTTTATACGTTAGAACTTTAATAACTGTATTTGAATTGCTGGATTTTATGTGTGTTGTTGATTCTGTTCATTGCTGGTTAGATTTCCTAAGTTTCTGGAAAAATTCCTAGAAACCGCCTGGCGGGTTTTTCATAGCCGCCAGGCGATGCATGTAATTTCACGTGTTTTGGGGTTCCTGTAAGGGGAACTGCCTGGCGGCACACTCCCGGCCGCCAGGCGATGCTTTAGGTTCTAGACATTCTGGGCTTTTCTGATGCACTGCCTGGCGGCGATGAATTCCTGCCAGGCGACGCGGGGTTGGAATGTGAAGTTTGGTCATTCTGAGGTGGTTTAACAGGATTGTGATCGGAGGGAAAGTACGAGTCGATGATTAGAGAGGATCGAATGTGGTAATTATGGAAAAACAATTTAACTAATAGTTAAGTTTGATGAAACAGTGTTTTGAATGGGTTGGTGGAGAGTTTCGATACTCATCGAATTAGGGTTGTGCTTGTGAGGGAAAACTTTGAGTGGAATAAGTGAGAGAGTGATGTAGGGACGGGATTCGTAATCAATAGAGTTGATGAATGGTGGGAAAATCGGAAGTTGGGGTAAGATACAAAGTTCGCAGAATGTTGAAAATAGGGGAGTTCCTAAAGAGTGCAGGAACCGCCTGGCAGCTCATAGGTGGTCACCAGGCGCCGTATCAGCGGGGTGAGATTAAATGTGTTGGTGGCGTGGGATAGTTGGGTGCAGTCACAAGTATATAATAGCATGATGAAAGTGAGTGAAAGTGGTCAAAATCCAGAAACAGTGGTTAAAAGATTATACCGACTAGTGTATGCGGAATAGAAATAATAAAGACTTAAATAATTGAAAATGGTATTGATGACTGGACAGTTTACATTATAGTATGAAGGACAAAATGAGATAGGGTTCGGGAGATGTGTGTTAGATACTTCAGCACAGGTTTATGTGCAAGTTATTGGGCAAAAGTTGGGTGGTTAGTTGTGGAATTGATTAACTATTGAGATATAGAGGATTTTATGAAAGACTATGCTATATCAGTATCCTAGTATCTGGACTGTGACGTGAGTCTTATAACAATAGTAAATTGACTTGGTGTAAATGCAAGGTGAGGCATTTGGGAATACCAATATGGTAAAACTAAGGAAGCTTGAATTGGAAACTGTATGGGTAGTGATAGGGTAGGGATTTCTACTCAATAAAGGAATGATGATTAGGTTTCACGATTGTTGGTGATCATAAAAGTTATAGGATATTAGGAACGTAACCCAATGGTGCGGATGGGGAAGGGATGCCAGACTGGATTAGAAACTGGAGACGCGCAATACTGTCATGGCGCCTGGCTGTGGAACGGGGATCGCCAGGCGATTGCAAGGATCCAATGGGGTTCTGGACTGGATGGCGCCTGGCGGTTGGAGGGGCTCTGCCAAGCGGCGACGACACGAACAATGGCTCCTGGAACAGCGTCCGCCTGGCGGTGTAGACTGTCCCGCCAGGCGGTCTGGAAGTTGTGGCGCCTAGCGGTACGTATCCCCCGCTAGGCGATTTGGTTGTTGTAAATCCTAGTTATTGGACTTTGTAGGGTGTTCTACAAGGCTTTTGGTGGTGCTTCAAAGGTAAGATTGCTGAGTTCCTTGAGTTGAGCTCGGAACGTATCCCTTGAGTTGAGCTCGGGATAGGGGTTAAGCACGTACATTCCTCGAGTTGAGCTCGGAATGGCATCCCTCGAGTTGAGCTCGGGATGGCGGATGAACACGAGGAACCCTTGAGTTGAGCTCGGGTTAGCGAGTGTTGCCGGTGTGAGTGTGCTGGTTGTGGCCAGTACGGATGGGTCCAGTTAGATTGCCCTCCTCAGTTGTTGACTGACGAGTTTAGTAGTCTTGGGACAGTACGGACTATGTTCGTAATTGGAAACTTCGCCTGGCGTTGCGGTGTGTGATCCGTAGCATTGGTTCCTGCACGTGCTCTATCGGTTGTGGCCGATAGGTTTGGCAGCAAATTACCTTGAGGTAATCACTAGAAGAGGTAGAACCTGAATGGTCTGGTTGTGGCCAGACGTTAGAGAATTGGTTAAGAGATGGTACTTTGATATTTGTGGAGTTTATATCTGTTAAATTAATTATATGATATCTATGATGATGTATGTTGTTTTCATAAGCTCACCCTATCTGGTTGTGTTTGGCGATGATTGTGTACGCGGTACACGTGAGCAGAGGATGTTGATGCAGGTGGAGCCGGTGATGCTTAGTCGCGAGTGGGGGGTCCTACTGGGGGAACTTCTTATATTTACTTTATTTGGTTTTGGAGACTGTTGTAAACCCTGATGGGTGAAACTATAACATTGTTGTTTTGGTTTATGTAATAGATGTTTATAAACTTTATGCGAACATTTAATAAATTTTAAATTTCCCGCGTTTTTGGGAAATGAGGTTATTCATAAAAGCGATGATTTTATATATTTAATTGTTTTATTTATTTAAACCAATAATATCCTGACGGGATGTTTCAAGGTGGATGGTCATAGTGGTTGTGGCGATGGAGATTACATTACTGTTTTGGAGGATAATAATGGGGTTCATGAGGCTTAAATGCAACAAGATAATAATGGTTGTCACATGGAATATGAATTGGAGGATGACACTGATAATCATCATAACATTAGGATGGATATTGAGTGTGAGGTAGACACTAGGTTTAGGGTTGAAGTTGGGGTTGAGGTACAACCACAAACTAAAGTTGATGCTAAAATAATGAGGTTGAGGCAGAAATTATGGTCCAGAATGAGGTTGAGGTAAATGTTGAGGTTCAACTAGAAACTGAACTTGTGGATGAAATTGGGGTTGAGGAAAATAATGAGGTTGAAACAGAAGTTGGTGTCCAACCTCCAATTGATGTACGCGTACGTATTGCACATGAGGCAGAAGGTGGTGTCCAAACTAAGTGTGATGTACATGCACATACTGCACCTGAGGTGAACATTAGGATTGAGGATGAAAGAAATGAAGGTCAAACTACTTATGATTATATTACGAGTGAGGAAGAACTACATGATGTAAGTGTCCATAATGAGGACAATTTGGGGGAAGGTAATGGGGAATAAGAGGTTGATGAGGAAGATTTAGAATTTGATGACAAGTAAAGATCATTAATTTTAGTTTTTTCCGAAAAACTCTGCTGTGATAATCGATTATCTTAGGTGATAATCAATTATCAACAAATCTGGAAATTTCTGTTATGGTGCATGAACTAATAATCGATTATCATTATTTATAATCGATTATCCTGCAAAATTGAATACAAAAATTCAAATTTTTGACAATTCTGATAAATTTTTCAAACATTTAGACTATTGAAATTCATAAATGTAAATTAGAAAATTAAAGACCATTTTTTTATGTAATCTTCCCTTGTTTAAATAGACTTTTTTTTTCTCTTAACTTTAAAGTCTCTCTTTCATTTAAGGAGAGTATTTGTTCTTGAAATGTTTGTGTTTATCAAAAAGTGGAAATATTACATGTAGGGGGAGTTTTATATCTTAAACAATTTTTTTAAGAGGAACTTAAGTTATTTGATTTAGGTGGAATTGTCTAAAGAATTTGTTTTTTATTATGAACAAAAAGGGGAAGATATATTTGTGTTAATATCTTGTGATAATTGGTACCTCTTTAAGGAGGAGATATGTGTTTATTGATGTATTGTAATACCTTATATTTTAAAAAGGAGAAAAACTATTTATCTTTTATTTGGATTAACTACTCATTTCTCATTTCTCTTAAGTTGTTTATTAAGAACAGGACATATCGTCTTCAACAATTTTTTATCATCATCAAAAAGTGGGAGATTGTTGACAAAAAGAAGAAGATGTACATCTTCCTTCAATAAGGAGTTTCGATGATGATGATGACTTATGAAGAAGTATGGCAGACTTAATGATGATTGATGGAAAAATGTTGAAGACTTAAAAGAATGCTTTGATTCAAGAGATACATTGAAGACTTAGGGGGTTTATTTATTTAGGTCTTTTAATTTGTGTGTGTTATTTAAAATAGTTAAATTAGTATGTCAAGAGTCAAAAAGGCCAAACCCATGTAGTAGAGCACCAAGAGAACTTTATTTATTTGGAAAACTCACTAGAATAATCGATTAATCTTAGTGATAATCGATTATCTCAATTAAAACTGATTTTTGAGAAAAGCCTATGTGATAATCGATTATCACCTACTGATAATAGATTTTCCGGGCTGATAATAGATTATTACAGCAAGAAAAATGTTTTTATAAAAGTTTCCGTGATAATTGATTCAAGGAAGGTATTTCTTCATCTGTTGTGTGTTTCTTGAGAGGTGTTCATCCCTTGTGGATTTCAAGGGAGGTGTTTTCTAAACCCTAATCTTTCTTATCATTGACTGTAAGTTTGGTTTATTTTAGTGATTTAGTTAATCTTGTTTTTGAGAGATTAACAACTTGACGTATGGTCTTTTGATCTGAACCAGTATAAATATTTTGTGCAAATTTTCTCTTCACTTCTCTTTATTTTATTGTGTTTATTAAAATAAAAGAAATAATTTTAATTGAACTTTGATATTAAAGAGGGAAAATTTTAAAAGCACAATTTTTGTTAAGAACCCAATTCACCCTTCTCTAGGTTTTTGTCCAAACACTAATTATTTTGCTGCACATTTTCAACATTAAGTAGTAGGTTGGAAAACAAATTAAGAGACAATCCAAGTCTGAGGGCAATTGATATTCAAAATAAAGTAACTAGGAAGTGGAATATTGTTGTGACAAAGTACATGGCTCGTACAGAAAAAAACATTGGCTATTGAGCAAGTTGATGGGTCTTTTGTAGAACAATTTAAACGAATCTATGACTATGCACATGAGATTCTTCGATCTAATCCAGGTTCTACAACAAAGGTGAAAATTGAAGGAAATGAAGGGGAACGATTTTTCAGCAGGTTCTACATGTGTTAGGCACAAATCATTTACTAGGGAGGAATTTGTGGTGAACATAGACAACAAACACTGCACCTACAAGAAGTGGAGTATAACAGGGATATCGTACTGTCATGCACTGGCTGTAATTAAGTTTATGAACTTAAGTGAAGACGATTTTGTTCCTCATTGGTTTAGAATCTCAACCTACAAAGAGACCTACAATTCCAACATATACCCTTGCAATGGTCAGCAATTGTGGATACAAGCATAATTTCCAGATGTATTGCCCCCTCTTAAACGAATTCTACTTGGAAGACCCAAAAAGAAAAGAAGACTTGAAGCTTGGGAAATGAACAAGAATGGGAAGTAGACTACAAAACATGGCTTGTCTAAAAAATGTGGCATATGTAAAGAAGTAGGCCACAATCGAAAAAGTTGTCCCTAGCAACCTCAATTAGCACCACCACCTAAAACAACTCAGCCAACAAATATGGGATCATACCAACCACCACCACCACAAACAAGTCAGGGACCAGAATCATCACAACAACCACCACTAGCACAAACTCAAGCAAGTCAGTCATCACATCATCCACCAGAATCATCACAACAACCACCACTAGCACAAACTCAAGCAAGTCAGTCATCACATCATCCACCAGAATCATCACAATAGCCACCACCAACACAAACTCATGCTGCTCACTTATCACAACAGCCACCACCAGCACAGACTCAAGCAAGTCAATCATCACATCAACCACAAGAATTATCAAAGCAGCTACCACCAACACAAACTCAGGCTGCTCACTCATCACAATAGCCACCACTAGCATAAACAAATCATCCACCACCACTACTAAGAAATCAGCCACAATAGACGTCACACCAAGCTGGAACACCAACAGTTGTAGGAAGTCAACCATGCCACCTTTCAATTCCTCGTGCAACATCAACCATACGCAATAGAAGGCAGAAACTGCAACATAGGAGAGGATGTGTGTGGAAGCTATGAGGCTTAGTTATGCTTTTTTTTTATGCTGCACCATTTGTTTTGGGGCTTTGATGTATTTTGTAGCATTTATATTTCCATGTTAAGATTGCTTTGTCTACTTTTATATTTCAACTTTTACATTGTAAGTTCAAAAATCCAGAACATTTTTTTATGCAATTGGATGTCTTTTGTGCTGTAACATCAAGTACAATGATGAGATTATATAATATTGTGTTATGACTCTCAAAATTTCTCTTTATGAATGTTTGTAATGGTTGTATTGGACACCAAACAAAGATTTCTTTAACGCCAACTTTTCATTAATTTACTAAGTGATAGAACAATGTAGCTTTGCAATTACATATTTAAATTAAGTCACAAAAATACAACATTGAACACTGCCAATACATATTCAACACCAGCCTATACAAATTAAACACCTCCCAATACAGATTAAATCATAGACTTTTCATCAATCGTGACAACACAATGATGTTAACTACGACCAATAAACACACTATCCCTATTAAAATGTTTACAAAATTTCTAGATCTCTTAAGTTCTTTCTCCAAAATATATATATCTTCCTCCTTTTCCTCATAATAGTGCCATCCCTTTCGTCACCACCATCTTCGGAGCACCATTTCAAGTAATTACAACCAATGAAAGCTTCACTTCCGCTTTTTTATTGACAACAATGATAACAAAAATCAACCTTCATGTTAGCTACAACCACATATTGATGAATGAATCACAAAAAAAGGGTGATGGATCTAACCATGTAATTATGGCAGCCCCAAAATTGTCTCCTACCATTTTTAGTAGTTCGAGTTGTTCTTAATACAACAACCTCTTCACAGTTACAAGTGGGTTCTCCACCGTGAGAGAAAAACCCACCACTATGACTAGATAAACTAGGATTTTGCATACCCCACGAATGACCAGAGCAAGAAGAAGAAGAGTGGCCCCTCGACATCACTCACAATCAAGAAAATTGAAAATGAGGAAGAACTCTAGCCCAACAAAGAACAACAATGAAATTAGGGCAAATGAACAATTCTCCCTCCATAAAAGTACTTTGTTGCCACCTCATCACACCATATTGATGCCAAGGTATTAAAAAATTGCCACGTTTCTATTCCAAAGTGACACATGGCCATTATTCTGATTTCGTTTTGACCAAAACTAATGGGAGGGACCATTTTAAACTATTTTAAGAAATTAGAGGACTAAATTGAACCCCAAAAAAATTAGGGGCCCAAAATGAACCAATCATAAAAATTAGGGGACCAAAAGACCAATTAAGCATACAATTTAAAATATATTTTTAGATTTGAAAATACATTTTAAATTATACGATCTAAACTACACTTTCAAATTTGTTGGGAATAATCCAAGTGTGAGTCAAAGTTTCATATTGTATAAAATAGACAAAGTTAAACCCATCAAAATTTCACAATCCAAAAATCTAAAGTACAGAAATTTTAGATTTTTCCAACGAACCCTATGAAAAATGTAGGAAGAAACCACATGGGTGCAAATAGCAATTACGCATATTATTCATAACAAAACATTACACAACTAGTCTACAAGATCAACGGCTAGATCGACCTTGGCCTCTTTGGATTGCTACCCTATACAGGTTGAGCACAAAGAACCAAATGTTTCTTCCTCATCTCCTTTTTTTTCTTCCTGCACCCATATAAAACCTAATAAACCTAAATTATCCCCATTAAAATTATAATAAAAAGGTAACATTATCCTGCAACCCTTTTTATAAATGAATTTTGGATTGTTCCATTTTGAAAACATATTTCTCATCTGGAAATATCTCAGATAGCACAATCTAAAATGTATTTAAAAAAAATTGTATGCTAGAAGACACATTCCATAAATGCCTTCCAAAATGTATATTTCCGAATACATTAAAAAATATAGTATGAAATATATATTTCGAAACATATTTTTAAATCTAGGAATGCCTTTTTTAAAATATCCATTATGAATTGTATCTAAAAAAAAAATACATCCTGGAAAGATGAATCCGGAACACAACAACTTTCTTCTTCCAATTGTAATGTACCAGTTTATTATAATTTTCAATATACAACATCAAAACCCTAATCTAAAATGTGAAGGAATAATGGAGCGAGGGAGGAGGGAGGGAGGTTGAGGGGAAGAGGGAAGGGAGAATAATTAGGTTTAGGTTAGGGGTGAGAAAAAATATAATTTTCTTAATCTGATCCATTTTTGCTCTAATCCAATCCATTTAAAATTTATTTTAATGGATATGGATTTCAATATAATCTACATTTTATATTTTATGGATTGGATATCCTTTATGTAACATCCTGCCCGGATATTACAGATTTTAAATAATAAAATGAAAATGTAATAATAATACTTCATTTATTATAAATCAGTTTCCCAAAACCGCGAGAATTTAAAACTTTATTACACCGATAAAACCAACTTAAATCCAATTTTTATAAACACAATACATTATCAAAATCAATCTCATTATAAAGCCAAGTTCTATAATTCTGATGATTACAAGAAATCCTTAAAACTCATAAAAATGATGAAACGCTGCCACAAAGTTTCCCAACTAGCCCCCGCTCCGAATCTACTCCTATGTACCGCATCGCCAAACACACGCAGATAGGGTGAGCTAAAGGAATATAAACATATGCAACAATTTATATAACAAAACACACACATTAAAGGAATTCCATACTTTGGTCACACATGGCCACCACCATATAATCCATGTTCTACGTCTTTGGTTGATAATCTCAAGCTATCGTTGTTGTCCAACCTACAAGCCACCACTTGTAGAACATATGCGGGAACACTCACTATTCCGAGCCACAACTTAAAGAATGCTCGTGTTACCCTCCATCCTGAGCCACAACTCCAGGAATACTCCAGCATTTGACCCTTGAGATATCACCCAAAGCCTCGTAGACCACGCAGATCCAAAGTAAGCAAAACACAATGTCTGCTTCATTAAAAATTGCCTGGCGCTCCACACGAGTCGGCAGGCGCAAAAGGCTTCTACACGTGCCACCAGGCGCCAATCACCTCTGATGCTACTGTTTCTACAAGTATCTCTTGGCGGGACAACCCTTTTCGCCAAGCGATACACGCTTCAATTCGCTACTGGTTTTGTAGCTATCGCCTGACGGTCAAACACCACCACCAGGCGCTACAATAGTACTTGGGCAATATTAGTTTTTAAGCACCCAAAACAAAGTAAAATCAATCCATTCACATTTCATATATATATATATATATATATATATATATATATATATATATATATATATATATATATTTCCCCTTTAAATCCATGCTAGCATTCAATTCTAACTTATGAATAACACATGATCCTGTGCACCAATGCAAATTAATATTGACACACATGCCTTCACCAATAACCAATTCTCCACATGTGACTAACCCAAAGGAACATTCAAATTGATAGAGACTTACCACATAACCCAATCATGCTTCATTAGAAGTTACTTGAAATTATCAAGAGCTTATTCATGTATTTTAAAGACTCCAAAATCAGCAATATTGAGTAACGTATATCTCTAGCTACTGACTTCCAAATCAAATCTCCACCGTTCAAAGTGAAGAACCACATGTTATGGACCACCTGTCAAAATTTCACCTAAATCGGATGGTTAACGAATCGGGAATTGCAATTTTATGAAAACTGTGCAAACTAGAAAAAACGATGGCGCCTAGCGCCAAAAAATGAGGAACCTAGTGCCTGGCAGTATAAAACCACTGTCGAGTGGTTCCTGTTCCGCGAAGATACGAAAAACAACATTTTTTGTGAATCAGAACACCACACATATCTGGTATGGTGCTTGATGGCCAAATGGGTGCCGCTAGGCGGTTCCTGCTGTTCCAGGAACCTCGAAATTTCCTCAGCACCTGCGAACCTTATCCAACCCCTACAATTCCGATTCCACTCGATTAACGATCCAATAGGCTACATTCACGTGTTTATACTCACTATTCCTTCATAAGACTCCTCCATATACGAAATTTCACTAACCTTACCACTTAATCTAGTGCGACTATGAAATCGCCAATTCATCAACCCAAAAATTTATGTTCATGCAATTTTCACCCAATCGAACCTTCAATTTCATATACTTCAGTGAATTCAGACTTCTAATCATTTCCAAACAGTTGGCACTATCTTTTCCACGAACAGAATCAACCTAGAAACCCCAAAACACGAAAATCGAGCCAAATTGACTCGCGTTGCCTGGCGGGTGTTCATCACCGCCAAGCAGTTCATCAAAATCCAGAAAACTGGGTTGCTCTGCTTGTGTTAATTGCTATTCAACATACATTATGGTTTGTTTTTCCAGCTCTCTTGGTTGCCTCTCTAAGGTGGTTAGGGTTTCTTCTGCCCTTTCACATTCATGCCAAAAGAAATTTTGGCAAAAAGAAAGTTTAATTTGGATTTACCAAGGTTTGAACACATAACCATGCCAATTACCAAGCACATGTACAACCATCAATCCAATTCATGTTTCTTGATAATTTCTATAAATAAGAGATTATATTATCCCTTTTCACGCTTAACATATTATTAAAATTACATGATTAAAATAACACTTAATGACATGCATAAGATTCGAACCTAAGTCCTTTCAATCTAACTAAGTACTCTCAACCATTTGAGCTAGTACTTTTTCACATCATAAACCTTAACATTAAATGACATAAAAGCTCCACTACCTGTATTTATTAAATAATTATTTATTTACTTATTTAAATTTCACGGGTCTTACACTTTCTCTAAATAAGGTTTTTCAAATATGGATAATTCATAAAATCCAATCCAAATTTTCAATTTAAATTTTTAGTTGGGCTAAGCTAAAGGTTGAGATGGACTAGGCTAAATCCAAACTCGGGTTATGCTTAACGACTTGTACGGACCTAACAGGTCCAACGACCTAAAGGTTCAGGCGGGCTTGACGACTAGGATGGGATGGATGCGCCCAACGACTCGGACAAGTCATTGGGCCCGACAACCTGAATGGGTCGAGCGGGCTCAAAGACACGAACGGACTAAGCGGGCCCGAAGACCCAGATGAGCTAGGCTAGCCTAACGAATCAGACTGGTCGTGTTGTATAGACTGGGCAGGGTCGATGACCCTAATGGACTAGGTGGGCCCGACGACCCAAATAGGCTGAGTCAACTCGACGACTCATACAGGCTGAGTTGGCCTAACGACTCGGACTGGACGTGCTAGACGACCTTACGGATCGAGTAGGCCCTACGAGCCTGATGGGCCAGGCATACCCTATCGACCTTGAGCCGACGACGCAAAGTTTAATAATGTATTTTAAAAAATAATATATTTTTCATGTTTAAGAAGAAAGCCCATGGGTGGGCCTTGACCCATAGGGCTTTTGTGTGGTTTTTGGCCTTGTGGGATTCTTTAATGGAGGGCTTTTTTTTTCCTGCGGGCTTTTTTGGCTCTAGCCCACAACCTTGTGGGTTGGGCCAAATTGATAACTCTAGCCAAATTGTATTGTGTTGGCCTTAAGGACACAAGTTTTAGAAAATTCAATTTAAATTTCTTTTATAAAAAGTATTTTCTAGATTTTGAACTTGATCCAAATATTAGGATCTGGATTTTAAAAAAAAATCCAAACTAGTTTGCTTAAAAAATGGATTTGGATCGAAAATCTGATCCAATTATTTGGATCTAAAATGGATATGGATTGAATCATTAAAAATTCAATCTATGGCCGCCCCTAGTTTAGGTATATAATTTGATAATTTTAATGAAGAGTAAAATTGGGCTATGAAGTTTTATGGGGTGCGGGAAGAAACAAGAAAGAGGCCGAAACAGCCCAACTACGAACTTTTAAGCCAAGCTTAGCTCTAAGTTGGAGTTTTTCGGATTGACCAATCAAACTAAATCCATTTTCTCAAGTCTAAAAACAAAGGTGTAGAAAATGAACAAATGTTATAAAATTGCTGTTCAAGACTTCAATCCTAATATGTTGTTATATTATTTTTTCTCTTCTTTACGTAAGATAAAATTCTTAGTGGTTAGTTATTATTTGATCTAGAGATTGAAAAAAAGATAAACAAATAAAGTAAAAGAATAGAACGAACCAGAGAAACAAAATATAGTATTTTGAAATTGTACAACATATTTATATTATTTTGACCTTAAGGTATTTTGAGAAATTTGTTTGTGTCACAAGTATTATTTCTAACCACTTATATGAATTAACAAATATTAAAAACGTTGATTTTGAGGTATTTTATTTATAAAATTTAAAAGGTGACAGTATTTTTTAACTAACTTATGATCCAACCAGATTAAATTATAGGCAAATTGAGATATTACATAAATAAATAAACAAAAGCCTAGCAAAATTTTTCAGGATTTGTTCATTCCTTCTGATTTTATTCCTAGGCAACGTCTTAATTAACACACAGAACAAATCAGCTACATACTGAAGCAGAAAATGCAGAACCGGGGAATCAACGAATCGAAACCAAACCCTCAGTTCACTTCTCATGTCTCTGTCTTTATTCTCTGTACTAAATAACCTACGAAACCACATTTGATAGAGAACAACATAGATCACCCTTAACTATGAAACAAACAATACGTGATTGTAATAACGTGCATGGTTATTAACTACATGGCATTAAGAAGAAGTGAAAGGGGTGTGACCAAAGCCAAAGGCTTTGATGTGGTCTTTGAGGGATCTCTTATGTTTGAAGTCGGAGCCACAAATGCAGAGCCAGCGTTTGCCGCAATTCTTCTCGTGGGTTCGCCAGTCACCTTTCACGGCCAGAGGCTTGGCGCACTTGCGGCACGTAAAGGGCTTGGCGCCATGCTTCCTCTTGAAATGCGTCTGAAGCGTGCGAAAGTCCTTCAGTGGCTTCGCACGTGGGTGCTCGATGTTGTTCTTGCACCCTCTCGAGCAACAGTAGCAGGGAATGTCCAACAACGGTCGTGGATGGGTTCGCTTCAGCGAGTCTGGTCCTCTGCGATACTGTGACCCGTGCCCCCACATATGCATCTGCATTATAACGTTCACAAAAACCTTTCTTTTTTATTCTTCTTTTATGCTCTTATTTTTTCCTACAAAATCTTCAAAAGTAAGAACTAAAGATCTTAACTTTTAACTAAAAGCTACTATCAGCCGCATCAACTTTCACTAAAACATGTCATCATTCCCCTCAAACCTTACCACTGTTATAAAGTAAGTGGAAAACAGAAAAACATGAGACATTTTCTAAAATTGGAAACCTTATATGAAGGTTTAGCAAAAGCTATGTGCATACGATATGACTAAAGCGAAGGTTTATTCCATTTCACACGCTACGCTTATAATACATAGTTCATTACTTAATCCAGAAACAGCACTGTACCATGTTAACACTGTCAAGGTTTCACATGAAGAGTACCATGCAAAAATCTCCATATATTTGAAACAGATAAGAAATAACTGTACCTGAAGATTGTTGTAGCGATTGAAGGTTTTGAAGCAGACGGGACAAGAGAAATGGCTGAACCCAATGAGGATCTGTTCTTGAGTTGGAATCCAGTAGTTGGTAGGAGCATGAGTTGTGGCATTCACCAATCCATGATCATTGGTGGAACCAGCACTTGAATTGTTGGGGAGGCCTATGTGTAAGGCCACAGTGACATCCTCAACTTGACCATGATGTTGTGGTTTAGGATTTTGGTTTTGTAGCAAAGATTCTTGGGGTGATGAACCTAGGAAGCTACTAAGCAGAGGCAGAGGCTGAAGCTGGTTTTGATTCATGTCTAGGTAAAGAAGGAAACTATAGTGATATGATTTTCATGTGAATGAGGCAGGGTATAATAGCTACATAACATTTACATTATATATATATATATATTCCTGGGGTCAATGGTACTCTTTATTGTGTAATAAAAAAATTAATGAGGGCCAAGTTAGATTTTATCAAAATTGAGGAGTTTAATAAGGACTGGAGCCACATTAAATACATTGGCATGTAGTGAAACTTGGAAAGGAAGAAGAGTGAAAGAAATTGTGTGATAGGTGGCCAGAGAATATTACAGTTGAATATGAAAATACCCTTTGTTGTGTGGGTTATTATTTTCCCCTGCAATTCCACTTTGTCTATTTTAAGCTTGATTAGGATATACCTTAAATTCTGTGGCCCATGCTCCCTAAACGTAGAAAGAACTGCAAGCAGTGGTTTTCAAACAGAGGGAAACCCATTTTTCTCTGTCAGACACGCACCAAATCCAAAAGAGCCTTAATTAAAACTAAACAAACTTTTTAAGGAGATTTATTTTTGTTACACAACTGTAAAATTATCACTAATGAGGCTACTTCTACACAATTATAGTTCTTATTAACTGCTTTGCATTTTGTAAATCACATTTAACGATTTGGGTATTAGAAAGAATTCACAGCCCGTGACAGCAGAAGAAATTTGGTTTATGTACATAAAATGTTATACTTTTGACACAGCTATATATTTATGATTGCAACTACTGTTGAAATAATATTTCAGAATTATAAGTTCTTAAAATTTGTTTTGCATTCGAGAATCTCAAGGACGGTAATTTAATGACTTAATAATACAGCATAGGCAAATCAACAAAATTAGCAGTTTTATAGTACAAACTACATATAGTAGTAGTCTATAATCTTCAAAATTTGTGGGGACAGGGATTCCCTCTATCTAAAACTTGTATCTCTTGCTCCATGTCCTAGCTTAACTACTTACCAAATCTAATATTCTGTTTTATGATTTCAAAATAAAAGATTCCTAGAGATTTTGCCTTGCATTGTGACAGTGAACTTAAAAAGTTAAAGATTTTGTTTCTCAAAAAAATTAAATTATAAGAAAAGGGGCAATAAATTATATATATATATATATATATATATATATATATATATATATATATGCGTGTGTGTTATATTTAGGGAAGCTAGTCTGAACAAGTCAGAGTTTTGACGAATTAATATTTGGTACTTTGATAATAAAATAATATTTAGTTTTTAAATACTAATGTTTCTGTAAGATATTTTTAAAACCTAAATTTTAAGCAATTGGCATGAAGATCAAACACTACAAAAATAATTATTTTTAGTGGGAGTTTTATTTGACATTTCTGGGGTTTTAACTCCCACTAATGGTTTTACCAGGGATTTGTAATTCTCTTGGAAGAGCAAACGTGGCTAACGGATTACCGAGGGTTTTTAGCAACCCCTGAAATAGCACAACCTACTGGGGGTTTTGAAAACCCCCGCTAATGCCCGGGGTTTTGAAAACCCCCGCTAATGCCCGAGGTTTCGAAAAACCCCATTAGTACCAAAAAGTTTGTGCTTATATTATTATGGTATTGCTATAATGCTAAAGTTGTACTTTCCTAATAATTAATTTTTTTAGTTAATTCTTTGAGTATGAAAAGAACCTTATTTTATGAAATTTCTTATTTGATGGCTTAACATTTTGGTTTGCATTATTATTTTGGAGGATGATTACATTTGACAATACAACCAAAACAAAAAGAAAAGTAACTTAACCATTTTGTATGACCCTACTCTAATTAAATAAATTGAATACTCTTAGAGGCTAGGTTTCAATAAAAGCATTCATTTTCATAACACATCTCATTAACTAAAAAGCAAAAACTCCAAGACCACTTCAAAATAAGCAATCAATACAAATATTCATTCAAATGGTACTAGTAATGGACTAGGAGTCATAATGCTCTTAATATAATAAGTGTTGGAGAGATAACATTTGAATGATAATGACATAATAAGCAAGTGCACCAATGAACCAAAATGTAAAAGGAAATCATAGTTGTTCCCCATTAGCATAATTAACCAAAAGTTTCCTAAAGGCATATTTGTTGACATATTCTAAAAGTAAACAAATAATAACGTCTAATGCGGGGCTTGATGTTGATCATTTGTTTCTTCATTAGGAACACTTCCTTGATCAGATACCTAACATAAAAAATAATGATAATTAATAACTTTCCAAATAATAGTATCAAACATATATAAATTTAATGAAGATTTAGATATTACCGTTGGTGCATGATGCACAGTAAAATCATGAGGCAACTCTCCTTGGTAATTTTGTACCAAAAAATTAACCATTGCCTTCATTTCATTGAGTTGGGATGTCAATGTAGAAACCTATTTTAAAACACAAAATTAATCAAAATAAAGAAAATATCTTTTATTTTCTACTTTTGAATAAAAAAAATAAAGCTCTTTTCACAATCTTGATTTACATAACATAGACAATCGACTTACTTCAAACATATTCAAACATCAAATTGATCAAAGTAATGCATCATAATCAAAACTAAAAAACTAACCTGATTTTGTAACTGAGCATTAGAAGGATAACTTGAAGATGTTCCACTATATGAATGACCCTTGGAGCCAAACACTTTAGATGGGCAAGGACCCAAACCCAAACCCCTAACACGTCCACAATGTTCTTAGCTTCCAAAAGCAAAAGCTAAGGAATCAATACTTGATATTACTTTTGATAAAGATGATGATGATGTTGATTCATATACTTGAATTTTTTCCTACAAAGAACATATGAGGAAACTAATTCAAATAACACAAAGCATGGTTGACAATTATAGACTATATTAGAATTGAACTTATACTGATTTCCCTCGCTTCATCACTCACAAAGGCTTCATTAGCATGTTTATGTGTTGCTATCCATACCTCTCCTCTACTAACACTATGGCCACACTCTTTTTCCTATAAAATTGAAGAAAAAAATATGACACAAAGCCAAAAATTGAAACATAAAGTTCACATTAAGATATGTAGTATTGTCACCATTTCATCTCTTTTCCTTGCAATGCTCTTAGATCCACATGTGTGAGCAATGGTTTGCTTTGCCCTATTATCTTTATTTTTCAGAGCATGCTCCTAATCATCAAAGTATAAAATTAATAATCATTAATTTGAACGAGTTGATGAAAAATAGTTTCAATATACCTTCGTTTTTGAATTTAGTCGATAATCCTCAAAAGAAGCCCAATGATCTCTATCTATTCCTGCTGGAGCCATTGCAATCAATTCATCTCTAGTACGTGTTCCATCATTTCTAAGTTGCCACAATTCTTGTCGGTGGTCTCTCTACTTTATGTTAAGTGATTTGAGGATGTGGCTTATATGAACATCAGAATGGACATCAAACTTAGCCTTCAAAACATAAAACAATTAAAATTAACAAGAGTTATAGTATAATTGAATTATACATTAAGCTTTTACAATGTTGACCTGGATAGTGTTCTTAAGTACATCTTCTTTATAATCTTTAGGAATCTTCTTCCAACTAGAATAGCTAATGGGAAGAGAATTAGAGTTTCTTGCAATGCTACCTAAGAACCTATTCAATAATGCTCCCCCATCTGCAATTGGTTGACCCTCATTATTCAACTGCACAATAATCCTTTCATTAGGAGGTAAATGCCACACATCATTGGTTCGTAGTTGTTTTGTAATTCTCTTTCCTTGATCATCTACGGAATGTGAGAAAATAATTGTTACTAATTTATTATAAAGACAAATATATGTATAATATATTACGTAGTACTTTGTACATAGTTGCTTACCAATCACATTAACAAACCATGCTTTTTTTCGGGTTGCAGGCCTTTGTTCATCTACTTGCAACTCAATCTCCTCATTTTCTTCCTCTTCATTTTCAGAATATGAATGTAGTTGATATTGTTGGTTCAGATACAGGAAAAGATTGATGTGGTGGCTGAGAATTAGATTGAGGTGCAATTCGGGGTTGGCTAGTTGAAGATATCCTTACTTTCAAGGTTCCTGAAAATACATTGGTTAGATATTTCTAAAAATGAATATAAAATCAAATTGATATACAGAATCTAATGTATAATAAAATATATACAAAATACAGAATATAAAACAGAATACAGAATATATACAAAATATATATAGAATATGACAAAACAAATTACTTGGCTGAGGTGCAAATGGAGGTGGAGGACAAGCATTTTTAGGACCTTGTTGAATACTTGCTTGAGATGCAGATGGAAGTGGAGGGGAAAATGAAAATGAAGGACCTTGTTGAATATTTGCTTGAGGTGTAATTGGGGTTGGAATTTGTACTTCAAGTCTTGGAGGTTGAGTACTACGTAGTGAAGAATGAGTACTCACTTTAGGTTTTGACTTAGACTTACTTGAGGTTGAAAAGTTTTTCTTCAAGTCTCTTGAGAATGGATAAAAATTGATAAAGTTAGAAAAATCACAAAGCCATGTAGAAAAGAAAATATTTAAGAGCAGCTAATTAGATTTTCAATATTCAAGCTTGTCTTAAAACATTTAAGTTAGTGTGTGATCAATTATGGTTAACAAGAGGAAAATTAAAAGACGCATTTAAGTGTTTTGGGAAGCATGATAGAATCTTTCATTTTCTTATTCTTCATATTTTCAAAAAAAAAATTAACTTTCGTTCGCATCCATATATTCTGGAAATTAAAACTAAATTATCATGGTGCAGTGTACATTTTGAAATCATAGGCTATGCAAGTGAGAAAGTCTTGCACAATTATCATCGTTGTTAATTTTCAAATGAAGTGGATAATAGTCTTAATCTAAAAACATTGTTTTGGAAAGTGCATGATATGGAAATATGAATATAGTAGTAAGAAATTCAACAGGGGAACACTGCTGAAAGTTAAAGTGTAAGTTCATCCACAAGTTTATGAATTGAATGAAATGAAACTTATTTTCTAGGGTAAACCATAATGAATGAAAGGGAAATGAAATTTCACCTAACAAAATCATTTCGAAATAATGGTAATAGCTCCTGACAAAATTTTCGTTGCAATATTTTTAAGTTTTAGGTTTAATTCAGAAAACTGAAAAAAAGAAGAACTGAGAAAGAAAAGTAGAAGTTGAACCCCGATTTAGGGCATTGTATGTTCTGACTTTAATAGAAGAAGTTCCTGTTGGGTTTTTAATAAACTTAAATGTATTAACCACTATAGGTAACTAGCTGTTGTAAGAAACTAGTCGTTCCGTTGTTAGCACTTTGTTAGACAACAACTCTATAAACTTGTGAACAAACCTTATTCACTTCTTGTGTTATATTTGTTCTTACAATACATTATATTTATAGACCCACATTTCCTCACCATTGTACTCTCAACGGCTATAAACAGCTATAAACGGCTATTAACGGCTAACTCATTAACTACCTAGACTCCAACGGCTAGTGCATTAACCACTCACAACGGCTAGTTTCTTACAATAGCTAGTTACCTATCGTGGTTAATACATTTAAGTTTATTAAAAACCCAACAAAACTCCCCCTTAAACTTAAATGCTTCTATTATTCTCCATCTTTGTTCCTTTATTCTTCATCACGGCTTCCAACGTGCAATAACTCTTCTCACATTGTGCTTGTCCCTTTCATGAATAGTTAAGTTCTTCGCTTTCTTCATGACTGACTTCCCTTTCACTTTATCTATGGTCGACTTGTACTTCGCTTTCCCTGTGACTAACTTGTTCTCTGCTCTCTCAGTTTTTGCATCCTTACTGGCAAACTTGTTCTTCTCTTTGACCGACTTGTTACTCATTGGGTTCTTTGTCTTTATGGCCGACTTGTCGTTAACTGAGTTCTTATCAATAGGCTGATTTCCTTTTGAAAGATCATACCACACCCTCGTATTGTTGTGCTCAATCTCCTCAATCTCCTCATCCATTTCAAGTCGCCACTTCTCATCTTGCACTTCCAGTGCAGTTCTCAGATCCTTCTCAATTTGTAACTGTTCTTGCAAACTTGAAACATCTTCTTCAAATTCCAAGTGCCGCTTTTGCAAAGCCTGTTTCCTTCTTTCTAAGCTTGCTTGTAGAATTAAATTGTCTCTAACCTCCTTTTCAAAACTCTATTGCAAGTCTCCTTTTGCAATCTCTAACCTTTAGATTAGAAGCTTTTCTTCTTCAAATTCTGAGCTACTCAAGCTTTTCACATGCTCCACCGAGCTATCTGAGTAATCCACTTGCTCCACTAACTTATCCGAGCTTTGTAGGCGTTCCATCAAGTTAACCGAGTTGGTCTCATGCTCCACCATGTTGTCTGGGGTATCTACACGCTCCACCACCCTGTTTGGGCTATCTACATGTCTCACCAGCCTATGCAACCTACTTGGTTGTCTTGTTGACCTATCCACGCTACTCGACTGTCTTGTCGAGTTATCGACTATACTTAGCCTTTTTGCTGAATTCTCCATGCTACTCGGTCTTCTTGCCGAGTTCACCACTTGCTTATGCTCAGCTCCCGAGCTACGCGACATCATCAACAATGTCGCTTCTTCTTCAACATCTTTTGTGAGGTTGATTATTTCTTCCTTTCTACTTTCAGATCTACAATCTTTGGCAAAATGTCCAGACTTACCACAACTAAAACACTTGCCCGAGTAGCACTCCTTTGCATAGTGATCATACTTGCCACACTTGAAGCACTCAACATTTGAGTTGCTTGATTGACTTCCTCTCCATGGACCTTGTCCTCTTCCGTGCCAATTTTGTTGACCGGATTGTTCTTTCTCTTCTTGTCCTCGGCTTCTACCACTAGGACCGCTTCTTATACCTTCTCGATATCGTCCTCTACCTTGAGTGTTCTGAGCTTTCTCATCTTTAATTGACATCTTTGTTTGGAGTAATTGATCAAATGGCTCAACCTCCTTCTTCTTCCGCTGCTCATGCGCCTCAAAGGACCCGGCAAGCTCTTCAACCATGAGCATTGACAAGTCCTTGGACTCTTCAATCGCGCACACCACATTCTCAAAGTCATCCGTTAGAGACCTCAAAATCTTTTCCACAACTCGGCTAACGGGCAACGTCTCTCCATTTCTACTAAGTTGATTCGCCACAATTTCAACCCGAGTAATGTACTCGACTACTCCTTCTGTCTCTTTCATCTTCATGCTCTCCAATTCGCCTCTAAGTGTTTGAAGTCGCACCTGCTTCATTCGGTCATCTCCCTTATACGCCTTCTCCAATATGTCCCACGCTTCTTTTGAAGATTTTGCACTTGCAATCTTCTCAAAGCCAGACTCGTCCACAGCTTGGTACAGGATGTACAAAGCTGCCTTGTCCTTCACACGTGCGTCTTTCAACACTTTCAACTGGGCATTTGACCAACCTGTAGTGTTGGCTGGTTCATCAAAACCATCTTCAACCACCTCCCAATTTTCTTGGGATCCAAGAAGGGCCTTCATTTTGAGACTCCAATTGTCATAATTGACAGCCTTTGTCAACTTGGGTAGGGAGACACTATTTGTAAGACTGGCCATCTCACTCTTTTTTTTCTCAAACACTCAAACTCTCTAGCTCTCTCTTTTTTCCACTCAAACACTCAAGCTAACTGGCTCTGATACCACTTTGTTAGCACTTTGTTAGACAACAACTTTATAAACTTGTGAACAAACCTTATTCACTTCTTGTGTTATATTTGTTCTTACAATACATTATATTTATAGACCCACATTTCCTCACCATTGTACTCTTAACGGCTATAAACAGCTATAAACGGCTATAATGGGTTGTTGTCTAACAAAGTGCTAACAGTTCCACACATTAGAGAAGAAAGGACTTGAGTTTGAAAAATGTGTGAAAAGCGTGTGACTAAAGTCAAATGCAGTTGCCAAAGCTAACTTGTTTGACATGTGTTTTTGCAATATGAAGGGTAAATCTATTATAAACAAAGTAAGGTAATAAATATAATATACGTAACTTTTTTATGAGAAGGGAAAGGGGGAATTATATTTGGTTGAAAGAGAAAGAACTTTAATAGAAGAAAGGAAATATAACTCATTTCATTTCTTACATGTTTGGTTGATAAGAAAAGGAAATATTTTCTTAAATTAATGGGTTGCTCCGACATAAGTCGTTTATTTGGTGTAGGGTGTTAAATCATCAATTATTAATGATTAAACTTATGAATGGTTGGTGAGAGAGAGGTTTTCGGGAGCAGATTTCCAAAGCTCTGAAAGAATTGATGAAAGTTTCAAATCACCATTGTCTTCTTTAGTCTTTCTAGTGTTTTTCCTTAATTTTTTCCTAATTTGTTTCACTCCCTCCCATGATTATCAAGTGATTCATGTCCATTCAGATTCTCCTTTCAATCTTTCTAGTATCTATCTCTACCATATAAAAAGCAAAGATATTGTTTCTTATGTTTTGTTCTTACCAAAATTATAATGTTCAATTTGGTTGGTTTTAATTTTATGCATAGAAACAAAACCAAATAAAGTCAAGAACTGCATGAAAGTAAACAACTTAGGAACCCAAATATTGAAGCTTACAATATTTGATTACACACCTAGTGAATGCAGAGGACCAACAAACCATACATAAACTAAGCCTATTAAGGAAGTGACATAATTACCTGAATGAGATTGATGATGACCTGCAGGTGTAACTACATGTCCCCATGTAGAAGATTTATTGGTTGACATTTTCTTCTTGGTTGATATTTTCTTCATCTTTAGGTGGTCTACAAATAAGATAAACACATCAAATTAAACAATGAAGGATAATAATTTAAGATGAATCAGTAAAATGATAAGAACTACACCATTTAAGAGTAGTGAAACAAGGTTGGAGGGTTACAATCTTGAGTTACACACAATACAGGTGCAGGAGTTCAAATGTGCTGAGAAAAAAGGTGTGAAGAGAGGTTTGAAATTCATGTTACTTGACACCACACAGGCTATGTTACTGAGGCCAGATGGTCACCCCAATAACTATGGCCACTCGCCACACCAGAACTTAACTAATGATTGTGTGCATTGGTGCTTACCAGGACCTATAGACACTTTGGCTTATTTTCTATTAGAAACGTTGAGAAGGGAAGGTCTTTCATCTGTTCCTAAAAAAGACTTCATCTAAAGACTAAATTCTTAATTAGATTTACCATTTAATTTTTTCTGTAATTTAATGTATAATCACAGGTTCAATAGACTCAGTAGTGATTTTCTACTAGAAATGTTGAAAATGGAAGTTGTTATCTCTCAGGTAAAACGAGACTCCATTTGTAAACCTGTTTGACCTGTTTGACCAAATCTCAGTCATGCCATTGGACACTTACATGGTTAGTAAAACAGACAAACATACCTTATAAATCAACAGATGCAGCTATTCAATTAAAAAAAAAATCAATAATGATAGAGTAATTCTTTGTTATCATCTAAAGAATGAATAAGAATATGCTAAATAACAAATCACAATGAGTAATTATGCTTAACATATCCCTTAATGACCCTTTGTTAATCTATTTTGTTTTATTCTACTTTTTCTTCACATGAATTAAATATCTTCTCTTCAAACAGGGTCATGGCTTCCGAAAGGATCTTTTTCAAATGGTGGCAAATTTGAAACCAAAGTTTATGAGATTTCCTGGTATGTTCAAATTCTATGTAATTAGATATACATTGAGGTAGCAATATATAAGATTCACTTAAAAATTATAAAATCTAATTAACTCTATTTATCCTTGTCCATTGCGTTAATTAAGTGGCACCTACGTTGAAGGATATCATCTGCAAAATAAATATCAGTGGAAAGATACAATTGGACCATGGGAAGAGAGACCAGGTCACAACAATGATATTTGGAACTATTGGAGTGACGATGGAATTGGTTATCTGGAATATCTCCAGGTGAGTATTTATTATTCTTGACACACCTATTCTACTAATGAAAATAGTTTGACACATGCCACTGAAACCCTAAACATCTTCAAGTAAAACTTAAAAGAAAATCATAAACATAAAACCCTAAAATTCAACGAGCATTAGTTGGGCATTCTCTAGCAAAGTGCCCTGACTCTCCACAGTTGTAGCAGCAAAGTGCCGATACTAGTGGTAGTTTTACTTGATTTTAGGGAGAACGAGGAAATCAAAGAGAGAATGTCTTCCTCCAAGGGACAATCCAACGTTCATATGAGTGAGCCACCGAAATCGAAATTGAAATTGAAATTGAAATCGAAAGAGATGAAATCAGAGACAAAGATGAAATCGGAAGCCATTGAGACAAAAACGAAAATGAAATCGAAGCCAAAGATGAAAATGATGGAGTGAGAGGTACATGGTTTACCTTGAGTGACGAGAGGCACCCGCTTCTTCCTTTTACCAGTGATATTTTTTTTTCTTGAACGAACATAAGTCGCTGAGCCACTGCGTCAAAGACACCTTCTATCTGAGAGCGAAAGAGTTTTGTATGCTTAATCAAATTAAAACTTTAAAAAATTACAAAATTTTACTAGGATTTCTTTAAAAACCCCTTTTATTTAGAGAGGGTTTATAAAACCTCTCCTATGTATATCTCTTAGTGTAGGTTATTATAACCCCCAATAATTAACCCCCAGTATAATTATATTTTTTTGTAGTGAAAGTGCAAATGACACAGTCAAGTATCACAAAATTTTCTAGAACTAAAATAATATTATTTATTTTCAAAACATATATGACATGAAAAAAAAATGATTAGACGATTTTAGTCCCGAATGCATTTAAGAAAACATCTACATGTCATCGATAACTTTATACCGTATATTGAAGGGAAAATGATATATTAACAATCGATTTTTAACAACTTCTCTCGTTATCTGACATGGCAGTGATTTTTTATTTTTTTTGCACAATTCCACATTGGATGCTTGAGTGCAAGAGAGAAAAAGAGGTTGATTGGAGTGACAGAACTGAGATAAGCAAGGAGAGAGAACAAAGTGAAGTGGTGAGAGAAGTAAAGAGCAGTTTGTGGTTTCTCCATCCCTAGGTTTGATTTTCCTCCTTCCCCTAAGTTTTTTCTTCCTCCATCTCCAAAGTGTATTATTCGTCACCCCTCTAATTTTCTTCTTCCTCCATGCCCGTAGTTTTCTTCTTCCGTCATTCTCCAAGTTTGTTGTTCCTCCATTTCTGAAGATATTGTCGAACTGTGTTCGTCATTTCCCTTTTGGTGGAGCAGAAAAAGTTTTGGGTTTACCCACTGCAACAATATTTTTGTATTCGTTGATACTTGTGGAAATGAGCCATTTTTGTTTCTGTTTTTGGTTAATATATGATAAAGTTTGGATTTTTTTTTTTTTAAAACAATGTTGTTCAAAAGCGGATTGGTGACGCAAGATTGGTATTTTTCGTTATGTTGTGGTCTACATTGGTGAAGAGGTAAGAAAAGTCATTGTTGAAGCCAACCCATTGGTGGGTGGTGTGGTAATGAAAACAAATTTTACGTAATATAAATTTATTATTGGAATTGGAATTGATTTATTGAATTGGAATTCATTTATTGGGATATTGGTTTGCAAGGTTGATTTGCTATAGGAAGTCAGATTGGTTTGAATGTGTGTAATGTGGGATTGCAAATTTATGCTAACCTGTTATTATATAAGTGCTAAGCCAAAGTATTATTTTTGCACACACATTGTCCACTTTGTAGTAATGAGTTGGAAATGAATATTTATATTGTTCGCACCATAGAGCTAGTATTCGCTTTAATACTTGAGCATAAATCACTTTCATTTGATTGAGTTTAGGTAGGTTGGGAAACAAAAAAATTTGGTAACTTGTTACATGTTAAGTTGTAAGTGGGGTTATTGTTTTTGCACATATGATGTCCACTTTAGTTGATATGGGGATGGGCTATATGGATTGTGAATTATTAATGAGTTTTCATGGTATATTTATAGGGTTCGCACATGACAACTTTTCCTCACTTTATTAGTTTGATTGGTTGGATTTTATGTTAAGTGGAAAAAAAATATTTGGTAAGTTGTTATTTTTGAAGTGCTAAGCCATGCTTTTATTTTTGCACATGTGATGTCCAGTGTGGTTGCATATATGGATAGGTGATATGGATTGCATTTATGCTAACCTAGTTTGTAAGTGCTAAGCCAGGATATTGTTTTAGCACATATGATAAGATGTGACAACAGTTGTTTACATAAGTGATAGTCTAATGGCTAATTATAGTGACAACAGTGAATGCGATGGTTAGAAGAAGAATGAGGTTAAGGTGTGTGAAGACTTAAATTTTGGTTATTATTCATTAATTTATAGAATGACATTTCATAAGTTTTATGGATGAATATGTGGAGACTTCTAGGCATTACTGTCGGATGAAGTACATTGCTTCCTTAAATAAAAATTTAACTAGAGAACAAAGCTCCGTAATTGAAGGGACACCATTTGGATGGTTCAATATGTTGAAAGGAAGTCTAAAAGTTAGTAGGAAACTTCTTAGTTCCTTAATTACTTTGTGGGTTGAAAGGAGAGGGGTTTTTTTAATAAGTAATAAAGTTGTTCGTTTATCGTTTGTTTGGAATTGAGATTACGGGTTGATGGTGAGAGTATTAACTCAGATGAGGTTTGTGTGGAGAGTGAGTGTAAGAAACTATTGAATAACGAAAGTGTTGATGTTGAAATGTTATATGATTTTCTAAGAAGATGTATGGACGAGGTTAGCTTGGAGGAATACTGTAGGCTATATATTATTTTGGGAATTTCGGAGTTCCTTTGTCCAAGTCGCAAGGGAACAATTTTCCCCATCTTATTTACCATTGTGGATGACCTTAGTAGTCTTAAGAAATACAAATGGAGTGGACTTATTTATGAATACTTAGTTGGGAGCATATGCAATGCATCCATGTTCTTAAAGAAGAAAGGAAAGAAGAAACACTTCCACATTGTTGGTTGTGTGTACTTGTTACATGTAAATTGTAATTAATTTGTTTGAATTCAAATTTGTTTTCTTTGAAATAGGAAGAAATGCATTAAGTTAATTTTTTTTTGAGATGTTTTAGATATGGTCTTTTGAGCACTTCTTGATTCCAAAATGTGATATTGGAAAGTCAAGCAAAATGTTCCCCCGAGTATTACAATGGATGGATATGAAATGGCTGAGGAAAAAATAACTAGTGCTTTGAATAATAACAAGGTATGAAAGTGAATTTAGTATGACTAGTTACTTTTAGGTATTGACTTAAATTTTTTGAAGTAATTTTTGGTCTAATGTTTCAGGTTGTCATGGAGTTTGGTGTATCAAAGTTCGAGCTTTGTCATCCTTTTGTGAAGGAAGGTTTTGATAAATATGGTACAAGATTTGAGGACGATGAAGACGACGAAGACGAGGAACATTTAAGTATAAAAATAGATAAATAAGAAGCTAAGATTTTGGATCTACGGAAGGCAATGAAAGAGTTTAAATCCATAATGAAATATATGTCAAAGAAGAATTTCAAACAGAAGTGTCTAACCAAACCACATCATTATGGGGGACAAGAAGACTTTGATGAATATGGGCAACAAGACAAGTTTGAAGTTGTTGGAAATACTCCTCTACAGCAACATGGCCAAGAGGTTGGTTCCAACATACACAGGAATGAAGCTCAAAGTAGTAATTGGTACCACCGATTGAAGGAAGAACCGAGGAAGCGTTTCAAGAGCATATCTATACGAACTCCATTTATGACTTATGCGAGGAGGAGGAAGCGGGTTACTTAGAAGTTGTTGCATGTTTGCAGTGATGTTAGATTTGATTTGATTTAAACAAAGCGTGAATTAATTCTGCTACCCTTGTGTAAGTTGTGGATGAATTAGGAATTTATAAAAGTTAAGTTTGGAACACCAATTTAAATATTATTGTTAATTTGTTCATTGACCTTACTATTTGGTTGTTTTTTTGGTACTTTATTGAATCTAGTTGAATGGATGAGAATGATGTAGTTTGGTTTCTGTTTTATGTTGAAGTGCGCATGTTATAAATGGTGCCTAGGTTCAAGGGTGTAATGAAGGAAATAAAGATTCAAAATGAGCAATGTCAAATTCTGCTGTCATGTATTTGTTAAGGCATGGGTTCCTAAGTGCTAATCAATGAATTAAGTTGTGGTAACCCATGTCAAATCTTTTGTACAAAAAATGTGGCGTATTTCAGTATCTTTATAAGATAGGAAAAATTTCTACAAGAATATTTGATTTTTTGTTAAGTACTGTTAAATTGCACAACATATTTTATATGCTAACCCGTGGCTGCATAACTACTAAGTAATAGTACTTGGTTCTCAGTAATATTGATTTTGTCAGGAGGCCTTTAATATTGATAGTACTCCATCCTGCAATACATTAGAGTGATATATGCGCATGCATATATTTGTCTTTATTGGATTTGTAAGTGCAAAGCAATGACATAAGTACTGCTAACTCAGGCAATTGGTTTTTAAAGAAACGTTATTTGTGCTGCCAAATAACAGTGTGCAGTTTATTTGCTAACTCGTGCGTGCGTAAGTTCCAATTTGTATGGTTTTTTTTTATTCATATCCATATTGGAGTTTAAAAAAATGAAAAGACAAAAAAAAGCTTAAACATTTTTTAATTGTCTTATGTGGATTAGGTGAAATAAGAAACTTTTTTTCTGACCAAAATGAGACACTTTTTATTTAGCATTATTAGTTGCTGTAAAATAATTGCGAACCTATGCATAAGGTACTGCTAAGCTGGTTTACAATTATTTGGGTTATGTGAACTTAAATATAATAAGTTTTTTATGAATAACTTTTTTCATGTATCCTTAAACGTTTGTAGATGTGATGTATACCACCATACAATGTTAAGAAATCGTTAATCCAAAATATACAAACAAAGTGCAGATAGGATATATCTGCAATCCTACAGCAACCTAAGTGCTAACCTAGGTTGACAATAATGTTTGGGATTACTATCTGATACAAAAAGTGGACATAACAACAAAAGTGCACAATCAACCTTCATTCACCATGTCATAATGAAAGATATACAAGAGCTCCAAAAGTTGTCTTTCTACATTGCATAATGTCCAAAAAGAGAATACAAAAGAAGCCTCCAAATCATGTCAGTGATTTCTATAAGGAATGTTTAAAGTCATGACATATGTTGACTGTTTTGGATGTTAATAAATAACAGCAGCGTGATATATTACCTAATGATGTCTTCATTTGCAGACATTTGTGTATCGATATTGTGTTATAATGACGTTATGA
This sequence comes from Vigna unguiculata, assembly GCF_037176805.1. Taxonomy (NCBI): domain Eukaryota; kingdom Viridiplantae; phylum Streptophyta; class Magnoliopsida; order Fabales; family Fabaceae; genus Vigna; species Vigna unguiculata. Next base: position 28,781,318 of record NC_140799.1, on the reverse strand, counting down.
GAGACATAAAACATGTGGAAGGTGTGGGTGAGAAAAGGTTGTGTGAATTAGTCGTGATCGTGCCTACCTGAATTGTGGGCGCTCCACTTTCCATGTTAAGGCTTACCTGCTGCAAAATGTAACATTGTAAATGGGGTGTAATGAAGTAATTTTAAGACAATCCATTTAAATATAATTAAAATGTGGATGAATGACTTACATCAAGATCCCTTGTCGATTTATTCGATGCTGCCCTGCATTTTCGTTTCTTGGAAACCTTCTCCATTGTTGATTGAAACCTATTTGTTCGAGGTCGACCCTTCCTCTTAACATGTGAAGGGCTTCATACCATGTTGTCCATAGTGGGCGTTGGATCTTGGGTTAATTTTTCCTTGACCTGGTGTGAAGGAATACTTACTATATTGAATATAGGTAAGTAAAGACTTACATACATGGAGTCAAGTTGGGTTAACACAGACTTTGTCCCATTCTCAGATTGACACGTAACTTCTATAATTTCATAAAATCTCTTACACATGAAGTCATACCTTTTCACATAGGGATCGTCCTTATTATTTTTGTATGACACTTTTATGTAAGTGTGTCGTCGTCGAATGTGTTTGTTCCACCTCTTCAAAAGGTACTTGGGTAGTACACTTTTGACCTCCTCTTGTGCAAGAACAAGAAAGTTGTGTCGACATATAATACCTCTAAATTCAAACAAAAGACAAGTACATTGAATTTCTTGATTGACTTTATCAAATACAACTTCATGCATTTTATCATCACTTTCTCCATCACGTATGCACTCCTCTTTAACCATGTACTTTGAATAGATTCCATCACATTCACAACATTTGATATTGCAATTAATTTTACTCTTTAACTCTTGCTGAACTTCGGCTATCTTTGTATGAGTGTATTCTTCTTGGAATTGCCTTTCAATAAATGATTGAGTGGCACAAGGTTGGGTGGCACAAGGTAGGGTGGTATTCAAGGAACCAAAGTCGGCTTCAATTTCCTTCTCGGCCTTCGATCACAGTGCATTGTCATATTGGACAACAAATTGTTTCAATGTTGTGGTAGAATTTATGAAGCCATCAAAGAAGGCATTCATACCCTCACTTCTCTAAGTTGTGGACATACCAGCCCAAAATTGAGACTTCAAATAACAAGGAACCCATATACTTCATTCCTTGTAAAGCGTTGAAAGTCATTCTTTATTCTGTAAGTCAAAATTGGATATGAATTGTTCCCAACCTACCTCAAAATCAATAGTGGAGGTGGACTCGTATACCAATTATTTCAAAGCATGCTTTATGGTCTTGTAGGTTGTCAATCCATCTAACTTTTCGTGGACTTTCTTCATGATGTGCCACAAACACCACTGATACCTGGTTTGGGAAATACAAGAAAAATAGCATTTTCATTACTCTACATTGGTCAGTTATGATGCCATCTGGTGCCCTGTTCCCCATGCACCTCAACCAGCATTGAAAGAGCCATGTAAAAGTTGATGTATCTTCTGAAGACAACAGTCCACATCCAAGTAGAATTGATTGCCCATGATGGTTAACACCAACAAAGGGTGCAAACGACATGTCGTATTTGTTGGTTAGGTATGTAGTATCGAATGAGATGACATCATCAAAGTCCACTAAGGCGGCTCTATTCCTTGCATCTTCCCAAAAGACATTAATGATTCTATTTTAGCATCAGTGTCAATTTCATAATAGAAGGAATTATTCAACTCTCTCATTCTTAAGAAATGTTGCATCAAAGCATGTCTATCTCCCTCTTTGCAATATGCTCGTCTTTGTTACCCGATGTAGTTCCTTGCGTGTCGCTCACCAAACTGTAAGTTCTCAAAACCTCTCGCATGACCTACCAATGACCTAAATGTCTTGTTCAAACGTACATCTAGAGGTGTCAATTTGGCCCCTAGCCCATGGGCCAGCCCTGGCCCACTCTTCATAAAGCCCCCTTTTAGGGGGCCCCCAAATGAGGGGGCCAAAAAAAAGCCCCAGCCCCCAAAGCCCCCTCTCTAATGGGTTAGGGCTAGGGCTAAGGTGGGTTAACCCCCCAAATAATACTACATTAAGCCAGAGTCAAAAATTAAGTTAAGTGACCCAAACAGGCCCGATGATAAGGACAGACCCGAGACCAAGATGAGCCCGACGACCAGGACGAGCTTGACAACCCGGACGGGCTTGACAACCCGAACATTCTAAACAACATGGACGGGTGCAAAAACCCAGAAGGGCCAAACGACCAAGATGGTCCCGACGACCAGGACGGGTCTGACAACTCGGACATGCCAAACAACACGAACGGGCCCGACGACCCAAACGGACCCGAAAACCCGGACGGGCCAGACGAGCCCAACGATCTAAACGGGCCGACGACCCGAACGAGCCCAACGATTCAAACAGGCCCAATGATCCAGACAAGCCTAACGACACGAACGAGCCGACGAATCGTATGGACCCGACGATCCAAACGGGGCCGATGACCAGAACAGACCCAACGAGCTAAACGGGCCCGACAATCCGAACGGGCCCGACGACCCGACCCGAATGGGCCCGACGACCAGAACGGGCCCGTCGACCCGAACGGGCCCAACGAGCCAAATAGGCCCAACGAGCCAAATAGGCCCAACAATCCGAATAGGCCAGACGACCCAAACGGGCCGGACGACCTCGACGGGCCTGACGACCCAGACAGGCATGACGACCTCGACGGGCCCGACGACCCAGACGGGCCTGACGACCCAGACGACTAGAATGGGCCCAATGACTCGAATAGGCCAGACGACCCAGATGGGCCCGACGACCCGAACGGGCCTGACGACCTAGACGGGCCCAACGACCAAGTCGTGCCAGACGACCCTAACGAGCCCAACGACCCCGTTTGGGTCATCAGGTGCATACAGGTTGTCGGGCCCGTTGGGGTCGTTGGGCCTGTCTGGATCATTGGGCTCGTTTGGATCGTCGGGCCCATATGTGTTGTCGGGCTTGTTCATATCGTTTGTCCCGTCCGGGTTGTTGAGCCTGTCTGGGTTGTCAAACCCATCCGTGTTGTCAGGTTTGTCCTGTATTCGGGCCCGTTTGGATCGTCGGGCCCGTTCGGGTTGTTGGGCCCGTTTGGATCATCGGGCCCGTTTGAGTCGTCGTTCTTGTCGAGGTCGTCGGGCAGGTCCGAGTCGTTAGACCTATTCGGGTCGTCGTGCTTGTCCGATTCGTTGGGTCTGTCCCACAGATAGTAATATATTTTAAAAAATAATATATTTTTCATGTGGAAGATGAAAGCCCATGGGTTGGCCCTGGCCCATAGGGCTTTTGTAGGATTTTTTGCCCTTTGGGCTTCTTTGTTGGGGGCTTTTTTTCAATGTGGGCTTTTTTGGCCCTAGCCCACATGGGCCAGGGCTAAACCCTGTGGGCTGGGTCAAATTGACACCTCTACGTACATCAGCCTCGTCATTAATATCAAGTGTTCAATTTGCCTGCAAATTCAACCTTCTATTCTCACATATTAACCTCAATTTTGTAGGACTAATGTCATGATTGTGTTCATGAACCACAGTGCTCAGTATCCATGCTTGTGGTTTTTTCACTATTGTTAAGCATGCTGGACATTGTGTTGTTTGGGTAGGGTGGGTCTTCAATTCTGGCGGGATTTGGGACACGTACTTCCCTTCCCTTGAGCAAACTAATTTCAGGTAACACAACTGGTTATCATCATCTTTTTTCTATGTACGAGTTCACACACCAAAACTACATTTGACAGCATGTTGCTTGTACAAACTCTTAACGTCTTCTGCAGTTTCAAATTGCATTTTGTAACATCCCTAAGGAATATTACTTTTACATGAATATAGATGGATAACTAAAATAAAATAAAATACAATGATATTAATAAAACCTCATTTATAATCACACTTTCCCAAAAATACAGGAAAATTTAAAAACTTTAATTGCAGCATAATTCAAATATTCGCAATTACATTATTACAAAATCAACCAAAGTTCAACATAATTATAAATTACATCAAAATCCTTTAAATGAAAATCCTTTCAAAAGCCCCCAGGTAGACCCTGCACTCCGCCTCTAAGCATATCCAGGCTCACCTGTCAATTCATCTTGCTCCTTGATAACAAGTTATCCGATCATCGCCACACACACACACACACACACACACACATATATATATATATATATATATATATATATATATAATGAAATAAATATGTCATCCATCCCAAAGAAAATAAATCTTGCGTCAACATTTAATTATTTCAAATTATGCAGCCCAGATCTCATAGTCCTTCATGAGTCATATGCATGAACTAGGTCTTGGGACTTTACTGTGCTCCCACGAAACTAACCCATTCGTGGTCCAACCCTACGAGCCTATCTCGCTCATAGTCCTACCCCACAGACTCCTCGTCTGTAGAAAACCATCCAAGCCTTCCTCGCTCGAACCCTGGCACGCACGCAATCACCATACTATGGACTCCTCGCCCAATAGCAGCCAACGGGAACAAAACTATTCCTTGCCTATCGTGCGTCCGACGCCTGTAATCACCATACTAAGGACTCCTCGCCACTTAGCAGCCGACGGGAACTACATAATTCTATGTCCATCATGCGTCCCACCATTAAGCATATCCCAGACCCATATTGGACTTAGTCCTTCAAGCCCAAACACCACAACACAAGCATATAATTCCTATACTTCAGGAACTAGCAAGCAACCTAGTTCAACATCACACACAAACATGAAACTCGTAGTATACTCGCTTAAGCTAGGGATCTTCGCCCAGGCTAGCCCGTCACCCTCGCTTAAGCTTCTCCATCTTGCCTGAGCGAGTGTGAAACAGTGGCTTCACCACATCACCCAAAACACCAAAACCATGCCAAATTTACAATGCAATCATTCTCATTCAATCTGTTTCATTAATCAAACCATAAAAACACATTGTAAACATGTTTGAATCTCCAAAACACATGATTTGGCCATAAATAACAATAATAGTACCAAAACCCTCATCCAATTCTTATAAAACACCAAAAAGGCTTTGTACCCAACATTCCATCCACCAATTCTCAATTACAATGCATATAATACAAAAAATCACACCACATAGAATCCAATTGAGGACAAAAACGTAGAAACACATGTAAGATTCGTATACACATAAATTCAACACCCAAAACCTGAGTCCTTACACAAAACTAGTAACTTTTGGGGTTTCTTCTCCAATTTTCCAATCAGCCTAATTCTTCCTCTCAAGTCTTCTCCCAATAGCACTCAATTCTCTTCTCACACTCTCAAAATTCGTGTTCCTCTCAAAAGCCAATTATCAATACTGCCAAAACCCTTCTTTTCCCCCAAATTGGCCCTGTTATATGTGTTTGGGTGATGTATTTAAAAGCTGGGCTTAATTATGGGTTTAGTGCCTATTCAATGATAATTACATAAGGGTTTGATACTATTTTTCCAGCCCCCCCCCCCCCCTTGGCTGCTCCTTACACTAGGTTTTCCTTTACCTTTTCACATTCCCTCCAAAACTAGACTTATCAAAAATAAAAGTTAATTCATGTCTATCAAGGTTTGAACACGTGACCCTCCACTCATAAGGCCAAAGCACAACCATTATGCCAATTCAGATTTTTGTGATAACTATTATAATCCTATGATTATAATATCACTCATCAGTCACAATTATATTATCAAGATACTAATAAATCAAAAATAACACACATAAGGCATACATAGGACTCAAACCCAAGTCCTCTCACACAAACCAAAGTACACTCAACCACATGACCTAGTACTTTTCCACGTCACACCAATTAACATTTAATGTCATAAAAGTCCCATTCTCCCGCATTTATTAATTAATTAATTATTTAATTAATTAATTTTCCACGGGTCTCACATTTCCCCCACCTCACAAGAATTTTCATCCTCGAAACTGAGACTTACCAGAAAACAGGTGAGGGTAAGACCTCCTCATGACGTCCTCCATCTCCCACGTCATCTTCTATGTTGTCTCATCCCAAAGTACCTTCACCGTCTTTAACTCCTTGCCCCTAAGTTGCTTGACCTGAGTATCTAGTATACGAACCGGTCCGATTGGCATGGTCAGATCCTCTCGCACTTGCATGTCATCAGCCTCTAGTACATGGTCTGGACTTGCAATGTATTTCCTCAATTGAGAAACATGGAATACATTGTGCAAGTTTGCCAGATGAGGTGGCAAGGCAATTTCATATGCCGCTTGTCCAATCCTCCGCGTAATCTGATACGGTCCTATAAACCTCGGGGTTAACTTCCTCGACTTAAGAACCCTTCCAACTTCCGTGGTTGGGGTGACCCGGAGAAACACATGGTCGCCTTCATCAAACTCCAAGGGCCGCCTTCTCTTATCAGCATAAGACTTCTGCCGACTCTGTGTGGCTCGCATCCGATCCTGAATTAATTTGACTTTTCTAGTCGTTTGCTGCAGAAACTCAAGACCAAGCACAAAAGCTTCACCATCCTGATAGCAACACAGCGGAGTTCTACACCTTCTTCCATATACTTCTTCATACGGTGCCATTCCAATACTAGCATGATAACTATTATTGTATGTGAACTATACCAAGGGTAACACATCATTCCAATTTCCCAAATGATCCAGCACACACGATCTCAACAAGTCTTCTAGAGATTGGATAGTTCACTCGAATTGACCATCCGTCTGGGGATGATAAGCCGAACTCATTCTCAGCTGAGTACCCAAGGTTATTTGTAAAGATTTCCAAAACCGTGAAGTAAATCTCGGATCCCGGTCTGACACTATGCTTTCTGGCACCCCGTGTAATCTCACCACCTCCCGTACATATGTTTCTGTTAGCTTATCCATCGACCATTTATGATTTACAGGTAGGAAGTGCACACACTTAGTTAATCTGTCTACTATTACCTGGGCTGAGTCATGCCCTCTTATCGATTTCAGCAACTGTGTCACAAAATCCATAGAAATACTATCCCACTTCCACTAAGGTACATCTAATGGTTGTAGTGTACCTCCCGGCCTTTGATGTTCAATTTTGGCCTTTTGATATACCAAACATTGAGCTACAAAGTCCGCTACATCCACTTTCATCCCATTCCACCAGAAGGATTCCTTCAAATTCTTATTCATCTTAGTCATACTTGGATGTATGCTAAGACGACTTTGATGACCCTCATTCAGAATCTGCCTCCTGAATATAGGTCCTCCAGGCACACACACTCTACCTTTAAAGCGTAGAATGCCGTCCTCTCCCATCAGATAATCCTTTCCCTTATCCGTACTCAACCATCCTGTAATTTGTTGCAACTCCATATCCTGACCCTGAGCAACACGTATTTCATTCAAGAACTCGCTAGTGACTTTCAACAGACTGCATTGTATGAACCCTTGCCCAAACTACATTCCCAGCTTCATATCTTGGAGTTTCTCAATCAACTCCAACTCTTTCACCATCATGCAAGACATGTGCATCTTCTTACGACTTAAAGCGTCGGCTACAACATTTGCTTTGCCTGGGTGATAAAGCAATTCAAAGTCGTAGACTTTCAAATACTTCATTCACCTACGCTGTCTCATATTTAACTCCTTCTGATCAAACAAGTATTTCAGGCTTTTGTGGTCACTAAAAACTTGAAATTGAGACCCGTACAGGTAGTGCCTCCAAGACTTAAGAGCAAACACAATAGCTACTAACTCCAAGTCGTGAGTCGGGTAATTTTTCTCATGCACCTTCAGCTGACGTGAAGCATATGCTACTGGCCTTCTCTCTTGCATCAATACACACCCCAGCCCTTGATATGAAGCATCATAGTACACTTCAAATGTTTTCTCAATATCAGGAATCATTAGCACTGGGGCGGTAGTCAAACACCTCTTCATGTCCTCAAAGCATTCCTCACACTTTTTAGTCCAAGAAAATGGCTGGTCTTTTCTTGTAAGTTGTGTCAATGGATTCACCTTCTTTGAGAACCCTTCCACAAATCTCCTACTAATATCCTGCTAAGCCCAAGAAACTCCTCACCGATGTCATTGTCCTAGGCCTCTCCCACTTAAGCACTGTCTCAATCTTAGCTGGATCCACTGCAATACCCTTGACTGAGATGACATGTCCAAGAAATTGTACCTCTTCCAGCCAAAATTCACACTTGGACAACTTCCCATACAACGGGTGATCTCTGAGTATCTTCAATACAACCTTTAGGTGATCAGCATGCTCTCCTCTCATCTTTGAGTAAATAAGAATGTCTTCTATGAAGACAACGACAAACTTATCTAACCAAGGCCGAAAGATTCTATTCATGTAATCCATGAATATCGCTGGTGCATTCGTTACTCCAAATGGCATCACCACATATTCGCAATGCCCATACCTCGACCTGAACGCCGCCTTCTATACATCTTCCAGTTTGACTAAGATCTGATGATATCCAGATCGTAGGTCAATTTTGGAGAATACTCCAGCTCCCTAAAATTGATCGAGCAGATCATCAATCCTCAGCAGTGGGTACTTATTCTTGATGGTTAATTTGTTCAGCTGCTAGTAATCAACACAAAGTCTTGAACTCCCATCTTTCTTCTTCATTAACAACATCGGAGCTCCCCACGGTGATGCACTAGGTCAGATGAACTTCTTTTCTAGCAGATCTTCAATTTGCTTCTTCAGTTCTGCCAATTCTGCAGGTGCCATTCAGTATGGAGTCATGGACACTAGACCCGCACCAGGAATTATGTCAATGGTGAAGTCAATGTCTCGACTCGGTGGCAATCCTGGTACTTCTTCCGAAATCACATCTGCGTACTCACTAACAATTGGAATATTCTGCACCAACACCGTTGTGCTTTTCTTTTCTGGTTTAGCCATCACCATAAAACAAGTGGCCCCTTCTTGCAATGCTTTCACAGCTTCTCGAGTTAAGATCAACTCTAGCCCTTCATGTTTTAGGAACACCAAACTGCGCCGTCCACAATCAATTATGATGTGATTGTTAGACAACCAGTCCATCCCCAATATCACATCCAGTCCTTCCAAGGGCAAGTTCACCTTGAATCTGTGAACTGCCACTACCATTGAACACCCGACGCAGGCTGAACTGGTAGCTACCTGACCCAAGGAAGGAGTCGAAACAAGCAACTCACACCCCAAATCACGTTTCTCCAGTTTCAATCTCCCCACACATGCATTAGAGATGAAAGAATGTGTTGCTCTAGAGTCGAACAACACTAATACTGATTGACCAAGTAATAGACAAGGCTCGAGAGTACGATTACCTGCTTGAGTAGCCTCTATGGAGGTCATGGAAAAAACCCTACCAGCCGCTCTAGCTCTTTCTATTGGTGATGTTGTTGGTTTCTTCACGTCCAAACTCTTCTTTTTTGGATAATTATTGGCGAAGTGGCCCAATTTGTCGCATATGAAACACTTGCGATGGTCACCTGACCCTCCTACACCACCTGTTAGCTGACGACAATTTCTCTTTAGATGGGGTTCGTCACACTGGTAGCAAGTGGGACCCAGAGATGTTTGTGGTCGGTTGTAAGGCTTCTTCATCTGCATAGCCTCTGCGACATTCTTGTGATGTCGACTTACTGGATTTGGTCCTCTTTCTAGAGACTTTGCACTCTTGGCTTGTTCCACCAAGACTGGAAATCTTCTTTCTCTCAAAGGTGTGATAACCTTCTTCAGTTCATGCTTGAGTCCCTGCTTAAACTTAAGGCACCTCCACTCTTCAGTGATCGCTTGAGAATAGTACCTTGCCAGATGCTCGAATTTGTTAACAAACTCTTGCACATACATAACTCCCTATTGCAAGGCCAAGAACTCAGCCTCCCTATCCTGCTTAGCTGTATCTAGGAAGTATTTCTCCAGGAAACGAGTCCTGAAGTTGGCCCAATTCACTAGCTCATCCCTAGTCTGCATCTGCTGTTGTGTGCCTGCCCACCAATATTCAACATCATTGTTCAATAGGTACACAACAAAGGCCAGCTTATGTTCATCCGCACAATTCATCACTCCAAAAATCTTTTCGCACTTGCGAAGCCAGGCATCAGCTTCATCCGGAGTGGCTCTACTTATGAACTCTACAGCCTTATGTCGTAGGAAATCCTCCACCGTCGCCATGCTCACTGGTGCAATGCTGCTCTTGGCTGTGCTGGAATAGGATTTTGCATCGCATCCACCATCCGGTGAATGGCTTCTGCAATCTCATCAGCACCATTAGCATTTTTATTCCTCTTGTGAGCCGCCATTGCCTAGATACGCCACATATTCAACTGTTAAACATCACTTCATCAGTTTAACAAACTACTACCTCCTTAAAGTAAACACACACAACCACATGCACAACATAGTAAGCTCACTCCCCAGAATTCCCAAAATATTTTACAAAACATTTTCAAAACTTATGCTCTGATACCAACTGTAACATCCTTAAAGAATATTACTTTTACATGAATATAGATGGATAACTAAAATAAAATAAAACACAATTATATTAATAAAACCTCATTTATAATCACGCTTTCCCAAAAATGCGGGAAAATTTAAAAACTTTAATTACAACATAATTCAAATATTCGCAATTACTTTATTACAAAATCAACCAAAGTTCAACATAATTATAAATTACATCAAAATCCTTTAAATGAAAATCCTTTCAAAAGCTCCCAGGTAGACCCTACACTCCGCCTCTAAGCATCTCCAGGCTCACCTGTCAATTCATCTACTCCCAGATAACAAGTTATCCGATCATCGCCACACACACAGATTGGGTGAGCTATGCATATATATATATATATATATATATATATATATATATATATATATATATATATATATATATATATATATATATAATAAATATGTCATCCATCCCAAAGAAAATAAATCTTGCGTCAACATTTAATTATTTCAAATTATGCAGCCCAGATCTCATAGTCCTTCATGAGTCATATGCATGAACTAGGTCTTGGGACTTTACTGTGCTCCCACGAAACTAACCCATTCGTGGTCCAACCCTACGAGCCTATCTCGCTCATCGTCTTGCCCCACAGACTCCTCGTTTGTAGAAAACCATCCAAGCCTTCCTCGTTCGAACCCTGGCACACACGGAATCACCATACTATGGACTCCTTGCCCAATAGCAACCAACGGGAACAAAATTATTCCTTGCCCATCGTGCGTCCGACGCATGTAATCACCATACTAAGGACTCGTCACCACTTAGCAGCCGACGGGAACTACACAGTTCCATGCCCATCATGCATCCCACCATCAAGAACATCCCAGACCCCTATTAGACTTAGTCGTTCAAGCCCAAACACCACAACGCAAGTATATAATTCCTATACTTTAGGAACTAGCAAGCAACCTAGTTCAACATCACACACAAACATGAAACTCGTAGTACACTCGCTTAAGCCAGGGATCTTCGCCCAGGCTAGCCCGTCAGCCTCGCTTAAGCTACCCCATCTCGCCTGAACGAGTGTGAAATAGTGGTTTCACTAGATCATCTCGCTTAGGTGAGCTCTTCTCGCCTGAGCGAGTCATACCTGTGCCCAAAAACACACAAACATCGCCTCAACGAGAGTATCTATCACTCAGAATCAAAATTCTTGCATGGACGAGAAGTCGTGCTTAATGTGTACAGGTCTCATCGCGACCTCGCTTAGGCGAGCCTCACTCGCCTGAGCGAGTGAACGTGTCGCTCAAACAAACTTCGTCGCCTGAGCGAGAAGCTCAAACCAAAACCCTGAATGAATTTCTACAACTCTCGCCTAGGCGAAAGGGACTCGCTTGGGCAAAACATGCAAAGTTTCGCCATTGTTCATGCACCCAAAACACCAAAACCATGCCAAATTTACAATGCAATCATTCTCATTCAATTTGTTTCATCAATCAAACCATAAAAACACACTGTAAACATGTTTGAATCCCTAAAACGCATGATTTGGCCATAAATAACAATAACAGTACGAAAATGGGCTTAATTATAGGTTTAATGCGTATTCAATGATAATTACATAACGGTTTGATACTATTTTTTCTAGACCCCCCCTTGGTTGCTCCTTACACTAGGTTTTCCTTTACCTTTTCACATTCCCTCCAAAACTAGACTTATCAAAAATAAAAGTTAATTCATGTCTATCAAGGTTTGAACCCGTGACCCTCCACTCATAAGGCCAAAGCACAACCATTATGCCAATTTCAGATTTTTGTGATAACTATTATAATCCTATGATTATAATATCACTCACCAGTCACAATTATATTATCAAGATACTAATAAATCAAAAATAACACACACAAGGCATACATAGGACTCGAACCCAAGTCTTCTCACACAAACCAAAGTACACTCAACCACTTGACCTAGTACTTTTCCACGGGTCTTACACATTCCAACAGTGGGCAAAGCACCCTCCTGACTGTTGTTAATCACTTCAACACTATCATAAGTTTCCTCCCCAGCTGATATACCTAGACCACATTCTTCATCAAGTAAATTAATGGCATCCAAACATATAAGGTCATCATTTTCCCCATTTTGCATCTACAGATGAAATTAAATTCACAATGAGTTAACGTGATCCATACATTAAACATCCCTATGGGCATTAAATGAGTAAAACTATTATGTTTTTTTTGAATAATTTTCCAACTGTGTTTGTGATTCATGTGAAGGTTAGGATTGGATTTCATAAAATAAATTTTACTAAATACCTATTCATTTCATGAAGTATAACGTAAATGAAACACACTAAGAAGAGAAAAACACACCATTAAAAGTGCTCGGAGGTGGTTGTTGGTGGAAGTTAATGGTGGTATTTACTACTTCTTTAACGTCTTCAATGTTGCCCAATAACTCCACCTCTGTTACGACCTCAACATTAATTCCAAGTTCAATATGCTTTTAATGGCTTTAAAGGTGTTTTGTTTTTTTTAAATTTTTTCAATCATGAAAATTCAGACCATGGCCTTCATTGCAACAAATGCAATTAAATGTTGATGGTTGACGGGACAACTGTGAGAGAGTGGCTTGTTTAAAAAGTCACAAAAGTAATGCAACAGGACGATCTTTAAAGAGGGAAAATGTCACGTCAATTAAATTACCACTTTGCAAGGGTATTTTGGTCAACAACTTTCCATAAGACCTACTTAATGGGTTTCCTTCGTCTGAATTGGAATGTTGTGTGTTTTTACAACAGAGGAAATGGAACCATGACAGGCTCTCAAAGTAGATGAAGTGGACTTGCACAACTTCATGCGACGGTGCAATGGAAGTACGTCTTTCATCACTGATAAAAAATGATTGGCCTAAATAATGCCAATTGCAAGTTTGGTGGAAGGGGGTGACATGAAAAATGTTACTTTCATGTATACGAAAAATCTTTATGACAGACTGTCCTTTGTGGCCTGTGTTGTCAAGGAGTATAAGCCAAATGGGTTGGGTGATCTGATTCTGATTGTTAAAGTTGTTGAAGTTATATTTTGTTCTTAATTTCCTGAATTTTTCCCCACATAAACTGCTAAATAAACATTATAATGCTACTAAACTATTTTATCAGAACCAAAAGCATATTTTGGTTCTTAATGCCCAGGCCAGCGTCCACAAAAAAAGCAGTTTCACATCCTGAATGTGGTCCACTCATTGGTATTGGGGCTGTCATTTTACTCAAAGAAGTGGTCGTATAAACATCACACTAAGGAATATTGTTAAGGTTTGATATTTAATAAATTATTCATTATTTTGTGTTATGTCCAAACACATATTTAATTATGTTGTCATGAAATCCAGAGGTGTTTAACCATGACATCAATGATCCAACAATGGAAGAGGTAACAACTTCACATACTGTTAATGGAGAAAAGGAACCAGCCCAACACTGTGTTGAGGCAAATTTGAACCATACTAAACAAGTTCCTGTAAACAGTGATGTGGAAATTATTGTTCAACCAAATGTGAAAATGAATGTGGATCCAAATATGGAGCATCTAGACCAAATCCTTCTGGAGACACTAGAGGATAGCAATGAAGATAAGGAAATGACCTATATTAGCATTAATGACAGGATTAAAAGCCTAGTTGATGCATTCAAGAAATTCAAGAACACTCAGGCAGGGCAATCATCAAAGTCACAACCATAGGGGCAATATAAATATTACCCATTATATATTATGGTTTTGGATGTCAAGTTCAACTGAATGTTAAGTTTAGTTTTATTAGGTGAAATGTGAACTTCTGGAAAACATTATCTGTATTTTTTTTTTAATTTTTGTGCAATGTATGGCAATCATGACCCCTAATTTAGTTATGTGATTCCTTATAAACAATCTGCAAAATTTATAAACATTATTCCTTATCAATTGGTGTGAGTTAACTTTATTAATGAAATTTATAATTTACTCACACCACCAAACAGGATACTTATCATCCAAGCCAACAAGTGCAAACATTTTGTTCAAATCATATAATACAGGTTAGCAGAAGCGAACCCCTAGGTTGGCACTTAAATCCTGGATCACTTGTCACACCACCACCTATTGAAATGGGTTAATATTATACCAATCCACCTCATCCACGAACCAAACATGTTCAATTCTCAAAATTTAAGGGCTACCACTTTTATGTGGGTGAGGGAAAACAATGTTTCGCAGAAAAGTACAGGTTCACACTTACGATAACACAACTTTGCACTTAAACTAGAAGTTTTTCATATCCAATAAACTAAAAACAATATGCAAAATTTATAAACATTATTCCTTATCAATTGGTGTGAGTTAACTTTATTAATGAAGTTTATAATTTACTCACGCCACCAAACCGAATACTTATCATCCAAGCCAACAAGTGGAAACATTTTGTTCAAATCATATAACGCAAGTTAGCAAAAAGAGACTACTAGGTTGGCATTTAAATCCTGGATCACTTGTCCCACCACCACCTATTGAAATGGGTTCATGTTATACCAACCCACCTTATCCAAAAACCAAACATGTTAAATTCTCAAAACTTAAGTGTTACTACTTTTATGCGGGTGAGGGAAAACAATGTAATGCAGAAAAGTTCAGTTTCACACTTACAGTAACACAACTTTGCACTTAAACTGGAAGTTTTTCATATTCAAATAAGTTTAAAACAATCTGCAAAATTTATCGTTAAAACTTCCTCTAACGTCACTTAATTAACAAACTTTATAAATTATTGATGCCACCAAGGGGTTTGTCCAGAAGGATACTTATAATCAAACTCAACCAGGGAAAAGGTTTTGTTCAAATCATTTAGCGTAGGTTAGCAGAACCTAACTCATTGCTTTGCACTTACATGTGGGATAACGACTGACAAAACCATTTCTTTAAATGGGTACACCTTATTACAACCCACTTTAACCATGATGCAGACATGTTAAATTTTAAAAACGCAATGGCTAATACGCATACCACTGTAACATCCCGTCAAGATATTACAGATTTAAATAATAAAATAAGAAAAAATAAATAAATACTCGTCATTTAATATAACGTCATTTCCCAAAATCGTGGGAAATTTAAAACTTTATTAAATTTATGAATAGTCCAAAATTCCATAATTTATAAAACTCAAAATAATATAAAACATCCATAGTGTTTACAATTTATTTCAAATCATAAAATATAAAGCTCCCAAGCTATCCCCGCTCCGTGGCTAAGCCTCACCAGATCCACCTGCAACAACATCATCTGCACACACGATCATCGTCAAACACAAGCAGATAGAGTGAGCTTAACAGAATAAAGCGTATAAATACACATACACATATAAAACACTTATATATTTATATCATACAATCACACCAAAGGAATCACATCCTTTGATTTCGTACAACATGGTCACAATCATGTTATTTGGGTTCTACATCTTCTAGTGACGACTTCAAGATGACTTGCTGCCATACCTATCGCCCACAACCGATAGAGCACGTGCGGGAAACCATTGCTACGGATCATACACCGTAACGCCATGTGGAGTTCCCAAATACAAATATAGTTCGCAACGTCCCAAGACTACCAAACTTGTCAGCTAACTACTAAGGAGGACAATCTATCTGCACCCATCCGTACTGGTCACAACCAGCACACTCACACCGGCAACACTCGTCAACCCGAGCTCAACTCAAGGGTTCCTCATGTTCATCCGGCATCCCAAGCTCAACTCGGGGGATGCCATTCTGAGCTCAACTCGAGGAATGCCACGTGCTTAACCCCTATCCCGAGCTCAACTCAAGGGATACGTTCCAAGCTCAACTAAAGGAACACCAGCAACCCACCTTTGAAGCATCACTAATACCTTGTATATCACGCACGTCCAGATTGAAACACCAATACTGTTGTAGTAAAATCGCCTGGCAGGGGACACGTACCGCCAAGCGCGTAGCACCTTAGAACCATCAACACTACAGACACCGTTTGGCGAAACTACTCTCACTGCTAGGTGCACGTACTCTAGGAGCCCACTATTTTCGTATCTATCGCTTGGCGGGTCGACCATCGTTGTCAGGCGCCACACCCTTTGTTGCTTCTTGGGTCTGCAGCTATCGCCTGGCGGTTCCAATCCTACCACCAAGCGCTGCACCAGTAAAGTGAGTTTACAGGTTTGGCACACTCCTAACAGATCCCATCACTTTAGTTGGGTAATTTGCATACTCCTAGACTACTGAATCGTTTCCCATGTTTCTAAATAGATACCTTTATATTCATACCATTTAACCATACTCATCCTAATCCATCCCTCACCAATTTCAATATCCTTAATTCCTTTTTTATCACCTATCTAATTATCAATAACGGATTGCTTACATTCAACCTTTCCAAGACTCAACATGTGACTGTAGTCTCATACCCTTGTGCTCTAATACTTACTGAATCAACCATCCAGTTTTCATCAACTACCTGCATTGATACCTTTCTCCCAAATTGACAAATTCTAGTTACCCCTTTCAGTCTCAACTTTGCTCTAGCAACTCCTTGTTATAACTAATATTGCAATGGTTTACCCAACCTTTATTTCCCATTCACGCTGCAACTTCTATTATGTTGTAATGACCTTCTCTTCCCATTCAATTCCCAAAATTCACACCTCTAGATTCTACATATCATCATCACCAAGGTTATCATCCAATTACCACTTCAAACACCAAGAATATCACGAACCTGCATTTTTCCTAAAGCCAGCATCCCTAGCAACTCGTGCAACCATAAAAATTCCAATCTCCTGAGATGGCCCCCGGTGGCAAGCCTCGTGCTGCCAGGCGGTGCATACAGTTCTGGGCAATTTCCCAAAATTCCCGCACCTGCATTACTCTTCTCTGCCAAGATTCCTCCAATGCAAATTGACCACACACTTCCAATTATTTAAAAATCCACATAGACTAATTTTTTCCATTTCGATAATAGCAATACTCAAATTAAATTCCCGCTATTTGATTCCAGAAACTAAAATTCTCGAATCATCAAACCTTAAAACATTTCTTCACTGTTCCATTCGATTACACCCTCAAATACGTGAATATACCCACCGTGTGACATCAAAACCATCCTTTAATTATTACAGTTAACTTTCCCTCCGATCAGAATCAAACCAGAACCCAGAAAATACCAAATCGAGCCAATATGGCTCGCGTTGCCTTGTGGTTCAATCACCACCACCAGGCCTTGCATCAGAGAATCCAGAAATGGTTTATAGACTTGCGTCGCCTAGCGGTAGAGGGCTTCACCGCCAGGTAGTTCCTCTAAGGAATCTAGAAAACATACCAGCATTATGAGCCGTCTGGCGGCTATGAATAGCCTGCCAGGCAGTTCCTGGAAATTTTGCAGAAATGCGAAATTTAGCAGACAGTAGAGGTTCATGGAAATCAAACAAATACATAGATCATACAAGTCATGCTTAGCATAAAAATTTAATGTGAATGACTCCCTTAACATGGAATTCCTTTGCTTAAAGTTTGAATTATGGATTTTCCCCCTTGAACACCAATGCCCCTCCTTTGATTCCTTTCTCAAAACAACCCTTCTTTCACACCAGTAGCATACTTTTCTCTCTGAATTTCGTTCCTCACAATGTCCTCTCTAATGACAACCACCAAAATCTTCTCTCTTACCTCTGATTGGCCTTTTAATTGGGTCTTAATGTGGGTTAATGGCATAAAAACGAAAATGGTTTAATGTTCGTGTTTATTGCCATTCATGGGTGCATTATGGACTATTTTTCAGCCACCTCTAGGCTGCCCATTCAGCTAGGGTTTCCTTCAACTTTTCACATTCAAGCCAAAACTAAATTTAGCAAAAATAAAGTTTAATTCGAGTTCTCCAAGACTTGAATCCACAACCATGCCAATGTAAAATCAATGCACAACCATTTAACCAATTCATGTTTCATGATGATTAATATAATTTTATAGTTATCTCATCATTCAACATGATGAATCATAATATTAAAAACAATAATAATTAAATAACACACAATCTATATTAAATTTATGGGCATAATTTCAATAACTAAAGCAAAGTTTAGCATTTATTCGCTCCTAGGTTTCAACAAATATTGCAAATAGTTGAACATCCATCAAAAGGTGTTAATATTTAAATTGCATGGCCTATACAGTAATTAATGAACTTGATGATTAAAAAATAGTGTGTCATTCACAACATCTGATGTTCTAAATGTATCAATCTAGTGTTGGGAATTCAAATGTGTTGTACAGAATGGCGAAAAGAACAGCGTCGCGGTGAATATTTTGTTGATCTAGAACCCAATCACAAATGTAGTTTTGCCTAAACTGTTGCAGCTTCGCCAGCAATCATAAATTAACATTTTATTACATTGAACTTTACTTATGACATCAATGCATCAAATAATAATTTTCCTCTTTGCAAAATCAACTTACCCTAGTATAAGTAGGCTTACTTTGGCCATTGTACTTTTTGCTAGGTTCCCAATGCTCAAGATATTTGAGTACCATAATACCACAGTCAAATTTGTACACGAAAACCAAATTTAGTCACATTAAGTATCACATTACTCATCATCTCTGACATGGCTCAATACTTTCAAGTAAGAAACACAACAACTTACAAATTAGGTTATTGTGGCAGCTCTTTAATGATTACTTCGAAAGTGGGTTTCTCTTTCGGTGTGGGAAACATCAGCATAGAAAAAAACAGCTCCAGATTATGGGCCTTTAAACATACCAAGTCAAGTAACATGTCATATTACTTTATTGCCAAAAGAAATTAAAAATCAATTTCGCATTACAACTTGATTCCCATTACCATTTTTCTTTTGCTGTTACAACTTGATACAAAAATAACTTCGTGACGTAAGGAGCAGGTATTGGAGCAAGAGGACTACTTGGTTAAGAAAGAGGACTAATTGGTTTCACATAAGGCACAATGGCTAGGCGATTCGGGTTCTCATCACCTACTTCAATGTCCATGACCTTTTCTTCCTTCAACATAGCATCTGCCACCTCAGAAAGGGAAGCATGGGCTTGTTCATCACACATCTACACCAAATTTCATATGTGTTACAACATTCCTACTAAAACTAAAAATTATTAAATTAACAGACCTATCGATCAGATGTGCTGTCAGCTTCTAGATCGCCTAGCTCCTCCGAAACAAAGGTCAGTGCCTTAACAATTATCAATGCATCGTCATTTAAACTAGAATCAAGAGCATCCTTATGCTCTTTCGCAGTTTTCTCTTCTTCAGGACTTGGGGCAACTTCAACAGTATTTTCAGGTTCACGGGTGAAGGTTGTTGTAGCACATAGGCCACCTTCACCACTAATGGCAGTTCCACCTATAATGTTAGGCCCACAACTGATTGGACAAATTGTTTCCTCAATGCTAAAATTTAGTGCTTCAGGACTTCCATCAGCTTCACCAATTTTAGATGCACATGCTACGCCAATGTCAGCAGATTCCAATTCTGATGTTACGCCAACTTCAAGAGTTTCATCAATTTCATTTGTTGCATCAGGCAATATCTTTGTCACTATCAATTGCATTTGTTGAGGGGTCTACAACAACTGTGTTCTCAGTCTCAATGTGGCCCTTTTCAGCATTAACATGTGGACCATCATCTCTGCCACCACTGACCTCAACTGCATCAGAAGCAGTAGTGTGCTCCTCATCAAATCCTTCTATTGCAGCCCTGCTATAAAAATCTCTTTTCATCCTCTCCAAATCCTCTTTCATTTCTAGCAGCAATTTGACATTTGCATTCAGCTTGTCCAGCAATTTGGTTTTCTTCTTTTTTTTGCACTAGAGGTGCCTTATCAGCCAAGATGGGAAGGTTCATTTTCTCTTGGGTTAATGCCCAATCCATTCGAACCTACACCAACAAAGAGTTTGGATCCAAATGGCAAGTCACATTTCTCAACAAACAAAAACAAAACAAACACTTGTTCATATCACATGTCATGGATTTGTAGTTCCAAAAACACAGGTTTGCAGTTAAATACATTGAACCTCATTTCGTCAAATTAAAATTCAAGTCAATTCTGCAAATAATATTACATGGTTTTGTAAATACGTACTACTGTACAACCACATAATTGATTTTGTACATGCACTCAATATATTCCACTAATGCAATGCCACATTATTGTAAGTGCTAAATTACGAAATCATAAAAACAAACACAAAATTCTTTTTTTTCAACAATCAACATCACAGTTTTCTGGATAACTTTATGTAAAAATCAATTTTAATGGCTTCGTAGTTATACACTGCATACTTAGCATAAAAATTTCAAAAACACAAGTACTCAACAAATGAATACATATAGGTTGGCAGTTCTACACTTATTACAATTATATGCACAACTATATACAACATAATGCACCTGGTTACATTCAATACACTTCTTGATTCTTTCTCCCCGCATTCTTACCAACGACCAAGACAAATATCTAGGGAAGACAATTCTACCAGTTATATCTCCCAAAGAAAGCCTTTGACACGCCCACACCTTTAACAAATTTACCATTATTATTATAGCTCAAAAAACAAAGACATAAAGTAATTATTACAATTCAAACAAATTTGTACATGAACCACAGCCACTAAGCCAAACACAAATATAGTGTGCTCATTTTACTTCTCTCTATACATTGTCGATGATCTATTCAAAGAAGAAATCAGAAAATTGTGAACATAATTGGCCTACCGATACTTCCTCAGTGTATCTAGGTTATATAATAACCTAAAAGGTAAGTTTGTCAGAGTCTTAGACGTCCTAGGGAAAAACAAAACAGCAAGACATACAAGCCCATAAAGTCAACAAACATTCTCCACATCATTTGTCTCACTAACCAACTCACGCATCCTTTCAATTATGTCACGACCTTTATTTCCTTTGAAGAAAAAAGCAACCCCACTTCCCCACACAAGTCACTATCAAAAACAACATCATTGCCCGCTGCACTTAACCCCAAACATATACTCACATCTAAAGAACTTAACTTAACCAACTGCTGCCTAACTTGAATGAATTCCCCGTTCGGAACCCACCGACTCGGAACCTCTTTTAGCAAGGCACAATTGATGCTAAGCTCCTTCTTCATCCGTAGGCAAGAAGAAAAAGGTGTCAATTCAAGTCCGGCACGGTGACTACTGTTCAGTAGTGCATTTGCTTCAACAATGTATTTCGTTTGGCATCAGTGCTCAATGCGAACCTAAAGAAAACGCAAATAATTCAACTTACAATTACCACAAAGGTTAGTAATGTCACAAATATACCAAATTTAATTTATATATTCATTAATTATTTAACTTACCTATTTCTTATCACAAGCTTTCGCATCACTCACAGATGCTTTATTTGTGCTCCCAACTACCTTTCCTTTATTCACATCCATCTTTAATTTCTCTGATAGGAATTTCTTTTTCGTTTCTCAACCATTTCGCTTTCAAGAAAACCAAATCAATAACATATAACTTGCACCCAAAACCAAAATGCAATAACCAACGAAAATTAAAGCCCAACAAGTAACCTCATTTCTTTCTTCCAAAACAAAAACCAAAAAACTCGAACATGGATATAAATCAACCCTAAACGAAAAAAGAAATCCCCTTTCACAAACAAAATTTGAACTACAACACAACCCACCATGGCAACCAAAGATACAAATGTCGAATGACTGATTTACTTACCACGCAACAACTTCTTCATAACAAAAACCAAATGCACCTCCTTCAATATTCACACGAGTTACAACAACACTGCAAAAATGCCTCCTTTCGGACAAGATTGAGAAGGAGAACAAGATTGACAACGAGATTTTCCCACGACCAACTTCCACGACTCCGTCAACCTACACATCCTCCCCCAACTACATTGTGGCCAGCAATGTAATGAAAGGAATAAACGAGAAAATGGGGTTTCAATTGAGGTGAAAAGAATGAGTTTTAATGGAAGATGAAGAACTTTAGAGAAAGAGGAAGACGAAGCACTTGTAACTGTTATCCCACTTGATTGTTTCTGCAACACAAAATAACTACTCTTCACTCCTTACACGAACACCAAAATTTCCCTTCTCTTGCACTTCTTTAAAAACCATGGCCTATGTGGAATTGTGCAAAAAAAAATTAAAAGAAAACCACTGCCACGTCAAGTAGTGAGAGAAGTTGTTAAAAATCAGTTGTTAATATATCATTTTCCATATTGAAGACATATAAATCAAGAATTTTTATAACAACCAAATATGTTTTATATTACTGAAGTAGGTAGTTTCGCACAAAGAAATATCGAGGAAATGACTAAGTAAAGATTGAGTGAAAAGTATTTTCTTTTTTCTTAACAGAGTATCCTTCAAACACAACATACAAAAACATGAAGAGAAAAAAGAAAAACTTTATTATTGATTGATTAATAAGAAAGTTCATACAAAAGGTTATTTGTCATACACATTGGCATAACAAACAGAGTTACAAAGGTAGGTCGGTTATAACTGACAGAGAAAGAAAACAAATTAGAGCCGAGAGCCTCTACAAGTTGTGAGTATAAATTCAGCATTCCCAGCTTGGGACATATATTATTGAAATCCATAGGTGGCAAAAACTAAGTTAGAACATCAGCAAATTGAGATTTAGTGGATATGGGCAAGCTAGGGTTCTTTCATGCATAATCCACCTCATTTCCTCTCATGGAAATCTTCAACCGTTAGGGTTCCTCTTGCACGGGTGCCAACCACAGTCCACATCCAACCTAGGCTCCTTCACGTGTTTCTTCTGTTCACACTGCTGGGTTTTATTCAACCCCCTCTTAGCCTCACACGTTCCATTTCTTCCTTAGGGCTAGGGTTTCTCGCACACATAGTAGCCCTTTGTCATCAATACACAACAACATATCAACCCTTTTCCTCATTTCTCTGTTAAGGTTTGTTAGAGTCGTCCAAAACCTCATGCATTCCATCTTCAACTTTAGGATTTGTTGTTCACGGCAGCTTTGCCGTTAGATTTCTCTTTTGTTTTCTTTCGGCTGCCCTTCAACTATAAAAGGAGCAGGACATTTGTTTGTAATCCAGCTTTTGATGAATGATATTTTCGGTAGATATTACTCGCATCATTCATCAGCTCACCCTAAACCCTAGATTAGGTTTTAGCCTCTTAGGGTTTACCAAACCAGTTAGATCCGAGCTTAAACACCATAACTGATTATTTCCATTGTGTTTCCCTCGCTTTTCACGAGATTCAATCGGTGGAACGCCGATTGGAGAGCTTTTCCGACGAGTACCGCGATGTAGGAGCCTCATCAAACTATGGCAGTTCAAGGGCATTTATGACAAGGTCAATGAGTCAACAAATAGAAGAACAAATATCTTAAGGACTCATGATGATACAAGAAGCAGAAAGTCCTCAAAACATCAAGATCATAACTTATAGTTCACTTTTAACTTAAGTTTCTAGTTGTAAGTTCACTTTTAGCTTAAATTCATATGGTTCAAAGCTTAAATGGTAGTCAAGGACTATAACCAAAAGGAAAGAATGGACTACAATGACATTTACTCTCCAATAGGCACGTCTATGTCCATTAAGGTCTTACTTTGTGCTAGTATCAAGTCAAGACATAGAGCTTGAACAACTCGATGCCACTACAAAAAAAGTGGACATTTGTGAAGGTTAAAATTACAAGTTTTAGCGATTAAAAACTGTCACAAAAAAAAAGTTTTAACCACGAGTATTGCTGTAAAAAAAGAATAAAAATTACTAGCGATTAAAACTTGCTACAAAATTGACTTTTCTTTTATGATATTTTATCATATTTTAACAGTTAACCGCTACAAAATATATCATTTTCACGACTAAAAATCGCCACAAAATATATCATATTTTGACGGTTAAAAATCGCCACAAAATATATCATTTTTTATGGTTAGAAACCAAAAAAAATATATCATATTTTAACAATTAAAAATTACAAAAAATATTTTTAAATTGTAAATTGTCTACACAAGTTCTAATGGACTAAGAATGACAAAAAATTTACTCAAAAATTAACTCCTAACAAGACTTCTAAAATTCACTACTTAAATCTCAAAAACTCTACTAGAATTCTTGAGATTGGTGGACATAATATCATACATTTATAGTAAAACTTCAATGTATTTTAAAAGTTTAAGAGCATGGTACAATGTGTGTTCAATGCAATTAAATTTGATTATGTTCAATGCATGTTCCTTTGTCAAACATTTAACTTAACAATATAAAATAATTAAAAAAATTCAAGAAAAGAAAGCATAGCATAATGAAAACAGTAATTAGAGTATAAAATAGGGGAACTTGGTTACCAATTGGAATACCATCTCTAATTCTTGTTGTTTCTACAAAACCTGTTATTGGATGATCAACTCCTTGAGAACAAGCAGGGAGGGAACAATCTTGTTCAATGATATCATGTTCTTGTTGGTTGTAGAAAACTGCCATGGTACACAGATACATTGAAATTTAGGTCTCAATGCTTATATACAATATATGCTCTTAACACAACTGAAAATGCTTAGAGAATAGACATGATTTTGGCAAAGGAAGGTTTTACTGAAGTCATCCACTTGTGGTGCCAATACACCTAAACATGGAAATATGATTTCATTTAGTTAATGAATATCCACTACAATTTTTAAAATCAGGCAAGCACATATACATCTTGCAAGTCTAGAATTATCTAAAGTCAAATGAGGGTCTATCCATATGTGCTAATATAAGTGTAAAGGAACTGGTTGTTTGCAAATATTGGGTAGTTGAATCCCATCAAAAGCATTTCTTGTGAACAATGGAAGGCCCAATTTCATCATAGTCTGCCTTAGTTACATGTTGATATTGAGGAAAAACTACTTTGGCAAGTATGGCACCTCACAACCATGCAAAGTACATAGTTAAATTTTCTGGCATGTATTCTGCAGGTTGCAATATGCTAGAGATTACCTAAAGTTATTGAACAATGCAATAGAAACAACATTTTATGCACAAGGAATAAAACATATGAAACAACACAATTCTATTAATTCTTTTAATTAATGAATAAATGAATGTAGAGCTTTGAGGCTTACATAAATAACAACTAGAAGTCTGGTTTCTAGGGTGAGATTGTGCAGAAAGCCAAATCAATTCTAGATGATGATAAACCAATCTCACCACATAAAACCAAACCCCAAACAACCAAATCATACTTTTTTAATACCTTTTCAGTTCCTCCTATAACTTAGGTGATTATTATATACACAATGCAAGAAGACCTGTACTATGTGTTATGTAATGATGATACCTAAAATTACATGAACCATAAAGTTAATTTGGAAGCTAACCTGAATCAATTTTCTATTAGGGAAATAAGAGCAACATAAGTCACGTCCACCTAAAGCAATGGAGTCTTTTAGCATACTATAGTCAATATCCTAAAACCATTTTAACAAGAACCAATCCTGATGTAGAGCCAATCCATTGGAGACTTTCCACTAACACACTTGAGGACCAATATCTTAAAAGAGTTAGTAGATCTCCTCTTTAAACGTGGGGCTCATACATCACAAAACTTGGCCTATATTCCATTAAGGCAACTGAGGGCAAGTAATCAACTACCTAATTCCAAATTTTAATTTTTCTGACTTAGGCACCATTGTTCAAATGAATTCACAGTACTTTAATTTATCTATGCAACTTTGACCAATTTTTATTTTTTCTTACATTTTAAGATTACCGATTTTGTTTTCATTGTGTGATGCTTCAAAAGAAAAATTAATAATTGTTTCAAAAGAAAAGTGTTGAATGGAACAAGTATGGTGGTGATTCTAATTTAAGAGTTTGATTGATAACAATCTAGAAAGCAGTAAGAAAAGCAACACAAAGTTGGCAACTTACTAGGGACGTTGCTATGTCTATTGCAAGTAAGGCAGTGAGTATTAAGTTACCAAGAAATTCAATACTCTTAGGCCACAAGTTGAGATAATTTTAATTGATGGAGAATTGATTAAGGTTGGAGTGGTGCAACTTAGTAACCTCCATAAGCAAGTAGACTTACCAAAGAATATGCTTAAAAAATAATCAAGACTATAACTACTATGTTTTTTTATCCATAAAGGACTATAACCACTATGTAATCCATACCTTACATGACCCCAGTTGTTGAAGCATTGAAAGGTTCATCATTGTTATAATTACCACATCACTCTAATTCTTGCTTTTAGGTTCTTTAAAAAGAAAGTCAAAGTCTATTGATGAAAACAATATATATTAGATGATATACCTATAACTCTTATTTATGGAAACCAAAATTCGAAAACAAAGTCCTTTTTGCTCTAATAAGTTGAAATGTTCTTTCCGCACTCTACATAATGTTGGTTCTGAACAATTTAAACAAGAATATGGTTAAGTTAGTCAAGTAGAAAGCCACATTGAAAATTATATTTTAAACATAGAATAGATAATCTTTTCACAGGGTCACTAATTTGTGTATTGGAAAGGAAATGAAGTTTATTAGACTAACACCACCTACCAAGAACTTAGTGAAACACAAAGAGATACAAAAGAGAAAAAAATGGAGAAAATCTTCACTTCTTTAGTTTTCAATTTAGGGTGCTCTAAACTTGGTTTGGAGAGTAGACTGAATTATGTGGCATGTGTTGTTATTCAGCAACTCCTTCTTAAAAAGCATGTATCTTTCATTTATGGCTCTAGCACCATATTCATTGAATAGCACAATTGATGTTTTATGCCAATGTTAAAACAATCATGAAAGGATTCATTCCCAAGGAATAGAGTAATAGAAGTTACATAAATAACCAATACAATGAATGTCATTATCCTATAAATAGACATCAACTTGACATACAAAAGTAAAATGACAAGAATTTTGAACGAGTACAAAATCTCAACTTAAATTACAAGTAGAAAAGCATAAATCAAATTGTACCATAGTGGCCAGATTGGCCGCTATGTACTCCTAATGGCCAGATTGGCCGCTATGTACCCCTAGTGGCCAGATTGGCCATTATGCACTCCTAGTGGCCGGATCGGTCGCTATAAACCACTAGTGGCCAGATTGGTCGTTATGTACCACAATAACCGAAGTTCATTGTTGAATCATAATACTCGGATTATCTGTCATCTTAGGAAAGATTGCTAACTCGCAAACAACCATTAAGCCTAAAGAAATACCATACAAGCAACAACTAAACATACAATGGTGAAACAACGAAAATCTACATGACAACCATGTTCATTAACTACACGACCTCCTCAAACACCTAGCATAACAAGTAACGCCATATACTCTAACTTAGAACAAAGTTAAACCACTGTGAAAAATGGTGTTGAACCCAAAACTTGGGCCAACCAGGCCCACATAAGCCCAATAAATGATTGGGCCACTAAAGAGATAACTAAGGCCTAAACCATGGTCTAAACCAAGGAAAACAAGATTAGTTTTCTATAAATAAGAATGAACCCTGGCAATTAAAGGTATGTTTCATTAGTGCATAATCTAAGATTTGACTTTTAAGAGTTTTTGTTGACTTAATCGTTGTAGCCCTTTCTGCAAGTAACCCCCTATGTTTTGTCGAAAACCTAGCACTAAGGACATGACAAATAATACCAAGAAGTGTCTATCCGAGAAGCTTGAAGAGTGTGGTAACGATAGAGGTGATGATGGTAGTGGTAGTGTTGATGTATGGTACGAAGAAAGAGGAATTTCAGAGCCTAAAATCATTAGGAATTTGAAAACTCAAACACTACGTGAATTCAAATTTTGTAAAAACATAATCAATAAAGTTAATGTTTTTTAAATTAATATTAGCGGTTAAAAATTTGTTGTCAAAATTGTATAATTTTGTAACGGTGTTTTAAACCACTATTAATTAATTATTTTTTTGTAGTGTGTGAAGATGATTTGCCTCCATGGCCAACTAAAGGAAGATATTCTAATGTGTTAGTCTTAAGGTTTTGATGTGGTAGGTGAGGAGAAATGTGTATATAAACTAGAGAAGTCATTATATTGAAAACATATCCCTAGACAATGGTATACATGGTTTGATTTGTTCATCCTCTCTTAAAGAAATAACAAATGTCCTTATAACCCATATGTCTATCATCAAAAGGTGGAGAATGGTGAATTCATCTACCTACTGTAGTATGTAGAAAAAATCTTGATAACATCTCATGATGGAGTTAAGATAACAAAAAAAAGTCATTATTGATAACATCTCATGGATTTGAAATGAAGCATATGGGTGAAACTAAGAAGATTTTGAGGGATGGAGAGAGATTGAGCTCAAAATAAGTTATTCTTATGTCAAAGAAAATACATACAAAAGATGTTGAGATGTTTTGTTATGGAAAGTGTTAAAGTTGTGAGCATATATATATATATATATATATATATATATATATATATATATCTTATGTTTCTTATGTTAAAAGCAACATTGGTAGACTTTGAAACAAATATAAGATATTTGAAAGAAATTGAGGACATTGGGATTATGTTCAAAGATGATTCACAAAATACTTTGGCACTGCTCTTAAACTCTGACTATGTTGGAGACTTATATGGTAGACAATTCATGGCATGCTACACATTAACAATTGACATCTCATTGGTTATTTGGGCTACGCTCCAACTAAAAGTAGTTTCTTCTACCACTAAATGGGAGTATATGGCATTGGTAGATGTGAGTAAGTAGGGTATTCAGTAGAAGAGTTTGATAGACAATATGAGATTTACTTAAGGGAAGACAATAATATTTTTTTGTGATAGTTTGAGTGCATTTTTTTTAGTCAAGGATCATTTTCAATATGGTATCACTTTCTTTATACTAAGGAGAGGATTGATGTGAAGATGATTGATAAGTGCCCAAATTGAGTGAAAATTTAGATGATTTTAGCACTTATCTAGCTTTGATTGTTAATAATTTTATAATAATTCACCCTAATTTAGTTTATTTTCATAATGGAACACCAAAGGAGAGAATCAAAGGAAAACAAACAGAATTGATAGAAAACATTACAAAATTGGGATGAATTGAGTTGACGCGATTGAGCGACAAAAATGGTGTTGAGCCACAAAGAGATGTTTTCACTTAATCAATTTTTAAGAGGAAGTTTATGCATCATGTACACTTGTTAAATATATGTTATTGTTGGGTTTTATATTTCTTCATATGTTTTGGTTATATATGGGTTATGGTTATAGTTATAGTTATGGTTATGCGATCAATCACTTCGAACCATCGGCTCTAATATACCACTGTTAGTTATATATTTTTCTTTCATCATATGGTTATAGTCATTGAGAGATTATGGTTCCATATGGTTATATGACATTAGTCTTACACATATAAGGCCTTTGACACCACTTTAATCCCAAAACCTTAAGACAATGATGTTATAGGTCTTTATTTTTATATAGTGTTTAACTTTGTCTATTCTAACCAATGTGGAACTTTGACTCACACTTGGACTATTCCCAACAATTATTGATAATAATTTCAAGTGAAAAGATTGCATTCTAAGGTGCAATTCATAGATTTGTGTGTGCTATTCTTTCTAAGGTAAATCTTCTGCTCGTAGATATCTAAAGGTAGATGGTCTAAGATACATATCACATAACAAATACTAATCATTATATACATTGGCGGAAGAAGGTTATGACATAGGGGAGCCATGGCTCCCCCAACCATTTTTTTTTTCTTTTTTTTTTCTATTTATTTAAAAAATAATATTTATATATTATTTTTTTATTTATATTAATTGATTTTTATTTTATTTTATATATATATATATATATATTATTACTTTATTTATATATTATTACTTTATTTATATTAATTTAATTTGTATTTTTTTTAATTTAAAAATCACGTTTTTTTCTCTATTATAATTTCTTATACCTTTTTATTTGGTTTTTTCACTTTTGTGCTTCCATTTCTTTCTCTCGTTTTATTTTTATCTCAATTTTCACCATCATTTCCTTATTATTTTCAAAATTAAATTGCACTACGACAAAATTGAAGAGTTAATGAACATGTTGGACTGAGCAATTTCTTCTTGTGAGTAAGTTCATTTTTTCCCTTCTTTTTTTTAAGCAATTTGTTTTCCTCTTGTATGTGGCTTTTCTATGCTCTAGGCATATCTCTATCTGTTAGAGATCATAAAATCATGCTTTAATTGTTGATCAAACTCTTCTTTGTGTAGATAGAGCTATTTTAGGCTTTGAAGTTGTGTAAGGGAAGAGCAAGATTAGGAATCTACTCTAAGGTAAGGGAAGCTAATCATTTAGAAGTTATTAGTTTTCTTAAAATATTGAGTCTTGCTTTTAAGATTTAATTTGAGGTATTCATAATTTTATTTTTTTGTAAAAGAATTGACAAATTTATATTAGAAAAAATATGATAAAGAGTAAAAGAATTGATTCTTTTTTCAAGAGGAAGGTTTGTGATGAAGATGAAAAAAATGCATCTACGTCGTCTAAAATTGAGAAACTTCATGATAATCCAAATATTGAAGAAAACGAAAAACAACTCTCTAAGGTTCCTAAAGTTACATATAATGAATTTGAAAATACTTTAGAACGTGATCCGGGGAAACGTCTTCAAATCTGAAATACCTACCAAATCAAATTGATGAGGTACGAATGGCTTATCTAAAATGGGGTCCATATCAAATGCATCTAGAAAATTATCTGTTGTCTGGAAATATGATCATCCAAGAAGATTTCAATACACATGGTTTAGCTTATTTCCTTCATGGTTATAGTATTCACCATTAAAAGATGCAACATATTGCTTACCGTGCTATCTTTTTAGTAAAACACCAAGCGGACGACCTGACTCAGATGTTTTCCATTGTTACATGTAATTGAGTTTATTTTCATTGAATTTTAATTGGCAATAAGTTGATTGTCATTAACATGTTTTAACTTTTTAAATGTTTTTTTATAGGTTTTAAAAGTTGGAGGAGCATTTTGACTAAAGGTAACTTTTGTTTTTTTTTTTATATATTATTGTTGATGATAAACTTTATGTTACTCTTTCATATATATTATTGTTATATTGTTTGGATTATATTGTCATGAGTGCTTATTTTGAATAAAAAATTATGTAAGAAATTTTTTTTTTTAATTAAAAAAAATAATTTATATATAAAAAATATAATTTGGCCCCTAAAATTTGTGGTCAAGTTCCGCCACTGATTATATACATTTTACTTAGTTAGAATTTTATTTACAATTCTAACTAATCATTTTGTTCCTTTATAAACATAGATTGTAGGCATATTCAAATTATACAAACTAAATTTTTTATCATTTTCTATTTTATACTTATTTTTTTATTATTTGCCTTTATTCAGTTTAATTTGTAATTTACTTCGTAGAGTTCTTTCATTGTTCTTAAACTCAATTCAATTCATGTACCATAATTGAAAATATTTAATCCAAATTTTTGACTCAATATCTTTTAATCATTTATTGATTAAAACATAATTTAACAAACTTGGTGAATATCGATAAATGTAAGTGTTGTGCATATACTTTCATCAATATAAATATATATATATATATATATATATATATATATATATATATATATATATATAATCACAACTTTCCTTAAATTAAAAGAAAATCAATAAATAGATTTATTAGAGGAAACATTTAACTTCACTCCTTTTACTATTCATTTGAAAAACACCAAAACAGACCGGATTACTACCAAACTTTGACAAAGGTGAAGGGTATTCCTTCTTTTTTATGGGCAGCGGGTATTTCTTTAATCAACTAAGATTTTTCTTAATTACCTTGTTAATGATGTAGCAATTTTAATACTCATTATGAAAGTTTGTTTATTCATCAAGTTTTTAAACCTTATATAAGTTGTTTAATATTATTTTATTTCCAACATATACACTTTTTTTTAATTTATTCTGATTTCATAATTATATGTCTCTAACCAATATTTTAGACTCTTAAATTAACCAAGAAATTGGTAATTGATTATTAACAATTCAAAGGAATATATATATATATATATATATATATATATATATATATATATATATATATATAATCATATTACTTGTTTTAAATGTTATTCAAATGAATTTGAATATTTTTATTAGTTCTTTTTCATGTTAGGTGAACTAAAGAGACAACACAACAAAATTCAGCACAAAATAAGGATTCTAAATGACTTAAATTCAGCATAGAACTTGGACTCTTCTAATCAAGTTATCTTATCACGATCACATCATTTGTTATTTATCAATTAATTCTTTCATAATATATCTTAAACATCATATCTAAGATTATATTTATCTATCATACGGATCATTGAGAAAGGTCAAAATGGCTTACTTACATTATAAACTTTTATAAATTCCCCACATAGATTTAGAATGAAAGCATGAAAACGTCTAATGGTGGTGTAAGTCACAAATGACCAATTAGAAGATGACATTTATAATATTGAACAAAATAATTGAAGTAATTATAACGAGTTAACAATCAATAGAGTTGAAGTTAGACAAACATGAAAATAAAAGGTGAATTATTAGCTCTACTGATCCAGAATCGAGTTTTTGTATACAAATTCATTTTTTAAACATTTATTCTATCCCATCCTTGACCAATTACTCAAGATTTTTCTGTAAGAATTTTAAATTTCTTGCACTTGGTCTTTATATCTCACAATCTAAATATTCCTTCCTATCTCTGCAAGTTTAAAGCATATCAGCTTTATGAAAAAATTGTATGTCAGTAGCTGTTTGGCCCATCATATTTTTGTAAATTCTTTCATTAGATTGTTTTTGTACTGAGTAGCTTGAGTTCATCAACACTTTCTTCCAGCCATTAAAATTTTTGAGGTTACAATCAAGAAAAATAGTTCTCTATATATGAAGATACAATTTTAATTAGAACATCACAAGCATAATTATTTAGAAGAAATATCTAGAAAGAGAAAGAGAATAAAACCTGTATATTTGAGAGACAAAAAATAAATGAAAACTTCTATGATATATGTGGACTTTTAATTTTGTAAAAGATCATTAATAATTGGAGTTGCAGATATACTTGAAGAGCTTGTTCAAAAAAAGTTTCATTTGCTAACAATATATTTTCGAAAACAAAATCAATAAATAATACTAGTTTACAAAGAATGGTTAAACATTTGTCTTCTTAAAAAAAAAAATCCATGATTTTCTTTGACATTTTATGCCCCAGCTGTCCCATCACCCCCTTGTTTTGTTTTGTTTTTCATATTTCCCCTTCCTTTGGTAAAACATCTTTGCACCTTGCTATTAGGATTGAGAAAAATCATAAACAGACGAATGAAAATTGCTCGTAACATCAAATCTCTCATATTTACCCTTACCCTACAACACAAATTTAATTTCAAAATAAAATCGGTACAATTTTTATTCTTTTAGAAAAATATCATTTTATAGAATTTATTTTATCCATAAATAAACATCTTGCCAACCGTGATTTAAAGACATGGGATCTTAAACAAAATTCAAAATGTCTTATTTAAGAGCTCTGATTAATTTCTGTATTATTTGAGGATGCACCATGCATGTTAAGCTCTTACAGTGGGAGAAAGTATAACTTAAAAGGAAAATAGAATTAATTAGGAAAAATGATATAAGTGAAGATCTCCTTGAAAAGAAGGAAAAGAGAAATGAAGACAATCTCCATGAAGTAGATTAGTCCAACTTTTGAATGCCATAGCTGTGGGGAACACAACTAATCTGATGAGAACCATTATTTCCTAAAAGCTACAGCATGTGGACCAAAAAAATGAAGATATGATCATGTGGAAAAAAGATCAAGAATTAATGTGATAAAATTTAATTTGAAGATTATACAGTTGAAACTTAGCAGGTATATATATTTATCAGTTCCTCCCTTGGCTATTTGAACTTTCCGAAGTTATAACTACTCCACCTGCTGCCTCGGACGAGGTACGTTGCTGAGTCTGTGAGTCTGATCACAACCAATCATAATAAACAATTGTCACATTGTGTTCATCATTCAAATTCTAATCAATTAGTAATCTCTATACAATAATATATATATACATACATATCAGTGTGTGTGCTTGTTGGAAGAAGTGAATATGAAAATTGAAAAGAAAACTGGTATCTAAACTAAAAAACACTCAGATAGTACAGAGTTCATGTTGATTCCTTGTTTGATAAAACACAGATCAATTATAGTTTAATATAACTGTCATACGGTGATCTGGAACAAGAAAAAAGTTAACTTGTTTCGGTTACTGCACAGATTTGTTTAATAATAAAAGTTACAGCAGTGGTAGTATGTGTCAAACATGCAGTGTGGGCCAATGCATGGAAGCAAGATCATTTGACTGGTTCTTTAAAGAATTTAACCACCACAATATATGTTTTTTTTCCTACTGAAACCACATGCATTCACTGTTACTTTACATGATGACCCTCTCCCTCTGTCATGACTTTCTTCCACATTGACCCATACATTATACGGTTCATGGCACAACCGAGACAGCTCATTCACATGGGGCTGGGGTTGCCCATGTGGACCCCTATGGCCACATGTTACAGCCAAATCATAATATATATTGTGTGTCAGTAAGTGCATCATAATTCATAAATCTCTGTGCACCTCTCTCTTTCACTCCACACTCCTCTGTGACCATGTGTGGTATATTATGCATACATTTAACTCACATACATATAAAATGCAAGTTAAGATAGACCAAATACAGAATCAAGAATGCAGTTTTTTTCTTCTTTATGAGTGAATGAATGCATTATTTAAAAGTTTGTGTATATATAAAGTTTGAGAAGAGAAAAGGAATAGTACCACTAGGGGAAGGAGAGGGTTGCCTTATTGGAAGTGGTTGCAACTGAGGTGGTGGACGATATGCAGAAAATGAGGGTTCCATGGGTGTAGGGTAGTATAGATAAGAGGGTCCAGCTGGTAAACGATGTGGTTGGGGTGAGGAAAAGGTACTTCTTGGTGCTTGCACAGAATAGCCATAGTAATAAGGGGAACCCATGGTGGAGGAGGATGGTCCATAGAGTTGTTGGTAGTATTGTGGTTGCTGAATTTGTGGGTTATACAATGTGGCCTGTGCTCACACAAATGTGCACAATCATTAACCAAGCAAAAATGTTACACAACTGTTCTCCATTATTTGCAACCAACCTGACATCATTAAAAAAATAAACTACATGTTCTTAATTGATTGGAGGGAGAAAAGATGCTTACTTGATGGTACCCATAATCAGGGGTGTAGGTAGGGTAGCTGCAAAGAGATTTGAAAGCAATTTAATCACCAAGCAAATATAGAAGGAAATACGTTAATGCAGAGGTGCATTTGTTTCTTTGAGAAGCAATGCTCAAAATGGAAGACTCCTATTGTTGTGGACTGACACTGAACTTAACATGTTAGGTTTTCCCAGCAAAAACCAGTGAGGAAAAAAAACCATTAATATTAGTTGTCATGTGGGACCCCTAAATTCATCAATGTGTAATGAGAGTTAGTGCTATTGCGTGTGGTATGTATGGTATGGCATGGCATGGCATGGTATGGTATGCATGGTCCTTGAGATTGAATTAGTTATGACTGATTCAGTGATAAGGGTCTTTTTTGTGGCTCAGGAATTATGAACATGTAGTTGCCCCATCAAGCAGAAAAAGGAAGGAATAAAGCAATATATATAAAGAATGGTCAAGGTGGCATCCAATGATATGAAATTTTGCATGCACATAAAAGTATAAACTATGCATCCTCGTTGGAACTGACAGAGTAGAGTTTAAGGAAGGAAATTTCTGATAGAACGTATAAAGAATTATCAACTATTATTTGGTAGAACTTTCTAGGTGATTCAAAAAGTTCAACCACCCGCTCAAAATCTTAATATTTTATTTTGCAGTATAATAATATCTTCAACTTTACGATTAACAAGAGACAACATATATACACAGTGAAATTCAATACCCTACAGTAGAAACTTAGAGGACAAAAGATTCGGCTAATGTTAATATATCAAATTCAAATAAACCTAATTAACTATAAGAAAACCACGTTACTTTTTATTTTTCTTTACTATCGAAGAAAAAGAGGTTTGAAACACCTGAGAGAAAGAACAAAGGAGAAAAGTTGTAAATAGAAACAAATAAAGTAACACTGTTCATCTTCAACATTTCTTTGTACTAGCTTTCTGCGGTTACATATCATCCAAAAACTTAAGTTTGTATACTGTGTCTCCTACTCGTACAATCCTCAGAAAATGAAAGAAGTTAACATAAGAGTAATTTCCCTTCTGTTTTTGTTTATCCGTTCATGGTTTTTTAAGAGTACCTTTTAATTTACCAACTAATACACCCCATAAGACAACAATAACATTGCTGGTGAGAAAATGACTTGATGGTACAGGACATGCAAAAGTACCGAGAGCTGAGGGATTTTATTATGTACAAGATTATAAAACAAATTTATTGACGCAGGACCACTATATATCACACATAAAAAAAATGTACATGCATTGCCACGGATTAAATATTAATTGATCTGTTCCTGTTGTCATCCACATTTCTACTATTACCATAGATGCATCATCAATTACATAAGTTACAAAGCAATGTTTCTCATCGATAGGTAAAATCTACAAGCACCCTATCTTCTTAGGCCTTCTTTAATTTATGACATTAATAACTCAACAATATTTTTTCTGAATCGCAACACTCCTCTTTAAAAGACACGAAAACCTAACCTCCCCACATCTCTATTTTACCCCTATGTCAGGTTGTAGTGCGAAAAATGTAATTTTTTTTTTTCTTCCTTCAAGTTTCAACATACATAGAATGAGTCACATTGGTCTTTATTTTAAAACATGTTTTGCCAATGAGTAATCTCAATCAGAAACACAGATAAATGCAGATAATCCGACCGGTCACCTTTAGTATATCCTTTCTTTTAATAATGTTTTTTGTCGTAATAAATACCTTTCTTTTATCATTATTTTGACAGTTGATGTAGTAGTTGATCAAGTGATGAGATTGGAGGAAATAAAATTGAATTGATTAAGGTTTTGAGTGTGGTGGTAGTTAAAAAAGGAAGAGGAAGCAAAGTAGGGGGAGGAAATGCACATGATGGTTGTTGAAAGTTTGGCCTTGTGTGTACTTTTAATGGTGATATGATACGTGAGGATTTTCACGCTGTCACCAAGACCTACTGTAATTGGGGGGGGAGCAGTCAAGCGACATATGTAGACAGCAATGTGTGCGTCTATATGCAGTTCTCAATTAATGCCATGGACCAGTTTCTTTGACTGTGAGTGACAGACATGGGTAATAATAAATGCCCACAGTAAATGTACAAAGCTAACTCACTAACCCATATGGCGGGTACACCAGCGGTGGTGGTGGCGGCGGCGGCTGCGGTGCTAGTGCCGGCGGTCCTGCCGCCGGCACACCACTGTATGAAGCTGTTCCTGGTGCTCCTCCTTGGAATGTACCTCTTCCTGCATTACCACCCCCACAACACAACCACAAATTTGATCAAGGAACAAAACATTATATTATATTTATGTGTATATGTTTGTGTTTATATATATGTATTATCCTATGTATAATAATAATAATAATAATAATAATAAGTGATATTGTGATAATGATGATGATGATGTTCATCACATTGAAAGATAGAAAATGCATATAAAATAATTAACCTCTTGGTGGTGATGGTCTAGGTCTTCCGAGAGAAGCAATGTTACAATTTGCTCTTCTTCCATCTATCACTGGGTTTGGATCAGCACATGCCCTTCTAGCTGATTCTGGATCACGGAATGTTACCTGTTATATGGGACAAGTTTTGTGTGTAATGAGGATCAAATCAAACAACACACATGTTGCAGTGAAAGAGAATCAAGTTTGAGGCAGAGTAAAGAGTTAGAGAGATAGAGAGAGAGAGAGAAACATACGAATCCGTAGCCTTTAGATTTTCCTGTGTTCTTATCAGTGATAATGACAGCTTCAAGAATCTCACCAAACTGCTCAAAATATTTGCGCATTTCTTCGGTTGGAGTCTCCCAAGCTAGGCCTCCAACGAAGACCTTAGTGAACGTTGTGTCTCCGAACTGTGATCGGTAATGTGGGTAAGCCATGGTGTCAAGGGAAGAAAAGGGTGACCTTGTTTATGCATGAAAGCTAGTTAAGCTCAAAAGGGTGTCCTTGTTTCTTCTGATCTCTACTTATTGACTTGTCACTGCCATTTTCTCTTCTGGTTTTCTGCTCTCTCTCTCTCTCCCTCTGCGTGTGACCGTGTCTTGTAGTTGTCCTACTCCACCATTCAACAACGCCCCCCTCACGACACAAGAATCATTGAATTTGAAGAGAGGCTGAGGGAAAGGGGTGGTGGGTATGGTTTATGATGGTGTGGTATCGTTATTATTTGATGGTTGTTTGTGACAGAGGAGTTAGTTAATTAAAACAAAAATATACGAAAAGGAAAAAAATAATTAAAAAGAGGGAGTTGTTTTATAAAAATATATATATAATTTATTGTTCTAAGAGAAAAGGAAAAGGGAGTTTGAAAAAGGGTGGTGGTGGAGGAGAGAGAAAGAGATCTGACAGATGCAAACTCTAATTTGCTGGCCAAAGAGAGAAGGAAGAGATGGTGTGGGCTTTGTAGTATATCACAAGTGACAGCTGCGTTACTATCTCACTTGAAGTGTTTCCCCTCTGTCTCTGCATTAATATACTCTCCCACCATCCAATCAATTTTCCATTTTGACTTAAACAACTCTTATTTCCTTGTCCTTCTCTTCTTCTCCCCTCATTTCTCATTCTTTTTCCCAATACATTACACACCACCCTACCCTATCTTCACTTTCAAACATGGATCTTATATTCTCTTCTTTATAAAACAAATGTTTATCCCTGCTAACAAGCAAAAGGGTAGGAAGGATTAGTTCCAATAATGTCAGTTTGTATGAATGTTTATTAGGAGAAGTATTCACTAACCAAAGTTTGAACACACCTTTGTATTTGATATTGATATTGATTATACAAAGCATAATTGTGAGGAAACAAACAAAAAAACAAAAGGGTACTGGTTAAAATGTTAGTTTTCCAACAACAAAAGATATGGACCCTCTGATCATGATCAGATGGTTCTTTTTACATGAAAAGAAGAAGTTGTGTGATGTATATAATAAGCAAGAGGGTGTGCGTGCTGTCGTTGGCAGCTTTGGTCTACAGACATGGAATGAAGCAGATCAAATTTTTACTCAGTCCGCTTCCTTTTTCCAAAATGTTTGTTGCAGCAAAAGTTATGCGCATATGAGATATAGATA
The DNA here is from genome assembly GCF_037176805.1 of Vigna unguiculata. Lineage (NCBI taxonomy): Eukaryota > Viridiplantae > Streptophyta > Magnoliopsida > Fabales > Fabaceae > Vigna > Vigna unguiculata. The sequence goes on along the minus strand of NC_140799.1, from coordinate 28,741,404 downwards.
TTGATGTACAAAGTAAAAACAATAATTTCAATATCAATTTGACTTAACTTTTGTTGCTTAATTATATTTGATCATAGATCATGTGCTCGGGTAATTAACTGGACCAATCATGGTTACACCTTTTTTCTTTATGTTGGGACCAAACTATATCCCACATGACCCCAAATCCGCTAATCATAAGCTATTACCAGCAAATCAACCAGAATGAAAGGGAACAGTTACAGTTAGGTTTGAAAGAAAGGATATACTTTTGTTCTTTATTAATTCATTTTTTCTGTTTTTCTTTTTTTTTTTAATTTTCTGTTGAAGGTTGGTGATTATTGCTGGATTGGAAACCATTTTCCGGCTACAATGAAAACAAAACTAAAGACTGTTAAGAGCTATAATGTAGATCCATCACCATCGTATCATTCCTTCATCAATCGCATCATTAACAGTTGTTAATACCAAGCTAATATCCCTCTTATTTTATAGCTAATGGTAGACCATTATCTTGTCCACAACCCACCACCCTCAAAGTCACACCTCCTGCCACCAAATTAACAACTTTATTCAATTCAACTACGAATTTCTTTTACCTTTTATTTTTATATAAATCTCCCTCCTCCCACTTCCAAAGTCTTAGTTGGACCTTACATCAAAATATTATGGAATTGAATTTCATCTTCTAAATAGTTTATATCACAATCTATGTGAATGAAACTACTCACTAACTACTGATCTCATCTGCAAATATCTGATAGTGTTCACTTGATTCAATCATGAACGTGAAGGTGTGTGGTTAAGGTTGAATTACACATAAAGATTTAAGTTTTGAGTGTGGATCTAGTGTTTAAGATACCCTAATTCATCCAAAATGATCATGTATAATGTTTTTATGGCAGTGAAAGAAGCCAACTAGGAACACACAAGACACCCCCACAAACAACAGAGTAACAAACACATACACACACATAGAGAAAGAAAGAGGCAGAAGGAGTCATTATCTTGCTTGTTGCCAGCGTTAGGGACGAGGAGACAGCTATAAGGACCCTGTGGTTTTTATGTTAAAAAAACCCTGCAAAACAAACGAGTCCGTGAACTGGCAGTCCTCTCCACGTGGGGTCATATCAGTGTTGAAGAACTATGAGCTGGATTTCCATCTACTCTCTTTTATACTCAAGGGATTTTGGGAAGAACTTTCACATTATTTATACATGACCCCCCAACCTGCCCTTCGTCAACCAACTCCCACCAATCAATCTTCATTTTTAACCCTTCCAATATCATCATCTCGTCTTAGGTTTTAGCACAAACACCTTGCATGCATTCATATTCTCCCCTTAATTCTTCCTCATATGCTTTCTTCTTTTGCGCAGCATTCACTCCACAATGTTCAATCACCCACTCTTCATCATACCACCAAATCACCAGTTGTCAACTTCACTCTACTTCATATACATAACTTACAAGTATAAATGCATATATTCTCTCCCCTTTCAAACACTTAACATCGTTACCTTTTTGTCACAAACTAAGATAAAGACCTTTCTCAATCTAATCAGCTAAAGATAGAAGCTTCCGTAATAATGCCTAAAATTGATTATACCTAATGAAAAATTTTGCTAAGAGATTCAGCTAGGGAGAGGAGACAGATTCTGGGTATAGTAGAATTTGAGGGTGGGAAGTTAGTAAGGCTCATAGCAATTGGGGTTGGCATTTGCATGATTGCAACTGTAACTAACAAATGTGGAGAGGGTTTTAATTATTGCAAAGTTTTTATGTGGTGCACAACTCAATATTCAACCTCACAGTCCCAGCCTTGTCCCTTAAGTACAGTGACTTGTATAGTGTAGTGCTGCAACATCAACATCACAATGCAATTTAAATGAATAGCAGGGGATTCAGATACATTTTTGATGTGTCTCAATCTCATTTACCTCTGAAAAACAAAAATTAACAGGACCTTCTAGGAAATGGGACTGTGAAAATCTATTCTACCCTCTTTTGTGTATTTGGTCATAAAAAATGTGAAGATGTGCAAGTTATTCTTGGCAATTATAAAGCCATTGCAAACATATTCCTTGTTTCTTTTGGCAGACCAAAAGTAAAAGGAAATAAATGAAAGCTTGAATTATATACTGAGACATGATCCACGTTACCAACTTACTATGGTCCTCTAATGAAGTGAAGAGTCCTTGCTAGCCCAAAAAGGAAAAGGGCTAAACAAAGATGTTATTATATAGGTTAAAATACTCCCTTAGTCCATGATTTTGTTGAAAAATCTCAAATAGGTCATAAGATTTTTTTTAGTCTCAATTAGGTTCATATTTTTGAAAATGTGTAACAATTAGGCTCATTCCGTTAGTATAGAGTTAACGGTGTTAAAGATGTGCCACGTGTCAGCTCCACATTTTTTTGAATTTTTTTGAATTTTTTTTGAATTTTTTGAATTTTTTGAATTTTTTTTTGAATTTTTTTTGAATTTTTTTTGAATTTTTTTGAATTTTTTTTAATTTTTTTTTTGAAAATTATTCATGCCACGTATCACGTCAGTATTGTGCCACGTGTCAAGTCAGTAAGATGACACGTGTCAAATCATTGTCTAAATCTCAATTTGGTCCATATATTTGTTATTTTTATTACATTTCAGTCCATAATATTGTTAAAATGTTTAATAAAAATATCATTATAAAATTTATATAAAAGTTAAATTTGATCTCAATTTGGAGAGGATGAAATTGAAAATTAAAAAAAAATGGACTGAAATATAATTAAAATAACAAATATATGGACCAAATTGATATTCAAACAATGACTTGACACGTGTCACCTTACTGACTTGACACGTGGCACAATATTGATGTGACACGTGGCATGAATAATTTTCAAAAAAAAAATTCAAAAATTCAAAAAAAAATTCAAAAAAAATTCAAAAAAAAATTCAAAAAAAATTCAACAAAATTCAAAAATTCAAAAAAATAAGAAGCTGACACGTGGCATATCCTTAACACCGTTAACACCATACTAACGGAATGGGTCTAATTGTTACACATTTTAAAAAATATGGACCTAATTGAGACTAAAAAAAATCTTAGGACCTATTTGAGAATTTTCAACAAAAACATGGACCAAAGGAATATTTTAACCTATTATATACTTACATATATACTTATATACTGGTCTTCCTAACAAAGTTTTGATGGGTTAATGATGTATTAATGATAAAAGCAATCATCGTATCTTAGAATAAGCTTAATTTGAAATTGACCAAAATCAACAATGTGTTTAGTTATACACATTTCAATGCATAGAGAAGAAACTATTTTGTTTCAATGTAAGGAAAGTAAGTTATGTGAAATGTAGTTTTTAAATATGAACATAAACACATAGTTGCTCTGTGTGTATCAAGATAAAAAAGAAATTTATTGATTTGTTCTTTGTTTTCCAGCTTTGGCTTTGAACTATAAAGTCAAGATATGGTATATGGTTAAGTCTATGGTGTTATACATATATATAGGATGAGAGGAAAAGAGATACTGTTAAAATTATATATATTTTGTGAAAATTTTCTTGTAAATATTTAGTTGAATTTTGAAAATATACAGCAAAATCCAAAGGAAAACAATTCTTGTGAATGGAAAGAAAAAAGTAAAATATTTTCACCTCATTTGAATTCTATGGGAATGATAATTCGATTAATTTCCTGCTTGGAGAAAATATTTTCATTTGATAATGTTAAGTTTGAGAAAATGTGTGGCATCATGCCATCAACTTCATAATCAATCCAAAATTGATACTAGACTCAAAATTTAATGTCCCATGCCTAAATTACCTTTTGTGGGCATGATTGATTTCGAAATGAAAAAGTATGTATTTTTTTTTCTATTATGATTAATAATTACAAAAATAGGATCTTATTTTCTTTTATTTTTTTCGAATTTGTTCAACAGATAATGAAACAGCTGATAGATTTTATACACACATGCAAGACTTTCAAATTAGATCAAATTTAAAAATATAAATAAAAAAAATTTCTTTTAAATTTATATGTATCTTAAAAAATTAAGAATGAAAGGAGATGTTTTTATTGTAAAATAAATGAATAAATTATTTTATACTAAAATGAAAAGAGGGAATAGTTGAACAATATGAGATGTCTGATGTAGACAAAGTCATGTGTCCCATTGAAAATAGCAAAATAAGAAGTCTTATCTCAAAGTCATTTGGCACGCTGAACGAAAAAAGTTTTGAAGAAAGATTTTGGTATTCGAGTAGATAAAGAAAGTCACTCATTTTAAGAGTGATTAATTGAAAGCTGAGATATTTATTGTCAAGAAATTAATATTATGGCATTTTCACCATTATTATATATATATTTAAAGAAAAAGATATGTAAAAAATTCACAATGTGGGATTTCAAAAAGAATAAAATATGATTTTATTTTAAAATTAATTATAAATATTAATCTCTACAATCTAACAAAAACGTGTGCCTTTAATTCTTTCTTAATAAGACACTAAATTTAAATTAGGTTTGAGGAATATAAAGAGTAAAGATACATAAAATATTAAATTCAATCATTCAAAATAATTTTAGAGATAATAATTTGTTTTATCTGTTTTTAAAGAAAAAAGTTAAATAATATTTTTTTATCATTGAATGAATAAAATATGCTCAATCTATTTACTAAAAAGAAAAATAAATAGTCGTTAAAATATTATTTATTGTGCTTTTTAGTTTTTGTTTTCCTATTGGACTTATAAGAATAACTTTTGAAAATGAGTTTGTATTGTAATATGAGCGAAAATTGAGTCAAGGGCACAAGTTAGGAATTTTTTTTTTCACCTCCATATTTTCTTTGTGCATTTCGTAAATACGTTTTTTTTAAGTTATATAATTTTAAAGTATATTTTTATAAATAAATTTTTTTTTGAATTACATAATTTGAAAATTGCTTTTATTTATTTCCAAATTGTGTAATTTAAAAACTTCTTTTATTTTTATATTGCTAAAGTCACTTTTAACTTTTTAATTGTCTTATCTTAAAATTTTAGTACTTCTAGATTATAGACTTTCGAAGTCATTTTTCAAATAAAAAAAAATCTTTTAGACTGTATAATTTAAAAGTTTCTTTTTTTTTCACAACAAAAGCTTTTATATTGTCTAATTTGAAAATATTTCAAAATGTATAACATTAAAATTATTTAGTTATTTCAGGATAATGTAACATGAATTTCATATTATACAATCAGAAAATTTTTATGAAAAAATAAGGTTCGACCAAAACTTTTCTTTTCCTGAGACCATGATTCAACACATAGACAAAAGTGATGATAGTTTGATCTTTTAATCACCCTTATGGGAGTGCACATGGAAAGTATGTAGTGCACAAAGAAATGGACCATTGGGACAATTCGTCCTGTACCTCCATGATTTCAATCTTCACCTTCATATAAATGATAAAATTTCCAATTTACCTTTAATAAAAAAAGTAATGTAGACCACATTCTTTCATCTTCTTTTCCTCCGGAATCGTTACACGCATTTCCTATTTTGTGCTTGCATTATATGGAAGAAAAAAAATTAAAAGCGCATCTAGACAAAATACATGCCTCCTGAAATCGTGAATGAAAAAGATAGTATCTTTCAACCACCCCATTTTTTCACCATTTATGTAATATAACAGTTGTTGGAATATAGAATTACATGCTGGATTTCAGAATCTGTAATGTAATACAATATGTACTTTTTTAAATATAAATTTTGAATTTCCGTACATTTCATAATATAGTTTTTATTTTATATTTCGAAATGAACAATAAAATTAAATATTACATATTTAATATTTAATATTTTAGAATATAAATTTTATATTTCAGATTATACTTTTTGATATATAAACATATAGTTGTTTAGCTTTCTTAAATTGTATAATTCGAGTTTCGCGTAAGTGAAAATAAAAAAATTAAATTGAAGGGTAATTTTGAATTTTTAAATTTAAGGAGATGCGGGGCGAGATCATGGGAGTGCAGGAAGAATTTGCCCATTTGTTGAGGAACCAATTATGTGAATTTTGAGCCTGTGAACGTTTCAAAATGGACATGCTACAAATTCGGTATCGCATTGTGCTTGAGCTAAAACCAGTGCTTTACGAACTCTCCCTTCTACTCAATGTTTTGCATATTTTAAAAATGAAAACTATTTTATAAACTGCTAAAGCTTTGGAGAACTTTTTTGGCGGTTTTAATTTTTAACACAAAAAATTATTCTTGGTATGAGAACGAAAAGGGATTGGTGTTGGGGATGTCAATAAGGCGGATAGGGGTAGTAGCTCCTCCGTACCTTATCTATTGGATAAATATTCGCCATGTACCCGTACTTATATTATGCGGGTACTCGCATAATTTTTTAATATCCACGGATATCTATGGGTACTCGCGGGTATTTACAAAAAAAAAAAAATTTAACAACATATTTTAATCGTAAATTCAAATAAAATACAATACATAACATTCATAAATTTTAAACAAAGTCCAAATAACTCATTTAAATAGTGTTGAATAACAATTTACAAAGAAAATATTTTTTTTTTAAACTAATTGATAAAAAAATAAGCTTTGTTGATGCTTTCTCTAAGTTCACTTGGATTTATTTTCTGAAAAATAAGTCTGAAACCTTCATCGTTTTTCAACAATTTAAGGCCATGGTTGAACTGCAGTTTAATACTAAATTAAAGAGCATTCAAACAGATTGGGGGGTGAATTCATACCTCTGTCTTCATACTGTCAAAATCATGGTATTGTTCACAGGCTTATTTGTCCTCATACACATCATCAAAATGGTGTTGTTGAGAGGAAGCATAGACATATTGTTGAGTTAGGAATGACTCTTCTTAAGCAAGCCTCTCTTCCAATCAAGTTTTGGGACTTTGCCTTTCAAACCTCTGTTTATTTAATCAACAGGTTGCCCACATCCTCCTTACAGTTTCAAGTTCCATACACTGTCCTGTTTCACAAATCTCTTGATTATGCCTTCTTGAGAAACTTTGGTTGCTCTTGTTATCCCTTTCTACGTCCCTATAACAAACACAAGTTGGAATTCAGGTCTCATGAATGTATATTTTTAGGCTATTCTCCTTCTTATAAGGGTTATAAGTGTTTGTCACCTAGTGGTCGTTTATATGTTTCCAAGGATGTTGCCTTTAATGAGTTGAAGTATCCTTTTCATGACTTATTTCCCACCACTAGTAATAAATTTGTTGTCTCTCCCATTGTGGATACTTTGCCCAGTGCCAATATTCCAATTGTTTCGTCTTCTCCTTCTACTCCAGGTGTAACCAGTCAGCTTTCTCCATCCACCAATACTACTTCTGTTATTCCTCATGAGCCAGTTGTTATTGCTCCTGTTTCTGGTCAGTATCCAGGTTTTGTGAGTCATTCTTCTCTTCATCATTCCTCTCCACAAAATATACATCCTATGTAGATCAAGTCTAAAGTTGGAGTTTTTAAACCCAAAATTCACCCTTCTCTTCTGTTAACAACCTGTGAACCCAACAGTGTGAAACAGGCCCTTGCTGATCCTGAGTGGTTTGCTGCTATGAAACAAGAGTTTCAAGCTCTTATAGATAATAATACTTGGGACTTAGTTGCTCTTCTGAGTGATAGACAACCAGTGGGTTGTAAGTGGGTTTTTCAAATAAAAGAAAATGCTGATGGTTTTGTGAACAATTACAAAGCCTGCTTAGTGGCTAAAGGATTCCATTAAGTTGTGGGTTGTGATGCTACTGAGACATTCTCTCCTGTCATAAAAACTTTTACCATTTGATTGATTCTTACTCTTGCTGTTACTAACAAGTGGGATTTGTTTCAGCTCGATGTTAATAATGCATTCCTAAATGGTTCTCTTCAAGAAACTATATATATGCAACAACCACCTGGGTTTGATAGTGCTGATAAATCTCTGGTTTGCAGACTTAATAAAGCCATATATGGTCTTAAGCAAGCCCTGAGGCAATGGTTTCAGCATCTAAAACAGATTATGCTACAACTTGATTTTGTTGATAGCAAGTGTGATCCTTCTTTGTTCATTTACATGGATAACAATAGTACTGTGTATGTTTTAATATATGTGGACAACATCATAATTACTGGCAGTTGTGTTTCTCTGGTTAAACGCTTTATATCTCAGCTTCATTCTAACTTTTCTCTTAAACAGTTGGGTAAATTGGATTACTTTCTTGGTATAGAGGTTAAGTCTCTTCTTGATGGCTCTCTTGTTCTAACTCAAAGTAAGTATATTAGAGATCTCTTACAAAAGACTAAAATGGTTGAAGCCCAATCTGTCTCATCACCTATGACAGCGCACTACAAACTCAGTAAACATGGGACATATCATTTTCATGACCCTTCTCTTTACAGGTCAGTTGTTGGTGCCCTTCAGTATGTTACTGTAACCCGCCCCTAGTTAAGCTATGTTGTTAATAAAGTGTGCCAGTTTATGGCTACTCCGTTGGATTCACATTGGGTTGTTGTCAAGCGCATTTTGCGATACTTAAAAGGCTTTGTCAGTCATGGCTTACATATTCAAGCAGCTCCTTCCTCCAAACCGTTTCTCATCAAAGTTGTATGTGATTCGAATTGGGCCTTTGATGTTAATGATCGTCGTTCTACGTCAGGGGCTGCAATCTATTTTGGACCCAATCTTTTCTCTTGGTGGTTTGTCGCAACCTAAATCGCGACGGGACGACGAACTAAAAATAAATTTCATTTAGAAAAAGATATTAGAAGTAGTCACCATAGTTTATTCTGGAAAACTATGGAAAACCCTAAAAATAAAATAAAGTCTGCGAAAACCAAATTTAGGATCCGGGAGTCGGTTACGCGTAGGGAAGGTATTAACACCCTACAGCGCCCACCCAAAAGCGGTACCTTTAATTAAATTTGCAAAAGAGATGTGTTTATTTTAAATATTTATTTTTCCCATAAAAATAAGAAAATATTGAACAAACATATATTTTGAGTGAAAGGGACCCGACAAGGGTAAAAACCTTGGTCCTTTGTATTCTCATTAAAAATGAGAAATCAGGGCTACATAGTTCTTTATAAAACTATTTGAAAATGATTTAGAAAACCTTTTAATTTTTGCGAAGTGAACCTGACAAGGACTTGCCCTGCTCCTACGTATCTCCATTCACAATGGAGAATCAAGGATCACGTAGTTCTTGATAAAACTTGATTAGAATATTTAATTTTTAAAGTTGTCTTTTGACATTTTTGAAAATGAGTGTCATGCGACGCGTGCGGCCGAGTTGACACCAAAGAACATTTTTTATATTTTTATTTTTGAAAAGGAGTGTCGTGCGGCACGAACGATCGATTAGACACCAAAATATTTCTATGATTTTTGTATTTAAAAAAAAGAAGAACAAAAAAAAAGAAGTGTCGTGCGACGCGAGCGATCGATTGGACACCAAAACATTTAGATGATTTTTTTATATATTTGAAAAGGTGTGTCGTGCGACACAAGCAGTCGATTAGACACCAATACTATTTTATGAGTTTTATATTTAAAAAGAAGTATCGTGCGACGCGAGCGGTCGATTAGATACCAAAACTAGTTTTATAATTTTTATATTTATAAAGAAGTGTCGTGTGACGCGAACGGTCGATTAGACACTAAAAAGAAAAATAAGGAAAATAATTTTAAATTTTATTTATTCTTATTTTTATCATTTTAAAGAAAATTATTTTAATTTTTATTTCAATTTTAAAATACTTCTATTATTTTTTGAAAATTATGTGATCGAAATGTGAGATTAAAAAATGATAAAATTGGAAATAGAAAATAAGAGTGCATAAGTGAGTATGAGAAAAACTACAAATATGGAAACGAGGTGCACATAGAGAAACGCGTGGTTCATAAAGTAAACATATTCTAAACTAAAAAAGGAAATTAAAGGAGTGGGGTGTGTACTTAGTGAAAACGCAGGTACATGATATAAAATAAAACTAAATGTAAAGGGGTTTGGGGTTATTACATTTGGGAGTGCATGAAGTAAATAAAACAAAACAAATGGCCATATTATAATGCAAATATGCATAGGTATATAAATTAAATTATGGAGGTGCAGAAGAAAACATTTGAAGTTATTAACCCAATTAATATGGTGGTGCGAGAGTAAATTATGGGGTGCATACCAAATGATTGAAATTAGTAACTCAATTAAGATGGTGTTGTAAGAATTAATTATGGGGTGCACGAAGAAAATATTAAATCTGCCTAAAAAATCCTAACCTTGTGTTTGGATGGAGCATTTCAACAATACTTAGAAATTGAAATGTTTTGCATTTGAATTGCTTGTAATTAAATTTCATTCATTTTTTAAATAATTTGTTTGGATAAGGAAATTAAAATACCTTACATTTCAATTTCTTGTTTGGAAAAAAAATTGAATTTATTGTGAGATAAAATTTAGCTTTAACAATATTTATTTTAGGCTTAATTATGTTTTGAGTTCATGATAAATTTGGAAACTCGACGATCAAGAAGGGCCCGACGACACGGACGGGCCCGACAACCCGAACGGGCCCGATGACCTAGACGGGCCAACGACCTGGACGGGTCTAACGACTCGGACGAGCCTTCCAAATCTTCGGGCTCGTTTGGATCGTCGGGCTTGACGGTTTGGAAGGGTTCATCCGGGTTGTCGGGCTCGTCCAGGTCGTCGGACCCGTCCAGGTTGTCGGGCCAGAAGGTTTGGAAGGGCTCGTTTGGGTCGTCGGGCAGTCTGTGTCGTAGGGTTCGTCCGGGTCGTCAGGCTCATCCGAGTTGTCGAGCCCATCTGGATCGTCGAGCCCGTTTGGGTCGTCGGACCCGTCTGGATTTTCAGGCTCATCAGATCATTAGTTTTGTCCAGATAGTTTGCGTCGTCTGAGTCATCGGGCCATTCTAGGTCGTAAGGCCCGTTCTGGTCGTAAGGCCCGTTCGGGTTGTCGGGCTCGTCTGGGTCTTCGGGCCTGTCTGGGTCGACGAGCCCATTCAGGTCGTCGGACCCGTTTGGGTCGTCGGGCCCGTTTGGGTCATCGGGCCCGTCTGGGTCGTTAGACACGTCTGGATCGTCGAGCCCATTCGAATCGTTGGATCTGTCTTGGTCGTCGGGCCCGTCTGGGTCGTTGAACCCGTCTGGATCGTCGAGCCCATTCAGGTCGTCAAACCCGTCTGAATCGTCGGCCCCGTTTGTGTCATCGGGCCTACCAAAGAGTCTAGAATGTGAGGTTGAGTGAGAAGAATTTCAAATTCCACCTATTTTGAGGGTATTTGAATTTCTACTAATTTAGCTAATTGAAATCCCTAAAAAAAATGCTTACATTTGAAATGCTTGTTAATTTCTGTATCCAAACAAAGCATTTCATTACAAAGAAATCTAAATTCTTCAAAAAAATGAATTACTTCATTAAAATACTCTATCTAAACACACTCTAAACTAATTAAGTTCATGTTCTTTAAAACAGCACCGTAAAAAAAACATGCCCCCAACTTCATCTTCTATCTCACGCTGCCACCGTCGTTCTTCCAATGACGGCGGCTTCGCCTCTCTCAAATGCGCGGAGCACCACAGCATGGCCTCCATGTTTGCGTCTCTTCTCCGCCTGGTCAACATCGTGCTACTCCGATGTTATCAAGCCATTGTCGTAGACATCCACCATCAGAACGTGCCGCCAAAGACCACCAACTCCACAACACCACACATCACCGTGACCCCTTTTCTCTCTATTCAAACCCCTTCCTTCTCGGTCCAATTTCAGTTTTGATTGTGGTTTATTAACTTAAAAGTTGGAGATGAAAATAATATTACCAAAATAAACGAAACTGAGCAAAAATTGTGTAACCTGCTATGCGCAAATCTTTTTCGTTCCCTTGTGTTTGTTCTTTAATTATCCTTGCCGCTGAATTGTCTAATATACACCTTTGAATCTTTTTTCTGGGTTATGGCTCTCAATTGAATTGAAATGGAGATGAGTAAATTAATGTTGATATGAGGATGAACTTTTTTGGACGAAAATTGTGAGAAGATGATCCTATTACAGTGAATCTTCTCCTTTTCTCCCCCTCAAAATGGCAGTTCCTCCCTCTATATTAACGTGCTCTTTAAAAACTGATGGAAGTTACATTGCTATCAAAACATCAATTGTTCCCTCCTAATTACATTAATCAAAATCGTTTCCCCCTTTTTTATAATTATTAAATTTCAATTAATTAAATAAAGAAAACATAAAAAAAAATGGATTTATTTTAACTCAATCTTTAATTTGAAAACAAAATCTCTTTTTTTTTATTATTTAAAAATAAAAATAAAATAAAAATTTAAAGAAAAACTTTTTAATAAATTTTATTATTTATAAGACAATTTATTACCACTTATTTTTTTGGATATTTTGGAAATAATTTTTTAATAACCCGGACGAATTTGCGTGTTGACATGGTCGAAGAAACAAACTGTTGTTGCTAGGTCCTCCACTGAAGCAGAATATCGCTCTTTAGCAAGCGTTGTAGCTGGAATTACTTGGATCCAAACTCTTCTTACTGAATTAGTTGTTTCCTCCGTTGTGCCAGCTTTATATTGTGATGATCAGAGTGCGGTTGCTGTCACTCACAATCCAGTTTTACAATCTCGCACCAAACACATGGAAATATATGTTTTCTTTGTCAAGGAAAAAGTCTTAACTCAACAGCTTCGGGTTTTTCATATACCTGCAACAGATGAGTGGGTTGATGCCTTAACTAAGCCTCTATCTCCTAGCCGTTTTCTGTTTTTACGTTCCAAACTCAATATTGTTGATTCTTTTTGTAATTCTCAACCCCTTTGAGTTTATGGGGGGCTATTAGTGTAGAGCCAGCTGTTAACAATTGTCATTCTGTTATGCTTAGTTGGTATATAATTGTCAATTTGTTGTTAATTTGTTAGTATTGCTGTGTATAAATACATGTTATCACCCTATTGTAAAAGTCAAGTAACATCTATTCAATATATTCAGTTTCCTCTGCTAAGAGCCCTTCTCATTTTCTGTTCTTATTCTTTTCTGTTACACGAATACGGATTTTTCTGACATCTCTAATTGGTATGTTATTGGCGTGCAAGTCTTGATATAGACATAGACATAATGGTCGATTATCACCAAGACATAATCATTGTTTTTTTTTTTTTTTTACTTTTACAAGATGAAAAATTTTAAATAAGAAAAAACAGAAAATTATTTTTTGTATAAAATTTATCGAAGGTAAGCCGCATGTTCTACAAGAACCCTTATTAGATGGTTTGTAAAATTTTAGAAAGACTTATTTGATTTTATGAATTTTCTTATGCTAATGAAAATAAAAGCATTTCACATGTACAAAATATAAAGAGTTAATATATCAAAGTTTATGAATCATTATATATCAAAAGTTTCGAATAAAAAAATAATAATTTTAATCAAATTTTATGAATTAAAAATATATTTAACCCAAATATAAACGGTGAAGATTGTCATTATTTATTATCTCTTCAAAGAATAAGGACAAGGATGAAAATAATACATGTTTTACATTAACTTTTCATATATTTTTTTCATAGTTTAAGTGTGGAAAAATTTTTCTTAATCCCTCGAGTCCAATCCTTTTTTTTCAAAAATTAACATAGATCGAACTCTATGTATTTGAAATTCTAATCTTCCGGTTTATTTGCACGCCTTGTCTCTGAATTAGCATAAGCAAATAAAGGCTAAGCAAGTTGCAAGGGTTGAGAATTTAGTAAGAAAGTTGAAAGGTTTCTATACAACAGCATCGGTGGAAGAAAATTGTTTGAATAAGGAATAGTTTATTTATATACAGAAATAAAGCATTCAACAAGGGGTGGTGGCGCAGTTGGCTAGCGCGTAGGTCTCATAGCTTCTGAGTGATCCTGAGGTCGAGAGTTCGAGCCTCTCTCACCCCAATACATTGAATTTTAATTTTTATATCTTTTCAATTTATTTCTTTGTACATATTTTTTTAATTTCTTTCCTTGTTTATTTAAAAAAGTTTAAAGTTATATTCTTGTTCCTTTTACATGATAAATTTTTATTTTTACTATCCAATAATAGTTAATTTTAAATAAATATTTTTATTTTAGTTTAATTCTCTTAAAATATTTTATATTTTTCTTTTAGTTACTCAATGTGTTTATCACAATAATAAATACATGTTTACAAGCGTGGGCGGTTTTTGTTTTCGTAATTTGTTCAATGGCCATGATTTTTCAGTATTTGTGGCTACATTTGCACACGGTTTGGGTTAGTATTTATAATTTAGCGGCAACTCAAATCTCAATGTTAAGATTCACAATTGATGAATTTTCGAAAACTCTGTCTCCCAAAACTACAATTGTGTACCTAATTTGATAGATTATTGTCTTGAATAAAAAATTTTGATTACTCATTCAACTTTATGGGTAGAGAGTTTGACTTTCTAAGACAATCTATCTACAAATTTGCATCACACAAACCTTTTGACAATAAGAGACGAAGTGATGACTTTAATGGAAATACACCAAATCTTAAGGTCGAATGTTGTCCAACCAATGAAATAATGACTTAAAAATTTGGTGTATGTGATTATCTAATTTGAGATGTCAAAAAGTAGGTTCTTGGTAACACCAAGATCCAAGACCTATGATTAGAAGGGACTAACAAAAGTTTATATATTAGGTTACATTTTTTTTATATTTGTTTGTTATTTTTATAAATAGATTTAAACTTTGTCTCAATTTAGGTTCTTTTTATCCTAATAAAAATGTGATTAAAAGGTATTTATTTGTTAGATGTTAATTTATTTTTATGTGTTATTATAACATTGTCGTTGACGCGATCAAATTAATACCACTAATCTATAAGAATTTTAGTATTGTTAACAAAGTAGTCAAAAATATTAGTAAGGATAAAGTAACCCAAAGTTATCTCCCAACAAATACAGAATTGATTTCTAATAAATTAGTCCTTATAAAATCTATACAAAAATGTTAGTCAAGTAAAATAAAAATAGTAGAAGAGAAAGAAAAATAAAATATTAAATAATAAATGATAGGAAGAAATAAAATTGTAAAAAGATAAAAAGATATAAAAACAATGATAAAGAAAATAGGTTGATTCCACTACTTTTTTAAAATAGGCAGTGGCGAAACAAGGATATGACAGGGGAGCCACGGCTCCCCCAACAATTTTTTTTTCTTTTTTTATTTATTTAAAAAATAATATTTATATATTATTTCTTTATTTATATTAATTGATTTTTATTTTATTTTATTTTATTTTTTATATATTTTAAAAAAATATATTTATATATTATTACTTTATTTATATATTATTATTTTATTTATATATTATTAATTTATTTATATTAATTTAGTTTGGAATTTTTTTTAAATTTAAAAATCACGTTTTTTTTATTATAATTTCTTATACTTTTTTATTTGGTTTTTCTCTTCCGGGCTTCCATCTCTTTCTCTCGTTTTATTTCCATCTCAATTTTCACCATCATTTATTTATTATTTTCAAAATCAAATTGCACTAGGACAAAATTGAAGAGTTAATGAACATTTTGGACTGAACAATTTCTTCTTTTAAGTAAGTTCATTTTTTTCCTTCTTTTTTTAAACAGTTTGTTTTCCTCTTGTATGTGGCTTTTCTATGCTCTAGGCATATCTCTATTTGTTAGAGATCATAAAATCATGCTTTAATTGTTGATCAAACTCTTCTTTGTGTAGATAGATCTATTTTAGGCTTTGAAGTTGTGTAAGGGAAGAGCAATATTATGAATCTACTCTAAGGTAAAGGAAGCTAATCATTTAGAAGTTATTAGTTTTTTTAAAATATTGAGTCTTGCTTTTAAAATTTAATTTGGGGTATTCATAATTTTATTTTTTGGTAAAAGAATTGACAAATTTATATTAGAAAAATTATGATAAAAAGTAAAAGAATTGATTCTTTTTTCAAGAGGAAGGGTTGTGATGAAGATGAAAAAAATGCATCTACGTCATCTAAAATTGAGAAACTTCATGATAATCCAAATATTGAAGAAAACGAAAAACAACTCTCTAAGATTCCTAAAGTTACATATAATGAATTTGAAAATACTTTAGAACGTGATCTGGGGAAGCGTCTTTAAATATGACAATACCCACCAAATCAAATTGATGAGGTATAAAGGGCTTATCTAAAATTGGATCTATATCAAATGCATCTAGAAAATTATCCGTTGTCTGGTAAAAATGATCATCCAAGAAGAGTTCAATACACATGGTTTAGCTTATTTCCTTCATAGTTAGAGTATTCGCCATTAAAAGATGTTACATATTGCTTACCATGCTATCTTTTTAGTAAAAAACCATGCGAACGACCTGACTCAGATGTTTTCACTATTACAGGTAATTGAGTTTATTTTCATTGAATTCTAATTTGCAATAAGTTGATTGTCATTAACATGTTTTAACTTTTTGAATGTTTTTTTATAGGTTTTAAAAGTTGGAGGGGCATTTTGACTAAAGGTAACTTTTTTTTTTATATATATTATTGTTGATGATAAACTTTATGTTACTCTTTCATATATATTATTGTTATTTGTTTGGATTATATTGTCATTAGTGCTTATTTTGAATAAAAAATGATGTAAGAAATTATTATTTTTAATTAAAAAATAATAATTTGTATATAACAAATATAATTTGGCCCCCTAAAATTTTTGGTTAAGTTCCGCCACTGAAAATAGGATTCATCATTGGTTTCCTAAATATTATTGTTATTGATTTCTTGTAAAATGGAGATTCACCCACTCAAAATCTTGCATTTATGTAAAATGGAGACCAAAACGAAATCCAATCACTTCAAAATGCTTAAATCAATGCACAAATCAAAAACCCAACAAGATTTATGGTCGAAAACTCACCTACGAAGGTCATGCGGAGAAGAGAAAGAGTGAGGTTTTCACGACGCTGTGAATGAATTTATGAAGGAGGACGTCGATTCTGGTACTAATCGACGTTAAGGGACATCAGATTAGTGAAGAAACTGATGTTATGGGACGTCGGGCGTGTCAGTAACAGACGTTAAGGGATGTCGGAGATTTTCTGGACAGACGTCAAAATTGATGCTTTATTTACAAAAATACCATCGGTCATTTATGACGTTTGTGTTCTCTTCGACAGATGTTAACTGGGTGACATTATAGACACTTTTTGTGTTAGTGACATTTTAATGTTTAGTGGTCACTTTTATGTTTGGGATGCAAACATGTGCCCATCTATACAATGATGGATCTTAAAAAAACCTTCAAAAAATATTTTGAGACGACACTTTTTTTTTTATAGCTGTATATGAATTTTAGGGAGCCAAATAACTTTACTAAAACTTAAAATACTTTTATTTATATACTAGTTTTAATATATGTAAAAGAAATATGGGGGGAGTGGGTGGGGCAAAGGAAAATCTATTGGTAGCTTTTGAAATATGTTTTAAATGAACATGAAAGAACTTTTTATGTCAAATTCATCTTTTTTTCTTGTTAGTCTATCTCAAAGGCACATATATCCTTTTACATGATGTGAGAAATAATTGTTTACAAACCATCTTAAACGCTCACCTTTTCCGACCAAATACTGTTAACTTAACTCACAAATTAACTTTAAGGTGAAGTTATATTTATTTATACTTATAATTTGGTCATATTTTTAATCGATATAATCTCTAACATTTGGACACATGAATTTAGATAACGATATATATAAAGTTTCAAATCAATGCTAAATATTAAAGAGAACTGCTTATTTATAGTTTTTGGCTTGCATTATTAATGCTATAAAACTAATCATTTATTTATCTTGTTTTTGTTTTTTCCATCTTGTAACCCTTTTGTTTTCTTCTTAATTACATCATCTGCCCCACCAACATTTTAGTATGTAACATAGAGTCAAAAATGGTGTATAACTTTTATTCTTTTATTGGATTCTTGATATGATAATCTATGTGGCTTATATTTTTTTGGTACTTCACTTTATCTAATTTTTTGGTGTTGCCTTGTCTTTCATATAACAATGCAATTGTAGCAATGGGAACAATTTGCAGTATTGTTGTACTTTGGTTAAAAAGTGTGTCTTTTAAGAGGCTCATATTATGAAAAGTTTTTCTAAATGGGCGCATATTGTCGTACCTTTATTTTTGTTTTTGGAACATTTTCTGCATAAACAATAGACATAACTTATAACCTATGAAAAAAAAGAGAGAAAAAGATTAGTTTATTGAACTTAATAAGATGATAGAATCTGGTATTTAATCTATTCTAAGATTTCTAAATAAATTAATCAATAATTTACACTAAATAAAAAAATTAAATTATATCTTTGTTTCTATTTTTTTTAAATATCAATTTGGTCTTATTCTTATGTGTATTAATTTAATTCTTATTTTAATAAATTTGATGTAATTAAATCTTTTTTTTATTAGTACTGTGCTAACAATAAGTATCACACTTCATGATTTTTTAATAGTAATAAATTAACATATGTAAATAAATAATGGCTAACCTTCAACTATAGAAAACAATGAAGATAAAGGCTATATATACCCAATAATTTTGGAAATAAAAAGCTTCCAACGGGGGGTGGTGGCGCAGTTGGCTAGCGCGTAGGTCTCATAGCATCTGAGTTATCCTGAGGTCGAGAGTTCGAGCCTCTCTCACCCCAAATAAATTTTTTTGTTTATATTTTATATCTTTTTAATTATGTAAAATTTTTATATTTATTTTCTTGTTCATTTTATAGTTAAATAATTTTCAAATTCCTGTTATATGATAAAGTTTTACTTTGACTATTCAATTATATTTAATTTAAAATTGAATATATAATAAATTAAAAGTCTTAGTTTATTAAGTACATAAACAATGCATACTGAAAACATTGTTATTTGCTTCAATTATAAACAATGCATGATCACATCAATTGTTAAGCCAAGGACTTACGAGGTAAAGATAAAAAAAGATTGCAACAAATATTCAATGTTCAGCGATATAAGTATTAAATATAAGCATGAAATCTCTCTTCAACACAACATTAATTCTGTTTAAATGCATTTTAATAGGATATATACATATTTCTTTTGTTCATATTTGTCAGCCAAAAGGCTCCTAATAATTTAGGCAGTGCAGCGATTGCACCTTCTCACGTAATAATATTCGATGCTAAAGAAAGGGCATCAATATCTAAACTGGTCTAAGAGAATAACTTTGCATACCATAGACATCATCGTGTTAATTTTTGGGTTAAATATTTTTGTAATTTTTGAACTTTGATCTAAAATTGGAATTCGTCTCTGTTTGAAAACAATGTTATATTTTGATTTTTAAACTTTAAAAATGAATAAATATAGTCATTTTAACCCAATTATGTTAATTTTCTTTGACATGTAGAACACATTTCATGTTAGTATTGGAGTTGTTTACATCGTTTGACACATTTTCGGTTCAATATCTGTAGGGAAATGTGTTCGACACCTCAAAAAAAGTTAACGTAATTGAACTAAAATGACTATATTCATTCAATTTTTAAAGTTTAGGAACAAAAATGTATCAAAATTTCGGACAGGGACGAATTCCAATTTTGAGTCAAAGTTCAGAGACTATAAACATACCTCATCCTTAATTTTTTAATATATATTTTGTTATAAATACTAAATCAATGTATAGATGAATGACATTTTAGAGTTACTAATGCACATTTCACACTCAAATTTAGGAAGGATTTAAGTAAACAATTTTAAATAAATACTTATTCAATAAGATTTTATTATGAGAGTTTATTCTTAAGCTTGATTATGAAACATACTAGAAGTAAGCTAAAAACATTTTTTTTATAAGCTTATCTGAAAAGCTAATTAAAATAAGTGAAAATTGGTATTATTATTATTTTCATTATTAATAAAACTTTCTATAATCTAGTACATTAGCTAAAAGAAATTAATACTAAAATAGTACTATTTACTTTTAATTAATTTGTTATAAAAATTAAATACCTATAATTATTTATTTAATTTTTTATATATTATTAAATTATCTATTTAAATACTGTATTCAACTATGTATGATTATAACAATAAAATATAATCATGTAAATGAATTATTTATTTAAATATAATAATAATTAAATTTATTTTTTAATATAAATTAAAAAAGAAAATACTGACTAAACCCTAAATTCGTGTCTATGGGCATATTTAAGACTAGATTCCTTGACAGTAATCTACTTAAAAACTAAGAAAACAAACTACTAGGGATATTACCGTAACACCCCTATCTAATTATCTGACACGTGTCCAATAAATAGGTTTTTTCGTCATTTTGGTACCCTGTTAGAATGGTTTAACCAACTGAAAATGTTATTACTGTTTTGTCCCTCTTTTCTCCTCTGTAGTGAATTTGTGTTTGGGTATTTGGTAATTTCACCAACTTTTAAATGCAGAAACATTGCATCGTGTGATGGATCTCTTTCAAAGCTTCTATGCAGGTTCAAATTTCAAATCACATTTATGCTTTCCTTTCTCCTTCTTCCCCCTTCTTCCTCTGCTTCGTCTCATTTCTTCTTTTCTACTTCTTCTTCTATCCACTACATTTATTGGTCTTTTAAAGGCATTTTTTGGGGACAGTGGTTGTCGTGCAGTGCTTCTGTAGAAGGTGTGTCCGTTTTGAGTTATGAGTTATTTTTTGTGTAGGGTTTTGATTGATCTTTTAAGGGTTTAAGGTTTTGATCGTTTTGTTTAATTTGGAGTTCCGTTCGTATGTTGATTGAGGGTTTGCGAGAATTTATGGTTCTGTTTTTTGTGTTGTTTGTGATTTTGTGTTTGGGTTGAGGGTTGTGGATTCTATTTTTTGTTGTTGCTATGGAGTTTTTTTATTTTGGTTCTTGATCTCGACTATTCCTATGGAAAAAAAAGTTTTTGTCTTTGTGAATGGGTATTTTATTTTTTACTTTTGGTTTTGGAGTGTTGTTTGGCTGGAAGAAATTTTGGTGTTTGTAAGTGGTATGGTTGAAATGTGCGTTTTATCATTTGGATTGTGAATCTGCGTTGTGTTGGGGTTTTAGTGTTTAGCATTCAATTTTTATGGTTTGATGTTTTAGCATTTACCATATAGGTTTTGTTGTTTTGTGGTATGGGTTTTGTTGTTATGGTTTTGTTTTTGTTCATGGGATGATTGTTTTCTTTCCATTTCCGCCATTGTTTTGGCTTGATGGTTGTTCTGGTTTAATGGTAAAGTTTTCTTAAAATGTTTTTGTTAAAGTATGGTTTGTTTACTCTTTTGTAATTTTTTTATTTTCTTTTGTATTTTTGAAATGACTTCATTTTTTGAATGGTTTTCTAAAGTTTCAGTTTTTATTTTTCTTATTTTTATTTTTCTTATTTTCTGAAGGTTGTAATAGCTTAACTTTGTAGAGATTGTTGTTCTTTTCAAGGCTGAATTTCTATTATTAGAAATATAGGAAATTAAGTTGTGTTCCTGTTACTAGAAATATAAAAAAATTTATGATTTGCGAGAAAGAAAACAAAATTTTTCGTACTACTAATGTCATGTGGTATTATGATTTCTGACATTTCTAGATCTTTTTCCATTTTCTGTTTAGTTGTTCTCCTTCTTTGGTCTCAAGCACAAATGTGATAGCGGATTGATGTCATGTTAGGCTCAAGTGCAAAGTTCTTTTAAACTTTCATCAGGTAAGATTTTAGTGTTTGATTCGGGTACATGACTATTACATTGAATTTTAGTATTAGTTCCTTCAAATACCGGCTAAGTTGTGTTCCTTTACTAGGTTTATTCCCTTCCCAGATCTTCATTGCAGATGAAGATGAAAGTGAAGTATATGTTTAATTTTTTTTTCATTTGGTTCATAAATCAACCTCAAATACTCTTTATTTCCTTGATTGAAGAATTAACAAATATATAGTAATAAAGAAACAAAGCCTCTATTATTTGTTGTTGACATAATGTGGCAATGAGTGCAGAAGTGGTTTAATTTCCATGTTGAAATAGTCAGGCACACTCATCCATGAAAGTTGAAATAGTCCCACCAAAGTTTTGCTCCTCAAGCCAAAGTTTGAGCTTTGAAACCTCATGAGATTAAAAGCTTCATATTAGATTAAATTAAAAGCTTGGGTATGTGTTGCTATTTTTTTTTAAGAAATTGCATTTCTTTGTATAGTATTAGCATTATTAAATCTTTTTTCACTCTTTTAGTCATATTATTGTTAAGGTATGAGATTTAATCTTTTAAATTTTGAATTTGTTTACTTTTTGTTGTTGTAGTGACAGGAGCTCCTCACTATTATGTTTTTCCTTGAATTTGAAACTGAGAGGTAAATGCAACTAGCATACATGGCGTGGTAAAATTGTTTAATTTTTAGTTTATGAAAGCAACATTGCATGATTGCACAACAAATTAGAACAAACCATTTTGAATGTTTTATTTTTATTAGCTATATTAATATTGTTATTTACTTCCAATTTTATTCACTTTTTAATTGTGCATATTAATGTTAAATACTTTTTGATGACGTTGATATTAATATTTTGTACGCATTTTAGTTTATTTATCTAAAAATGTACATGTATTTAAATTTTTTAGAGTTATTTAGGGTTCTAAAATTGTAGTTTATTCATCTAGAAATGTGTACGCATTCAAAGTTTTTAAATTTATTTAGGTTCTAAAACTGTTTCTAAGTTGAATGCATTTTTAATAGTATAAGTTTTTCTTTTTGTTTAAATATGATTTGTCAGCTGATGCTTTATGATTTGGAAAGTTTGGCAGGTTTGTTAAGACAATTCCTTTAAATTGGTGAGGCATACATTTTTTTGCCTTTATTATATACTAATAGGCCATTTGTTCAAGATAATTATGTATGTTAAGATTATCTACGAATATTCTTTCTCCATATTTTTTTAAACTACTGAATTTTTATTGTCAATGACATGAGGTGTTGGTTGTTCAATGACATTTCATTATTTCACATACATCCATAGTCTTATTTCTTGCAGAGTTCTCTAATTTCATTGTTAAAATATATAAATTTGAAATGATACAAATAATCATAGTAATTAATGTGTTGAATCTCTTGAGTTGTCATTTTAAGGTTGAGATAACTTTTCTACATCACATCATGGAACTGCATAATACTATGGATCGTGATGATGAAACAAGGTTTTAGCATTCAATTTGCTTTATAATTTTAATATGGATTTTGATCCACATTATTTGTGAATCTCAACTTTAACCATAACATTTTTGTCATTTAGCTTTTATATGTGTAAACCATAAATCTACATACAAATTAGATCATTAATTTATAATTATCTGATATAATACGCTTCATTTATATTTATCTGATTAACCTGATTAGTTCATTTAGCTTTTAATCATAAATCTCTCGAAGTGAATAAATATGATACATGGGAACCACTTTTCTATAAAAGTAGTTTTTGGTTATTACTTAAAGCCACAACCATAAAATAAATGTTGGTCTCATGTACCTCCAAAAGAAACATCATATGTTGGTAAATGCAAGCATTTTATTTGTCTTGATTTTCTTCTATACTTAACATTTTAGCTAATATGAAATTACTTTATCATATAGGCAGTGGGAAGACATATACTATGCAACCATTGCCTTTCAAAGCTTCGTAAGATATTTTAAGATTAATGCACCACTCCTACTGGAATTCTAATTGTTTGTTAGTTTCTTCAAAAATTTGAAATATATGGTGGAAAACTTTTTTATCTCCCCAATGATCAAAAGTAAGTCGTCATCATCATGTGAAGTGGAATAAGTATCTAATATGGGAGTTATTTGGTTGATTAGCTTATGTTTTTGTAGAAAAATTTTCATGAGGGGACGATGGGAAACAACAGGTTTGCATGGTTGGCTTCCAAGAATATAGGGTTGTTATTTCAATTCATGTTTATTCAATTTTCTAGATTTTCTTATTCCCTTTACAATTTTTAAGTTATGTTGTTTTCAGAGAGGAGGATCCTGTTTGTATGTGCTAAACCAGCTAATACTATGGACTTTTCTTTTGGTTGTTCTTTATTTGCATTTAGTTACATTAAAATTTGTTGCTTTCTTTTAATTTTAACCATCACAGAGAAGAAAATTTTATTTTTTAAAGCTTAGGAGTAAGTGTTTTCTTCATTCATGTTTGATTTTTATTTCAGATAAGAATACCCTATTTATGTGTTCTAAACTCAGAGAGAATCAGGTAATAGTATGGGTTTTTGTTTTAGTTGTTCTTTATTTGCATTTACTTATATCAAGTGCCTTCTTTTAGTTTTTAACCATCATAGACCATTGTTGTTTTGTATTTATTTTATCCATGGGCTTTTTTTATAGTATGTGATTGTATAATGTAGCTCTTAAAGGTCTTTGATGATAGTATAATTGTAATAACCCATTGTCATGCAAATTCCATGATAGTTTTGATCTCTTCCATGATTTAATCTATTCAAATGTCCATAATATGGAATATTATTATAACTGATAGGTTCACTTACTAAAACTCTTACAGTGACCAAGTTTCTTTACTCTAAAAAGCCTTCCTTTGCTAATCCTTTTCTAATTGTAGTTTGTGATGTATGATTTTGTTCTGCTGCTTACATTTCATTTAATAAATATCTTGAATTACATATTTGAAATTCATTTCACTGCTTTACTTCATCCTGCTTATATGCAGGATCATTTGTCAATTATAAACTTCAACAATTTGTTGTTATGATTTTCAAGTTTGAAAGACATGTCAAAGTTATTATCTCAATCCATGATGGCCATTTATTTTTGCCTTTGTAGTATGACAACAAGAGAAGGAAATATGTGTTCTCTATTGCAAATTCAAAGTTCGTATGGTGTATACTTAAAACGATCTTCATATTTTGGTTAAAATGGTGAACAAGAATTCCAAATGATGAGTTATTGTTGATTTGTTTCAGAGTGGGATTGGGGTGGTTTCCCATGTTGGTTCCATTCCATAAATCGAAGTCCCAAACCAAGATCATCTGATCGTGCTTATCTTCAAATGGTATATTTTTCTTTATATATATATATATATATATATATATGTATATATATATATATATATATATATATATATATATGGGAATCAAACAATATTGAATGAATTAGAGTTATGTTAGATCATTTCAGCATCATCCTTATGATCCTTATGTCTATAATGGGTTGTAACCCCTTGCTTGATACCACAAGTGTTTCAATAGAGGAGCTTGGAGGTTGAGATTGTTGTTACCTCTTATGAGATCTGGCTTCTTTGGCCTGTTTGCCTTGCTTCCATTGCATCATCTTACAGTTAAATTAAGATTATGGTAACATGCAACCTCAAGAGTTAAATTGAACTCAATCAGTAAGTGAATATTAGAGAATGTGGGTATATGATGTTCTTTCTTAACTGCATTATTTTCTGTTTTGATGTCGTTAATAACATGAGGCAATATTTCAGGACAGGATGTTGGAGAAGCTCTTCGTGAAATTAACAAAGTAAAGCCTTGATCCTTAGCCTTCGCTTGAATGAGGATTCTTTCATTAAAAAAAAATAAATAAACAAACCTCATTGATATGGAAACACCATGACAATTTATAGCTAGGTAGGATTTAAAGGTTGTTTTTATCTTTCTAGGTAAGATTTATATTGTCTTTGGCAAGCTTTATGGTCCATTCATTTTCATCATTATCAAGAAACAATGGTATTACGAAGTATTGGATACAGATACAAAAATTTTCAGAATTTATATATTTGAATTGATTTGAGTTTTTATGCTCAATATGCGCAGGGAGAAATATCAAGCAGGATTAACTATTCAGGATTAGCTTTAGGGTGGACTATGATTACTTTAGTTAGGTTTTGTGATAACCTTGGGTTATTCCTTAAAATTACTAAGAGACTCATTTCAATAACTTAATTTTCCTTTTATTGCATCTTTAAATTTATTGATATGTTTACACGGTAAAATAGTTTATTGTTTTTTTTTTCAAATCTTGGTTAGGTAGGTGCCACCACTGACAATATAGAAAGTTGTGCAACCTTGCTAATCATGTCTTGGGATTGGTAGCTTCCTTTGATGACTATTCATCGAATTAATAAGTGCACTGAAGGCTGGTACTACATTTATGTTAATAGTAATTAGAGCTCTTTTTCGTTACATTTGTGCCAAAGGGTAAAGTGCATATTTACACATAACCCCCTAATTATATTTTCATTTATATTTACATATAATCTCTATAATTATACTGTATCTACACCTTTAGATTTTTTCAATTGAAACTGCTAATTGCAATTCCTTTTAGATTCTAACCAATTTGGTAGTTCATTATTTTGATTATATTCCACTTTTGCATAGATGTAGAATTGTTTGGTTTTTCTCAGCTTTTTTTCTTGAATTATTGAACTCTGTTGGATTCTATGTAAATTAATTTCAATTTTAATTTCTCTAATTCTTTATAGTAGTAGTTAGTCGTGAGTTTACAAAATTTTAAGCAGATGAACTGAAATTTACAAGATAGATAATTCAATATCTTTGTGCTCTCACGTGATCTCTAATAAGCTCCCAATTCATGCTAGACACTATCATATAATATATGGTTGTGTAATCCATTGATATGATGCTTTTAATAACCGAAACACCAAAGTTTAAATGTAGATTAATATTAATTTTTTAAATACAATACAAAAATTTAAATTGTTTTTTAAATTTTAATAATAATAAATATTTATGTTAATTAAATATTTGATTTTTCCACTCCCACACGGTCTATGGTTGTATAAATTGATATGGAAAAGTGTAAAATAATTCTTAAAAACATGATAAGTATATGATTGATATTATGTGAATCTAAATTAAAATCGTATGTATTAAATTTTGTCAACATTTGTTTTTAAATTATTGTCATCATAAAAGTACTATTGCTATATAGATTAGATACTACATATTAAATATTTTCAAGTATCAAACACGGATATATATCGCACACGATAAATGATCCAAATTGATATTATCAGTATAATATTCTTATATATCGGTATTAGTATTGATATTAACATTATTATTATTATTATTATTATTATTATTATTATTATTATTATTATTATTATTATTATTATTATAATTTAAAATTATTTTTATTAGGATTATAATTAGCATTATCATTATTGTTATTATTATTATTTTAATATTATATGCCTACATCTTAATTTAACAACAATCCATATAATACCTTTCATTTTAATATAATTTACAATTTATAAATTTAATTATAAATTTTAATTTTATTTAATATATAATATAAAAAGTACTCATAATTAATTACTTATCTTTTTTCTCATATCATTACAATTTATATATAAAAATTACTCATAATTATTTATTGAATATAAGAATATTACATTAATATTTTAATATAAATTAAGATAAAAAAAATCAAATACAATAAAAGTGTTCCAACTATGTGTTTTTTTTTTAAGAGGTATGGAATGAAATAAAGTATATATATCTGAAAGATTTTGTCAAGATTAGGAAAAGTTTTTCCACTATGTGTTCTTTTGTTTCCAAAATAGAAAGTTGGGTGAGTAATTGAAGGACTTGAAATATGGTGGATTGTTGTATCATAGGTTTTTCTCCACAACTTCAATGGAGTTCCAAGATGATTTACATTATAATTATTACTATAATCATTATTTGTATTTTATTATTATTATTAATATAATTATGACTATGATTATTGTTGTTATTATTATCAACATTGAAATTAGAATTGGCCTTATTAATATTATTATTAGTATTATTAATATTGTTATTAGTAATAAACTAATATGTTTAAACTATTCCTATATATCATTAATTGTAAATAGTCTTAGAGATATTATGAGACGTGTCAAGAAGCCAACATAGCAAAAGTTATATAGATAATGTTGATAGTTAAATTAGGATAATATATTTGATTCTATTTAAATCTTTATTTAATATTTATAAATTCATAAATAAATTTTAAATTTAATATTTAATTTTTGCTACAATATTTTTATTTAAATTTAATAGTAAATTATATAAAATTATAGTCTCAAATAAAATTTCATTATGAAATTATATTTCAATTATTATCACATGGAATATTTGCTAAAGTAAAAAATAAACAATAACAAAATCATGACAAAATACACTAAAATCATGATAGAGAAAAACAAAAATAAAAAAAACTTACACTTTATTCAAGATTAACTTATCACAATAATTTCTTCACAAAACAATACGATAGATTTTAGACTACATTTCCCTGCTAATATGCAAACACATGGGTCATTCCTCCCTAATAATCTAAAGCACAATTCATTGATCCGAGAAAGTTTAACAAAACAAAAATGAGTTACACTTAAGCCAAATTCCCTTAAATTCCACACTCTCATTAAGTTTCGATGCATATAAATTACAATCATTAATTCATCATAAATCGACCCATCAATCTTGATCATGTAACTGTGGGTGCATTCTTCAAGGCATTAACTAAAGTTGGCTAGGAGTTTTTTTTTTTCTCCTAAATCACTATTTTTACTGTACTTTACTGTGGATATATTTAATATTAAAGTGTTGTTTTCATTATACTTTAGAGTAGATCTATTTAATTTAAAAAATATTTTATAGAGCATGCATAATGAAAGATACAGATCTCGATTGAAGATCTAATTATAGCACAATAAAGTGTATTTGAATTACGTAATAGGAATTTTTTACTAAGAAAAGTGACAAAGTCACATGTTTTTCAAAATTATCATATTTTCATGGCGTTCTAATAATAATTACAATTAAAAGATAGATATGAATGTAAAATATTTTTCTTTTGCGGGATAAAAATTGATCGAAGAAATTTTTCTGACATTTAATTGACCAGAGAAATTTTCTTAGGATCATTTGCATAGGATTTAGGTATAAAGGAGTTAACTTTAATTTATCTAATCTAATCATAAAATATTATATAGATCATACAAAGTATACTTTTAAAAATAATTTCATAGGTTAAGACATATAATTAAATTACAAGTTATATATACGTATGTGTGCGCAACTAACATTCATTCTTTAATTATATATTAGTAAAAAAATATCATATTATTTATAATTATATTAATTTTCTTAATATAATTTAAAAAATAATAATAATTGTACACATGCATATGTCTCAATACCATCTACTACTTATTATTATTAGTTGTATTACATTAGTATTATTATTAACATTATTATTAAAAATTATTATTATTATTATTTTTCTGAAATAAATATTATTTATTATTAAGAATACTTGTGATTGGTTATTTAATTGTTTTCATACTATTATTCTTTTTTACGAGATCCATAATATTATTATTATTATTATTTGAATTATTATTATTTATATTAGTAGTATTAGTGTAAATATTAGTATTAATAAATATTCAATATTATTATTACTTTTATTATTAATATTAATGTTACTGATAATAGTATAATTATTTTATATTAGTATTATAATAATTATCATTATCATTATTGTGATTATTATTCTTCTTATTATTATTTTGTTCGGATTCCTAAAATATCTTATGTCTATATTTTATACGTAAAAGTGTAAACTCCACCTCAACCTTTTATATGGTTTAATTACACATCACTAATCAATTTTATAATTTAAAGCAAATAAATTTACATCTAAATATTATCAAATTATTTATTTAGATATTATATATAATTATACATAATTATAACACTTAATATAATTTTTCTATTTAAATATAATAATAATTATAAAAATATTGAACTAACGCTCGTCTTCCAATCCAATGCATTTTATATTATATACAAACAAACTTATTTTTCTATGATGAAATCACGATAATGAATTTTGGAAATAAACTTATTTGTCCAGATCAAATCACGGTAACAAATCTTGGAAATCTTGCACAATCTTCTTGATACAGTTATGAAGTTGTCTTTTCCTTTTTCATCCAGGGTTAAACTTTTTCTTTGAACGCAGACAAATCCACCAAACAATTTTTTTACCTTTTAAAACATCTTTCTTTCATATATTACTTTCAATGTTTGTAATTTTGTATTCCAAAATATAAAAAAAAAACAATTCCTCACTTTTTTTCCCTATTTTAAACTTTTAATTAATATATCCCTCCAAATATTATAGTAACCATTAACCATGTGACATTTTAATACATAAATATCACAATAATAATAACCATAATATTATTTGTAACCAATTTATTTATTAGTAAACAATTTAAAAAACATAATATTTTGTTATTCCATTTGACAAAATATCTGTGATTGTTTGTAAGAAATTTTAAAATAATCTATTAAAAAATATAATATATTTTTATTCCAAGTAACAAAGTATTTAAAGTTATTTGTAACCAATTTTAAATTACTCCATTAAAAATCATAACGACAAAAATTAAAATTACATTGATCATAATTCTAATAATATTTAACTCTAATATTTATTATTATTATTTGTATGAACAATAATATTATATAATTATATATGAAAAAATATTAATTACAATAAATAATTAATATTTTTTTATTTTACCATACAAATTTTTTTTTAAAAAAACACCATCCGGCTATAACACTAGTATAATCTAAATGAGAACGTAACAATCAGGAACATTTGAATATTTTATTATTTTTTGAACAAAAGCATTCAAATTTTGTTTATCATAATTGAAAACCGCATACATGTCATTTGGTGATTTATTGACAGTTGAAACAAAAGCAGGTTTGACCTCTGTCTCTCTCTCTTCCTCTCAGCCTCATTTCTTCTCATATTACTCTTCCGCTCAGTCATCTTCTTCTCTCTTACTCCATCACTCTCCGTCCTCCATCTCTAAGACAACTTTTCTTTTGGATATCGGTTTTGCTCTCAGATCTACTGTTTTTTGTTTTATTTTTGTGTTGGATTGATTTTGCTCTCATATTCATGAGCATCGTCAAGAACACCAAAAAATGTAACAAATTTTATGTGTTTTTTCCTTCTTCTACCATATTTAACTAATGTTGTTTGTTGTATTTCTCTGTTGGATGAATGTATTTCTCTCAGATCTACTTTGTATTTGTTTTATTTTTGTTTTGGAATGATGTTTTGCTCTTAGAATCATGAGCACCGTGAAGAACACAAAAAGGTAACAACTTTATGCGATTTTTCGTTCTTCTACCATATTTAACTTCTTTTCTTTGTCGTATTTATCTGTTCGATGGATGTTTTGCTCTCAGATATACTTTTCTTTGGATTGATGTTTTGCTCTCAGATTCATAAGCATCATGAAGAACACCAAAAAGGTAACAACTTTTCTGAATTTTTTCATTCTTTTACCATATTTAAGTACTTTTCTTTGTTATATTTCTCTATTGGATGAATTTTTTGTTCTCAGATATACTTTTTTTGTTTTATTTTTGTGTTGGATGGATGTTTTGCTCTTAGATTTACTTTTTTGTTGTTGTATTTCTATGTTGGATGGATGTTGAACTCTCAGATCTACTTTTCTTTGATGTATTTCTCTATTGGATGAATGTTTTTCTTTCAGATATACTTTTCTTTGTTGTATTTCTTTGTTGGATTGATGATTTGCTCTAAGATCTATGATCACCGTGAAGAACACCAAAAACAAAACATAAAAAAGGTAACGTCTTCTTTTCTTCTCTTTCATTTTTATTCTTCTTTTTCTCGATTTTTTTACTTTTACCATATTTAACCACTTTTTTTTTTTTGTATTTCTCTATTGGATGGTATTTTGCTCTCAGATTAATGAATATGGTTTAGAACACCAGAAAGGTAAGAACTTCTCTTCTTCGTTGAGATTCACTTTTGTTCTTTTTTTCTAGATTTTTTTATTATTCTTTTGTTGGACCGATCTTTTTCGTTGAGATTCCTTAATTGATTTAAGAAGGCCAAAAAAGCTCAATGCTTTTCTTCTTTTGTACGATTTTCTCTTCTTTTACCATATGCAATATCTAACTCATTTTCTCTGTCTTATTTACTTGTTGGATCAATTTTTTTTTGTGTGAGATTCATTACCTGATTGAGGCAAGGATATCCATGAAGATTTTATGCGAAATGGTTTAGTGAACTCATTGAAGAACAAAAAAAAGGGCAAATCTGTTTATGATCACCGTAAAGAACACCAAAAAAGAAAACGTCAAAAAGGTAACATCTTCTTTTCTTCTCTTTCACTTTTGCTCTTCTTTTTCTTGATTTTGTTTACTTCTATCATATTTAACCACTTTTTTTTGTTGTATTTCTCTGTTGGATGGTATTTTGCTCTCAGATTAATGAATACGGTTTAGAACACTAGAAAGGTAAGAACTTCTCTTCTTTGTTGAGATTCATTTTTGTTCTTTTTTTTTCGATTTTTTTATTTATTATTCTTCTATTGGACCGATCTTTTTTGTTGAGATTCCTTAATTGATTTAAGAAGGCCAAAAAAGTTCAATGCTTTTCTTCTGTTGTCCGATTTTCTCTTCTTCTACCATATGCAATATCTAACTTATTTTCTCTGTCTTATTTACCTGTTGGATCAATTTTTTTTGTGTGAGATTCATTACCTGATTGAGGCAAGGATATCCATGAAGATTTTATGTGAAATGGTTTAGTGAACTCATTGAAGAACAAAAAAAAGGCAAATCTATTTATGATCAATATATATTTTTTATATTTAAGATTTAATTAAATATATATTTTAACTATTTACTTGGCAAGTACACACAATTAATACAAACCATCATGATTTAAAGGTCTGACTTTTGGAATAAGTATACCTATGGTTATATATATTATAATATATATATATATATATATATATATTTTTTTTTTTTTGTTTTATATAATATTAAATGAAATTATTTAGTTCCTAATGAGATGCGTTAAATTTGAACCATCATGAGAAACAGTTCTGACGGTTGGAATACCTATCTTTATCATCCTGTCTTTATATTATCTATACTCCTAATGTTTATCAATTTCGTACTTCTTCATTATCGATCTTCTTTTGTCTTCCTAATCTTCTTCTCTCTTACCAATCTTCTTTTATTAGAAATCTTCTTCTCTAACTAATCTTCTTCTATTACCAAACTATTCACCATGGAATCAATGCAAACTCCACAATCCATACATTATGTTGAAGTTATGGCAAGATTCATTACTATGTTTATCAACGGTCAGGTGCTTATCTTTTTTAATTACATTATCATATTTTACCATCGATATGCTTTTTATTTGTTTTGAAACTTTTTCTTTGACAAGGCATTTGGACATATTGATCGAATGTTCCTAATACGAATTCAGAATGAAATCGGTTCACAATGGACCATTATTGATGACGACCTTAATGTTCATCAGGTTACATACAACATGAATTTTCATAATCTAATGATTACCTAAGGTTGGGAATATTTAAGATCTTTCTATGGTAGTAAGTTAGACAAAATCTCTGTGTTATACTATGCTGGAAATTGTTATTTTAAAATCCACTTCTCTAAACGTTCTGTAGACTCCCAAATCCAATCCAACTTCTTGAATAATATTGCCTTCTGTAGTTCGTTGACTATGTAAGACCCGAAAATTTTAATTAATTAAATAATTAATTAATTAATAAATACAAGTAGTGGGAGTCTTTGTGACAATTAATGCTAGCTTGCATGATGTGGAATAGTACTAGCTCAAGTGGTTGAGAGTACTTGGTTATGTGAGAGGACTTGGGTTCAAGTCTTGTGTATGCTAATTGTGTGTATTTTTAATTATTTATTATTTTAATAATAAACTGTTTGATCATGATAAGTGATAATATAATCCTATATTTATAGGAATTATCATGAAACATGAATGGGTTGAATGGTTAGGCAATTGTCTTGATAATTGAGTTGTTGTGGGTTTGAACCTTGGCTAGTACAATTTAGCCTTGACTTGTTTATGTTTTATTATATTTTTTTTAGGTTCCCCTAGGGTAGGGAACACCTAGAAACACTAGTAGACCTAGAAACACTAGTAGCCTTGACAATTATTAGGCTAATAATTGTGAGAGGAAGGAGAGTTAAGAGTGTGGAAGAGTGGAATTTTGTGTGGATTGTTAGGGAGAGTTCTGGAGGGCACAAGAACGCGAGAAAGAAGAGTGTAGAGAGACTTTTCCACAAAGGTTGGAGAAAGACTTGGAGCTAGATCACTTGTGGTGCAAGAAGGACTCTAGGATTTCCAATTGGAGCAAGGAATACAAGGTTAGGGGAGCTGAACCTCTTAAATACATGTTGTGATTTAATTACACGTTGTATGAATTGTATGTGAAGCCTTTATTCTCGTAAATTTTGCAATTATGTTCGAGTTTCTTGAATTTTCCAGAAACCGCTTGGCGACATTGAAGACCCGCCAGGCGACACATGTGATTTGTACTAGATTTCTAGGTTTCTAATAAGAACTGCTTGGCGGTGAAGAGTTGTCGCCAGACGATGTGTGTTGGTGTTCTATTCACGAAAAATGCTATTTTTCGTATTTTTGTTGAGCATGTATCGCTAGGAGCTGGTTTTGTACTGCCAGGCGCCAGGTTCCTGATTTTTTGGCGCTAGGCACCACCATTTTTCTAGTCTGTGTAGTTTTTGTAAAACTGTATTTCCCGATTCGTTAATCGTCTGATTTAGGTGAAATTTTGACAGGTGGTCCATAACATGTAGTTCTTCACTTTTAACGGTAGAGATTTGATTTGGAGGTCAGTAGCTAGAGATATATGTTGCTCATGATTGCTGGCTTGGAAGTCTTTAAAATGCATGAATAAACTCTTGATAGTTTCGAGTAGCTAGTGTGTGGCATGAGTTGGAAGTATGATTGGGTTATGTTGTAAGTCTCTATGAATTTGAATGTTCCTTTGGGTTAGTCACATGTTGAGAATTGGTTTATTGGTGAATGCATGTATATCAATATATATTTAAATTCTTGCATAGGAGGTGTGAAGTGCTATATTAATTTGCATTGGTGCATAAAATCATGTACTTAAGTTGTTAGAGGGTTGTTGGTTTATATTTGATTTTAGCATGCGTTATTCATAAGTTGAAATTGAATGCTAGCACTGTTTTAAATGGTGGAGTATGAATATGAATATATAGGGATTGATGCATGTGATATGTGGTGAATTCTATTAATACTTGACTATTGGTATGATCTCAACTATGAACCAATGGGTATATAAATGTGTTCAATTGTGATTCAGTCATGCTAATATGATTCGATAAGTGTGGTTGATGTTTTGGATTGCTTGTGGATTATTTGGGTTCATTGAGAACCCGTCCAAAGTGCCAAAAACCAGTAGCCTTAACTCTACTGGTATGGCGCCTAGCGGTGCGGGGCGAGTCGCTAGGCGATAGCGGCCAAACAAAGGCAACTAGGATCGCACGGTGCTTGACAGCAAGGGTGCTTCCGCCAGGCGACTACTGTCAAACAATGGCTCTGTTTTTGTCTGGCGCTTGGTAGAGAAATGGTTCTGCCAAGCGGTCGACACTGTGATTTCGCCTGGCGGTGCCTAGGTCGCGCTAGGTGATAGCGTGGAGGGCAGTGTGTTCTTTTGGATTGCGTTTTACGTGATTGTGATGTAGGACTTGGACTAGGAGATGCTTGGGTCATGGGCGGGGAGATTCATGGCTGGTGGTGTACACATGATGATATGAGTTGGGAGGTTCATATCCTGATACTGTCGTGTGGGGATACGAGCAAGAAGGTCCGTATGTTTTGTGCTCGCACTTGAGAGATGCTGTGAGCGGGGAGGTTCTTAGCTGGTGGATCACGTGTATTGGACGACGGGCAGGGAGGTCCGTAGAGTTGGACTACGAGTAGGGAGGTTCGTAGAGGCAAGACCACGAGCGGGCAAGTTCATGGGAGCATCGTATATCTTGGGTCCATGGTCACAGTAAAATATTGTGTGGTGTGGATGCGTGTGATCTACAATGCTTCAATGATACCTTAAATGTCAGCTTGCTGGTATTCCTTGAGTTGTGGCTCGGAACGTATCCCCTGAGTTGTGGCTCGGGATAGGGGTTAAGCACGTGACATTTCTTGAGTTATGGTTCAGAATGGCATCCCTCAAGTTGTGGCTCGAGATGGCAGATGAACACGAGGAACCTTTGAGTTGTGGCTCAGATTGGCGAGTGCTGTCTGTGTGAGTGTGCGAGTTGTGGCTCGTACGGCGGGTCCAGATAGATTGCCCTCCTTGGTATGAGACAACGAGTTTGGTAGTCTTGGGACTTTATGAATGATATTCGTATTGGGAACTCCACCTGGCGTTACGAAGTGTGGTCCGTAGCATGGTTTCCCGCACGTGTTCTGCTAGTTGTGGCTGGTAGGTGTGGCAGTAAGACATCTTGAGGTATTCATTAGAAGACGTAGAACATTGGTAACATGGTACTGGCCATGTGTTATGGAATCAAAGGATGGAAATTCCTTTGGTGTGTTCGTGTTGCTATAATTGTTTCATATTATGTGTATGGTTTAAACTGTTAGCTCACCCTATTTGCTTGTATTTTGGCGATGATCGTGTACGCGGTACACAGGAGCAGATAATGTTGTAGGTGGATCTGGTGAGGCATAGAACCAGAGCATGGGCTATCATGGGAACATTTCTACAGAGAATTTATTTTATGAATTTTAAGGTTTCTCTTGTAATCAATTAAATTATACAAATTGGTTTTATTATGAGACGATTTTTGATAATATAATGAATTTTATAATAATTGGTTCTGAGCTGGTTTTTCTTATGAAATAAAGTTTTTATATTTCCCGTGTTTTGGAAAATTGAGCTTAATAAATGAGGTTATAATATCAGTATCCTATTTTATTAATTAAATTCGTAATATCCGGACGAGATGTTACAGATTACGTCAAGTTTAATTCACTTCAAAGTTAAACTGACCTCATATTACTATCAAGCCAGCCACTTGGTAAGATCATTATTTGTTTTATTTTTTTAAATTTACTTTCATTATTAATAAGTAATATGTTTTGTCGTCTTTATACACTATTTGAAAAAAGACTTTGCGAGTTATTATTGCAATAATGGACTTTCAAGTCTTGTGCTCCATGGACCGTTAGGAGAAGTCCAATGTAAGTTGTTGATAACACCAACATCTGTCAAGATAGGAGCTGGCTAGAGGAACTTTTGTGTGCTTCATCATCTATCAGTAGAGTCCTGCTTTGATTTATTCTTCGAAATTAAAAGTGAAAGACCTAACATTGATGTCAAAGTCCTATGTAATTTTAATTTCTTTTAATATATGAACTTTTTAATTCGAAGTTCTAATCTATGTATATATTATTATGTATATTTTAAGTGTTTTTATTTAGTTGATGTCATATAATTTTCGTAGAGTAGATTATTTAAATTGTTACGTTATTTAATCAAATTAATTAAAATCAAACGTATTTGATAGGTATAAAAAAATCAAGAAAATAAATAAATATTTTTTAATAATTTTACTATCTGGTTTAAGATCTTATCGTATTTTTATAAAAATATGACGGTTTTCGCTTCCCAAACTGACTACATAATTTATCATACCACACGAAATCATCATTACACTTCTCGCATTTCCAAAACCTACTTATTTCAACTTCAGATGAAAACATCTTATTCATTAAATACTTATATTATATACGAAAATCAATTCATCTTTATACTACAACCCCTTCGCTGGTCACATAAAATTATTGGGAACCATAATTTGTTTTGAATATTGCATTATCAGAGAGTATGACACTTTGTTCTTCTTCTTCAAGTATGCTCTCTGTATATCTCTTCCGATTCATCACCGCGACAACACATATGGAAGTAATAAAGGTAAAGTTTATTTTCCTTCTCGATTGTTTTGCGCTTCTACCATAAGTAACTATGTTTCTTATCTCCGTTTTGATGTCGAAATTTGTTTTATAAAAATTATTATTTTTTAACATATTATTATTATTATTTATG
The DNA here is from genome assembly GCF_037176805.1 of Vigna unguiculata. Classification (NCBI taxonomy): domain Eukaryota; kingdom Viridiplantae; phylum Streptophyta; class Magnoliopsida; order Fabales; family Fabaceae; genus Vigna; species Vigna unguiculata. The sequence goes on along the minus strand of NC_140799.1, from coordinate 28,703,333 downwards.
AATCATTGTATTGTTTAGTTGTGACTCTTCGAATAACTGGCATCGTCTCTATATAAACTCCAAGTACACACTGTTCTTCATTCGCAATATTTAAGTACAAATCTTTTTCTTCATTAGTACTCTAGTCAGAATCTTCTTAATTTCTTTTGTTCATTTCATCTTACAATGAAATCCGTGGCCACTGCACAATCCATACGTTCTGCAAAAGTTATTGGAGGATTCATTACTATATTCATCAAAGTCCATGTCTTTTTTTTGATTTTTGTTCTTTTTTCTATATGTCAATGTAGCGTTTGTTTTTATTTATTTTGAACTTTTTTCTTTCACAAGGATTTTGTTCACGTCAACCGAATGTTCATAATACGATTTGGTGTGAAAATCAATTCACAGTGAACCAACCTTGTTTATGATGATTTGAATGTTCACAACGTTACATACATGAATATACATTATCTGATGATTACCAAATGGTGAGCTCATTTAAGTTATTTAAGTTCTTTCTATGCTAATCATGTTGACAAATTGTGCTAGTTCAAATATGTTGAAAATTCTTCTTTTCAAATTGAAAAAATACTATCTGAAAAACCGGTGGGTTGATGGTAGAAAGACTAGTAAATTAACATGTAAATAAATAAAGGCTAAACTTCAATGATAGAAAATTTATATATAGTTAACAATGTTAGAAATGATTGCATGCGAGATGGGGTGGTGGCATAGTTGGCTATCGCGTAGGTCTCATAGCTTTTGGATTATCCTGAGGTCGAGAGTTTGAGCCTCTCTTACCCCATTTTTTTTATTTTTTATATCTTTTCAATTTGTTTCTTTGTTCTAAAATTTTTAAATTTATTGTCTTGTTCATTTTCTAGTTAAATAATTTTCAGATTCCTGTTATTTGATAAAGTTTTATTTTGACAATTCAATAAAAGTTAATTTAAAATTTAAAATTTAATAAATTAAAAATCTTAGTTTAAGTACATAAATTTATTATTTATTTTAGTTAAATGCTTTTAATATTTTAATATTTTTCTTTTGGTTACTTAATTTGTTTATCACATTGACACTCAAAAGTATTTGACGTGAACTAAGTTTACGAACAAATGAACTCATGCAGGTAATAAAAGAAACTTAAACTACTTAGGTACTTATTAGTTTCTTTTTTCAGTTTATTTATGTATCAAAGTTCTCCCCTTTTCACGCATATTATGATTTTAGGAAGAATGGAAGATTTTTGTTTTCGTAATTTGTAGACTGGCCCATGATTTTTCAGTATCTGTGGCTACATTTGCACATTCTTTAGGCCAGTATCTATAATTTAGCAAGAACTGAAATCTCAATGGTAGGTTCACAATCGATGAATTTGCGAAGACACTATAACCCAAAACAACAAGTGTGTAACAAATGTCATAGATTATTCTGTTAATCTTTGATTACTCATTCAACTTTATGGCTTGAGTTTGACTTCCTAAGACAATCTATCTATAAATTTGCATCATGCAAACTTTTTGACAATAAAATAGGAACCAGTGAATTTAACGAAAATGCACCAAATTTCAAGGCTGGAATTTTGGCCAACATCAATTAAACAATGATTTGCGGGGATTTGGTGTGTGTGATTATCTAATTTGAGATACCAAACGTAGGTCATTCATCTGATGACACCAAGATTAAGGCCTATGATTATAAGAGATTAAAGAAAGTTTATATTTCAAGTCAAAAGTGTCTTTATTTGATTCTTAGGTTTTTTTGCTAGTATTTAGAATTGAGTCCATTTGTTTATAGGGATTGTATTTTATAGGCTCTAGTTAGTTGTCATGTTATCTCCACATCTTAACTATTATTATTTAATTTTTAGAATTTATATATTTTTTAATTAATTCTAAGTATCACAATAGAAATTTCTTTAATTTTCGGCTAGTATTCATAATAGTTTTGTTGGATTATTCTCTTAGATCTGTTAAACCCCCAAAAATTCATAAATAAGAAATATTAGGTTGCTGACCATAAACCAACTGCATAAGAGGGGATTTGTGATAATTTGTTGGCATGATGCAAATCAATATTGCAGCATGCAAAATTGCATATCCCCAAGTAATCATTGGAATATTAGTTCTCATAAGTAATGGTTTTGCAATCAATTTTAGACATTTTATCAATGATTCTACAAGTCCATTTTGAGTATAAATATGTTATTGGATGTTCAACTTCAATTCCCATTGACATACAATATTCATTGAAAGCATGAGATATAAACTCATCAGCATTATCAAGACAAATTTTCTTAATTGGATAATTTAGGAAGTGAACTCTTAAATTCAATTATGCTAATAACTTTTCAAATGTTTGATTGCGAGTTTATAATAGAAAAACATGTGACCATCTAGTTGATGCATCAATTAAAATTATGAAATATCTAAATGATCCACATGATGGATGTATTGAACCACAAATATCACCCCGTATTCGTTCTAAAATTGAGATTGACCCATTTATATTTTTTATGGGATGGTCTTACTATCAACTTTCCTTGTGAACATGTAGTACAAGAAAAATTATTAGACTGAAGAAGTTTTTTACTCTTAAGTGGGTATCCACATGAATTTTCAACTATTTTTCGCATCATGATATATCGAGGATGACCTAATCGATCTTGCCAAACTAGAAATTCATTTTGATTCGTAAGCTTCTGGCTTACAATGACATGTGTTTCAATTGTACTAATATATGTGTGTAGTACAAGCTATAAGAGAAGGTTGTTTTCTCCAATACACATTGTTTATTCAACTCAATTCTAGTGATATAAAGATATTCCATATCTCTTTCATTGTTTGTCTCAATATGATATCTATTAAGACGAATATCCTTGAAACTTAATAAGTTTCTATTAGACTTAGGAGAATAAAATGTATTTTTAATGTGCAATCTTGTATCTCTTGGTAAAAGTATAGTGCTTCCATTGACTTCTCGCATTACCAAACAAGAGAAAAATGTATTACCCTTAAGAATTGTATGAGTTTTTGCACTATCAACAAGACACATATCCTCATCATTGGTGTTATTGCCAACATTCATTCTTCATATGAACATAAATATCAATATTAGATATTACTATGTAAAAGCAAGAAAAAATATATTTAGAAGATTTAAAATATTTATTGATAAACACCGTGAAACATGAAACATTATTTTACACAAAATAAAAATAAAAACATTATCTTCAATTTAAGAACATAATATGTGAAAAACTATTTCTTAACACTTCCATCACCAATGAGGTGATCAATGCTTCCATCTGGTTTACTAAAGAAATCAAGAATATCAAGATGAGTGACATCCATATGGCTATAATCAAAATCACCATCTTCATAGACAAAGTGTGTTTCTATATTCTTCTCCTTATTTTTAAGTGATTCTTGGTAGAGTTCAATAAGATGTTTTGGTGTACGACAAGTACGTCCCTAATGGCATTTACCACTGCAATGATAACATACATTTTCATCTTGTTTGCAATAATTTCCACCTCTTTCTTTTCCATTTTTCACATTATTGTTCCACTTCTGTTGATAAGATTTTTCTTTGAAATTTCCTTTATGACCATGAGCATGACCATGATCACTAGCACGACCACAACCACAACAATTACCACAGCCTCGACCCTGATTGTAATATCTCGGTCAGATATTACTAATTTAAAATAAAATAAATAAAATAGATAATATTTGCATTAGTTTAAATTGCCTTTTCCCAAAACGAGGGAAAATGAAAACCTTTATTAAATCTCTATTAAATTAAAATCCAAAAAATTTAAATATCACTACAAGTTCCAAGTCTGATAAACGTAAATGTTTACAAAATATCTTAAATTCATAAATAATAAAAACTCGGTAAAAGCTTTTCCCAACTAGCCCTCTCTTTGATACTTTGCCTCACCAGCACCACCTGCAACATCATCTGCTCTCGTGTAATGCATTACACGATAATCGCTAAACACAAGCAGATAAGATGAGCTAACAATATCAAATTATATATGCAATTCAAATATATATGCATACACTCATCAAAGGAACTCTATCCTTTGATTCCATACCACACGACCACCACCATTTTATCCATCATATTTATCAAACAAAAGCATCTCCCAATGGCCAGGTGGAGGAACATCAAGGATTCCTACTATGAAAGAGTGTACTACTTTGGTGTCTACTACAACTGTGGTGGTCGGGTTATGATCTCTAGTGGCTCCTTCACTATCACCTTGAACCATTCGTTTAGGTACCATCTGATTCTGGACAGGAGGTACTGACAATGTTGGGGTGGACGACATAGGACCTTTGCCCTGCTCTTTTGTCAACGCATTCTCTTTGCGTAGAGCTTGCAACTCCTCGCACTCTTCCTCATGTATCTTCTTCATTTCCTCGATACCTCTGCTTAACTTCCTTATCATCTCCATAGTGTTTAGATGAGGATTTTGAGATGCTTCTTCTAAAACTATATTACTCATCATGTTCTTGGTAGTTACCATGAGCTATTTCCTCGACCACACAGTAGGCGTCAAAATGTTGTTGTATGTAGGACCAAGGATATCCAAACACAATTCTTCTAGTTTAGCCGTTCGTTTCCTCCTTGTGTATGAGTAATTTCAATCCTCTCCAGCTCCGTTTGGACCTTACTATCTGGTTACCTGTCAAAGACACTCTGATACTTAAATTAGTGTTCGGTCCAATCGACTTAGAACCATTCGGCACGATATGTACACTACGAACATGAGTTGTATATAAATATGTCTAACTTGTATCTAATTTTGATGTATTTCATATGTAGTCCTCCATGAGTTGCATCATCCGAGTATTTCTAACTTATAAATCTGATTTGAGGATCATTTTATATATAACCCTACGAACACTGATGTCCATCTACCACTCTTTGGGGTGGATTGGAGTGAAACAAGAAGAAATACAGATAGAAAAGGGAAAGAGAGAAAGAGAAAGTGATAAAGTCACACGTGGTGAGGTTTTATATGTTCGACGTTTCACTAAGTAACATTTCAAATTCAAACAACATAATAAGTGTGGTAGGTTGAAATTAATTGACCTTTGAATTCTGCCACTGTCAAATAAGAATCTATAACTAATTTCAGAGTTTGGCAGATTTAATTCTTCACATGATCGTGAAATGATAACATTTCTGTAGGAATGTTACCTACCCTATTAAATCTATTTTTGTTTGAATTCATACACCTTATCCATAAATTTCTCCCTTAAAAACGTTTTCAAAATTCAACTACTTTAAATAATAAAAGTACAACTATATTGTATGCATTTAAAAAAATAGATTATTTTTGTTTTTCATAAATTTTAAATACATTTTAGGTTGTTTTTACAATATAGAAATAAAAAGTTGATATTGATTATAGTTTTTAACATATAAATTTTACAATTAAAAGTATTTTTTATTGATATATAATTAATATTATGTTAACATCACTCACATAATTATTTCATTTCTCTTTATTACTAACAAAAGTAAATTATATTTCATTCTACAATTTCCCTTACGTCTATCTAAAGAGAATCATAACTACATAGTTGTTGATGAAAAATATTTATATATTGACAAAAGTTTTATTTTTATTATTGTATTAACTTCAAAGACTTATAGAATGTCAGAGTTCAAATATCTTGCAAAATTTGATTCAGGAGTAGCACTAAATCAATTTATTAAAAAAATTATTACTATTTAAAAGAAAAAAAAATTTAATAACAGGTTGTAAGATACTGTTACGGCATAAACCTTTACTTGATTCAAAGTTTAGAGAAAAACTTTAACGCAACAGGTACACAGGTACACCAGTGCCGTAAGGGTTTTTTGTTCCGGTTATTTTTCTCATTTTGTCTCGGATTTGAAATCGAGGCATATTTGGCTGAGGTCAAAAGAAGTGCCTTTTGATCTCAGTTGTTATTCGAGGCCATAAAGTCGCTTTTATGTCTTGGTTGTAAACAAACCGGAGCCATAGGGTTTCTTTTCTGCATCGAGTTAGCGAGAACTGAACCCATAGGTTAAAAATAATTTTTTTTTAATTAAAATTTTCGCAGAGTCTTTGGCCTCGATTATGGTAAGAACCGAGGCCATATAGTCCATTTTTGTTGCGGTCTTGGTAACAATCGGGGCCTATTCTACTGTTTTTTTAAATAAATTTTCTGTTTTATTGTGATTCCCACATTTAAACCTGCATATTTTTTAACAGAGCAGCACAAACCAGAACAAAATATTTTCTCAAACATCCACAATCCAAAAATATTTAAAAAATAGTTGAAATATACACAATCCAAATACATATATCCTAATCAATACTATTTTACATTTGAAATATGAATTTTGCACATGCTATTCTACCAAACTTTATGGACTTCACGGGAATTGGCAAAGAACTCTTGAATATCTGCAAAATAAGACATTAAGTTAAGTTAGTATATAGAAAGACAACTTTAGTAAATTGCAAAGTAATTGTTTTAATTCAAAAATATATTACCGTTTTCCAATTAGTTGTAATACGAGCACATACAATTGTTGTCATCCATTGCATGATATGCATTTTAAAATATATATGCACTAATAAACTACTAGAAAGTGATTAATCTTCTTAAACTGTCAAATCGGACAATTCAAGATTCAATACATTTAAATTATTAGTATTGTACCCCCTTATATCTAATTTAAAAAAAAAATGTAGCTTTTTCAAAATGAAAACTTGGGGACAATACATAATTTTCGTATTGAATCTCAAACGGGAAACTAAGGCTAACTCACAAATCAAACAAATATTTAAGCAAATAATAAACCACATATATATAACATATTACTAATACATAACAGACTACAAAATCTTAGAAAATATAAGAATTAGGAACCTGGGAGCGTGAAAATGGAATGACAATGGAAGATGATGCACACCCACGATACTTACGTCTTTAAGAGCTACAATAAACAATAAAATAAATAAGAGACCGTACAAATATAAGAAAGAACAATGCAAAAATCAACAAAAAACCTCATCAAAACGCAAAACAATTACCTAAATCATAAAAAAAATATACAAAACGAAAAAAAATAGAAAGAACGCGTTTTCAATTTACCCCGAGGAGAATTGGCGGCGTGACGGTGGTTGGAAATGGTGAAGGAGGCGCAACAGACTCGTCGGAGCAGTGGCATAGAGCAATGACAACGTTCGTCGGAGCACAATGGTGGTTGTTCGTGGACGGCGGCGCAATCGGGGTGTTTTTTGCGTGCTGTTCGATGGCGGAGCAATACCGGTGACATTAGGTTCGTGGACAGAGGCGCAATCGGCGATGGAGGGTGACGGTGGCGTAGAGAAGAAACCAGTTCCCATTCGTGCAGAGACGATGAACAGTACTAGGTTCGCGAATTTGGGACCCTAAATAAGCTATATGGCCTCGATTTTGTTAACAACCGAGACATAAAGTATTATAGGCCTCGATCCTATTCCACTCGAGGCCAAAGCCTCTGCTATCAATGGCAATTTTTAAAATTTGGGGGACACTGACGAGTTATAGGTCTCAGTTGAGTGGTAACTGAAGCATAATAACCCTTATAGGTTTCGGTTGGATAGGAATCCGAGACAAAAAATTTCAAAAATTTTCAAAAATATCACCGCGTCCTTATAGGCTTCGGTTACGCAGTAACCGAGGCCTATAAGACGAATTAAAAACCTAATTCTGCTCTAGTGGTAGTTGCTTTTTTCCCAATAATTTGTTATTAAATTTATTGATATAGGCAATTTTCAAAAAGATATGATTAGATAGCACGATTTTAAAATAAAATAAAAAAGTCATGTTTTCCAAAAATCACTATAAATTATTAAAAGTAATGAAGTCATAAATTTTCCATTCTTACGTAAATGATGATTTATATATATTACTTCAATTCTTCATTTATTTACTTATTAATAGAAATCGTACTTCCTCCTAACGATTTCTTTTTTTTGCTTTCATTTAAGTTTCTAAATATATTTTTTTAAATGTGCCCTTAGCGCACATGATTTATTTTTTCTTTATATTCTTTTTTAATTCTTTCTATTTTAAAGTTTATAGTTTGGTTGGTAAATATTTAGTTTTTTAACATTATTTTTTTTATTTGATTGAGTCTTAATTTTGTTTAAAATTATATAATGTTGGTCTTTATGTTAAATTAGTGTTGATACTTTTTAGTGGTTGTCACATGTTTGTATCTTAAATTTTTTTCATCCCTTCATCACCTCCCTCTTCCTCACTACACCATCTCTTCATTTACTCCCTCCTCCTTCCCTACACCGCCTCTCTATCTCCTTCCTCCTTCACAACACCACCATCCTTAACACCACAAATCCCCACTATAATTTATTTGGATTCGTATATACATGTAGGTTCTGAAAATGTAAAGAAATTAGTGTCCATTAAGCAAAGTCAACTCTCGTGACAAACAAGCCTGTGACAAACAAGCCTTAAAGAGTTTTCATTTTAGCACAATAAATCTAGTTGTCGACAAAGATGCAACTACCTTGCAAGGTGGACAAATTTAGTTAAGTTGTTGCAGTTGATAAAGTTTATACAAATGACAATGGTGTTGATATGATAACTAAGACAATGTCAAGGAAGAAGTTTGAACCTTGTTGTGAGATCATCGTTTTGGCAGTTACCTCCACATAGTAGTGAGAGGGATTGTTGGGTTAGACACTCAATTATGTGTCTAAAAAGTCCAATATAGTCAAACCAATTTTGTCTCACAATTGAATCTAAGTGGAGAGGGGTCTTTTAGGTTACAAGAGAGAGATAAGAAAGAGTGCATAAAGGTCTGCCTAGAGAATGCAACGCAACCATGGGAGAGAAAAGGAGGGAGAAAATATTTGCAGTGAAATTCAGAGTGCAACCACTGTAAAACGAAAATTCACGCTTCAATCACCATTGGATCGAGTTGCAATTTTGACAACAGGTTCCTGGCATAGGTTCTTCATTTTGACTAGAGGGATCATCAATTTGATGTATGAGGTTAGAGATATATCAATCTGACACAGTAGCTCTGATTTTGGGTTTCTCTTTTATTTGTCCTTCATATTTAAGAGCATTATTGCTTGAACATATGGTTATAGGCACTTGTTTATATTTTTTATTTGACTCTATTGTACCTATATTTGACTTTAGTAGAGCTTGATTTACTAGCTTGTTTCGGTGTGGGTTTTTATTCTCTCATTGAAAGGGTTTTATCATGTTAAAAAATATTGGTGTTCGCTTTTGTGATTATTATTGCTTTTTCCTTTTGCAACAGCCCAAATTTTTAGGTGTCTAAATTTCATAACTACATGAATAACCCTATTTGAAATAGGTACTTTAAAAAAAGATATGACACCACTTTATTAAAGCGAATAAATAAAAGTACACAATGTCTTTCATCCAAAATTTATAGATAAAATGGTAAATAAACAATGAATTTAAACTCTAAGACTTTTGCCTATTATTCTCCAGACTTGCCCAACTCTCATTCTTCATGGTTATGCATCTTCACTTGAGTCATAGTTTTTCCCTATGTCACGTTTTTTCTCACCAAGCATAACACTCACCCACTTATTTAGTATGTATATTTATGGGTTTCACCCTCACCCTTAAAATCATAGATACACTTAAGAGATTTTATGTGATCCTTCTAATAACCACAAAATATCATATATATATATATATATATATATATATATATATATATATATATGTATGTGTGTGTGTGTGTTTCTATCTCTTAGAAAATATTTTAAATAAATAAAAAATTATTATATTTTATAACAACTTTTTAAATAAATCCTTTTACAATAATTAATCACTACAAGAAAATGTCTCGTTAGTAACCAATTTTAGTGACCAAAAGTTGTTAGTCACTATAGTGACCAATTTAGATACCAATTTACAAAATAAAAAATTATTAGTTACTAAAATAGTCACTATTATGAATAAAAAATTATATTCGATCATTAAATTGGTCTCTAATTAATTAAAGACTAATTTAGAAACTAATTCCTTTGGTAGAAAAAAGCATGATAGTTAATTGTTCTTACGAAGTCAAATCAATCTTGTAAAGTCTCCTAATCAACTTCAAGGGTTTTCGGTCCTAGCTTTCAAGAAATCTTGTCTTCTAATCTCGAACAACAAGGGGGAGGTGCTAAAGTCAGTCCGAGATATGGGGTCAAATGTCAAAGTAAAAACATGATCATGTACTTCGTAAATGTTCCTTTTATATCAAGGTTCATGGGCCTTACCTGGTTGGGCTTTGGTTTAGTTGGCCTAATTACCAACTAATCAAATAAGATGCTTAACCTTGGGTTTAACTCATCTGGGAGATTATATTGACTTGGCAAGTCGTCCAATCTGAGTACATGTAGTCCAACAGGACCGACATGTACTCGGCTAGGCCGTGTATGAGGTGAGCTCTTTTGGCCTGGTCATCCCACTAATGTTTAGCGACCAATTTTTTTTGGTAGCTAAATTTTAGAAACCAATTATAATTTATTATTCATAATAGTGATTATTTTAGTAACCAATACTCTTTTTTTTTTTATAAATTGGTATCTAAATTGGTCACTATAGTGACTAACACATTTTAGTCACTAAAATTGATTGTTAATGAGACATTTTCTTGTAGTGAATTATCACCTAATTTATTTATTTTCCCAATTATTATAATTTTATAGGATCTTACACTTTTTGTTGTTGCTTCCCGTAAATTTTTGCAAGTTTGGGAGAATTATTTTTGCTGCATACTTTGTTATTTTTGGTGTTCATTGTTGTTTTCCCCGTCATACAATAAGCTAATTTAATTCATTGTAAAAGAACTTTATATGTTGTATATGAATTATGATCTTTGATTTATATTGTGTGCATCCTATCAATTAGTGACATACAATGAATATATAGTGCATAGTAAAGTAGTTACTTTTTGGTTTGATGCCTTGTTTATTCTCTTGTTTTTATTTCATTCTCCAATTCTTTTTTTTTTCTATTTTTATTTATATTTTTTAAAACCCTAAACACGATGAATCCACAATTATTAAAATTGAAAATGATTAATTGTATTTTAACTTGTTTAGTTTCATAATCTTGTTTTTGTTTAGCTTTTTAATATAAGTTTATTAGTATAGTTCTCCTTTTATATATCCCTTCTTCTTTTTTCATTGCAAGAAAGTTTTTGTTCAATTGTATGTTTATTTATACATTTCTCTTCTTTAATACAAAAATGTATATTCAATAATATCTCTTTTCTTCTTATTTCTTTTTTATTCCATGTTCTCTGTTTTTCTTTACATGGTATCATTTTAGCCAAAGTGATATTTTTCCATAGCTTTTGCATCCCATCAATTCATCCCTTACACTTTCTCCAATGCCATCTCTTGCAAACTTTTAGATGATAACATCCTTATCTGGATGCAGCATGCAAAATCAACCACTAAAAGGGTTTCGTCTCAAGAAACGCATTCAAGGTATTCATTCATGTGATCCTTGAGCAATTTCTTAACAAAGAGATGAAGCGAAAGTTTTTTTTTAATTCAAGATATGTAAACTATGAACAATAAGAAAATTTACTTAAATTATGGTTATTGAAGTCGGTGGATGCCAAATTAAAGGTTCATGTGGTTAGATGTACATGGTCTTTTGAAATCTGACAAATCTTGGACACATATTTTGCATCTCAAACAAAATCCAAGATCAAGCAACTAAAATTTCAATTGCACAATATGAAGAAACAAGCCTTGATTAGTGATTATCTCATTCAAATCAAGGTTAGGGTAGTGCCAATTGTATGGAAGAATTGATCACAACATATTCAATTGTTGGCATTGATTTGATGAGAATCTTGTTGAAACCGATATAACACTGACCAGACCGTCGTTCAAGCAATGCTTTTCGCTATAACCAACTCAAATATAGTGAATGATTCTTGGTACTCAAACAAAAGGGCTACCAATCACTTGATACCTGATCTTGCCAATTTTTGCATGAGAAATTATTACAATGGAATGTATCGTGTAGAAGTGGGAAACAATAAAAGTCTCATCATATCACATGTAAAGAATTTTATCTTTGCTTAAATTAATTCAAATATGAAATTTTCTTTGGATAATTTTCTTTGCCTTCCTTTAATTACAAAAATTTCTTCTAATTGTATCTTAATTTGCAAATAATCATATTTTCTTTGAATTTCATCTTGACATTTGTTTTATTAAATCTTAGAAAAACAAGAAGGAGCTCTTTTGATGACATACTTCTAGCTAAGAGGCCTACAACCAGAGTTATGGCTAGGAGAATACAAGAAGACTAGACCTCCTCTTAGTATGATAGGCCCAAGTTAAAGTTCATCTGGGCTAAAAAGGATGTGTATACCTAGCCTAAGACTCAGAAATTTGTAAATATTGTAGTAGGGTTTAATTTTGGACTTCGTATTCTAGGCTTAGCAGTATAGGATTTTCTTTGGGCCAAAATGAGTTTGTGAGCCTAAGAAATAATTTAGACCAAGAAGAGATGGGCCTTATATTGGGCCTAGGAGTGGACACGCATGAATTAGGATTTTAACCCTAAATTTGGGCTAAGCTTGGAGAGTAAGCTTCTCATTATGCACACTAAGGCAAGGAGCATGTGACTTGCTTAAGTGGCAAGACACACTTTGTGCATGCACGATTTTTTGCTCCAAATACAACATTTAGACCACATTTCCCTCCCATTTTTGGAGACACCTAGCTTTCATTTTCTCCTATAAATAGAATCTCTTAGGTAACGTAAAATCATTCATGAATATAACAGAGTTATGCTGTTGAGATGACTCCAAACTACTGTCCTTTTGTGAATCAACATAGGCTAAAGTTTCCTTTAGTGGCTTCCTCTAGCCTCCTTCCTTGAGTGTGGTCCTAACCTCACTTGAGAACCTGACCTAAACACCAAAATCAAACCATATCTCCTCCATTATACTTGTTTTCTCGACTTCATTGCAATAATGGATTCTTCTCCTCTCATTCTCTTGGATTCATGCTATGGACTCATCATTTGGTGTCATGACCCGTGTTACATGCTTCAAGAGATAAGTTCATCTTCTTCTTTACTTCTTCAATTCCATGTTGTCTACAATTTGTGTCCTTAATTGTCTTGTGTTTTTACTAATTGAAATGTGTTCTATTTTCTTCTTGTTTGGTTCATTCTTATAGATCATCTTGAACCTTCCATTATGTGCTTTTAGGTGTTCTATGTGTGATTATTGATTGCTTTTAAGTTTTATTGACGTGAAACTAGACCAAGACTCTTGAATCCCACAAGAGCCTCAACAAAGCACAACAAGACTCTCACTTGCAGACTTGGAATCACACTAGACAACACCTAGAAGCTTAAAAAAGACAAAACCTTGGTGATGACTCTCCCTAGCGAACCAAACCTTTTTCTCCAAGTCTCTTACAATAAGAAAAATGCTCCAAGATTGCAAAGAACACCTCATGAACAGTTGCAAATCTGTATAGTTCAGAGAGAGAGAATTTTCCAAAGTACTCACACTTATTTTGGCTCAAAATGACAATTGTTTTAGATCTCTTTGAAAAACCAAACTTTATAGTATGTCTGTTAACATATTCAACAAGTTAATTTATCTGTTCAATCTGTTGATTTCAATTGACTTAAGTGAAATTAGCAGATTAAATGATAACTCAACTGATTGAAAGTGCTAATAACATAACTATATCATCTAGCCAATTAACTTGTTAAACCCATTTAATAGACTAAAAGACTGTAACCAGATACAAGACACCTATTTTATGTCAAATTGTTTTCATGTTAAGCTTCAATCTTCAAGCTTCAAGATCTTCATGTGATAGCCAGATTAAGCACACATAAAGCTTGATCAATATAACATTTCTTCAATTCTTCATCAATACTCCATATCCTTATTAAGTCATTATGCAATATCTTCATCAAGTTGCTATGCAATATCTTCATCAAATCTCCATGCATCAAAGTCATATGTGTAATGCCTAAGAGGATTCCAAAAGAGTAGACCTCATATGAGCATGACAAGCCCAAGTTAAAATTAATATGGGCTAAGGAGGATGTGAAGACCTAGTGTAGGTCTTTGTAATTTGTAAATATTAGACTAGGGTTTTCTTTTGGGTTTTGTATTATAGGCCCAATAGTATAGGATTTTCTTCAGGCCATGTATTTGGGCCAAGATGGGTTTGTTAGCCTAAGAAGTGTTTTAGGCCAAGAAGATATAGGCCTTACATTAGGTCTAGGCGTGGACGCATATGAATTAGGGTTTTAACTCTAAATTTGCACCAAGCTTGGAGATCAAGCTCCTCCTTATGTGCATCAAGACAAAGAGCATGTGATTTGCTTAGGTGGCAAGTCACACCTTGTGCATTCACTCTTTTTGGCTCCAAATACAATATTCTAGACCATTTTTTCCTACCAATTTTTTAGACACCTAACTCTCCTTTGCTCTTATGAATAGAACCTCTTAGGTTATGTACAATCGTACATGAATATAGTAAGAGTTATGTATTTTAGATGACTCCAGACTACTCTCCTTTTGTGAATCAACTTAGGCTAAAGTTTCTCTTTGTGGCTTCCTCTAGCCTCCTTCCTTAAGTGTTGGCCTAACCTCATGCCCCTCTTTACTTAGATTTTACTAGACAATAAAAGTTTGACTTTTTCACATTATCATAGTAAAAGATAAGTAAAGATAGAAACACTAATTTCGTTCGAATTTCAAAAGAAGACATATTTAAAGACAAACTTGACCATTCCAAAAGAGAGGGTCTCTATTTGAAAGAACTAGGTGACCATTACCAAGTAGAGGGTCCCGATCCGACACAACATTTTTTTGTTTTTTTTTTTTTACTTTTTGAAAAAAAACAAAATAGGCTAGTCTCGAGAAGAGGGTCTATGTCCAAAAGATTCGACGACCATTACCTTGTAAAGGGTCTCGATCCAAAACCCTTATTATTATTTTTGACTATTTTTGAAAAAAACATTAGACCAAGCCTTAGGAGAGGTTCTACATCCAAAAGATTCGATGACCATTATCATGTAGAGGGTCCCGATCTGACAAATCACTTTTTTTATTATTTTTTGATTTCTTGAAAAAAAGATTAGACCAATCATGAGGAGATGATCTATATCAAAAATAAAGAAATCAATGACCATTGACTCACACAAGGTCTTGATGTAAAGAAATCGATGACCATCGCCTCGCAAAGGGCCTCGATGTGATAAAGAAATCAATGACTACTGCCTCGCAGAAGGCCTTGATGTAAAGAAATTGATGACCATTATCTCGCAGAGGACCTCAATGTAGAGAAAATCCAAGATCATTCCCTTGCAGAGGGTCTTGATGTACACATAATGAAATCAATGAACATTGTCTCGCAGAGGGTCTTGATGTACACATAATGAAATTAATGACCATTGTCTCGCAGAGGATCTTAATGTATAAAAGGAGTACTTGGATTTTGCTCTTGAAGTTTCGACAAACACCGTGCGAATGCCTAACATTGGTGAGACTTACACAAAAAATTGTCCTTGCTGATTTTTTTCAAATTTCCTTTTTTTAGCGATTCTTTCTTTGAAATGATTTTTTCAATGATTTTGTAGAGTATGATGGATGACATGATGGAATGTGTGTATGTTGCATGGTATGATGAAAATAATTGAAAAGACTCTTTTTTGTATTTTTCACTTTTCATTATTTTTATCAATCTAAGAAATGTCGGAAGAGTATGCTTATGTACGTGTTATGAATTCCTATTGAACATTGATTATGCATGACCTGTTATGATTTTCTTTTTTAACCTAGATGATGATGCATGTATGAATGTGTGGATGCATGGGTAGAATTCATGAGATTCTTTTTTTTTTTTCATTTTTCATTTTTCCTTTCTTTTTCTCCATTTATTATAAGTACATAGCAAGGAAAAATAAGCTTATAGGCTAGAAAAAACTAGTCTTGGGGCTAGAAAAAATTTGGCTTGAGGGCTGGTGTGAAAACTATGCTTGGGGCTAGTGTGGAAACTAAGCTTGGGGGTCAATGAGGAAATTGGACTTTCGGGCTAGTGTGGAAACTAGGTTTGCAGGCCACAGTAGAAATTGAACTTACAAGATAGTGTGAAAATTGGGCTTAAGGGCCAGGTAGATATTGTGCTTGGGAGCTAGTGTGAAAACTGGGATTAGGGGCCAGGCAAAGTGGGCTTGCGAACCATGATGGAAACTGGGCTTATGGGCCAGCCACAACTAGGCTTTGGGCCATATAAGTCATCAATTTGAGAAACATCATATATACATATTTGTGCCTTTTTTTAATTTTCTTCAATCAAAAGTATTCAATATCCATTCAAGCAATCAAAAGTATTCTTTGGTCTAATCAATTTACCAACAAACCCTTTTTTTAATCATTTCTTTTGAAATATGCATGAAATTGTCAATGGCTTGGAAATGCTTGGATGAGGTGATGAAGATTAACTAGGGAGTTGCCCCAATTTGAATTGGGCTTGGGTCATAAAATGTGTTTGGGCTTTCCTCAATTATTGATGGTATGAAGGAAATGATGGGGACTTTAAAACATTGCCTCTAGTGTAGAGTCTAGGATGGTCTTACGGTGCAAAAACATGTTTGGCTTTTCCCAATTTAGGAGGTGGAGAAATGATGGGGTCTTCATAAGTTGCCCTTAATGTGATCATAGTTCCCAATGAGAATAAATGCCCCAATTCAGGATGAATGATGGAAATATATGAATTACAAAAAAGTGACTACCCTAGTTTGGGTATATGACTGACAAAGATGGACTATGGTAAGGTTGGTCAAGGTTTAGGCTTAGAGCGGGAGATATTGTAGGAGAAAAGATGGAGTTCCAAGAAGAATGAATTGAAAGGGAATAGCCAAAATTTAACCTAATTGCTTCATTGCATGCGCTACATTTTGAGCTTTGGAAACATGTCAACCAAAAATAAACTGCCCCAATGTTTAAAAGCTAATCTCTGACCACACTTTTTCAATCTTTTTTTCATCATTTGTTTTTGGAACTAACTTGTTAGCAAATCAAAATTTTGCTCTAAATTTAAACCTTTGACAGATAACAACCAATATTTGATTCGTGTGGACTTTATTAGGCTTGTATTTTGACCAAGACTAAGGGTATGAAAGAAAATGATAATAAAGCCCCAAAAAAAGTGATGTGAGGATATATTTGAATAATGTTTCATTCAATATTTGTTTGACTTCTTTTTATTCACCTTTTTTTTTATATTTCAACAGTGCAAAAGGGGTATTTGACAAAAGTTATTTTTGCTATTCTGCCCCGGTTATAGAACCGGGACATATAAGGTCGAGGCCAAAAAGGTTAAGCTTTTGGCCTCGGGTGTTACCCGAGGCAGAAAACCCTCTTTTGCCTTGGTTCTACACAAAACTGACGCCATATATTGCCTCTTTCTTCCTCAGTTTTCTTGGAACTAAAGCCATAGTCCAGAAAATAAAATATATTTTTAAAAGTTTGAATGCGTTTTAGCTTCGGTTAGAGTATGACCGAGGCCATATAATCTACTCTTTGGCCTCGGGTGGGGACTAAACTGAGACCATATGGTGCTTTTTGCTATGGTTAGTGCATGAACCGAGGCCATATGACCTGTTTTTATTTAAATAATTTTTCTATTTTTGTATATTCCCACATTTTAAAACTTGCATATTTTCAGTAAAACCAACCATAACAGAAAATATAGAATACATTTTATGAATCCTAATTGCATCCACAATTCAAATATATCTAAAATTTTTTGTAACAACAAATATCCTAATCAATACTATTGTACATCTGAATTATAAATTTGGCACATGCAATCCTACCAAACTTTGTGGACTTCACGGGAATTGGTGCAATACTCTTGAATGTCTGCAAAATAAGACATTAACTTAAGTTAGTATATCGAAAGACAATATTGCAAAGTATTCATTTTAATTCAAATATATATTATCGTTTCCCAATTAGTTGTAATACGAGCACGCACAATGGTTGTCATCCATTACATTATATAGTAACCACACTCATAAGAGTCGGTTTGTCTATAACAATACATTATATCAACAACATTAAATTAATTAACGAAGAAAATCAAATCAAAGAACTATAATAAATATATGGATAAAAATACCAAACCTGGAGGGAACACCATGCAAGACATTTTGCCTTAGCCATTGATCTCCCTACAACATGTTATGTCCAAAAATTGAACTATGATAAAGGGAATATGTTAGGATACTTTTATATAACAAAGAATATTGATAAGATTGACATTGAGGTTCTTACTAATCTATCACTTGTTTAAGATGGTTGGGGGGAGGGCGGTGCAAAGAGCAAAACCACACAACAAGGTTCTCCCTTAGGGAAACCACAAGTAATTGACAATGACGGTTTAAAAGAAAATAAACTTAAGTTATGCGTTAAAATGACAGATTATATTCACAAGTTAACAAAAATGGCTTACCCAAGTACATAAGGGTAAAATAAATTTCTTTTCCGCATTGAAAGCATTTCGTCACATATGTTTAGGTGTCATCAAACTTGTTGCATTCATCGGTGAGTTAAGGGTCTACAAACCCATATAGATCATTCAGCCCCATATTTTTAGTGACACCAAATACATAAACATAAAATTGATTTGATATAAGTAAATAGATAAATAAATAAAATAACTATATATAATGACTGAAAGGCTTACATTATCCATAACTAAATAATGGTAATATTCAGTTCCTCTTGTTTCCGTGCAAGCTCCAAGACATCTTAGGAATGTGTCGCAACCTAAATCGCGACGGGACGACGAACTAAAAAAGAATGGATTTGGAAAAAGAGATTTGAAGTCGCCACCATAATTTATTCTGGAAAACTTTGGAAAACCATAAAAATAAAATAAAGTCTGTGAAAACCAAATTTAGGGTCCGGGAGTCGGTTACGCGTAGGGAAGGTATTAGCACCCTACAACGTCCGCTCAAAGGCGGTATCTTTAATTAAATTTGCAAAAGAGATGTGTTTATTTTAAATATTTATTTTTCCCATAAAGTAAAAACATAAATTGAACAAATATATTTATATTTGAGTGAAAAGGACCCAACAAGGATTGAACCTTGGTCCTATGTATTCTCATTAAAATGAGAAATCAGGGCTACGTAGTTCTTTATAAAATTGTTTAATTAAATGATTTAATTTATGAAAGTTGTCTTTTGACACCAAACACATTTTTTATGAGTGTCGTGTGATGCGAGCGGCCGATTAGACACCAAACACATTTTTTATAACTTATTTATTGAAAAAAAGACTATTGTGTGACGCGAGCGGTCAATTAGACACCAAAAACAATTTTTAATATTTTTTTCATTTTAAAAGAAATTGTCATACGAAGCGATCGGCCGATTAGACACCAAAACAATTTTTATATTTTTTTTATTTTAAAAAGAAATGTGAGGTGACGCGAACAGTCAATTAGACACTAAAAGAAAAAAATAAAGAAAATAATTTTACATTTTTATTTATTCTTATTTTTATCATTTTTGAAAATTATTTAAATATTTTATTTCAATTTAAAATATCTTTATTATTTTTGAAAATAATATGATTTAAATGTGAGATTTAATTAAAAAAAATAAATGAGAAAAAACAAAAAAGATACACGGAAACGTGGTGCATAAAGAGAAACGCAAGGTGCATTAAAGTAAACGCGGGGTGCATTAAAGTAAAACGCGGGGTGCATTAAAGTAAAACGTGGGGTGCATTAAAGTAAACGCATCTTATCCTAAGAAGAAAATAAAGGACTAGGGTGTATGCTTAGTGAAAATGCAGCTACATAAAGTAAACTAAAACTTAATGTAAGGGGTGTGGGGTTATTACATTAGGGAGTGCATGAAGTAAATAAATAAACAAAATCCAATATTAAAAGTAGGGGTGCGGAAACTGAAATATGGAGGTGCGTGAAGAAAAAACATAAACTTGCTAACCTTAACAAAAACAGAGGTGGTGCATGAATAAATTATGGTGGTGGATGAAGAAAAAACTTAAACATGCTAACCTTAATAAAAACAGAGGTGGTGCGTGAATGAATTATGGTGGTGCATGAAGCAAAAACATAAACCTACTAACCTTAATAAAAGAATAGGGGGTGGTGCGCGACTGAACTGTGGTGGTGCATGAAGCAAAAACTTAAAAACCCTAAAGCTATATCAAAATGCAGCAACTGAACCTTAACCCTTAAACATACTTCGTCTCCTTCCTTCTGCAAACGACCACCACACAAACACCATGATTGCTCCTGATCGAGACCCACAAGCAAACCACCACCGGCGGCGAACGACCAACAACGGCGGCAACCCCTAATGTCGTCAATGGTGTCACCAACACTAACACCTTCTCACATTGCATCATCCTAGAATCCAACACTAGTTCAACCGTGGCTCACCATCTCTCTTACCGCGACCACCACAGCAACACCGGTGACCACCACGAACCAACACACCAACATTATACACTACCAAAGCCGACACCAACATTATACACTTCCCGGAATGACAATGTTCACTACCAGATTATTATTTGCAAGTGGCAAATCCACTTTTTTCTATTTCTTTTCTATTTCATTGTTAATTGGTTTGCATTGTAAAAATAAAAAATAGAAAAGTGTTTTTGTGACATGAAATTCGTTTCAATTGCTTTTACCGGCATACAATAAACAACCAAGAGCCTCAACTCAGAACATCATACAACATTGAAAAGGTTTGAAGATAGAAAAATGCATACCTATTTTGCAACTATGTTTTTGATTCCAAAATGTTGTTGGTTTACCGATTGGTTCTCTTTTGTTGCAATTCCGAATTCAATCATTGAATGAAAATTGTTGCATAGCCGTGGTGCCAAAAGATGCAGAGGGTGTTTGATGATGGATTAACGTGTGAGAGGTAACCTCATGGTGTTTGTGCCAACTTAATTAACAAATGGGGTGAGCAGCAGTTGGAGGAAGTTGAGATAGAAGAAAAAAAATGTTCCCTCCAATCCTGCGCACAATTTTTATTTTCAATTTTAATTTTTAATTTTAATTTTCTGAATTTATTAATTAATTAAAACCGAAAATATAATTTTTTTATTATATAAAAAACAAAAAGATTATTTTACTTAACGCTTAAAAAAACATAAATTAAAAACTTTTATTAATTAATTTTTATTATTATTTTTTTAACAATTTTTTTTTTTATCTTTTTTTATGTAACCCTTATTTTTGAATATATATATATATATATATATATATATATATATTATTTTACTTTATTATTTTATTTTATTTATTTCATTTCATTTTATTATTATTTTATTTTTTATTTTTTATTTTTTTATTTTTAAAACAATGTTATTTGCCCAAACGAAATTGGGTGTTGAAAGTTGTCCCTCTTTTCTTAGATCTTACTAGATGATACGAAAAAATTAGTGATTTTCATATCATCAAAGTAAAGTATAAGAAAAGACAGAAACATTAATTTCATTCGGGCTCTAAAGAAGAAACTACATCAATGCAAACATTACGAAAATCAATGACCATTCCATCAAAGAGGGCCTTGATATGAAAGATCGATGACCATTGCTTTTGCAGAGTGCCTCGATATGAAAGCATATGAAAATCAGTGACCATTCCATCGAAGAGGGCCTTGATATGAAAGATTGATGACCATTGCTTTGTAGAGGGCCTCAATATGAAAGATCGATGACCATTGCTTTTACAAAGGGCCTCGATATGAAAGCATATGAAAATCAATGACCATTCCATCGAAGAGGGCCTTAATATGAAAGATTGATGACCATTGCTTTGCAAAGGGCCTCGATATGAAAGATCGATGACCATTGATTTTGCAGAGGGCCTCGATATGAAAGCATATGAAAATCAATGACCATTTCATTGAAGAGGGCCTTGATATGAAAGATCGATGACCACTGCTTTGCAAAGGGCCTCAATATGAAAGATCGATGACCATTGCTTTTGCAGAGGGTCTCGATATGAAAGATCAATGACCATTGCCTTTGCAAAGGGCCTCGATATGAAAGATCGAAAATTAATGACCATTCCATCGAAGAGGGTCTTGGTATATATAAAAAAGTAATTTGAAAGTATGATATCCTAGTTTAGACAATATGAATGCATTTTATGCATGAATCACCTAGAACCTTTGTCTTTTCATTTTTCTTTCCCTTTCATCCTCAATCACTCATTCTTCATCATCATTTTTCATTTCATTTCGTTTTTCATTTTTCATTCATTCCTCATCATTTTTCTCTTTTCTCTCTCTCTCTCTCTCTCTCTCTCTCTTTTAAGAAGACACATGTCTCTATAATCATTTGCTTTTGCAGTCATCAAATTCAATGCATGTTCATAATTTGTTTTTCTCATTATCACCTCACACTCTATATGAGAATCACGAGGAATTAGGCAAATCTTTGCGTGGAATGAGAGCACCGTATGCCTTACTTCTCTTTCTTGATGCACAATACATCTCATGTATGCTTGAACCCATGGATAGATGTTACACAGCTGACGCTATTTTATGACAGCAATGTGTTTCAATGAAAGAACTTGTATCGAAAAGGATTGCCTCACCTTAAAACTTTTGACTAAATTTAACAACTGACTGAGTTTTTGTTTTTTTTCGTTGTTTTTTTTTTCAATATGTGTCATCAACCAAATATTTGTTTCTAAGTTATTCCCACGAACAAAATCTGACAGGCATTTTTCAATCAGTGTGGACTTTAATTAGCTTGTAACGTGGCCCGAGCTTAAGGGTGTTGAAAGAAATAGATATTAGAGGCCCAAATAAATTATTGGCTTTTACATTTTGTAACAAAGATCATTTACAAGGTTATCACCTCGACTAACATCTAGGGTGTAGAACTTTTAAAGTTCTCTTCATTCTCAACTTTTTCTTCTCAAATTTTTTTTCAGCCATTTAGATTTATTACTTTATGACTTTCTTTAATTACCAATTTTTTGGCTTTTTCTATTGAAATGCTTTTTCACTTAATTGAGTCCGTGTAATAACCTTGTAATTCTTGACATGTTGATGATCCTTATTCAAGGGTATTTTGGGAAACAAATTATTTTTTGGCTCAAAGAGGGTATAATGGAAATATATTTTTAAATCATTTTTTGGATAAGAAAAAGATTGCCACACATCATTTGAAAACTTGACTGCCCCATTCTCTTTAGAGAGATAACTTAGTGACAAAAAATGGCATCAGACACATATCACTGTTTATTTTTATTTGCTTGTATAACTCTCTTTTTCTTCTCTCTCTCTCTCTCTTTTGCTTTTTTTTTAACTCAGAACAACCTTTTTAGTCAAACAGGGCTATCAAAAATGTGCCCCAGCATATTATTTATATTCTCTTTTCTTTTAGCAA
Organism: Vigna unguiculata; assembly: GCF_037176805.1. NCBI lineage: Eukaryota > Viridiplantae > Streptophyta > Magnoliopsida > Fabales > Fabaceae > Vigna > Vigna unguiculata. Next base: position 28,679,849 of record NC_140799.1, on the reverse strand, counting down.
ATCCTTTATCTTAGGGAAATCTTCATGAATTGGAGGATTCAAACAACATGAGTGTAAAATGCTTCAAAATAGGAAGTATTTGATCTACTACCCTCAATGCCACAAAACATCGACGAACCATATCTCCTCACTCTGATTAATTCTCTTCACTTTCTTTCGCCTCTTGTAGCGATGCACTGTATTTGCAACTACACAGTCAAACAATTTTGACTTGTGATCTTCTTTATTTATTTTGCTCACTTCCATGACATTCTTCAAGAACCACTTTGGGCTATACTAAATGACTTGTACTTCGTGATTCAAAACCTATGGTATTTTATTTCAAAAAGCTCAGTGTGATGACAAAAGACACTTACAAAAGAACGTAAAACAAAATTACAAAGAAATAACAATCCATACTTGACTTCAATAAAGCATAATACAATGAACCATAAGAACAATGTCAATATTTCCCAATCATTATCAAATCATTACGCATAGAACTTCTTTACTGCATCTGAGTTGACAGGTAGATGTAACTCTTCCCCATCCATTTTTGTGAGAACTAGCGCACCACCTAAAAATGCCTTCTTCACTACGTATGGGCCTTCATAATTTGGAGTCCATTTCCCTCTGTGGTCTTTTTGTATAGGCAAAATCTTTTTCAAGACTAGATAACCTTCATGAAACTCTCTTGGACGAACCTTTTTATCAAATGCCCTTTTCATCCTTCTCTGATACAATTGTCCACGACAAGCTGTTGTTAACCTTTTTTCTTCAATCAATTAAGTTGGTCAAATCTAGCTTGTAACCATTCTGCTTTTTCTAACTGAGTTTCCATTAGTACCCTCAGAGATAGGATTTCTACTTCAAAAGGAACCACCACTTCCATCCCATATACCAAAGAGAAAGGTGTTGCAGCAGTTGAGGTCCGTATCGATGTACGATATCCGTGTAGGGCAAAGGGAAGCATTTCATGCCAATCTTTATATGTAATCACCATTTTCTGCAAAATCTTCTTCATATTCTTATTAGCAGCTTCAACGACCCCATTCATTTTCGGGCAATAAGGAGACGAATTGTGATGTTTAGATTTTGAATTCTTCACATAGCTCTTTCATCATTTGATTATTCATATTAGTTACATTATCAGTGATAATTTTATTAGGTATCCCATATCGATATATCAACTCCTTTTTTATAAACTTTACTACCACTTTTCTGGTCACATTAGCGTCAGAAGTTGCTTTCACCCATTTGGTGAAATAGTCAATTGCAACCAGAATGAAATGATGTCCATTTGATGCCTTCGGTTCTATGGTTCCAATAACATCTATTCCCCACATCGCAAATGGCCATGGTGCATATAGAAGATTTAAGGTTGTAGGAGCTATATTAATGTTATCTGCATAGGTCTGACATTTTTAACATTTTTTCACATGCATGTAACAGTCATTCTCCATAGTCAACCAAAAATAACCATCTCTCAAAATATTTTTAGCCATAGAGTGCCCATTCATATGTGTACCGAAAGCTCATTCATGAATTTCTTTTAATATCAACCCTGCTTCTCTTGAATCAACGTATCTAAGGAGTACCATGTCATGATTTCTTTTATATAAGACATCTCCATTTAGAATAAAACTTGAAGCTAACCTTCTTAGGGTTCTTTTATCATTCTCAGAAGTTGTTTTAGGATATTCTCGAGTCTTAAGATAACGCTTTACATCAAAATATCAAGGCTTACCATCTAATTCTTCTTCCACTAAATAACATTATGTTGGTTGTTCATAACTCCTCATCTTGATCATGGGCATTTCCTCATCTTGACTAATTTCAAACATTGACGACAAGGTGGCAAAAGCATAAGCTAATTGGTTATCCTCTCGTGGAATGTGATGGAACTCAATGGAATCGAAATGCTTTATCAATCCTTTAATGTATGATTGATAAGGGATTAAGTTTTGGTCTCTAGTCTCCCATTCCCCTTTTAACTGATGAACCACCAATGCCAAGTCACCATACACCTCCAACACCTTCACCTTCGACTCGATAGCTGCCAAAATACCCATGGCGCATGCTTCATATTCTGCAACATTGTTGGTACAACTAAAGCACAATCTTGCTGTCATTGAAATGTAATGATTCTCTGGCGAGATGAGCACTGCCCCTATTCCATGTCCAAGTGCATTGGATGCTCCATCAAACAGTAATATCCAAGCCTTTTCATCATGGCTACCCTCCTTTTCACCAAATAGGGCAAGAATGTCCTCATCTGGGAATTCATGTTGCATAGACTGATAATCTTCAATGGGTTGTTGAGCCAGATATTCTACTAAAGCGCTTCCCTTAACGGCTTTTTAAGTCATGTAGACTATATCATATTCTGATAACAACATTTTCCACCGAGCCAATCTACTGGTAAGAGCAAGCTTTTCGAAAATATACTTAATTGGGTCGATCTTGGATATTAGCCAAGTAGTGTGACTCAACATATATTGGCGTAAACTATGTGTTGCCCATGTTAATGCACAACAAGTTCGTTCTAACATAGAATATCTTTGTTCACAACCTGTAAACCTTTTACTCAAATAATAAATGGCATGCTCTTTCTTCCCTGTCTCATCATGCTGCCCTAAAACACAACCCATTGATTCATCTAACACAATTAAATATAAAATGAGTGCCTCCCTGATACTGGCAGACGTAGTACGGGAGGATCCTGCAAATACTGTTTCATTTTATCGAAGGCTGCCTGGCAATCTTCATTCCATTCCACAACTTGATTCTTACGCAACAATCTAAATATTGGCTCACAGGTAGAGGTTAATTGGGATATGAATCTAGCAATGTAGTTCAGTCTGCCTAAAAACCCTCGCACCTCTTTTTTAGTATTAGAAGCTGACATTTCCATTATTGCTCGCACCTTATCTGCGTCAACCTCAATACCTTTTTCACTGACAATAAAACCTAACAATTTTCCTAACTTTACACCAAAGGTACATTTAACTGGATTCAATCTGAGTTTAAACTTTCTTAACCTTTCAAACAATTTTCCTAAATTAACGATGTGATCATTTTCCGATTCAAATTTAGCAATCATATCATCCACATAAACCTCGATTTCTCTATGCATCATATCATGAAAAAGAGTCGTCATCGCTCTTTGATAAGTTGCCCCAACATTTTTAAGTCCAAATGACATTACTTTGTAACAAAATGTTCCCCAAAGCGTAATAAAGGTGGTTTTCTCCATATCTTCTGGTGCCATCTTAATCTGATTATACCTGGAGAATCCATCGATGAAAGAGAACAATGAAAATCTAGCAGTGTTATCCACCAAGATGTCACTATGTGGCAGTGGGAAATTATCCTTAGGGCTAGCTCGATTCAAGTCCCTATAATCAACACACATTCGAACTTTACCATCCTTTTTTAGCACAGGGACAATGTTAGCCACCCATTGAGGATATTTTGCTACCGCCAAAAACCCTGCATCAAATTGCTTCTTCACTTCTTCTTTAATCTCTAGTGACATTTCAGGTTTCATTCGTCTTAATTTTTGTTTAACCGGGGGACATTCTTCTTTAAGTGGAAGTTTATGTTGCACTATATTAGTATCCAATCCAGGCATATCCTGGTATGACCAAGCAAACACATCTCTGAACTCTTTCAACAAATCACATAATTTTCCTCATACCTCCTTTCTCATGTTGTTACCAATTTTAACCTCTTTTCTCTCATCTTCATCCCCTAGATTAAGTATTTCAATGGTTTCTTGATAGGGTTTTATTTCTCGGTCTTCTTGTTTCACTAACCTTAACAACTCAGAAGAAGGTTCCCAATCTTTTTCATGATCATCATCCATATTATCGATAAGATGCTCAAAATTGGGAATATTGACATCATTATTTTCAAAACATTCATTGTCATATATGCATTATTTGGATATATAAAAGAAAATAAATAGACAAACAAAGTATGTAGTGAAAGCAAACATAACTGAACATCACATTAACTGAAAACGAAAAGATAGATCCAGTCCATAAAGACATCCTAGAATGTTTTGGAGAAAAACAAAAAAGAAAAACAAGCATTACATTTGCTTGAACTTAAACACCACGGGTAAATTCATGATTTTCCAATTATTGATCTGCATGTCGGGAGGACAAGGCTGCACCAAACTGGAACTTCCTTCCCCAGATTCATCTTCAACGACTGCCACTTGACTAGCATTGATCCATCCAGCACTACGAAAGCTCTTCTTTAAGTCACAAATAGAGATCTTTCCTACCCTCGGCTCCCGACCCTGCAAGCGAGCTAAGCTTCGTTCTTTCTTTTCCTTCATTAGTCTTCTTTTGTCCTCCTTAGTAGGCCTGTACCCCAGGTCGTATCTATTCTTGTTCTCAACAATTTTCAATGGAAATATTGGTCCCTGTTCGACTTTTCCTAGGCCTTTTCCATATTCATAACCTTCTCTCAACATAACCCTTGCCATCATCAGAGAGGCACATGAAAAATATGGCTTTATTTGAAATGGTTCAACATATGTATTCCCCACAATTTCTAGAGCTTGAAGAGCTGTCTCAAGAGCTTCCTCTGTTGTTTCAATATATCGAGCAGATGAAGGACCACTCACCAGAAAATTTTCCTCTCCTGAAAATGTTACCAACTTATCCCCCATTACATACTTCAACTTTTGATGCAAAGTGGAAGGCACCACCCCTACAGAATGAATCCAAGGTCTACCAAGTAAACAACTATACGCCGATAAGATGTCCATTACTTGAAAAGTTATTTAAAATAGACACGAACCAACTTGAACTGGCAACTCTACTTATCCCATCACCTCTCTTTTGCTACCATCAAAAGCTCTCACAATCATTGTACTTGACTTCATAGGGAATTTATCACGTGATAACTTCTCCAGTGTCACCTTAGGCATCACATTTAAGAAGAACCATTATCAATCAACACATAAGTTATAACATGGTCGAGACATTTAACAGATACATGAAGAGCTTTATTGTGTCCTCTTCCTTCAACAGGTATCTCATCAGCCGAAAAAGTAAGGAAATCATTAATGGTAATATTATTAACAATCCCTTCGAATTTTTCCAACAAAATATTTTTCTCAACATGCGCCCCACTCATTATTTTCATTAGCAACTTTCGGTGAGCTGTCGAATGCATGAGCATATCCAAAAGCGAAATACGAGCTGACATATGATTTAACTGCTCCACCACCTTGTATTCGCTTTGTTGTATGAATTTCAAGAATTCACAGGCCTCTTCATCTGATATCTCTTAATATCTCTTTTGCTTTTTCAAATCCATCATTTACTTTATTTCTTTGGCATCCTTCCTTCCTTAAATCTGGTGGTGTAAAGAAACGACCACTCCTTGTTATCCCACGAAGACCTGATATATTTTCAACAATTGCACCTTCATGCACAAAAGTGTTTTAAACTTTTTGTCCTTCACCTAATTCATGTACTCCATATTTCCATGGAACCGCTCTATTACTTTCATAAGGAAAAGAGGAGGGCATTTTTATCACCATTGGTTGCCTTCCTTGTTCCATGAGAGAAGGTGCAGGTCTAGTGAAATGAATCACTAAAGGTTCTGGCGTTTTTAAATTGGATTGTTCATCAGTTTATGCCAATACCTCTTCATCCCTCTTTCCATGAAAAACTTGCAGAAAACGCTTATCAACTAGATTTTGCAACTCTAGCTTGAACTCCACACAATCATTAATATAATGTTCGACACCCGGATGGAATGCACATGCATTAACGGATCATATTCACCTTTTACTAGCCCCCTGTCCAATAGTGCTTCAAGGATGAATTTCATAGAGCTCCGAATTTCACTCACTTTTCTTACCAACCTCTACTCCCTTACCTCAATAGAATTTGTTGAAGTCTTCTCATGCCCCGACAAAGGGTTATTTTCAATACTAGGTTTATCTTCTTTGAATGTCAACCACTCTGAATCAATTAAAGACTGTACCTTATAATTGAGAGGAAAACGCCTTTCTGTCGAATGTCCCTTTGCCATGGTAGCCACATGTAGCGTTTAGATCATAACTCTTGGAAAAAGGAGGTTGTTGTGGCTTCATTGGGCAAATTGCAACAAAAGATTTACGAAGAAAAATCGGTAACAACTCTGTGTATGTCATAGGAATGAGAGTAAAATGAATAAACTTCCTCTCCCTTCTTGTATTGGTATTTTGACCCGGGTTCTCACTATCACTAGCAGTCGCTTTCTGAGGTTGCAACTGATTGTTTGAAACAGGTTGTATTTGGTAATTAACAGGTGTACGGTTATCCCACGCGGATGTGGGAGGAACTTCAACTTCTTTTTTCTTACTTTGATTGAAACCTGGTTTTTTGGTATTTGCAGCCGCGGGCAGGCCATATGCAATTTTACCATTTTTTATCCCAGTCTCAATCCTTTCACCAATGATGATGATGTCTGCTAAATTAGAAGATATATTCCAATTCTGAATCATATGCTCATAAAATGGAGGTTGTAGTGTATTCACAAACATTGTAACCATCTCCTTATCATATAGAGGTGCCTCAACCTAGGTAGCTATCACTCTCCAACGTTGGGCATATTCTTTGAAAGTTTCATTTTTCTTCATTGTCATATTTTGCAATTGTATCCTGTCTGGTGTTGTATCCATATTACATTTATATTGCTTTATAAAAACATCAGCTAGATCCATCCAAGAATGAATATGAGTCAGCTCAAGATGCATATACCAATTCAGCACTGCCCAAGCTAGGCTATCTTGGAAAAAATGGATAAACAATTTCTCATCATGAGTATGGCCAGCCATCTTTCGACAATACATTGTTATATGGCTCTTTGGGCACGTAGTCCCCCTATATTTCTCAAACTCAGGCACTTTGAACTTAGGGGGTATCACCACGCCAGGGACCAAAGATAAGCCTATAGCATCACCGAATCCATAACTTTTATTCCTTTCAAAAGCCTGTAGTCTCTCCTCCAATATCTCTAACTTTCCCTTGTTATTTTCAATCGATGAAATCACCTGAGCTAGTGTCTTTTCTTGTAAACCTACACCTACAGTCGAAACATGTGGTGGAATCGATACATTAGGATCTGTATAGGTTGTGATTACAACCAAACCATCCTAGTTGACACTTGGAACTGCTCATTAAGTAATGAAACATGTATGCTTGTATTACCACCAGAAAACAGATTCTTAACTTGCTCTACATACTCTGCCATTGAAGGTGTGTAACCCGGGGGTAAGCCATAAGGTGGAAAAGCATGAGATGATGTCCCTTGACTTACTTGATGATGTGGTGGGTAAACCGGAGGTCCACTTGATACATGAGGATGAAAGTGTGGAGGGTAGGAAGTACCACCGTCAACTGCTGAACTTTCTCCTGAACTCTTCATAGCCCTCAATGCCTCCAAGATCTAACCCACTTGATCCTTTATTTGGCTGATTTCACCCTTCACTTGGCTAATTTTTTCATTCACTTCCTCGTGCGCATTTTCCCAATCCTCCATTGTTTTAGAATTTGCCCGAGTTTCATAAGGGTGTCTCAAAAATTTTGCCGTATTCACTTACTGTCACTCTTCTATTTAATTCAAATGAAATAAGAAGTGCAAAAAAGAAAAAGAAAAGACAATTGCAAATGCAAACATTCTAGCTAGAAACTATAAAGCTATGCGAATAACATTGCGAGTAATAATGGAAATTAACACGAAATGAAGTAGTCGATTCATCAGAAAATCCACAATGTTCAGAAGTTCATAACAATAAGAAAAATAAAGAAAGCATAAACATCAACTTCGAGCTCTAGCCACTATATTCTTCATTTCCCCTACTAGCTTCCTGCAATAACCGAGGAAATCTTCAATTGCTTTTGGTGGATTGAATATAGGCAATGCAATCTTAGCATCAGTTAACATCTTGGGTACATCTTCAATTGCTCTGTTAGCTATAGCTACTAACTTTGAAAAACATCCTCTCCAATACTCTGCATCTCCCTTTAACTCAGCACATTCAGTTATCAATCTCTGGTTTTCCTCCTCTGACTATGCCCGGTACCAACTCTCTTCAGCCACTTTTGCTTCATAAGCCAATATTGTATCCTTCATCTATCTCTCAAACTCTATGTTCTTGTACTGTATGTCATTTTCTAAATCTGCTTTATACCAACGCTCTTCTTCTAGCTTTGCCTCATAAGCTGCTGTCATTTTTTCTGTCTGTTGCTCCCTCTCCTTAATCCTAACCTGTGCATTTCGCAGCTTGTTTAATGCCTCCTTTCCGTCTCTTGCCAATTCTTCACATAATGAAATTTTCTCACATTCAGACAATGCCACCGCTTTCTTCTCTTTGCCTCTCAAAGCTAGCTCTTTGTTAGCTGCCTCGAGATCCTGTTGTACTCTGAAGTGATGGTTTCCTTCCTCTCTCTGTTTCTTTATTAATACATCACAAGTTTTGATCATGGCTTCATTGTCATGTTTGAGATTTATATATTCATGGTGAGCTTTCTGAAGATCATTAACAAGCTTAACATTTTTCTACTTCATCTTTTCTATTTCTTCCTTAAGGGTTTTTACTTCCTCACTCTCCACAGTTTGTTGTTCTGGCATGAAGGCAACTGGTTTGAACGGTAGCCTCACCACTTTAACCCTATCCATTACCCATAGCTGATAAGACGTCTTCTCATTTATTACCCATGGCCTAGAGTCTTTTTTTGCACGCACCACACTGCCCCAAGCACTTCTAATCCGTCGGAGTAAATCATTAGATATCTCTTCTTCATAGAAATTCCACACTGCAACTAAAGATTTTGGATTTAGTGCACCTTGTATAGAATATGTAAGACCCAGGAAAAATTAAATAGTTAATTAAATAATTATTTAATTAAATGTGGGTAAAGAGAACCTTTAAGGTAAATGTAGAATGTTATGGTGTGGAAAAGTATTAACTCAAATGGTTGAGAGTACTTTGTTTGTGTGCTAGGACTTGGGTTTGAGTCCTATGTGTGATATTTTTGGGTGTTATTAATTTAGTATTATTTTTAATATATATATTGATTATGTTGTAGAATGTGATAATGCATAAATCATAGAAGTTAGCATGAAATATGATATGGTATGATGGTTTGGTATTGATTTGGTAGGTGCATGGGTGTGGGTTCAAACCTTGGAGGACCCAAATGAAACTTTATTTTTGCTATTTTTAGTCTTGTCTTGAATTTGAAGGGTTAAAGGAAACCCTAGTAGACTTAGCAGTCAAGGATGGCTGAAAAGACAAGAGATATCCAACAATTGAATGATAATTAACATTACCATTAACCCATTTTATTTAGTTTTTCGTTTTGGTAGATTAAGGGGGTAATTAAGAGAGTTAAATTGGAGAGGGAGAGAAGAATTAGAGAGGGAGAAGGACCTGGAATTGTTAGAAAAACATTTGGGCAGAGACATACTGCAGAGTAAAATTGGAATTGAAAGCCATTTTTGCAGAAGGACCAAAGGAGAGGAGAGTTTGGTTGAAGGATATCTCTTCAAATTCGAAATTGGGGCAAAGATATCAGGTTAGGGGAGTTGCTTACATTGATTTTATTTTGGTGATGATAGACTGTGCCTTGTATGGATGAAATCGCATGTGTTCCCTTTTATTTTGTGTTATTTTTCGTAGTTTCTTGAGTTTTACCCAGAAACCGCCTGGCGGCGTTAAAGGCTCGCTAGGCGACTCATACCATTAGAGCCCAAAACTGGGTTTTTCTACATGCACCGCCTGACGGCTATGGGCTGTCCGCCAGGTGCTACGAATTGGTTGGTCCAATTCTTGCGGGTTTTGGGTACTCCGTGATGATGGAATGTTTAGGGTTTATTTGAATGAGATGTATACGTGTAATTACCTGTAATTGTTTATTGTTGGAATATTGCATGAATTACATCTGAAATTGAGTCTTAGAATGGTGATTGCGTGCGTGTCAGGGTCCAAGTTGCATGCGTCAGGCGCACGATGGGCAAGGAATAATTGTATTCTCGTTGGCTGCTATTGGGCGAGGAGTCCATAGTATGGTGATTGCGTGCGTGCTAGGGTCCAAGTTGAGATGACTTGGATGTTTTACTACAGACGAGGAGTCTGTAGGGCAGGAATATGAGCGAGATAGGCTCATAGGGTTGGACCACAAATGAGTTAGTTTCGTGGAAGCACGGAAAAGTCCCAAGACCTAGTTTCATGCATATGACTCATGAAGGAATATGAGATCAGGGGTGGATAATTTGTAATTAACACATATCAGTAAATTTTATTGGGATGGGTATCATATTAATTTGTATTTATATATGCATAGCTCACCCTATCTGTATATGTGTGGCGATGATCGGATGATTTATTATCCGCGAGCAGATGATTTAACAGGTGAGCTAGGAGACGCTTGAGACTGGAGTGCGGGATCATATGGGCTTTTGAAGACTTGATATTTTGATGTTTTTATGTTTTGAACATTAGCCATTTTGGGCTTTTATAGTTGTAATAACTTTGACTGCGAACATTTACAATGTATTAAACTTTGCGATTTTAATTTTCCCGCATTTTGGGAACATGTGTTTATAAATGAGGAATTACCGATATTATCATATTTATTTCCTTTTATTTAATTGTTTATGTTATTTTCAAAGTAATATTCCTTAGGGATGTTACAGAATACCCAAATTGTCTTTGTGTTAATATCGGATTATAATTAACACAATATTTGGTTCCTATAAGAGGTACATTTGGGTACTCCCCACAATTCATGATATGTGATCTCTGCTACCAGGATACCTCTCGTTTGATTATTCCATTATGTAATTTAGCAAAAAAACACACCCATTCTTGTGCTCCTTTAGTTGTTGGCTTGTAATTTGGACTGACATGAGAAGTAAACCATTTATATAATACTAGCACGCAACATGACAACTTCTTCTTCTTAGATTCATAACACATATTCAAATTTCCATAAACATTAGCTAAAATTGTTGTGACTAGGTTTTCTGCATTGATCTTATATGCTATGAAAACATTGATGGCTAGGAGATCAACAAAGTTATCGATGCTTGGGAAAATCATGACACCATAAAGAATGAGCACCATTACGTCCATGAAGGTTTCCCCCATGTCTTTATCAGCCAATTGGCGTAGATGCCCCTCTAGAAACCCTTGAGGAATGTCTTTGACGGTTCCCTTTGTAATCATTTTGTCTTCTAACTTTGCAGGGTGTATTTTCAAGATTCCTGCTAGTGTCGAAACAAATGTATTTTGCGTTGTATACTTGTAAGGAATCTTGCATTCTAATGGTAGATCTACAAAATCCCCAAATTCCTCTACTGTTGGCACTAATTGAAAATCCTTGAAGGTGAAGCACCGGAGCGACGAATCATAGTATTGGACCAAAGCAGTAATAGTTGGAACCTGAGTATCAATCTCTAGAAGATTCAATAAATTCCCATACTTCCTTCGAAAACTATTCCTCTGGATTGTCTTCATCTTCCCCACCAACTCTCGAAGATAAGTCAAGTTTCCTTCCTTTGCTCTAATGGACTGCTTCTTTTTTAGTGACTCTGAACCAGAATGCTCTCAAACTCTAGATTCCCTATTAATTTCCATTTCTTCTCCAAGGAAATGACCTAGAATGACTACAATGAAAATGTACAAGAAAAAGAAAAAATTACAAACTATATAATGCTATGAATAATTTACATAACTTATTACAACCCAAAGAGAAAATCACAAAGAAAGAAATACAAATAAAAATAAAAGACAAAATAGGAATAATAGGAATACACATCTCCCTTTTGTGCCTTATAAGGTTTAAGCGCGTCATAGGGTTAAGGTAGGTATATGTGCTCAGCAGGATAGTCTCTTATTTCCTAAGGATAAAAGGTCACTAGAGTTATAGCCCACTTCACGACATTTCTCACCTCAGTTGGTAAACAACACGATGTAAGAGTATCTAATGAAGCAAACAGACTTTAGCTAGGGTTCTCACAATGACCACTTGGGAAGTACATCCACTGTGGCACTGCTACACAATCCCCTTCTAATTTTAAGCTACTCAGACCCGGGTATAGGGCCGCACTCATGTCATGTACAAAATATAAGGTAAGTGTGTGAAGGGAGAAAAAAAAAGCAAACCTAAACCCCCACCTGCAAAATAGATCCATACAAAAAACATATTTTCTACCCTAAGGTTCAATATCCATAAATATGTCATACACCAACAAGAATATATAATATACATAAATCGAGAAGGGAAAAACAAAACATCTAAATTAAACACATCGCTTTTGCATATTCAATTAAATAGGCTTGACTATCTGGTGTCCCTAGTAAAGTCGCCTTCTATCGCAACCTAAATCGCGATGGGACTACGAACTAAAACAGAATGGATTTGGAAAAAGAGATTTCAAATCGCCACCATAATTTATTTTGGAAAACTATGAAAAACAATAAAAATAAAATAAAGTCTGCGAAAACCAAATATAGGGTCCGGGAGTCGGTTACGCGTAGGGAAGGTATTAGAACCCTACAGTACCCGCCCAAAGGCGGTACCTTTAATTAAATTTGCAAAAGAGATGTGTTTATTTTAAATATTTATTTTTCCCATAAAGTAAGAACATAAATTGAACAAATATATTTATATTTTTGAGTGAAAAGGACCCGACAAGGATTTAACCTTGGTCCTACGTATTCTCATTAAAATGAGAAATCAGGGCTACGTAGTTCTTTATAAAATTGTTTGATTAAATGATTTAATTTATGAAAGTAATCTTTTGACATATTTGAAAAGGAGTGTCGTGCGACGCGAGCGGCCGATTAGACACCAAACACATATTTTATAACTTATTTATTGAAAAAGAGAGTGTCGTGTGACGCGAGCAGTCAATTGGACACCAAAAACAATTTCTAATATCTTTTGCATTTTAAAAGAAAGTGTCATACGACGCAGGTGGCCGATTAGACACCAATTTTTTTTTTTATATTTTTTTATTTTAAAAAGTAATTTCATGTGACGCGAACGGTCAATTAGACACTAAAAGAAAAATAAAAAAAATAATTTTACATTTTTATTTATTCTTATTTTTATCATTTTTGAAAATTATTTTAATTTTTTATTTCAATTTAAAATATCTTTATTATTTTTGAAAATAATATGATTGAAATGTGATAATTAATTAAAAAAGATGAATGAGAAAAAACAAAAAAGATACACGAAAACGTGGTGCATAAAGAGAAACGCAAGGTGCATAAAGTAAACGTGGGCTGCATTAAAGTAAAATGCAGGGTGCATTAAAGTAAATGCATCTTATCTTAAGAAGAAAATAAAGGAATGGGGTGTGTGCTTAGTGAAAAGGCAGGTACATAAATAAATAAATAAAAATCCAATATTAAAAGCAGGGGTGCGCAAACTGAAATATGGAGGTACGTGAAGAAAAAACTTAAACCTGCTAACCTTAACAAAAACAGAAGTGGTGCGTGAATAAATTATGGTGGTGTATGAAACAAAAACTTAAACCTGCTAACCTTTATAAAAACAGAAGTGGTGCATGAAGAAAAAACTTAAACCTGTTAACCTTAATAAAAAATAGAGGTGGTGTGTGAATGAATTTTGGCAGTGCATGAAGCAAAAACTTAAACCTGCTAACCTTAATAAAAGAAGAGGGGGTGGTGCGCGAATGAATTGTGGTAATGCATGAAGAAAAAATTTAAAAACCCTAAAGCTATATCAAAACGCAGCAACTGAACCTTAACCCTTAAACCTACTTCGTCTCCTTCCTTCCACAAATGGCCACCACACAAACACCATGATTGTTCCTGCTCGAGACCCACAAGCAGACCATGATTCCAATAACGGCAGAAACACCTAATGCCGTCAACGACGTCACCAACACTAACACCTTCTCACATCGCATCATCCTGGAATTCAACACTAGTTCAACCGTGGCTCACCATCTCTCTTGTCGCGACCACCACAACAACGCCGGGGACCACCGCGAGCTAACACACTAGCATTATACACTACCAAAGTCGACACCAGCATTATACACTTCCCGAAATGACAATGTTCACTGTCGGATTCTTATTTGCCAATGGCAAATCCACTCCTATCTATTTCATTGTTAATTGGTTTGCATTGTAAAAATAAAACAGAGAAGTGTTTTTGTGACATGAAATTCGTTTCAATTGTTTTTACCAACATACAATCAACAACCAAGAGCCTCAACTCAGAACATCATACAACATTAAAAAGGTTTGAAGATAGAAAAATGCATACCTATTTTGCAACTCTGTTTTTGATTCCAAAATGTTGTTGGTTTACCAATTGGTTCTCTTTTGTTGCAATTCCGAATTCAATCATTGAATGAAAATTGTTGCATAGTCGTGGTGCCAAAAGATGCAGAGGGTGTTTGATGATGGATTAACGTGTGAGAGGTAACCTCCTAGTGTTTGTGCCAACTTAATTAGCAGATGGGGTGAGCAACAATTGGAGGAAGTTGAGATAGAAGAAGAAAAATTGTTCCCTCCAATCTTGCATACATTTTTTATTTTCAATTTTAATTTTTAATTTTAATTTTCTGAATTTATTAATTAATTAAAAACGAAAATATATATTTTTTGTTATATAAAAAACAAAAAGATTATTTTACTTAACGCTTAAAAAAACATAAATTAAAAACTTTTATTAATTAATTTTTATTATTATTTTTTTAACAATTTATTTTTTTATCCTTTTTTATGTAACACTTATTTTTGAATATATATTATTTTATTTTATTTATTTCTTTTTATTATTATTAATATTATTCTTTTATTTTTAAATTTTTATTTATTCATTTTTTTTATTTTTAAAACAATGTTATTTGCCTAGATGAAATTAAGTGTTGACAGAATGCAAGTAAAGTGGGATCTTAAGTTCTCTCCCAAAAATGTTAGAATCCCAATGAACCTACATCGGCTTATCATTTATGGTTTTAGTAAGTTTTAATAATGCACCAAGAGGATCGTCCAAAGAGAGAGGAATCTTCTTTGGGGTAGGATTTTCCTATATCGAAGCAATTTCAGTTAAAATGGATTATAATTTAAGGTTGAATATAATAAACATGTAAACATAAAAATTTAGTTTATGGTGGGTTTGAGAGTCTGTACTAGGGGGTTAGAATCAACCAAATCTCTAGTCTAGGCGAGGAAACATTGGAATGCATGTGCCATAGTATATACCTCATGTGTTAGCACAAGAACTAAAGAAAACAGCACGAGAACCTCCTCTACTATGACCTTAACCTCATCCTCTGATAACTTCATGCCATGAAGAATTGTGCCTGCCTCAAATATTTCTCCACGAGCTAACTTCCACTTTTCATGACAGGATGGTGGTGAAGGAGGCTCAATATCTTCACCCTCAAAAGGTGGAGGCCTAAATTTTTTCTTTTCTGACATTATCTTCTCTTTAAGTTTCCTATACCCACCACGAGACAATATGCGCGGGTTTTTATTTTGAGCAATTATACTTTGAGCCTTTTTTCTCTTTTCTTGTAACATATAAAACCCACTTTATGAATTAGTTGAAATTGTATAGAATTATCAATTGAGAAAATGATGACTTCAAATAAACATATTTGTCATCCCTCAGATGTTTGAAGCTCAAGAAACTAGCGTCAAGTGTCTTCATCAATCCATGTGTATTTCAGTAATTAATTTTCATTCTTTTTAGATCTAAATACATACCTAGATGTCAACTTGGTCTTAAAACCACAGAATTTCTCAATCATTGTTGACAAACATTTGTGTTTAAGCATCGCCACATTTGGAATATCAAATGTTAGCTATAATAAAAAAAAATCATCATTAATATTTAACATATCATAAATAAAATCAAACTAGAAGTTTAATAACATTAATATTAGTTACCAATAAATCATGCCATATCATGTTCCGATCAACTTCAGTGACATGATCAAAAGATGGAGTAAGGATTGATATTCTCTCTCATGCCAACATTCCTAAATAGCTTTTGAAGACGTCTGCATAAGGACCTATAGGGACTCTAGTGTCGATGTCAATAAGTAACATATAAAATCACATATAGAACATTATTTAACAAAACTCGTAAATTTTAACAAGAACATGAAATTCATACATAAAGTTATTGATTGGTCTTATGTATATTCCTTTATCGTGATCTTCTTGAATTGCATGTACATCATCAACTAGAGGGACTTCATCAACATTTATTGTTATTCTAAATGGGTGGGTGTCAGCAATATTAAGATTACTCAAATTCTCTTCATTAGGATCAGTTTGTTTTTTTTTTTTCATGAAGAGCGTAAACCAATGTTCAAACGTAGGATCTTTAACATAGAAAACCTGAGATGCTTGTTGTGCTATGATAAATGGCTCGTCTCGATAACCTACCTTTTGAAAATCAATTAGAGTCATTCCTCATTCATCCATTTTGACACCACTCTTATTGTAAACCCACTTATATTTGAAAAGTGGAATAGTAAACATGGTATAATCAACCCCCCATATCTCTTGTATTAAACCATAGTATGTCATTGATCAAAGTACAGGATTTTGATCTTTATATGTAGAAAATTGTAGCGACTCCGCTTCAAGACTAACTCCACTATTTTGTATTGTGCTTTTATCATCCAAAGACTTCGTATAGAATGTGTAATTATTAATTTCATAACTTGTACAATAGATGACATCAAATTTTAACCCATTCGCTAACTACATCAAAGTGTCAGAAGATTGTGAATCTTTCAAAACCTCAAATTTAAACCAAAGCATGAATGTTCTGTTATGCTCCATCAAATGTCATTTCTCTTATTGTCTTGGATTGTTATCTTTCACAAAGTCTTTATGTGCAGATAAGTAAGGGATGACCCCATTTGTGTTGTTCAATATGTATAGGCGTGCTTGCAACAACTCTTCACGATCTTTGTTAACGACATTCACACGTCCTTAGATGTTGTTATTTATAGAACACATGTTCAACCATGATCTCTAAGGAAATCTTATCGGTTTTGCTTTTATCATGTAATCTGAACAAAACTCGACACTTTCTTAAGCAATATACCTTTCGATCATTGAAGCTTCTGGACAATATTGATTTTTCACATACCATTTCAAAATCTTCATGTAACGTTCAATGGGATACAACTATCTTAAGTATACTGGTCCACAAAACTTGATTTATCTTACCAAATGAACAAGTAAATGTACCATGATGTTAAAAAATGATGGAGGGAAAAACATCTCCAGCTGACACAAGATGATAACAATCTCGGCTTGAAGTTCATTTTAAAGGATCAATGACTTTGCTACAAATTGAAGAGAAAAATGCACACAAATGCGTTATAGTTTGTTTAACATTTTTGGGTAAAATTCCACGAATAGCTACATGTAACAATTTTTGCATTAAGATGTGACAATCATGAGACTTTAGGCCAACAAGCTTCAAGTCTTGCATGACACTAAACTCTGAATATTTGAAGAGTATTCTTGAGGTACCCTAACACTCTTTAAACATAAGCAAAAACTTATCTTCTCTTGTCTGGACATAGTGTAACATGCAGGGGCAAATAAGTACGCTTACCAACCTCCCTTGGTGCCAAGTCTTCTCGAATCTTCATTTCAACCAAATTCAAACGTGCATTTACTTTGTCTTTTGTCTTCCCTTGAATGTTAAGTAATGTACCAATCAAGCTATCACATATATTCTTCTCTACATGCATGACATCTATGCAATGCCTAACTTGTAACTTTGACCAATATGGAAGATCAGAGAATATTGATTTTTTCTTCCAAGGGCTCGATGCAGATGACTTCCTGGATGTTTTCCCAAATACATGATGTACTTTATTAACTTTTTCATGAATTTGAAGGCTAGTAGATGGAATTGGTGCTTCGTCGTTCTCTTGATGCCCATTGAATGCTTTCTTTAACCTTCAATAAGGATGATTAACTTGTAAAAACCTTCGATGGAGTAGATACACAATCTTTCTTCTGTTTTTCAATTGATGAGATATAGTTTTTTCTTCATATATAGGACATGTTTTATGACCCTTGACATTGTAACCTGGCAAAATAACATTGCATGCATCATAAAAGTTTCAAAAGCAACAACATCAAATACTTCAACCTCATCAACCTACATCAACTTCAAGTCTTCAACTAGTGGATTGAGATATACATTTATGTCATTTCCAAGCTGCTTTGGACCAGATATCATCATAGACAACATCATGTATTTCCTCTTCATGCAGAGTCCAGGAGATAAGTTCTAAATAAATAATATAAAAGGCAACAACTATGGTTGTACTTAAATTACCAAATGGATTCATTCCATTGGTAGCTAAGCCAAACCAAACATTTCAACATTTTTGACCAAACTTGGGAAATCCTGATCAATATTTTTCCATTACATTGAATCAGTTGGATGACGAAACAGCCGTCACATCTTCTCTCAGTTGCATGTCATCTAAGGTTTTTAGCATTTTTAGGATTTGCAAACAAACACTTAAGCATGGGCGATTAAAAGGTACCAAACTACTTTCAAAGTAGATCCTTCCTTTTCTATTTGACCATTATCTTCACTGTTTCTTTTCTGCTTGTACCATGATGACCCGCACTTTGGACATTTCTTCAAATCTTCAAATTTTTTCCATATAATATGCAATCATTACAACATGCATGTATCCTTTTGTACTTTATTCCTGTCAGACAAAGAATTTTCTTGGCGTTATAATTTTGAGTGGGTAGAGTAGTTCCCTCGAGAAGAATTTCATTCAAGAGCACGAGCAATTTTGTTAAACTTTTATCCGTTCACCCATTGGTCGCTTTCACATTCATAAGTCTTAAAATCGATAACAACCGCGTGAACTTAGTTGAACCGATATACAACGGAGTTTCTGCATTCACAGACATAATCTCATACACACGCGCTTGGCAAAAAGCTTCTACACCAAAATCCCGTGTCATGTCCTCTATATTGTCTTCTTCCACTCGCTCTTCTCGTCGCTCTTCCATGGTGGAATCGACAACATGCTAAGTTTGAGAAACAGTTGGAAAGCCTATTAATTTATCGTGCCATGTCCATATTGTATAACTTCTATGGAAACCATCACAAATAAAATGTTCCCTAACTTGAGTTGCATTCAACTTTCTCCCATTCAAACAGTTGACATAAGGAAATCTAAACTTCACCTCATCATCACTTCTACCCTTATAACATTGTGCAAATTGTAAAAATTCTTCTACTATATTCTCACACTCAACATTGATGCGCGGTGAATTAATCTAATCTCTATCCATTCAAGAAAATCATTTTCTTTACTTTATTGGTACACATTACTTTTAAAATACATATCTTAAATTTCATGAAATTTTTCCAACATTTCGCATTTGTCTTCAGGATACACAAAATGAAAGTGATTATCAACCACAATCAAATATGCACCCAATGATCAATACAAAACACAGTTGACAAATATTCATGAATTTTAAGATATGTATATTAAAATACATATATGCACTAATAAACTACTAGAAACTGATTAATCTTCTTAAACTATCCAACCGGACAATTCAAGATTCAATACATTTAAAATATTAGTATTGTATCCCCTTATATTAATTTAAAAAAAATATAACTTCTTCAAAATGAAAACTCGAGGACAATACATAATTTTCGTATTGAATCTCAAATGGGAAACTAAGGCTAACTCACATTATAAGTTCATCAGACAATATTTAAGCAAATAATTAACCACATATATAACATAAAACTAATATATAACAAACTACAAAACCATAGGAAAATAATAGAATTAGGAATTTGGGAGCGTGAAAAGCAAATCACAATGGAAGATGATACAAGCAACGATACCCATGTTTTCGAGAGCTACAAGAGACAATAAAAAAACACAAGAGAGGGTCAAAAATAGTGGAAAAAAGCAAAAACAACCAAAAATATCAACAAAACGAAAACAATAACCCAAATTGTAAAAAAGAGTATACAAAAAAGAAAAAAAAGGAACGCATTTTGAACTTACCCCTTACGAGAAATGGTGGCACGATGGTAGCTGGAAGTGGGGAAGAAAGCGTCGTAGAGGCTCACCGGAGCAATGGCCATAGAGGCGTTCACTGAGTGGTGGCACCATGGTGGTCTGTGGTTTCCGAGAGAGAAAGAAGAGAGAATGGAGGTTGCAGGCGTTGGGAAGAAGAAAAACAATGAAATGGATTTGTGATTTGAACCTTAATTAAAGGATATGGCATTAGTTCAATTTTTAACCGAGGCATAAAAGCTTTTTGGCACCGGTTCTCCTGACACCTGAGGCCAAACATCAAACACCTAATGACATTTTTCAAATATTAGCCAAGTTTTTGGATTCGAGTCTTTAAAACCGAAGCATATAAGGCCTTTTGGCATCGGTTTTTTTAGAACCGAGGCAAAAATCCTTTTTGGCTTCGGGTCAATAGTGAACCGAGGCACAAAAGTTTATAGGAATTGAAAAAATTTCACCGCGCCATTATATGATTCGGTTCTTGGACAATTGAGGCATATAAGGCGAGTTAAAAACACAAATTTGCACTACTATTTTGACCTTTTATTTCAATTCCAAACTTTTACTTCTCTTCGATATAACTATATCATTCCTTTCTTTTTCCTTTTTTTTGATATATTTTTATTGGTGAACTACTAATCGGATGAAACAAATACAAACATTATGTCAACCCTCAATGTGAAGGTGGCCTTTGTTTTGGGTTTTGAAAGAAATTTTTTTGAAAGCTCAAATTGGGTAGCAAAGGATAATTATTATTATTTTTTTGGATAAAGAAACATGGCCACATATAATTTCAAATCATGACTATCTTTCTAAAAAATTTTAATTTATAGGAAAATATGTAAGACCTGAAAAATTTAAATAATTAAATAAATAATTATTTAATAAATGCGGGTAGTGGAAGCCTTTATGACAATTAAGGCTAACCTTTATGACGTGGAAAAGTACTAACTCAAATGATTTAGAGTACTTGATTGTGTAAGAAGACTTGGGTTCGAATCCTATGTGTGCTAATTGTGTGTTATTTAATTTTATTATTCTCTTATGATATGTTTGGGCGTGAGCGTGTGGGCTGAATTGGGAGAGACTATTGCAATATTGAGAAGCTAATCTAACATCTGCACATTGTAAATATCAAAAGCAAGGAGTTTTGAGCAATTCTCAATTGGGCAAGGAATATCCTGCGTTTTGTCGAATATCGTCATGTTTTTGGAAAATTCCAGAAACCGCATGGCGACGCGTGTTCCAGAACCCAATTCTGGGGTTTTTTTCTATGAACCGCCTAGCGGCTGAGGATGACCCACCAAGCAGCACATACTGTGTTGCCCAATTTTTCCTGTTTTATTGGCTTGTCAGTGGTGTTGTGGTGTTTGACATGGATGTTGGGTATGCATATGATTAGCATGACGTATTTTGAACTGTAATTATTCAATTGGTAGAAATTGCTGGAATTCTTGATTGAATTTGGGATTAGGGTTTTTGTTGGGATTAGAAATAATTAAGCATGAATTAGATATATGATCAATGCACTGTTTTATGGAATCGATGTTAATATGAATAAAGTATGAACTTTGTCATATGAGTGTATGTGAAATTATGTCAACGTGAAACGGGAACTGTGATTGGGGTACTTGGGGATTGTGATTGGGGTACATGTCAGTATAGCTTGTTGTTTTGCTATTGGCTGGGTTTCGTGTGGTTGGGTGTTTAATTGGTAAATTAATACATACATGATTAAAATTAAGCATGTAGACGAATGTGGCATAATAGGGACTAAAGGAGGTTAAAATAAGTGAAAATTGTGAAGTGTGATACAACACAGTGGTTGTTTGTAAGTGTTTTTTTTAATGTGATAGGCTATAATTCAGTATGTATGTTAATTTGGTATTAAGATTGAGATTGAATTAAGTGATATGGAATGGATGGTGCATTTTCCCTAAACATTGGTCGTTGTGGTGGTGGCTTTGTTATTAATGTATATATGCATTATGGACCAAATTGTGGTGGCATGAGTTTACATAAATATTAGACTATATGATTGTGAGACTGGAGTAGGTTGAGTAGAATATGGCATCTTTAAAGTAGCAAATGAAAGAGAGTCTATGTGCATGATAATAATTGATTTAGTGGCATGACCAAATGTGTGCATTATGATTTAGTTATAGAACTATGACTGGAAAACCAAACTTGTGATATAATTTGGTGTGTTACATGTTTGGGGTCCATGAGGACATGTTCTATGTGCCAAAAACCAGTAGCATTTGCGCTACTGGTATGGCGCCTAGCGGCATGGGCGAGCCACCGGGCGATAGCTACCTAAATCAGTGGCAGTGGCCACTGTACTCGCGTGGTGCCTGGCAGCAGTGTTGGTTCTGTTGACATGAGAAGCCAAGGTAGTTTGCTTCTTGAATATTTGATGAAGATTGAATGAAGCTCTTTTGAACTATTTTGAAGCCATAATCATTGGAATGAAGCCTACATTGATGAAGGAAAGGAGATTTGATGATATCCATGGTGATTAAGGCTGGAATGTGTGCTCTCCATGTAGTTACATCATTAAGAAAATGTACTTGTAGTTTGTAATTCATGTTGTAGACCTTAAAGAATTAATTAGATGTAGTTTGGTCTTTGTTGTGTTTTTAATCTGTTGAATGGTTTTTCAAGAGGTTTAAATGTCTCTTTTAATCTGTTGAATGGCTTTTTAACAGGTTAAAAGTTTGGCTGCAGTAGTCTTAAACTGCAACAAATTCAATCAATTGATTTAGTTTTTAATCGACTGATTTCACTAAAGTCAAGTGAAATCAACCGATTGATTTGAAAATCAACCTGTTGAATTTCGTAACAGTTTGACTATAAAAGCTGTGATTTTTGAAAGAGAGGTCTGTTGATCATTTTAGAGCACGATTTGGTTCTGGAAACTTGTTGAAACTCTCTCCTTCGTGATCATAGGTGTTGCAGCTGTTGAAGATTGATCTTGGATCAATTCTTGAAGCTTTTGGCTTGGTTTGAAGCTTGGAGAAAGTCAAGCTTTGTGTGTGTGCCTGGTGGTTTTCCAGGTCTACAAGAGGATTCTTGCTGTGCTGGTGTGATTCTTGTGTGATTCAAGAGTCTTTTGTGGTGTTTTTGCATATTTTAGAAGTGTAAGGGTGGATACTTTGTAAAACTTTTGAAATAGTGCAAAGTCAAGCTAAGGTTGCCTGACAAACTGGATGTAGCTCAAATTTGAGTGAACCAGTATAAAAATTCGTGGTGTCCTCTCTTCTCTAACCTTTCTCTCTTGTATTTTCATTTTAAAGTTTCAAGAACTTGTGCTTTAATCATCTTTTTCATGTTCTTGCATGTTTTCATAGCATCTAAAGCATTAAGCATGTTTGTATAATCATTTGGAACTAGTCTTGATCATTCTTGAGCATTGTTTCTGGTTTAAAATTCAAATTCGCATTTTTGCATTTTTCCCAGTATTTCAGTCGACTGTTATTCAGTTTCAATCGATTGATTATACCATAACAGAATCTATTTAGTAAAATCAATGTGTTAACTCTGTTTTTGATCGATTGAAAGTGTATAGTTCAGTATTGTTTGCATCCTAACTTGGTGATCTATTTGATTCAATTAAAGGTGGTTTTTAGCTTGCAAAGACAGCCTAAATTTTTAACAAGCCAATTCAACCCCCCTTTTTGGCTTTTCAACCATTTCAAAACTAACAGGTCCCGCCATGAGGATGAGATGCGATAGAAGCCCTGGATGGCGCTTGGCGCCTGGCGGCATGAGAGGTGCGTCAGGCGGTCTGGAACCAAGTTCCGCCTAGCGACCGGAAAGGCACGCCAGGCGGTCTTGGGCGTAGAATCGGTGCGTGAGGAGGATTTCTTCACAGCTTTGGATAAGTGACATGATGTGATGCTTTGGCTGGGGGCCTTGTTACGAGTGTAACTTGTATTGGGGTAACACGTCGTCACTCTAGGTTGTAGCCTGGTGGTTTAGGAAGTCCAGTGGAGTGTGTGAGATTGTGGCTCGTACGATGAGGTTTCAGACAATTACCCTCTTCAGCGTATCTGAATGAGTTTCGTAGTCTGGGTACAACTACGGATTTCGGTTAATTTTGGGGAACTCCACTTGGTGTCATGGGTGGCAGCCGTGACAATTGATTCTCGCGTGTGGACTATTACGTGGTGGCCTGTAGTTGGAGGGGCGAGTAGACACTCGTGCATCAAGGATCGATCAGTGTACTCAACAAAGGGTAAAGAATGAAGAGGCAACTATCGTAAGGATTGAAAGTCGAGAAACTGAGGAATGGGGAATGCTAACATGAATTATATTTTTAGGATGCTTTATTTATGTTATGTTGCATTTGTCCATTTTGTGTGAGCTCACCCTACTTGTGTGTGTTTGGCGATGATCATGTAACTTGTTACATGGGAGCAAATTGTGATGCAGGTCAGCGTGCAGATGCATAGTGTCGGAGTAGGGACCAGCTATGGGAGTTTTATAAGTTTTATTCATGAAATATTTTGTAATGGTTTTGAGAAACGGTTATAGTTGTATCAATTTAACGCCACAGTTTTTAGTTATATTTGGCGCATTGACATTGGGTTTTAATTTTCCCGCATTTTTGGGAAAAGAGTTTATTAACTAAATTAGGTTATTCACATATTATCTTGTTTTAAATAAGTAATTTCTGGCTAGGACGTTACAAAATAGGCTATTTCATATGACAAGATTTTCCTTGTTTTCTTTTCTCTTTTTTTTCCTCTTTTTTCTCTTATTTTTCCCTAGATTGTCCTTTAGAGTTTTTTGTCTAGTATACTTTCTTCAGTTTTTTGTTTTGTTTGTTAAAATAGTGCTTTGCAATCACCAGTGCAGTAAAGGCTTTTGGCCGCGGTTATTTTCGTAATTTTGCCCCGGTTTTAGAACCGAGGCATATTGGGGTGAGGCCAAAAGGGGGGCTTTTTGGCCTTGGTTATCACCCAAGGCCATAGATTCATTTTTTGCCTGGGTTGCAGTGGGACCCGAGGCCATAGAGTCGTTTTCTCTTTGCGTCTGGAACGACAACATGTCACGACGATGCTTGCTTCTAGTCTAGTTTTCTTTGCAGGTCTGTCGTGGTGCCTACAACACGAGGAGGTGTTGTTCTTTCGCCTCCATGGAAGTGTCTCCATCTACGTCGAGCTGCAACTCCGATGGCTGCGTGGTTGTCGACATTGTAGTGGTGGGGTTTCGCGGTGCGTTCGCTGTAACGGTGGTGACCAGTGCTGCTGCTGCTTGCTACTGGTCGTGGGAGGTGTACTGCTCCTTTCTTCTTCCTTGGTAGAGGCGTCACGACAGTAGCAGTGGTGGTCTCTTTTCCTGCAGCGGTGGCTCACGCAGAATTCACATTTTGCAATTTCGTTCGCATCTCCGACGGGGTAATGTGCTGGTTGCGGCCGTTTCCCGTGAGTTTGCTGCTACTCGCCAGTGGTAGTTTTCGTTTTCGCATGGTGGAGACATCCTCGTCATCGTTTTTGCGTAGCAGCTTGTAGAGAGAAAGAGAGGAGAAATGCAGTGCAGGGAAGGAGAAGAGGGGCTCGCAAGTTTGTGCCCTAATTAAACTATATGGCCTCAATTCAATTAATAATTGAGGCATATAGCCCTATTTGGCCCCGGTTCAGTGCCACCCGAGGCCAAAGATGTTACGGCTAGTGCATTTTTGAAATAACAAGCCACATTTTTGGCTTCGGGTCTGTGCAACCGAAGCATATGAGCCACCTTTGGCACTGCTTTTTTGAACCAAAGCATATAACCCTTTTTTTCTTCGGGTTTTAGCTGAACCGAGGCATGAAAGTTGCCTGGAATTGCAAAAATGTCAGCGCGCCATTATATGCTTTGGTTCCTGACCAACCGAGGCATATAAGGCAAGGTAAAAAGCAAAATCTGCACTAGTGAATCAACCTAAGACAGTGCCCCTTTTGTGATAATCCTTCATGAAAAATGAAAACAAGGTTTATGATGAAAGAGAGATGGAAAGGCAAATGGATTTGAGCAATTTCATGTATGCAAGATTAGATGGATGCTTCAAAAGAAATGATAAAAAACAATATTTTATTTCTTTATTCAATCCACTAATTTGACCAAAAAATGTTTTATTATTTTCTCAATTTTCATCAGAAAAATTCCAAGAACTTGGAGATAAGCAAAATTGGAAAGAATTTGAATTTATTTTAATGTAATTTTTTTTTTCTTAAAAGTATGCATATGCATGTTATGTGTTTGAAACTATGGACAAGATGTCGTGAATGACCACAAAATGGAAATGTAATGCATGGTTATGCATCATAGGGCATTTATTCACTTGATATGCTAATGAAATGCATGTTTATGCCTTGTGAAGCATTTTTCCTTTTTTTTAAAACGGTGTGATGATAAAAATTGTGATAGATTTATTACTATATACAAGGAACAATGACGGCAAAGGATGCAAATAGTCTTCCTTTTGTGCCTTAGAAAAGATTCGACACTTAAAGCTTAAACATTTAAGGCAAAGTATATGTGTTCACAGTGATAGTTCCTTAATACCTAAAGATCAAGGTCACTAGAGTTATGACCCACTTCATGGAATTTCCCACCATAGTTGGTAAACAACAAGAACTGGGAGTACCTTATGAAGCAAACAAACTCTAGCTAGGGTTCTCATAATGACTACTTGGGAAGTACATCCAACGTGACACTACTACACAATCCCCTCTAATTCTAAGCAACACAACCCAGGTATAGCGCCCCACTTATGTAATGAACAAAGTATGTGTGTGAAGGGAGAATGCAATGTATGCCCAAACCCTACTTGCAAAACAACCAAAACAGTCCTAGATAGATATATAAAAATGTCATCTACCATGGGGTACAACATTCAGAAATCATTCCAAATACCAAAATAAAGAAGAATATACACATACAACTATTCCAAATATCAAAAAGAGACAAAATATAAATTCCCAAAGAGAAAAAAAGAAGTAAAGAAAAACCACATCAATTTTGCACATCCAAATAAATGGCATGACTCTCTAGTGTCCTCAGTTAAGTGGTCATTTGTCGCAACCGAAATCACAATGGGACAATGAACCAAAAATAAAATTTGAAAAAATAGAGAGTTTGGAGTCGTCACCATAGTTTATTCTGGAAAACTGCGGAAAAAATAAATAAGACAAGGTCTACAAAAACCAGATTTTGAGTTCGGGAGTCGAATACGCGTAGAAAAGTGTTAGCACCCTACAATGTTCGTCCTAAGACGGTACCTTTAATTAAATGTACAAAAATTATGTGGTTTTTCAAAATATTTATTTTTCCCAAAAATAATAAAAAAAATGTACAAAAGAAACAAAAATATTTTTTGGTTTTTAGGGCTAAAAAAGGATTAATACTCACTCCTATGTATCCCCATTTACAATGGACAATCAGGGTTACATAGTTCTTCCTAAAAAATCTATTTGAGAAAACATTTGATTTTTATTTTTTATAATTTTGAAAACCTCTATATGTGAAAATGAGTGTCACGTGACGCGAGTGGTCGGCCAGACACTAAAATTAAATAAAAAAAATTATTTTTTACTTTTTTTCTTTATATATGTTTTTATATTTAAAAAAAATAAATTTCAAAATAAGTGTCACGCGACGCGAGCAGTTGAACAAACACTAAAAAAAATAAGGAAAACTATTTTTTTATGATTGTTAGAGTAAAATATATGTAAATAGTAGAAAATAATGTACTTAACATAAATGTCAAAATGTTGTGTAAAAAAAGGAAAACACGTACAATATTAAAACAAAATATAATAAAAATTGAAATTCACAAATCAAAAGAAAAAAATAGAAGTGACGTACCTTTTACACTCTTCAATCCCTCTTATTTTCTATCAAATCCCACTCTCTTCTTTACATCACACTACCTTTTCTCTTCTTTTTTCTTTTCTTTTTTACCTCCTTCAATAGGTGTAGAGAATATTTTTTTTATCCCTTTTCATATGACAAACTGTGTATTTTATATCCACACATTACATTATCAATGTAATCTTTGTAACGTCCCATTTAAAATATAATATAATTAAATGAAACATTACACAAAATAGTAATAGATGCAAGGTCTTGGAGTATAATCACTACTCCTTACATGAGCCATAGACTTGAAAGAGACTCAGATAAATAAAACCCAGCCCAAATGGCTACGCAGGGAAACCTCCATTACCCTGTTGAGCATGGGTGTTTCTCACATCTGCTCACATCAATAAATTGATGATCATCGCAAAAAGAGAAAACCACACATATAAAACATACAACAAACAAACAACAGTGTAAGCTAGAGTAGAAAAACAGTTTATCATACAGTATATAATATTTCACAATCCAAGATGCACATGCCAGTCAATCATGTTATGACTTCTCAAACAATACACTAAGACTCAGACACGACTCATCTGAATACATATAATTAGTCGGATTCAGCGGATGCTTGTACTTGTGGTGGATTTCCTGCTCTACCGAGCTACTCTCCCCCGAGCTAAGTGTTACAATGTCTCAACCCCCACACACAAGGTTAGCCCTTAATGAGTTTCAGGCCTCCGGCTACTCTCACCACAATATTCAATCTACTCTGTGTGAGACTCACTGACTCCTTAGAGTGTTAGGATGCAACCTTATCTTGAATCCTTACTAAATTATATAGATGGGGCACCACCATGAACTCCCACAAACAGGGGTCATGGAATTACGTTCCGACCAACTGAGGAACCACCCTGAAATCTCACCTAGAGATTCAACGAATTACGTCCTAACCACATACAAATCATGTTTCACCAATCAAATAGGTATTCATCATGCATGCCAATCTCATGCCATACTTTATAACCAACCTTCATTCATATCCCATATCAAATCCATACCAAACTCATCATATTCAATCCATGAACCAATCCCATACATGCACATTATGCATTTCATGCCTTTAACATATCAATTCATCTAAAAATATAGTAAACATACAAGGACAACGGAGAAAATAGAACCTGATGCATTCTCACTCAGCTCTTCGCTCAGGCAGAAGAGTCTCGCTCAGGCGAGCTCCTTTCGCCTAGGCGAGAGCTCGAAGAGGGAACAGTGGTGCTGTCATGTTCTCTCGCTTAGGCGAGACCTCCTCGCCTGAGCGAGATGGCCTCTCGCTCAAGACTGGAGCTCAAGACTGGAGCTCGTCGCCTGAGCGATAGCTCGCGCAACACCAGGGAGGGTTTTTTTATAGTCTCGCTTAGGCGAGCTCCACTCGCTTAGGCGAGATTATCAGATCTCCTCCACTGTTCACGTAAACCAGTACACAGATTCATCCAAGACAATGTGGAATACGCATTTATATCATATTGAGCATCATATACACACCATAAACACGAAACAGAACTGAAAAACAAGCAAAACACATTTAAACTCGAAACCCTAGCTTCCCTTACCTAGAAAGAGTTAACTAAGACCTTTGACACCTAAGTCGTGGAGCACATCAGCTCAAAGAGTAGCTTCGAGAGCTAGAAAACAGTGGAACGAATTTTAAAGGAGTTCACTAAGACAAACCCTAGTTGGAACTACAAAGAATGAACTGAATGGAGCTAGAGCATGAGTTGGGAACTGACTTACGAAGAGTAGAAAACTGGTCTGAGCTCGCTTGAAGAGAAATAGTGGTTGAACCCTAGTAGAGCTTCTGGGGAAACAAGGAGAGCATGAGAATATTGTTTTCGCAGGAATGACAGAAGTGAAAGGAGTTTGGTTGCCTTAGGGGCCTTTGACACCCTATGGGCCAACCCTTAGGCCCAATAAGGTTTGGGGCAGCGCTTAAACATAAGGCAGAAAATATTAGGCTTGACAATCTTAGCCTTAATTTTAATGAACAATATAAAGAAGGAATTGGTCATGATAGCAACACATTACGATAATCAAATCACAGCAAATTAGAGCACAACATAAAATCATCATTAGTAATATTGATTATAATTAATAGAACAAATATTGCTTCTAACTATGATAATCATATCACTATTTTCTCTATTAGGAACAAAGGATGGAAAAAACAAAGAGTGAAGACAAAAATTTGTTGGTTTGTTGAGTTTATGAGGAGGGGTGTGATAATTTAAAACAAATTAGGTCTTTTTTTTCTTTTTTTCTTTTTTTTTTTGCTAAAATTAAAGTTTGAAAATCTTTGAAGAAAATTTTCTTTCACCTTTTTTTTATTTACCATTAACTAGAAAATATTTTTTTATTTTTTTAAAAAAATAAATTTATTCTCCATACGAAATTGGACGTTTACACCTCATTTGAGAACCTCACCTAAACACCAAAAT
The DNA here is from genome assembly GCF_037176805.1 of Vigna unguiculata. Classification (NCBI taxonomy): domain Eukaryota; kingdom Viridiplantae; phylum Streptophyta; class Magnoliopsida; order Fabales; family Fabaceae; genus Vigna; species Vigna unguiculata. The sequence continues at coordinate 28,649,409 of NC_140799.1, read as the reverse complement.
TGAACCATATCTCCTCCATTATACTTGCTTATGCGACTTCATTGCATCCATGTATTCTTCTTTTCTCATTCTCTCGAATTCATGCTTGAAGACGGACTTATCATCCTTCGAGACTACCTTTAAAGATGATCTATATGTTCTAAAAAAAAGTAAGAATGCTATCAGATAAACATGTTCCTTCAATTTTAGTTTTCAGTAATATTGTATCTTGCAATGACAATAAATAATATTACTCAACATCTTTTTAATAGCCTTTACAACGGCAAAATAAAAATTGAAATGTTAAACTATCAAAAATAACTCAACAATTGTCCACAAATAACATCCTTGTATAAAATATGTACCATTGTAACTAAGTCACATCGTGATAGTCTAAATATTCTACCATAAGGTATTATAATAAATAAAACTTCACTATGTATACAAGAAAGTTAAATATGTATACAAAATACTCTGATCAATTATCTAAACATACCTTTATGATCCTAGACTAGTAGAATTCATCTTATCCAAATCTTATCCTAGAAGGGTCACATATGCAAAACTCCTGATCATGTACATGCAAAACTTCCCAAAACAAACTTAAGAAAAGTGATAAAAAAACTTACTCTAAAAGAAGTTATGATTGGATAAATTTGTTCTGTTCTCTAATAGGATTCCTAAGGTGAACTCTTAAAAAAAAAATAGTATATTCTTCATAAATTTAGAAAGAAAATAGGAAAGATAAAAATATAAACTTTAAATTTACCAGTTAAAATAAAATAAAATTTAATTCAATAATCCGAATCAACCTAAAGAAATATAACTAAGTTAGACTAAATTGAAACAAATTATGTGGAACTTTCCACCACCATTAATAGCTATTATATTATTCAAGCTGTGAAAGTCTATTATGGAAGTGGCCCCTTTAACGTCTGAAAAATCATATAAGTTTTGCGTTTTTGTTTTTTTGTTCTCGCCGTGCTGGGTCCTTCAATTTTCGTGGAGGATAACTTGCAGGGTCAGAAGATTACACCATGAAACATGTCTGTCTGTCCATACTATGAAAACACTCTTTTTTCGAGTCTGATTAAAATATAATTCTGAGAAAATTGCTGGTAAAATCCCTTTTGTTATAATATCTATCATTACTAAAAATAATTAAGAACTATAACATTATTACTATCATTAAAAACTTACTAAATAAGAATAATAATTATACGTATCTTAATTAACAATAAAAAATAATATAAAGTGTATTGTTGGTATTTTCGTTAAAACTATGTCTCTATGCTTCTTCATGAGCATCCATTCATGGACCCATTGTTCCTCCATGAAAACTTGGTATGGGTAACAAAAGTCCCCATTGATAAACTGTTTATGGAGCACGATACGATGTAGCATTTAGTTATGTGATTAATTATGACATGCAATAACATATGAATCATATTTCTTATTCATGAATCATGTGGTTTGATCCAAAGAGGACAACACAGCAATAACTAGCCATCTCTCTCTCTCTCTCTGTCGGTCACATTCTTCAGAATTTCTCATTTAACAGTACAAACACTTAAAACCCTATTTGCCACGAAGATAGACCAGGAATCCTTATCCGTTTGTTCAAAACATTTGTGTTCCTAAACTCAATTATTGTTCAGTAAAATTTCCTTCAAACTTCATTACTTTTAGTATTTTCAAATTCGATTTTTTTGAACCATTTCAATGAACTAAGCAAATAGAAAAAAGTTCCATTTAAACTATGAAGTGTAGTTAATTTTCCAAAAGATATATAAATCAACCCCATTTATCTAAAATTATTTATGAAAGTATCACTCTTGACCACAAAACTAAACTTTTCAACTTTAATTTTTTTTTCTCAAAATCAATGATATCACTCGCAATTCTTTCAAATTACAATTACAACAAAATCTAAATGCTTTCATATTTTGCGTGCTTCTGGTTTAGGACTATAATTACTAAACATGATGAATTGAATTGCAAGTGGTGATGGTTAAGTCTGTCACATGCAAAGATGCAATTATGGGACCTGATGCTCTTTGGCAACGAAATTAAGGTGACATATGTTTGTTTCTGGCGCAATGATTCATTCGTTGAACAAAGACACACGCAACTCTTATTATAGTGACGTTTACAGAGCTGCACTCTTTTCTTGAATAATGGAAGTAGTTGAAGGAATTGTTGAGTGGTAGTGTGAAAGTGAATGAATGAATCTTAGGGCAAGGTAGGGTTTGTGTTTGTGTCAATTCTCTAAATATGGCCTCCGTTTGGGCCAAACAATAAATGAAAATGATCCACATGTGCTGGAGTGATGTGGTTGACTCTCAGCATCAAGTGGATATTTTATTCTAGTTTCTTTGTAACATAACAAGCCTTTTTCAGGATAAGATTCTTGGTGTAGGAACATGTAATATTCTAGTAAAGGCTTATGAGGGTTAATTATTGTTTAATTCTTCAGATTTAATGTAAATTGTTTATTTTCTTGTTTACAAATTATTCTTTTATTAGTATTCAGAATTTGGAAATAGTCATTTTTTATCCTTGTATGGTAACCATGTTGCAAACCTTTCTAATGTCACTAAAGGTATAACTCAACCTATCACATGTTAAATTGAATCATTTTTAAAATATACTCTGTAGGGGAGAAAATTTTAGGAGGGAGAAAGGGTGAAATCATTACTCTAATGATGGTGGTGCTCACCTAAGCTACAAAGGAAGAAGGAGAAAAATAATGGATAAATAGTTTATGAGAAAAAATTAAAAGAAAAAAATGATACTAGAAAAATGAAAAGAAAAGAAAAAAAGAGGAGAGAGAATTATAGATTTCTTTTAACTAAAAGTCTCACTCTATATTTATAGAAATAGTAATCGCATTAATTATTTAAATAATTTATTAGCATAACTTTGTTTTTCCCTTTTTAATAATTTTTCTGTTAAAAATGTTTCAAACAAACTTACTCAATATATCTTAAAAACGTTTCTAACAACAATAACTATATCGTATAGATTACATTAATTTCTCATTTATTATTAATACTTCTACTATGTACTTAATTTTTAATTAATTTACCCAAATGTATATATGCGCAAACAAAGTAATTTTTACGTAGAAATGAAAAAATATCAATAACGAATTATTGTTTTATATTTAATTTATAAATTTTTATTTAAATTTCAATTTTTTGATAAATTTAAAAACTTTTAATTAAGTCCTTATTTGATTTTTGTACTCTATTGAGTTCTATACACTTTAAAACCTTTTCAATTGATCCCTACTATTAGATTTTTCTGTTTAATTAGGTGATGCGGTGATTATCTAGGTGATTTAAATGTTATTTTTGCTACCTAATTTAGTTTTCACCACATGTAATATTTTAATTTTATAATTTTTAATTTTAGAATGTTGTAATTTTATAATTTTATAATTTATAATTATAAAATTTTATAATTTTATAATTTATAATTTTATAATTTTCAATCTCTTCAACGAAAAACTTTCAACCATCTCTTTGGCTCCCTATGTTTTCTATACCTCTACAACATCGTCTCCTTTGACAAATTTCAGTATCCAAATATTAATTTTAGTTGATCAACTTCTTCTAAAAAAACTTAATAGGAGGAATACTTCGTGGGACATTACAAAATCTACTTCTTGGGACATTACAGAATCTACGGTATTTATGATTGAACTTCATTCCCATCCACAAAATCAAGGCGAAGTTTTAGAGATTTCATATCGACTAGAGATAAGACAATTTCATAGTATATAAGTGAGTGCAAACCTCCCTTTACAAGTCACTGTTTTGTAGGGTTAAGTTAGGCTTAAAGTCTACTTCTTAACATAGTATGAGAGTCATGGCTTAGAGCCTAGGCTAGCAAGATTTATTGTTTGTTCAGCTTATTGTATCACCCGTTATCAAAAGATTTATTGTTGTTTGAGCCTATTGTTCCACCCACTATCGTACTGCTATCGGACCACCCACCTTACAAACTAGTTTTGTAGGGTTAAATTACGTTTAAAGTTCACTTCTTAACACATAGTTTTACATGCATTTTGTAACTTATTAAAAATATATACATAACCATTTTTTAATAAAAAATATTTTTTTTTATGTGTTTGCTTAAACTGATTGTTTCAGTTTTATCAAAAGTCAAATTTTATTAATTGGCTTGCCCAAATAATTAAGTTTTTTTTTTGGAGATCCAACATTGACTAGAGATAACGGGAGTTTACAATATTTAAGTGAGTGCAAACTTTACCTTACAATATCTATGAACATTATTTGATGGAAATTTGTAATATATATTTATATTGGTGACTTGATGAATAAAGAGGAATACGTTTTCTTGCCGTAAAACTTATCATGGTATTAGATCCCATGAAAATCCTATGGTAAACTTTTTTTTTCTTTAGAACCATAAGAGATGATGGTGGAAAACAATGGTAGGCAATCTCATGCTCCATCAAACTCAAGTGATCAGCCAATGGGAATATTTGACATCACTCCGGTACAATGGTAACAACTTCTTTACCTTTTGAATGTTACCAAAAATAAGGGTAGTTTTCATTGTAAGAAGGACATTCCTTGGACATTACATGCACTAGTAATATTTTGAAACCGTATACAAATATTTTTATATTAATTTATATTATAATATATATTAAAGTATGTCACCTTTATGTTATAATTAGAACAAATATAAAATGTTATATTTTATATTGGTTAGAACTACAATGTGATATTTTTTAAGAATATTGTTATATTTTTGAAATTTCTTATCGAGAACCATGTTCAAAAGTTGATATCTAAATTGATAAGAATGACAATAAAAATTTAACTTTTCATATACAAGAAAGATATAAATAATATAATTATTTGTATTTACAAGAAAAATACATGAAAAAAGGTTTAGATATTAAAACCTAAAATACAAGAAATGAGAATTTAAGATAGTAAAGAGTTATGAATGATGGTGCAAAAAGGATATTCAAGTAGATCTAAAACAAATATTGCGTATAAAAGAAAAATTGTTGTGCAATGGAGAGTGAACGGTGGGAAGGAGGAGAGAGAAGGAGATAATGATACTTAGTTGAAGAGGAAAAGATGATGATACTAGGATAGAGAAGAAGGATGTAAGGTTTCATGGTATTTAGGGAAAAAAGTTAGTGGTAATTAATGGCAAGAGGTTACTAAAAAACTGCAAGTTGATAGGAAACAAAGGAGAAGAGTTTCTAGTATAAGGTTGTTACGAAGTGAAAGAATAAAAGAAATAAAATGTAAGTTGGCTACTTAACAAAAACTATATTCTATAATTGTAACCAAAGGAGAAGAGCTTCTTGTATTAATGTTGTATTTATATTTTATATATATTAGGAAGTCAACTAATAAAGGTAATCATCGAATATGTTTGTAATCTCTAAATTTGGACGTAAAATTAGAATTTGTATTCAAAATTTTAATATATTTTGATCCTAAACTTTAATATTGAGTAAATATAATTTTTTTAACCCATTCAACTATGTTAAATTTCTTTTACATGTGAATCGGTGTGAACAAATCAAACGCTAGCCTAAAATGTTGTCTGACACCTCAAAAAAATTTAATGCAATTAGTTAGGAGAACTATATTCATTTTAAAAGTTTGAGAACTAAAATATATCAAAATTTGGGATAAGGGTGAATTTTAATTTTGTGTCAAAGTTTAAAAATTAAAAACATATTTAACTATATAGATCTTAATATTTATAAAGTTAACTAAGATAAACTTATATTAGTTACATTTAAGTTATTAAATAATTATATTTATAACTGTGAGGCTTTTTACGAGGGGAGGCACCGAGAGATTCGGTACCAATAAGATCATGAACAAGTCTATATAAGATACTAGGACACCACTTTCAATTCAAAACCTTAAAGCAATGAGGTTATGGATTCTTCTACTTATATATTAGTCATCTTACTCTTTTTTAACCAATATGAGACTTCAAATCACTTGACATCGATTTCTTACTATAAGATAAACTTTTTTAATTACAAGATGAACTCCTCAAAATTGGTACTCGTGTAAACGAGGTGCTCTACCTAACTAGGCTAATAGATGGTTACCACTGTGAGGTTTTTCATAAGGGGAGACATCGAGAGTTTCGATACCTATAAGTCATTGTTGGGTTTTTTTTTCATATAAGTTATAGTCATTGAGAGATTGTGGTTTTATATATAAATAACATTGGTGGTACACATATAAGACATTTGACATCACTTTTACCCTAAGACAATTGTGTTATGGGTCTTTATTCTTATATAGCATTTAACTTTGTTTATTCTATCAAATGTGGGACTTTGACTCACACTTGAACTATTCCCAAGACTCATGAACAAGCCTATATAAGAGAATAGAACACTACTTTTAACCTAAAACCTTAAAGACAATGAATTTATGAATTTTTCTACTTGTATATTAATCATCTTACTGATTTTTGACCGATGTGGAACTTCAATTTACCTTAAATTCTTAATAATATTAAACTAGTGAAAATGTATTATGCGCATGTGTGTTAACTTTTTTCTTTTTTTCCTGGTACCAAAAAATAATAAATTATATTATAAAAGTAAATTTAAATAATTTAAAGTATTAATTTTTTTTAGACATTTTTTTTGTAAGGCCCCCTTTTTATTCCTACTTCCTTTTAAGGGCTACCCCAATCTTGTGGGCCTAAAGGCTGGCCCAAAGAGGGAGGGTCAGACCTAACCTACCAACCCTAACCTTATGCTCATTTTGGTAACACAGAACTTTCACAATCCTTAGAGCGGCTACTATTTTTCCTCTGCTAGGGTTTACTCCTAACCCTGAACCAGTGAGCTCAGTTGCGTTTCCTAGCCTCATGTAAGTGCTCTACACCTCAGGTCTTGTTTTCCTTTCGCCTTTATGTTTGTACTTCTAGTAGGGGTTCGTCGTAGGCTTACGTATGCTCTTCCACATCTGTTCCGCAGCTCTGTAATCTGCCGCTGGAGCTTCGCGTTCCGCTGTTGGAGACGCACCCCGCTCTTAGCCCTTTTCCAGATACGGGAAGTTAGGGTTTCAGGTTTAAGTTGATTTTTGGTCTATCCTTGAGTTTGCTTGATGTTGTACGGTGAAATCATTGTTTTTAGTGTGTGTAATACCCTGTATGGTTGTTTGGATCGGAATGTACATCTGTTGTAGGAGAAACCAAGGCGAGAACTGGTAATCTCGCCCAGGCGAGTCGGATTCGCCTAGGCGAGTCTGACGACGGCTCGCCCAAACCCCATTGCGTGAGAGGTCGCCCAAGCGACCCATTTGAACTTTTGAGTGAGTGAACACCTCGCCCAGGCGAGAGGGGTCTCGCCTAAGCGAGATCCCGTGATGTTCCCTGGGTGCTCCATCGAACCCTCGCCTAGGCGAAGGGGGGGCTCGCCTGAGCGAGCACGTCTCACCTGAGCGAAACCCTTCAGCCTGAGCGAGGGGTTGGGCGAGGCAGTACACTGTTTGGGTGCTTGTTTATTCTTGGATGATTGATATTGGTTTAGGTGTGAATTGTATGATGAGAAACATGTATATAATGGAATATTATGTGAACTTGGCATGATTCATGAATAGTAGATGATGGGTTAGTGTGAGAATTGGCATGTGAATTAAATGAGACGGATAATATTAAAGTGGCATGATAACATGATGAGTTGGATCTTATTTACATGGATAAACTATGAGGCGTTAGAATGAGTGGGGCCTGGATCATGAAAGGCGTTGGCTTCAAAGGTTGGTACGAGTGATGTATATCTATGCGTGGTAATTATTATTTTGGCCATGTGAATGAGGTCGATCTGTGTCAGTGCATAATTCCTTGGGGTCTCTAGGTGAGACTTTCAGGGTTGCGCTCCAGTGGTCGGGACGTAATTCCATGGCCCCTGTTAGTGGGTGTCCATGGTGGTGCCCCATCTGTATAACTAGGTAAGGATTCAAGGTAAGGATTGCATCCTAACACTCTAAGGGGCCGGTTAGTCTCACTTAGAGCGGACTGACTCTTGTGGTGAGAGTAGTAGGAGGCCTGAAATTCATTAAGGGCTAACCTTGTGGTGAGGGAGATTTGATTCATCGTAACACTTATAACACATAGCTCGGAGATGAGCAGCTCAGGGTTGAGCAGAGGTATCCACCACAAGTGCAAGCATCCGCTGAATCCGACTAAGTTATACGTATCCGGATGAGTCGAGTCGAGTCGTAATGTATTGAATGAAGAGTCATAACATGCTTGGATGCCATATGGATATGGGATGATGATAGTGTACTTGACTGTGTGATGAATATGTGTTGGCTCTAGCTTACCCGTTTGTTTGTATGGTTGTGTTGTATGTGGCTGTTCTTCTTGCGATGATCATCAATTTAATTGATGGGAGCAGATGGGCGAGGTTCCAGAGGTCAGCAAGGAAGTGGAGATTCTGCTGCATAGTCCGCGTGGACTAGTTGTTATTTCTGCATGAGTTCATTTAGGGTTGCGACCCATGTATCTGTTCGTCCTTGGTTTTATACACTCTGGTTAACTTTTCCTCTAGTCTCTTTTGGGCATCGTGGTGTGCCATGGGTTGTATGGAGTTGATCCCAGACCGCGTTTTTATGTTATCTTTATCGTAACATTTCTTTAATTTCACGTACTTAATTAAATGGGGTGTTACATTTTTCTTATAATATTTATTTTAGTTTTAAAAGGTAGTTAAGTTTTAGAAAAAAAATGATCAAATTGAAAAAAATAATTAAATTTTAAAAAAATTACTTAAAGATAAAATTGGTAAAATAATTATTTAATTTTAAAATAAAATACCCAAGAGATAAAATTAGAAATAAAATGTGTACACTAAATGAAATAATCTCTATATATTATGGTATAAACATGACATAACGATGAAGTGCGGTTTTTATTTTGTATTTGGTAAAAAACATTAAATGAATGTAGAACTTATTTATGAAAATATAAACCACCATTATAAATATAAGCGCGCGTATGTATTTTTTAAATATGCATACTATTATAGTAATCATTAAATGATTAGGGTCGGCTCAACGGTAAAACAAGTGCTTTGGGCCTCAAGGATAAATATGTGTATGTATTTTTTAAATATGCATACTATTATACTACTAATATTTATCTATTAAATTAATTATAAAATTATATTTAAGTAAAAAAGACCTCAAAAATTTTTTAGTACTAATTAATATACGTCTATTAATCTAATTCAAAAATTATGTTTAAGATAAAAAAAAAGACCTCACAAAAATATTTTATTACTAATATAGCTCTATTAATTTAATTATAAGATTATGTTTTGTAATAAAAATTAATTAAATTATTATTAGTGTATGTTAATTTTTATTGGTAGTAAAAATTGTAATTAATGAGTTAAGACATTCTTTTAGTAATTTATAATTTTGTTTACAAGAAATAAATTAATTAGTTATCTTTATCCTCTTATAATCAATCTGGATTCTATTTTCTTCCTTTATTTCTCTATGACTTCTCTTATAAACATAATTCAAGTTTAGGAAAGAAAAAAAGACCTAGTATTGAGTTTAAAAGAACAATGCTTTTTTAATTATTTTTATTAATGATTAGTCTTAAAATAAATTTTTTTTGTAAGTTTGTTAAAAAGTTGAGACTTAAGAACGAAAAAAAGACTTGAAACTTCAAGATACTACAAGTCTACCATCGAGTTTATTTTCTTGACAACCAGAACCAAGTTTTATTGTTTTAATTCATTTGTTTTATATATTTATCTTTATTAGTGTTTTATATATTATCATTTTTTATTTCATATAAAAATATATAGGTATGTCAACTAGAAAATTGGAATCAGACTATTTAAAAATTCAAAAGAAAATAAGAATTGAGACTTTAATTACATAACAAAAAAAACCTATGAACAAAAAAGAACAAATGTCTTGTGCATTACGGTTTGTAGATATTTCATTTTTGGAATAAAAAAGTTTAAACCTTGAAAAATCTTTAAAGCATGATAATTCGTTGGATATTGATGGATTTGATTTAATTTAAGAATTAAATATCTTAAGGAAAATTATAGGTTTGGAAAATCATAAACTAATTGACATTCTTAATTATATAAAAAGAATAAATTATTTTCCAAATGTGTATATAACTTATAGAATAATGTTAACAATTTTAGTGTCAATTGTTTTCGTCGAAAGGAGTTTCTCAAAGTTAAAGATGATAAAAATTTATTTAAGATCATCAATATCTCAAGAAAGATTAAAAGAATTAGTCTTATTATATATTGAGAAAAAATGTTAAATGAAATTAATTATGACAATTTAATAAATAATTTTGCATCAAAAAAAGTTTAAAAAATAAATTTTAAATAAAAGGCCTTATTTTTTAAGTTTGGTTTAGGTCTCCCAACTCGTTGAGTCGTCCCTGTAGATGATAATATTGAAATTTTATTAAGTTAATATACAAATTAAATTTATATTTATTAAAAATAAAATGAAATAAACGAAAAAAGATGAAAAAATAAATATTAATAAATAAGAACAAAAGAAGGAAGGAAAACAGGCAATTGTATAGAAAACATGTATAATAACTGTTAATTGTTTAAAATATAATAAATAATTATATTATAAAGAATAAAATTAGAATCACGTAGACATAAAAGAAAAAATCATCTTTTTATATACAATGGTATATTGTTACCTTCTTTTTATTTTTTAGTACAAATAATTATCTTTATTATCAACCTCGAACACTTCATTCACGGTAAAATAAATATTTTTCTTTCATATGATATTATTTAGACTAACTATACTTTTACCCCTCTTTTATTTGACGCTACAAAAAATCTCTAATTATACATCAAAACGTTATTTGTTAATTTGAAGAAAAAGTCTGTAATGATCTTGCATCCCTTTATTTTTAAAATTACACCCAACCCCCATAAGTTAATTTTATTAATATATTTATATAAAAGGTTCTTTTTTTACACTTATTTGTTATTAGTTTTAAGTTTTTGGGTGAAAATTCTTTTTATGTTTAAATCTAGTCTACAATTTTGGTATTTTAAAAGAGTTTGGAAGAGTCCAAAAAAGATGGATCTACCGGTACTAGTAGAAACGTTGGTAGATCTACCATAAAATTTATGAGTTGGGTGATATTATTAGTCAAAGCATCGACACAAAAACAAGAGGGAAGAGGCCAACCTCATATTTTCAGTATTTGACCTTCTCACTCTCTTCTAATGGGCTCCATTCTATTAAATTCTCTTCCTTTAAATAACCAACACTTTTTCATTTCAGTGAAATGGTAAATTTAGAAGCAACTTTGGAGTCAGATTATGGGTCAGAACTCAGAAGATCCTCTGCACTTTACCCATTGTAAATTCCTCGAACAACGCAAAACCACCGACTTCACTATTTCCTTCTACCTCTATAATTCTATCAAATGGAATTTTCATATAAAAATATTGTCAAGATAAGTTACAATTTCAAGGAAATTCCCAAATACATTATCAGGTTAAGATTTTTAGTCCAAATTAATATATTGCTTTTTATATATAGTAATGATGGACTTGGGAAAGACATTAGTTTTGTTTTTTTTTTTAAATTCAGAGATGAGATACAGATCAACAAGATTTTTATGTTTTGTTAAGTCTATTAAATTATTCTTAATGTTTAATATTATATATATATATATATATGAGATATTTATATATGTTGAAAATCATATATTAATGAAAGATAAGATAAATTATAGTTTGTAAGTGAGTATAAATTTTATTTTATAAATAAGATTATTAAAATTTTAGAACAAGTATTATTGGTAGGTTTACATAATAATTTTTTTTTTAATTTTTTAATTCAGATTTTATATATAAATCTTTTTATATATCTTATAATTGTGTTGGACTTTCTTGTGTGTAGAAAAAAAAATATTTTCTTTTAATATTGTTAACAAACACACACACACACATATATATATATATATAATATATATATATATATATATATATATATATATAATATTAAAATTTCAGTGATTTTGGATATTTCTTCTAAAAATAACCCAACAAATTTAATGACTTCGATTGTTTTAGGTAAAAAGTTATTGTTCTTACAGAACAAAAATTAGAAAAACTGGAATGAAAAATTAGGGAGAATTATATTGTAATTGAGCAAAGCAAGAAGCAACAGAAAGGTAGGTTTTAAATTTTGGGCACCACCTATGAAGAAAAATCATTGAAGATATGATGTGGTTGGTGTAGAACTACAGATTGTAGGGCACTCAACCATTTCTTTAGTACATAAATAGACTTTGGTTTTGGTGCAGTGTTCTGTCCACTACCTCTCACCCTTTTCTTTTTATAACTGCTTCGTACATCTATCTTTTGAAAAGAAAACAGTTAATAAATATCTCTTAAAAATAATTATTGAAATTAAAGGTGTAATATGTTTATTTTATTTATTCAAAATTAAAATAATTATTACGTAATAGAACCATCGGCATTGAGAACGAAAAAGCTATATATATTAAGCTTTGGATCCGCAGATTATGCATGAATTAGTGGGGCATTTACTTTGGATTCACACTGAAGAATAAAATAAAGACAAGAAAATCGTCAACATATGAGATCTCAGATTTCAATAGTTTTAATAACGGTGAACACGACAACGTTAAGTGTGATTAGGTATACTCTTTGCCAATTAAGTGTAATTTCGTGCTGACATTCTTTTTCTATAATTTTCTGATCCCAACTAGTATCAGTCTTTGACCTTCACAGTGGATTCTGCATCAAAATTCGTTCTTTTCACATCACCAATTATTAAAAATTGATATAAAGTTGTACTGAAATTTGTTGATTAACCTAACTTGAAACTCGTGCTGAGTTTTTATTTTTCATTGGTAAAATATATTGAGCGTTAAATTATACAATAAGAAAGTGGAGAAGAGGAAAATTTAAAATCTTTACACTTTAGAGTTCAAAAAGGTATTACAATTTACATTATCATATTTTTCTCGAAACGTCTATTTATTGTCTTTACATTTTTTATATGTATTTTTCCTATTTCTACTCTATTTGTTTAATTAAATGTTTTAAACATTTTTTTCCGACATATCACTTATTCTGAGACGATATTACATCTAATTTCATCTTCTTTTTAAATACTCATCTAAATTCTTTTTAAATACTCATCTAAAGTATGTATATATTTTAAAAAATATTATTCAAATTGGAATGCATATTTACTTTCTTTTAAATTTAAGTATTTACTTAGTTTCAAAAGTTAAAAATCAAAACAATGAAAAGAATTACGTACGGGTATGTCTACTTTTTAATTAATCAAATCAACGATACTTAGTTGAAAGTGTATTAGTTAGTGATTTTACTAATCAATAAATAATTTATGATGAATGTTTTTAATAATTTAAATTTTTACTTTTTTTCAATTTTTCCACTAATTTAATATATTATTAAATTATCGTCGTCCAAAAGCTGAATAAGGGATAACGAATTTAAATTACTGGATTACGGTTTATGACAATTGGATGCTTACTTTGTCTTATTTAAGGATAAAATATTTTAATTATGATGTTTATTTTATGATAAGTTAGTTAATTTAGTTTTTATTCACTCGTAATAATATAGGTGATTTAATGATTTATCTCAATGTATTTATTTGAATTTTTTTTTCATAATAGATATAATTTGCCACATCTTGTAAAGTATAAATTTTATTACGAGTTTGATGTGGTATTCATGATTTGTATTATTTTATTTTTTTTAATAATTTTTCATGTGATAACAAACACTTAATGGATTTTAGAGTGTGAGCATAATTGAAATGTCGAAATTTATAATGATGTTTAACATGATCTTATTTGGGATGTTTATTTTATGATAATTAAGACCTTTTTGTGAAAAGAGAAAACAAATAGGGAACAAATAATAATAAGAATTGATGTACCATTTTATTCACTCTATGGTTGTGTTTACAAAAGGAAATGCAAGTCACGACTTAGTGGCAGCAATCAAAAAATAGAATTCCAGAAAAGAAAATGAGAGATAAAGTGAGACAAGAGAAATCACAATGCTTTAGAATGGAAACTACAAGCAGAGGTCACACACCCTTTCTATATTCCACTCCACGCGTAGTCACCCTATTGTATATTGGGAATCTTTTCTGTCTCACTCCTTTGCGTACCCACTCTTATCTGTTGTGTCAAGTATCTTTTTTCTTCAACAAACTCCGATACTTCCTTTTTGCTACTTGGTCCCTCGCTTATATCGTCTTGTTTTGCATTTGAGTCCTTTTCAATTCCCCTTCATTAAAATCAACCTTGTCTTTAAGGTTTAAATTAGGGTAATGTTGTTGGAGCACTGTTACATCTTCCTAAATGGCTTCCATGTTAGACATACCTTCCCACTTAATCAAAGCTTATGGTATATGTTGATTGTTTTGGATAATCATACGACTATACAACACCATTATTGGTTGCAGTAATGGACCATTTTCATTGGTCAATAACAACAATGGAATATAAGGTTCATATGCATCCCCTTTAAATGGTTTAAGAATTGATACATGAAACACAAGGTGGATCAAAACAAATCTAGGTAAATTGAGTTTATAAGTCATTGCCTCTATTCTTTCCATTATCTTGAATGGGCCAAAATACCTCATTCCCAACTTCTGATTATTCCTTAAGGCCAAGAAGTATTGTCGGTATGGTTACAGCTTAACCAAAACTAAATCACCTTCCAAAAATTCAAAATACTTTCTCTTCTTATCAATGTATCTTTTCATATGTAGTTGTGCACATTCTAAATTCTTCTTCAATTGATCCAATAAAATTTTTCATTGTTGCAATAATTCCTTAATTGAAGAGGATCCAAATAATCAACAATGTATTTTATCAATGTGGGGGGTCTCAACCGTATATTGCCTTAAAGGGAGTCATCCCTAAACAGCTATGAAAAATAGTGTTTTACCAATATTCCACCCATGCTAACACTAGGAACCAGTATCTAAGATTTTGAAATGTGAAGCATTTGAGATACATTTCTAATATTTGTTGAGAACTTTAGATTGACCATTAGTTTGTGGATGGTAAGTAGAAGACATTGTTAAAGAAGTCCCCTTTAACTTGAATAAATGTTGTCAAAATTGACTATTAAATACCTTAGCTCTATCCGAAACAATAGATTTAGGTAATCCATGTAACTTAACAATATGTTCCATAAACACCTCGACAACACTTCTACTGTTGTAATATATTTTAAGAGCAACAAAGTGGCCATATTTTAAGAGTCAGTCTACCACAACCATGATTATTGTGAAACCAAAAGAATTAGGCAACCCAGTAATAAAATCCATGGCTATATCCTCTCATATTTGAGTTGGCATAGTCAAGAGTTGCAACAATCCTATAGGCGACATATTATGCAACTTTGCTTGCTGACAAACTAAGCATTGCAGCACAAATTTACTGACATCATCTTTCATACCTTTCCAATGGAACTTCTTTTGAACTTTAGCTAAGTTCTTTTAATGTTTGTGTGCCCCTCATTATAGAAGCATGATATTTCTTCATATGTCAAGTGTCATTTTTTCTTCAACAAACTTTGATGCTTCCTTTTTGTTACTTGGTCCCTCCTTATATCTTTTGCTTTTGCATTTGAGTTCCTTACATTTTGCTCAACTCTATAATCTTTTTTATAGATTATATTTTGAATAAAGAAAATTGATATTATATTTTATTATATATGTCTTTGTGTTTTTTACTTTAACGATCATTTCATTACTTAAGTTATCATTCTATTGCTTAGATAAAAAAGTACAAATATATATTTTAAATTAGAGTGCATATATTTTTTTTTATATAAGTTTTAGCTACATTTCAAAACTTAAAAATAGAAACAATAAAAATTCCATACGAGCTAATTAATAAAAAGGATAATTTTACGTTAAAATAGTAGTTAGTAATTTAATTAACCAAATAAATAATGGTTGATGAATATGTTTAATAGTATTCAATTTAATAATTTAATTTTTATTTATCCAAGCTTTCTATTAATTTAGTATATGGTTAAATTGTTTTCATTGTAAATTTTAATAAAGAGTAACAAATTAAGGTAAGTGACATTTTATTCCATTTTATTTATGTTTATTTATTTTTATTTGTCTTTCAATTGTGTTAAATATTTCAATTAGGATTTTTTGATGACGGTGTGTAGTTTTCTTTTTTAACTCTTTCATCTTTTTCATATTTTGAGTTGTGACTTAAGTAAGAAGAATTAACATCATATTTTGAATTGTCTTTTTGCATTTAGGATCATTTCATGACTTGAGTTGTTATTGTATTATTTGAGTATTGAAGTTTTTTGGTGCTTCACAACTAGAATTCATCACTCAAGTTTTGTTTAGTCATTTGAGTGACTATTGCTTTACAAGATAGTTGACATTGTCTTTTAAGCGATATAAGAATGCTCAAACGACTACTTCTTGAAATATGGAGTGAGCTATGAAAAAAAAAGACAATTTTGCTTTATATATGAAAGAAGATATCCATCATTTTTTATCTCCGGTATTGGTGTAAGTTATATGTCAAACACTTCACAAATATAATGCATGTGGAGAAATGTAAGTATGAATACCTTAAGTAGAACACTTCTCAATATTAAAGGAAATATGAATGATATCTTTCATATAAATTTGATTGAAATAAATATATGAAAGGAGTTGGCACAATAAAAGTCGGTAACTTACATTTTTTTCCCTTATATTTCATATTTCCTAAAAAGGAGAGAACAATTTGATGCATTGAGAGTTTTTGGGTACATGTCAAAAATAAATCCTATAGAACTTCATGATGAACCTTGACACATTTGACAATCCACATATAAGTGCTCACGAGGTGTATATATGGTAATATAAGTGCTCACAAGGTGTATATATGGTAACCAAATATTGCGAAGAAGTGCTATAGGCATATTTGTATATATTGGATAATATAAGTGACATAATAACATACTTATCCACACAAAGTCATTATGAAGGAAAATAATGTAAGATAATAAAAATGTCAATTTTGATACGACAACAAGAATTTCATGGTATGGTTTAAACTATAAAACAAAAGAGTTTTTACAACATATTTAACATTAACTTGACTTACAAATATACTCAAGTTTGATGCCTTATATGTTGTTTTGAATATGAAAACAATTATTGTTCATTCTATCAAAGTCTCATTATAAAAAAGTATATTGTAAGTTAATGGGTCATTCTTGAGATAAATGTTAGATATGAAATGGTGATTTAAGCCAAGAAAGAGGTTGAATTGGCTGTTTAAAACCTTTTCGAAATTTTAAAATCCATTTTAATTGAATCAAATAGATCACAAAATTTGAATGCAAAGGCTGCAAGACATTACACTTTCAACCAGTCAAAACTAAAAACAACATATTAATCTGTTCATAATCTTATGAATTAGTTGATTAAAACTTCAAAACAATCGGCTAAAATTCTAGGAAATTATGCAGAATTAGCAAATTTCACTCAAACAACAAACTTTTACATGCAAGACTTGTTCCAAACAGTATTTCTAACAAGTATGCATAATCAGATTACACATAAACGCATTCAAACACAACAAAGAGTGATTTACTTGGTTTTCTTGAGATTTTAAAGTGAGAGAGATGAAAGGAACATAATGGCACAAATGTTGTTATACTGGTTGACTTAATCACAAAGCTACATCTAGTTTAACAGGACAACCTAAGTCTGGTTTCCACTATATTCAAAAATTTTACAAATCACACACTAAGATTACACTTTTGAACAAAGAAAAACACCAAGATTTTTTATTCACACAAAAATCTACACTACAACCTTGCAAAAATCACACTCACAGACCTAGAATCACACTAGGGATACAACAAGAGGCACAAAAACTACAAAACCTTATGGTGGCTCTCCTTAGCCAACCATACACGAGTTCTTTAAGCTTCCACCAAGCCAAAATACCTTAAAGATCAACCAAGATATTTAATATTCACCTTGCAACTGTTTAATTTAGAGAGAGAAAGAGAGAGAGAGAGAGAGAGAGAGTTTTCCAGTGATTAATAACAGGTTTTCGAGCTCAAAAACTCAGAATCGTGCCTATACTCTCGATTGAATTTTTCATACAATCTGTTGATTTCACTTGACTTAAGTGAAATCATTCGATTGAAAAACAATTCAACTGATTGAATACATTCATAATAAAAACTATATACAACAAGTCTTTTAACTTGTTAAAACTCATTTCAATAGATTAAAAAGGACACACTAAGACTAACAAAACATCTAACTTATGTCATATAGTCTACCAACATGATATAACATGTAACCATTACATTTAACACATCATTTACAAATTTAATCCAATAGAAACATGATCTTTAAGCGGATCTTCATCAATTTTCGTCAATCAGATAAGATCTTCACACACTTTGCTTTGTCAAATCTTTGCACCAAGCTTGCTTGTTCCAACAATAGAGTCAATGCAATTCTTTAGTTTGAAAGATCAAACTCAGTTATTAAAACAATGACACATTATAATGTCAGTAAAGAGATTTAGGAGGATGATTACACCAAGTTTTGTGTCTGTTTTCAAAATGAAAATGGATTGACAATAAGAATGATGAAAAAAATGATGAATGAGGATTAACATCACTTACTTTTGAAAGATGGGATATAAGGATAAACCATTTGTCATGAAGTAATAATATTTACAAGTGTTTTATGTTAGAAATCCTTTGTTCGAAAACTAACTTTGTTGTTCTTCATAAAAAAGAAAAAAAAAGATATTTTGCTCATGAAAGTCAACTGCCTAATTTTGACATTTGTCGCATAATCCTTTACAACAATGATGATTTATAGAGATTAGCACGATGTCATAGATGATGTAAATGACACTCAACAAAACCATTAGAGGGAACATATGTGTGTGTCTTGATAACAAACATAAATATATAAATGAATAATTGTTCAATTTTGTAAATTTTCTTTAACTTCATAATCTACATATTGTTTTATTGTTTCCTTTTATTGTTGTTAACATTTGTTATTTTAATTTCTTGACAAGAACATGACTGATAATCATCCTTTATCTACTTCTAACTTACTTCTATAAAATCTATTAAAATAGCTACTAGATTGAGGTTTGTCACTAAGACATATCCATCATGAGAGAACACCACTTAACATTGTTATAACACTAGTTTGACCTCTTGGCCAAATGTTGAGCCTTGTAGTAGCTATCTTGATGTAGTGGTTTGTGTGAATAGTTTTTTATCTTAACCCGATCAAAGGATCATGTCATTGAGTAAGAGAATAGTATCATATGGCAGGACATACATGTAAATCATCGAATCGTA
The DNA here is from genome assembly GCF_037176805.1 of Vigna unguiculata. Taxonomy (NCBI): domain Eukaryota; kingdom Viridiplantae; phylum Streptophyta; class Magnoliopsida; order Fabales; family Fabaceae; genus Vigna; species Vigna unguiculata. Next base: position 28,629,974 of record NC_140799.1, on the reverse strand, counting down.
CTTATGTATTTCTTAATCTTACAAAACTTAATTGTAAAAATCAATTGATAATTTTTTTTGTCTAAAATAAGTGCATTATTATATTCTTGCTATCCAAACATTGAAATAGAATGTTCTTTCTTTAGTCACAATGAAATTGTGTCAATTTAAATTAAAATTGATCATAAATTATGTATTTGATGTACAAAGAGATGAAAATTTATATTAATTATGTATACAAGGTTCGGTGAAGAAACATGAAAAAAGTTTCTGTTAGAATTATGGTGCTTGATTTAGTCCCATATCGCTTAGAATAGTGAGATGTGGTTCTCTATTTTACTATATAAGAGACTCTATGTAAAGCTTTAAGATATACCAGAAATACAAATACTTCCTAGTGTAGTCGTGGACGTAGGCATACACATTGTACGCCGAACCACGTTAAATTCTCTGTGTCTATTTTTCTCTCCTTTATTCTTTCCTTTATTGCCTTGTTCCTAACAATTGATATCAGAGCCATTTTTCTTAGTATGCTCTGTGGTTGCAGCATTGTCTGATCTTCCACATCAGAAAAGATTTGGTTTCTATTTTTTCTTCTTGGGGATCTCAGTTTAGAGAAGTAGTGGGAGCTTTGGTCAAAAGCCGCAGCAGGAGCTTTGGTCAAAGGCAGCAGGAGCTTTGGTCAAAAGCCGCAGCAGGAGCTTTGGTCAAAAGCAGCAGGAGATTTCGTCAAAGCAGCAAGAGCAATGTCATTGGAAGAAGGGAAGGTGAGGATTGAGAAGTTTGATGGCAGGGACTTCGGGTTCTGGAAGATGCAGATAGAGGACTACCTGTATCAGAAGAAGTTGTATCTACCCTTAACAAGGCAGAAGCCAACTAACATGGAGCAGGCGGAATGGGATTTGTTAGATCGGCAGACACTCGGTGTGATTCGGTTGACATTAGCCAAGAATGTTGCGTTCAACATCATGAGCGAGAACACAACCGTAGATTTGATGAAGGCATTGTAAAATATGTATGAGAAGCCATCTGCAGCCAATAAAGTGTATTTGATTCGCAGGCTTGTCAACCTAAAAATGGGTGAAGGTAACTCGATTACTAATCATATTAGTGAATTCAATATAATTATTGCGTAGTTGACATCAGTGCAGATAACATTTGATGATGAGGTGAAAGCATTAATTTTATTATCATCTCTTCCGGAAAGTTGGAGTGCAACTGTTACTGCAGTTAGTAATTCTGCAAGTAATAGTAAGTTGTAGCTTGATAACATCCGTGACTTGATCTTAAGCGAAGATGTTCGCAGGAAAAGTTCAGGAGAATCTTCCAGTTCTAGTTCCGGTTCAGCATTGAGTACTGAAACTAGAAGAAGAAGTAGCCAGAAAGGTCGTAATCAAGGCCGAGGCAGATCAAAGTCTAGAGAGAAATCAAAACCAAAATTCCGGAATCATATCACTTGTTGGAATTGTCAGAAAAGGGGTCACTTTAAATATCAATGTAGGGCTCCAAGGAAGAACAACAACAAGAGGCAAGATGATGATCAATCAGCAAATGCAGCAACTGATGAAATTGAAGATGCACTATTATGTAGTCTAGATAGTTCTATTGACTCATGGATTATGGACTCAGGTGCGTCATTTCATACTACACCTTCCTTAGAACTATTATCTAACTATGTTCCAGGAAAGTTTGGGAAGGTCTACCTTGTAGATGGGAAATCTCTTGATATTATAGGAAGAGGTGATATCAATATCAGAACCTCTAATGGAAGTGTGTGGACTTTGAATAATGTCAGACATATTCCTGCCTTAAAGAGAAACTTAATATCTATAGGGCAGTTGGATGATGAAGGTCATTACACCACCTTTGGAGATGGACACTGGAAAGTAATGAAAGGTAACCTTGTTGTTGCTCGTGGAAAGAAGCGAGGATCTCTTTACATGATTGCAGATGAGGATATGATATCAGTTGTAGAAGTTGGCAACAGTTCCTCTTTGTGGCATCAAAGACTTGGGCATATGAGTGAGAAAGGAATGAAGCTCATGGTCTCAAAAGGTAAAATACCTAACTTGAAGCATGTTGACGTTGGACCTTGCGAACATTGTATCTTTGGAAAGCAGAAAAAGGTTAGCTTCTCCAAAACAAGTAAGTCGTCTAAAGTTGAAAGACTAGCACTAGTGCATACAAATGTTTGGGGGCCAGCTCCAGTGAAATCTCTTGGAGGTTCACAGTATTACGTAACCTTCATTGATAACTCTACAAGAAAGGTATGGGTTTATTTTCTTAAAAATAAATCCGATGTGTTTTCTGTGTTTAAAAGGTGGAAACAGGAGATTGAGACTCAAACAGGTTTAAAGATTAAATGTTTGAAGTCTGATAATGGTGGAGAATATGACAGTAATCAATTCAAGGAGTTTTGTTCAGAGAATGAGATCAGAATGATCAAGACGGTTCCAGGAACACCAGAACAAAACGGTGTGGCAGAAAGAATGAACAGAACCTTGAATGAGAAAGCAAGATGTATGAGAATCTAGTCAGGATTACCCAAGGTATTTTGGGCATATGCAATAAGCACAACAACCTATCTCATAAACAGAGGACCATCAGTTCCTTTAGGCTATTAGTTACCTGAAGAAGTATGGTCTGGAAATGAGGTAAACCTTTCACATCTGACAGTTTTTGGGTGTGCTTCATATATTTTGGTGAACTCTAATAGTAGAGATAAATTAGACCCTAAGGCAAAGCGATGTTATTTCATTGGCTATGGATCTGACATGTATGGCTACAGGTTTTGGGATGACCAAAACAAGAAAATTATCAGAAGTAGAAATGTTACTTTTAATGAAAACATGTTCTATAAGGACAGAACTGCAGAATTTGCAAATAAAAAGCCAGAGCAGGTATCATTAGAAGAAATTTCAGAAAGTGATGTATCCAACAGAAGGCAGAATACAGAAGTAGAGCCTGAGTCAGAGCCTGAGTCAGAGTTTGCGTCAAAACCTGAACAGATAGTAGAGTGAGTAACTCCTGAATTACCGACTAGGAGGTCTAGCAGAACAATTGTAGCACCACAAAGGTACTCCCCTTCATTGCATTACTTGTTGTTGACTGATGCTGGTGAGCCAGAGCATTTTGCTGAGGCTATGCAGGGAGGTGAATCTATTAAGTGGGAGCTAGCAATGGAAGATGAGATAAAGTCTCTTCAGAAGAATAAGACATGGTCTTTAACCAAGCTTCCAGAAGGAAAGAAGGTTTTGCAAAACAGGTGGGTCTATCGGTTAAAAGAAGAACCAGATGGCAGCAAACGATATAAGGCTAGACTCGTAGTGAAAGGGTTCCAACAGAGACAAGGAATTGACTTCACAGAAATTTTCTCTCCTGAACCATCAGAGTTATCTTGAGTATAGTAGCTGCAGAAAATCTTCATCTAGAGCAGTTAGATGTGAAAACTATCTTTATGGCACAACCAAAAGGTTTTGAAGTACAAGGCAAAGAGAATCTTGTATGCAAGCTTCATAAAAGTTTGTATGGGTTGAAACAAGCACCGCGACAATGGTATAAGAAGTTAATTGAGTTTATGAGAAACTCAGGATTTCACAGATGTGAAGAAGATCATTGTTGTTACGTGAAGAAATATGTTGATAGTTATATCATTTTTGCCTTGTATGTTGAAGACATGTTGATTGCTGGTGCTAATATGGCAGAAATTGGCAGGTTGAAGAAACAATTGTCAGAAAATTTTGAAATGAAGGATCTTGGTCTAGCCAAGCAAATTCTTGGTATGAGAATTTCCAGGGATAGATCTAAAGGTATTCTAAATTTATCTCAGGAAAAATATATAGAAAAATTACTTAGCAGGTTCAATGTTGGAAATGCTAAAACCAGGAATACACCTTTGGGAACTCACTTAAAGTTCTCAAAAAGGCAATCTTCTCAGACAGAGGAAGAAGAAAATCACATGTCTAAAGTGCCATATGCATCTGCAGTAGGGAGCTTGATGTATGCTATGGTTTGCACCAGACCTGATATAGCACATGCAGTGAGAGTTGTGAGCAAGTTTCTATCCAATCCCGGAAAAGAGCATTGGGAAGGCGTGAAATGGATATTGAGATATTTGAAGGACACTTCAAAGATGCATTTGTCCTTTAAAAGAAGTAATCTCACTTTACAGGAGTTTTCTGATGCAGATTTGGGAGGTGATTTGGATGGTAGAAAGAGTACAACAAGTTATAATTTTACGTTGGGTGGCACGGCTATCAGTTGGAAGTCCAAACTTCAAGGAAGAGTCTCCCTTTCAATCACTGAAGTTGAATATATAGCTATCTCAGAAACAGCAAAAGAGATGATATGGTTGAAGAATCTTCTAAAAGAATTAGGAAAAGGGCAAGATGAACCTTCATTGTTCAGTGACAGTCAAAGTGCCATTTGTCTTGCTAAAAATCCAATTCTTCACTCCAGATGCAAACACATTGAATTGAAGTATCATTTTATCAGAAACTTGATAAATGATGGAGATTTGATTTTGTTGAAGATTCCAGGTGCAGAGAATCCAGCTGATATGTTGACCAAGACTGTCACAACAACTAAGTTGAGGCTTTGCATTGCCTCGATTGGCCTTCGAGAAAATTGATGATGAAGGCACTACACTAGGTGGTAATGTAAATCAAACCCCAAGTGGGAGAATTGTTAGAATTATGGTGCTTGATTTAGTCCCACATTGCTTAGAATAGTGAGATGTGGTTCTCTATTTTACTATATAAGAGACTCTATGTGAAGCTTTAAGATACACTAGAAATACAAATACTTCATAGTGTAGTCGTGGACGTAGGCATACACATTGTACGCCGAACCACGTTAAATTCTCTGTGTCTATTTTTCTCTCCTTTATTCTTTCATTTATTGCCTTGTTCCTAACAGTTTCTTTATAGCTATTGCGAAGTGGAAAGTTAGTACAAATTGATCTACCTTGCAATGAAAGTTATGATTAATTCTATTATCAACTAACATATAAATATTGTATATAATGTTGACATATTGCTAAGAAAAAGGCATAAGTCACTCATATGAGACCCCATCTATTATCTTGAGGAGGTTATAAAAAGCTTTAGGAGACTACGTGAAAAGAAGCAAAAAGCCTACCTTCATTAGTTGGAGATGTTTTTGCTACAAATGATATCTCGATTCAACTTCCATCGCATTTTATTTCCATGAGAAATGAAAGGAAACCCATCTAAGCTCTAGGATTCATAAATTTATGATGAATTACGTCTTACGTCAATTCACTAAGTGAATTATAAGTAAATATGATTCAATTTATTTGTTATTAATATACATTTGACATGAATCATAATCGTAATATATTTTGGTTATGTTGTAAGATTCTTTAGTTGAACAAAACACCCAATGTATTTTGATTATTTATGGTCTTTACAATGTACTTGCTACTACCTTTATATAACCAATGAATCCTGATCGTGTTCATTGTACTAATTATGGTGTAAGAACTCAATCATACTTTTGATATCCATCACGTGAATTTGGGTTCCCAATGGCATTGATTCTACAAGTCAATGTAAGTTGTATGTTAAAGACACCATATTCTCCCAATTAGTGTTCCTTAAGGAAATTTTCAAAAGGATCAACGTTTACATAGTTAAAATGGTTGACAATAGAAAAATTCTTCTGAATATACTTTAGATGCAAAATAATAGTGCAAAAATAGGATTGGACATTGCCTAATATGCTCCATCTTTAAGAAAAACGAAGTCTATAATGACGTGGTGACATTTTTTAAAATATTTCAACAACTATAGGATTAATATTTGAATGTTTACAACCCATGAAAGGTCTTATGTCATAGCATCGTTGCAGAACTAGTTGTTCTTCTCTTGCACCGCTATAGAACTCTCGTTTTTCTCCATAATAGCTTTCGTTAAGGTTCGTGTATCTCTTCCTTGTTTTTTTTTTTCTTTCATAGAGGTTTATGTAACTCTAACATTGTGTTTCTCTGCTTTGGTGTCTTTGCATTTCATGTTTTCCTTTGTTATCGTTCTACATATGAGGCGTCGCTACATTACATGTTCGTGTAACTTGCTTTGGGTCTCTCTTCTCTCTGTCTTCGTTTGGTGTCATTGCATTCCAGGTTTCGTGTTTGGTGTACTACTACATTGCATGTTTTCGCTTTGGGTCTCTGTTCTCGCTCTCACTCTCGTGTTTTAGATGTCGTTGTGTTGCATGTTTTTGGCTTCGATTTTAAACTGAAGCCTACTAGAATAGGTTTCGGTTCTTAATTGAAACCTAAACTCCCTCATTTCTTTACATTGTCTGAAATACTTTGATTGTATAACCAAAATATAAATTCGAAAACAACCGATGCTAAAGTTCGCATTAATAACTTTGATCTCCCACAATTGACGTTGTATATGAAAAGAAAATAATCTTATCTCTCCTCAATTCTAGGTGTTGAGGTTCTGAGATGTTAGGTTGAAGTTATAGTCATGAAAAACATTAATGAATTCTACAAATAAACTATGATAATGACAATTTAAAATAGCTAGTGTGAGTCTCTTTCACATGTTGGCCTATTAGTGGCTAAACCAATTTTCATTCATAGACTTATATTTGACATGTCAATAATCAAGTAAAAGAAAAACGTTTAAATATGTGGAGGAAGAAACATCAAGTTGGTCCATACTAAACATAGTTTTTACTGAAATCTCAATATTTAGTTTACGAATATTTTTATATGGGTAAGAGAAATATTATCTTCTATCATATTTTTTTTTCTCGTATTAAATTTTAGTTGTTATGATATTTTGGTGGAAATGTAGTTTTTTTTTTATAGTTTTATTTACTTTAACTAAAATAGAAACTTAAGTTTTGAAGTAAATCTTACATGTTTTATTTAAAAATATTAAATCAAAATATTTTTTCGCGCATCATAGTGACAGTTAGTAAGATATACAAAGGAGAAAATAAGAGTCCATGAAACATCTTTTTGATCATTTATTGATAAAGAGTTCATGTCTCTTTTGTCGTAAAAAAAAATAGTAATGTATATATTTTTCTTTCTCTTTGTGTTTGAGTGTTGCCATAACAACTAAAATATTATTATTTTTTTATTTTTCTTCTCATATATATTTCCTCTATTTTTGTATAAACATGATATAATTTACTTTATATCAACCATAAATAATTATACACAAATCAACCTCTATAATTTTTTAGAGTTACAGCAATAACACCTGTTAAGTCTCCAACAAAACAGTGTGTCTCATGGCCTTTAAGACAACACCACCACAAACAAACCCGTAACACAATCATTGTCAGAAAACAACAACACTTGGCAAACCACAAACACAAGAGATAAAGCATACACATTTTCTTCCTTTTATCATAACAAATTTTAACAAATATTTGTTATACACAAACATAAAATAAAATTATTAATTTTATACATAAAAAACAGGGTTATCTAAGAATTGTGTTACGTTAGTTTTGTTTGACACGTAAAGTTTCCCCACTCTGTGGGTCGCCGACCCGTCACTGTTTGTGTGTACCCACACAGTTAACGCCGCACTACTGTGGACCCAACTTTGCCTCCATTTCCGCTTCTTCTGACCTTAATTTTAACCCTTACTTTCCTTTTATTCAAATTTGGTGGATTGTTTTATTTATATGTTATTGATATTAATTAACATAGGATTTTTATCTAATAAGTTGGAGAGTTATAGCAGAGTATTGAGAATGTAAGTGTAAGTGAAAATCTTATATTGAATAAAAAGAATAAGAGAGTTGATTAATATACAAAAAAAATTAAATTTATTTTCGTAAGATTTTTAATTATTAAATTGAAGATGATGTCATTTATTGACGTAATTTGGTTATTCTATATTATTTTTTGGTAAATTACATCTTATCATCTAGAATATAAGATTTTGTTAAATTCTTTCTCTAATAATTAAAGATCTTATAGGTAAAATTTGTGTGAGTGTTACAATATTTCTGAAAAAAAATAAAAAAAAAATAAAAAATATATTTTTATATTTTTCGATAGGTTAAGAGTTCTTTTATAGAAAAGCTCATTTTTCATGCTAAAGATCGTATCTTTTTTATGCAATGTAGAATTTGTAAATAATATTTCTTTTTTTAATTTTTGAATAGATTCTTAATCTTATCATAGTAATACGTAAAATTTCGACATATTATTAACAAATTGTATTGTGTATTAATACATAATTTAAAATATATTTATATAATATAAATATAGAAAAAATTTATCACATTCAAACTAAAATAAGTACATAATATGAAAATAAATCTTAAAAATAATCTAATAAATCTGACTACAAATAATCAACACGAAATTAAATAGGCCCTCCAAAACTAAAATTATAAGAAACAAGCTTAGTAGTCTATGTTAAGAAATCTCACACTCGTAGTGAGAACATTTACCATTTACATATCTATGTACTGATACTTCAATTCGGATCACGTATTCGTGTCCGACACGTATCGTGTCTGATACTTATCAAGAAGTATCTAATTTGTAAAGTCATAGTACAATACAATAAATAGTAACAAATTTTAGTGAAAAAAAAATTAAAGTCATAGTACATGTATCTATCATGTATCATATCCTATCATTTTGAAAATAAACGTATCGACATATTGAATACGTGTCGTATCCGATACACGTATGGTATCTGTGTATCATAGATAAATGTCGACGGTTACCCGACAAAAATTCGTTTTACACCTTATTATGTGTATGCATTTTTCTTTTTTCATGTTGTTTTCAATAGTAGATTATCAAATTTGACTCCCCTTCACCATCGTGACTTTATTTCGTAAGGATTCAAGAAAATGTTTATACTTTACTAATCAAATAATTAATCATTTTCAACAGGGTAGTTAATTAAAGCTATATGTCTCTTCATTTTCGGTGAAACTATAAATTAAATATCTTACAAAAATCAGATGTAATTATATATAAATTTTTTAGATTAGTAATATTTTATAATTTTGAACTTTAATTATATTTTCTTATAGCTTTTATAAATTTAAAGGTACATAATTACTTGGAGTGCTTGATTCATTACTATAAGGATCACAATTTATCCTTACTATTATCAAACTTTCATTCTTTTGATTAAAAATACATATTAAAATTTAACCATATTTCATTATTTTATGATTTTATGATAAAAAATTTAAAGACTTTAAAACATAAGTAAAATGACTTGACTAAAGAGAACTAACGATAAATAATGTATATGAATTTAAAACGATTGAAAAGAATAGCACAGATATAAATTGTATACATTAAAATGATAAAAAGGTAAAATGCAAAAGAAAATAATTGAGCAGAAGAACAAATCAGTTCTAAGTTCAATAAAATAAAAACAACTTAATGGAAAATAATTTTCAAGAAATTAAACTAAAAATAAACATGATAAATACTATAGGTGATCTTTAAGTTTGTTTTGTGCGATGTACTTTTACATCAAATAGAATTTTCGGGTGATTCTATTTTTACATATTTTGAAGAGCTAGAAAATCTCTAATAAATCCATGACATATTCATATTTTATCTCTACACAAAGATAAAGTGTGAGTAGTATTTTAAATTTTAAAACGCAACCTTTCATATTTGCCTAAAAGTGTGTTTGGATAGAGTATTTTAATGAAGCAATTTATTTTTTGGAAGAATTTAGATTTTTTTTTTTTATAAAATGCTTTGTTTGGATAGAGAAATTAAAAAGCATTTCAATGAAAGCATTTTTTTTTTGAAGGATTTCAATTAGCTAAATTAGTAGAAATTCAAATACCCTCAAAATAGGTGGAATTTGAATTTCTTCTCACTCAACCTCACATTCTAGACGATCCGGACGGGCACGACGATTCGGACGTGCGCGACGACCCGGGCGAGCCCGAGGACCCAGACTAGCCCGATGACCCAAACATGCCCGACGACCCGGACGAGCCCGACGACCCAGACAGGCCCGACGACCCAGACGGGCCCGACGACTTGGACAAGCCCGACGACCCGGACGGCCTATCGACCCAAACATGCCCGATGACCAAGACAGGTCTGACGACCCAAACGGGTCCGACGATCCAGACGGGCCCGATGACCCGAACATGCCTGACGACCTAGACATGCCAGACAACCCGGACGAGCCCGACGACCTGGACGGGCCTGACGACCCAGACGGGCCTTTCCAAATCATTGGGCCCGACGACACGGACGAGCCCGACGACTCGGACGTGCCCGATGACCCGGAAGTGCGGGACGATGCGGACATGCCCGACAACCCGGACGAGTCCGACGATCCGAACGGACCCGACGACCAGACAGGCCCGACGGGCCCGACGACCCGAACGAGCTGGACAACCCGGACAGGAACGATAACCCAGATGAGCCCGATGACACGGACGGTCCCGAAGATCCAGACGGGCCTGATGACTCCTTAGGCCAGACTATCCGGACCGGCCCGACGGTTTGAAAGGGCTCGTACGAGTTGTCGAGACCGTTCGAGTCTCGGGCCCGTGTAGGTCGTCGGGCCCATCCTAGTCGTTGGACCCGTCCGGGTCTTCGGTCTCGTTTGGGTGTATGGGCCCGTCTGGATCGTCGAACTCGTCTGAGTATTTGGACTCGTCCGGGTATTCGGACCCGTCCAGGTATTCGGCCCCCTCCGGATTATCGGGTTCGTCCAGGTCGTCGGGTCTGTCTTGATCGTCAGACCCATTTGGGTCGTCAGACTCGTCTAGAGCATTAGGCCAATGACCTAGACAGGTTGGACCGGGCCATATTGACGAACTTGATGGCACAATCGTGTAGTATGGGCCGTCAGGCCTCTAGATCATCGGGCCACCCAGCTTGTCTGGGCTTCGCAATCGGTCCAACTCGGGTGGGTCATCGGGTCTAACCAATCCGGTTGCGTAGTTGGGTCTGCCCGACCCATCTGGTTGTCGAGCATGTTTCCAAAATTTATCATGAATTTAAAACATAATTAAGCGTAAAATAAATAGAGTTAAAATTAAATTTTATCTCACAATAAATTCAATTTTTTTTTCCAAACAAGAAATTGAAATGTAAGGTATTTTAATTTCCTTATCCAAACAAGTTATTTAAAAAATGAATGGAATTTAATTACAAGCAATTCAAATACAAAGCATTTCAATTTCTAAGCATTGTTAAAACACTCCATCTAAAGACAAGGTAGAGTTTGTTTTTACTTTATTTATGTTATTAATTGTTTAATTGATGACATGATTTCTTGATGGAATACTTTAAAAATCTTTAATTCAATCAATTTTATGGGTAAAACCTCTCTATAATTCCCTTCCTGAATTGAAAAATCAATTAACTTCCTTCATTTTTCTTTCTTATCTATTTTTGATATTTTATTGTAATATTCTTCCTAATGAACTTCCTCCAAAAAGATGATGGCAACGGATGGAGACTGGTATCAGTGCATATGACCCACTACGTGAGTGTGTATGAATGACTTTCACCAAAAAAACAAAAGAAACAAAATAAAATAATTTTAAAAAGGGCTCAATTATTTGGCACTAACAAATTTGTTAATGCAAATTAGATGGGTGTTGAGAAATAAATTACTTGATATATATATTGTTAATTCATTGCATTGAATTATTGAAGCAAACAAGCACTCCCATCATTCCATTTATTTCATACCTAAACAATTCTGGCAACTCAACACATAAAACACAAACTATTGGAAGAAGAAAAAAAAGTGCCTAAGCCCTATTGCAAATTGTGATTCTGATGGGTCACTTTCATCCTAAATGCTTCTGACCATAAGCATAATAAGCTTCACTATGTTACCATACCCATGGCCTAGACATGTATCATGCAAGGGGATGGGAATGGTGAGGAAAAAGAATGGAGTAATATAACTTTGAATGGCTCAACCAACAACTCTCAATTAATTTCTTTATCTTTTTTTTTTCCTTCTTCGACCCATCCTTCTTTTTTTTTTTTAATTTTTATTATTATGCTTTTAAATGATTTATATATCTATATATACATATATATGTGCTTCATTTAGTTTATTTTTAAAATTAAGAGTTAAATATAAATTTTTTACTCAAATAAATTTAAAAAATTGTGTTTTGGTCTTAAACTAAACCGTTCATCTCGTGCTTGCACTTCAAAAAAGTTATGTAAAACATTCTCTTTGGTAAACAAATCATGAAGGTTTTATTATAATTCACTATAATTTGTTTGTCACATGAGAAATATTTTGTGTAATATTTTTTAGTGGATGTTTTAAGTGACTTTCATAAAATATAGTTAATGATGTGATTGAGTGCAAATCTCACAGTTTAAAAATTATTTTTGAAGACGATATTATTATCTATTACTAAGAGATGTATTTAGAGGATCTCGCATCAATTAAATTTCAAATCTCAACTTATTAATTAATTTGTAACATAGAGCTAAGTCACTTTACAAGAAAGAAAAATACAATAAATACAAGAAGTAAAGTTTAAGATACTTAATTAAAGAAAATTAAAGAAGAAATAAAAAGATAAATAAATAATTAAAAATAAAAATAAATGATGTAATAAGTTTCACTATTTAAAAAAAAAAAAACTTCTACTTTAATTTCACTCCACCAAATAATTTCTATTATTTTCATTAACCTTTTCTTTTAATTTCTTACTAGTCAGATGGGATTATTAGGATTTAGTATTTTTTTCTCTATTTTTTTAATTTATGTTTTTTATTTCCTAATTTAACTTCTGATCCGTTAAAGTCTTTAAACTTTGTTTTTGTTCTCAAATTTAGGAGATGTTATATGGTTAAGTAATTAATAACGTTAAGGATGATATAACTATGATTTTGATAATTTGGTAACTTCTCAAGCTATCAAAGTTAAAGAGGATAACCATGTGAAATTTGGGTTTTTTAATCCTTCATCAAAACTTCATCAAATTTATGAAATTAAAAGTATACTTTACAAAAATAATTAAATGTGATCGTCCTCTTAAATTTATCGATAATCTAGTAATTTATTTATTGGACAAGAGAATTAGAATTGTTAGAATTTTAAAAACTCATGTTACCTTGTAAATTAGTTCCACTTTATTCCTTGTCAAAACACAATTACTTCTTGTTGATAATCAACAAGTTCAGACAAATGCTCTAAGAATTTTTGGATAAAACAATATGTATTGAGTTCATACCAAATGTATTAGGTGACATGCATGTTTTAATCAAAAGAAAAATATTCTTGTTTTTTCATGAATTCAAATTTGAAAAATTAAAAATAAATCACATTACATAAATTGAAATATGGGAGCCATAGATCTAGCAATGTTACATTCAAAAAATATGATATAAAAATGAAAAGATTGAAAGATCAAATTGTACAAAACATTATATAGAGAGGATGAAAAATGCAATAAAAACAACTTAATTTAGAATTACACATGTGGGGAGTATAATGACTTGTTGGTAACTTTTAAATTTTGTTTGTCATATTTAATGAATTATTTTAAACGTACATTTCATATATATATATATATATATATATATATATATATATATATTTATTGAATTCAGTTTTCACATTTTAATGAATTCAAATATCGTAATTAATAAAAATCATTATTCAAGCAATTTAAAACATATATTTATAGTTTAAAAGTCATTTTATTGTATACAATTCTCTTAAAACTGATTTAACCTAACTCACGATGACACGCACCTCACATGTCAATCTTATGAAGCTAAAAATCCATGTAAAAACATACTTTTCTTTGAACGTTTGACTAATGTTTAATTATTCTATCAATGAAAACATTTAATTTTAACTAATTAAACTGAGAAGGGTCAAAAGCTATTTTATTCAACCTTTGCCCATAACCTAATGAGTTTTTTCACCCAAAATAAAGAGCACCAAATGAAAACGTGGAATGTTCCCAACCCACTACAGAACAATGTGCGTTTGTGCCAAAGCACCGCAAATGTACGCAAATCGCTTAACCAACGTGGCCTCATGCAATGTGAATGTGAATTTGGACCAAACATGCACCAGTCTTTTGATTTTCATAAAATAAAATATATTAATAGCAGCTAATACTGATAAAATAACTTGTCGGTAGTGTACCTCGTTTCAGCCTCAAGTCAAATGATATACACATTTTATCTCCATTCACGAAGCAGCAAAGAAAGAATCCTATGACTTCACCACTGTCTCATATCCTCTTTTCCTTTATAATATAAATATGAAATTATTTCAATAACTAAATATAAATAAAAAAATATTAAGAATAATGTAATCTAAAATAAAAAAAAAGGTTACTTGTAAATTTTTTCAAATAGAAAATTTGCACCTTTCTTTTCTTTTTCATGCATCATTAGCTTGACCAAGCTGGCTTTTACCACCGTCTAAAAGCAAAAACAGAGCAAAGTTAGAAAAGTGTCATGTGGAATTTTGATGAATAAAACACATTAGTTGGCAACTTTTTTTTGCTCTCGGGGGAACCTAATTGGTGGCTTCTTAAGCACCTTTTCTTCCTATTATTTGTTCTGGACATGATTCATGATTCATATTCTTTGTGCACAGAGAATTAAAGAAAAACAAAGAACGAAAAGCGCGTTCTGGAGCTCTGCCAGCACAATTAAGCGCGTTTACTTACTTATAGGACTATTATCAATTACTGCTACTACTTCTTTGTAGAAATTATTCCTACTATTTATAGTGGTACTTTCTTGCATGCACTTTTTACATCACAATCACACCAATGTGTGATTTTATTTAATGTATTTAATTTTCTTTTTTTAAGCACTATTCTAGCATGCTTTGCTAAACAAGTTTACGAGTACTACATCCATTTCTTTTTTGACAAAATAGTTGAAAATGAACTTATGTTTTATTTGCTTTTTTTATTTTCAATTTCTAAATCATTATCTTTACCATAGCTGTTAAAGAAATTAAGTGGGGTTTTACTCACAGAAACGAGGATAACGGTCAATTACTATTGATTTAACTTTTAAATAAAAAACAAATACTAGCAAACTGTTATCTCAATGTAAAAGATAGTGAATAGTACAACCCTTTATTTATTCTTTTGAAATAAATAATTTTAAAACACTTAATATATATATTACTTATTTATTTTACAAGAAACTTATTACGATTAATGTTGAACTATATTTTAAATATTTTTCCTCTTAACAAAAACATTTTAAAAATTAGAAAGTATCTATCTTTTTTGTAATTTTTTTATTTTCCCTCAAATATCGTGTATAATAGACTATAATTTGACAATTCTTCTTTACAAGATTCAATCCATGATTATTTTCAAGCAAAATTATCCTTGATGAAAATAAAGAAGGATTGCATGAATAAATAACTGGATAAAAATTATTAATTGCAAAGATAATTTCAAAAATATATAAATTTAAGACAAATTTATTAGTGTCAAATTAATTAATAATTTCATTTATCTTGATAAACTAAGGAAAAACTGTTATCTTCTTTTAATTCTGATACGAATGAGTAGGAATTATTATCAATATTATAATTTTGTTTCTTGGACAGTGGTTTGTGTCACGATCCGATCAGTACTAAACCTGCTAACCTTCATAGAATCACTGTCTCAGACTCTCTCTCTCTCTCCCTCATTTCTAAAGAACGCACTCTCTAATCATTCGACGAGGCTTGTGAGTGTGAGGGAATAATCAATCACTGATCCACACTCACAAACCATAACCAAGCACAGACAGCGTGCGTTCTTCTTGTGATTTGTGTTGCAAGCAACCAACCACAGACTCACACACCCCCTCCATAAATCACTTCCACCATTCCCTTCTTTCTTCTTTTTCACCCCAAAACAAACAAGGTGTGCTACTACTATTGCTGCTACTATTCATCCTTTCCCTTTAAAATTCTTCATTTTCTTTCTCTCTGCTTTGATCTCAAGCAAATGGGTTTCCCTTCTCCAAGAAAATGAGCTTGTGCCATGGTTAGTAGTTACTGCTACTAGCTTGTGCTTTTCACTGCTCTGTCTTCGTTACCGCACAAGTTTTCTTTTTTCTTTTATGGATGTTGGTACGTATCCATTTCAATGCTGGGTCCGTGATGGATCTGATGCGGTGAATTAATTACTGCGGCCTTGTCGTTATTCCCCTGTTTTTGATTCCCTAATGAGAGAAAGTTTGTGTTTTTATTTTTATTTTTATTTTTTTTTTAAATTTCTTACTATATAATAATGCTAAATTAGTTTCGTAACTTCACTGTTTTAAATACACGCCACCAAGTTTGACGCGGTATTTCTTTTTCTTTTTGTAGGTTTGCATTTGCTTAACTGGAGCCAGATTATCTGGATGGTTTCAGCCCAATAAATACAGTGATGCTGGAGTAACTGACACTCTTCTGCTGATTTCTGGGTTGTATTGAAGATTTGGTTTTTGTTCAAGTCGAATTGCATCGTGTGATCTGCTTTAGCCGACTTCGCCTACTGTGAAATAAGACATTTGTTTTTGTATTTATTGGTTTCTGGGTGGGTTTTGTGGTGTTTCGATAAGAACATTTATTCGTAGGTGAACTTGTTTGTGCTACTTCGGTGATTGGTCAGAGAATGTCTAGGCCTCTGCAAAGAGGTGTGTCTGGTGGGGTTAGGTTCCCTGAGAGTGGCAATGACTTGTGGGACTCCCAATCTAAGGATAAACCAGAAAAGGAAGATTTGGATAAGAGGGGTTCTTCAGATCATAGCCCTTTTGCTTTGAGGTTTCCTTTGAGGTTGCTTTTGGGAAATAATTCTGATTCCAAATATGGCAATGGCATTGGTGAGAATGGTTTTGCATCCGATTCCTTCATTGTTAGCTCCCCGCGGAACCGGCTTAAGCTGATGCTGCTTTCTTTGAAGTTTAGTTTAGTTGTCATAGTTCTTCTGGCTCTTACTGGATCTTTTTGGTGGACTTTATCGATTTCATCCTCTTCAAGAGGTCACATTTACCATGGTTATAGAAGGCTTCAAGAGAAGCTTGTCTCAGACCTTATGGATATTGGTGAGTTTTCTCGAGGTCCGTTGAGGTTGAAGGAATCGGAATTCTGTCCTCAGGAATTGGAAAACTTTGTTCCTTGCTACAATGTTTCTGAGAATGTGGAATTGGAAGTTTCTGATAGCAACGAAATTGACCGGCAATGTGGTCATGAGCCTAGGCAGAATTGTTTGGTTCTGCCACCAGTGAATTACAAAATTCCTTTAAGATGGCCTACTGGAAAAGATGTTATCTGGTCTGCTAATGTGAAGATCACAGCACAGGAGGTTCGTTCTTCTGGAAGCTTGACAAAGAGGTGAGTGACATGTCATTGTTTCTCTTGCTTTAAGCTATTTTTGATTTCTAAAGTTTTTCGATGTAATTTAATTACAGGATGATGATGCTGGATGAAGAGCAAATTTCATTTCGTTCAGCCTCTCACATGTTTGATGGTGTTGAAGACTACTCACATCAAATTGCTGAAATGATTGGACTTAGAAATGAATCTTATTTAATACAAGCAGGGGTAAATATTTTTGTGCTTTCTCTTGAAATGGACTCATCAATTGTTTGTTGCTTGATTTTTTGTGGCCTTTATTGATTATACATGTATTTCACTAATTTGGTACCTTCTCTCTGTCAATTTCATCATACTAGATGGCATATATTTTACCATAAAGAACTCGGTATCTCGATTCTTATAATATAGATATTAACTATCTTGATAAAATGATAAAGTGAATATTCTTAAAATATTCACTGTGGGCATATAAGATGGTAACTTGCCGTCTGAAAGTGATTGTTATAAAGTGCTCTTTAGGGACTCGTGTTAGATTTTTTTTATGGGTTTGTGACATTGGATCTGAACTGAGTTCACGAAGTGTGGCTGTGATGCTCCTTCCCTGAAATCTTATTTGATCGAGAATTCTGACATCCTAAAATTTGCAGGTTCGAACTATACTAGACATAGGTTGTGGCTATGGTAGCTTTGGAGCACATCTCTTTGACAGTCATCTTTTAACTATGTGCATTGCAAACTATGAGCCTTCTGGTAGTCAAGTTCAGCTCACTCTCGAGAGGGGTCTTCCTGCTATGATTGCTTCTTTCACTTCAAAGCAGCTGCCATTTCCATCTCTATCCTTTGATATGTTACATTGTGCCAGATGTGGCATTGATTGGGACCAGAAAGGTATCTTCCAACTTTCAATCTATGCTACTTTCTGTTGGATTGGATCAACATGCATCTATCATGTTCACTACTTATTTGACAACATAGGTGATACATCACATATTATACGTGTTATAGGAAGAAGTTAGTTGTCATGAAATAAGAATAGGATCAACTCCTTGGTTCTTCACAATGCGCCTTGTTTTTTTATATGCCTTGTTTATTACATTGACTTTTCCCATATTGATAAAATGATTCTATCTGGTATGCCTTCAACTCATTGGGAGCATTTCTGATGCAAAAGAACTATTTTTGCACTGCAGAATTAAGAAAAATGATATGGTATATACTTTAGGAAAAATGTCCATATTTAGTTCTTTGTTAAATGAAGTTTCCCAAAGTTAAATCTGCTAAAATAAGTAGAAACCTTTTAATGTTTACTTGCCATTCCTGAAGTATCCAACAAAACCGTGCTTAACTTTTGAAACTCTCCGTTCTGTTATATGTTATAAGGTGTTGACATAAAGTCTAAAAATTTGTATCTTCCTTCAGAACCATAACCTTGGTTCATGTATAATTGTTATTAATATTTTAGTACCTTGTAATTTATTAACATTCATTTTACATGGTGTAGATGGCATGCTTCTAATTGAAGCCGATAGACTTTTAAAACCGGGTGGATACTTTGTTTGGACATCACCTCTCACAAATGCTCGAGACAAAGGGAACCAGAAAAGATGGAAGTTTATACAGGATTTTACATTAACTCTTTGCTGGGAACTGCTGTCACAACAAGATGAAACTGTAGTATGGAAGAAAACTAGTAAAAAAAGTTGCTATGCTTCAAGGTAATTCTTTCATAGATGTACTTGAGAAAACGATTTTTTGCTAACAAATAGATTCTATACTATGTATTTACAATAAGTTTAGAATTTTGAAATGTGATCTGACTCTTACCTTGGTCTATTCTTACTACCAGAAAGTCAGGTTCTGGCCCTTCTTTGTGTGGTAGAGGTATTGACGTGGAGACTCCACATTATCGAGAACTGCAAAATTGCATAGGAGGAATGCAGAGCGCTCGTTGGATTCCAATTGAGAAAAGGGAAAGATGGCCTTCTCGTGCTAATTTGAACAAGAACGAGTTAGCTATATACGGTAATCTTTATGTTCTTAAATGATTTGTAGACAACTTTGTGGAAGTGATTGCATTGTAATTCTACTCTCTCGCTGAGTCAAATCTCCTATTCATTTGGTTAACTTAGTATGCCTATATATTTCAATGTACCAGGGTTGCAGCCTGATGAACTTACTGAGGACTCTGATAGCTGGAAAATAGCGGTCCAGAATTATTGGTCACTCCTGTCACCTTTGATATTCTCTGATCATCCGAAGAGGCCGGGCGATGAGGACCCTTCACCCCCTTATAACATGCTCAGAAATGTGGTGGACATGAATGCTCACTTTGGTGGCTTTAATTCTGCATTGCTGCAAGCTAGAAAGTCTGTGTGGGTGATGAATGTTGTCCCAATAAATGGTCCCAATTATCTTCCCTTGATCCAGGACAGAGGATTTGTTGGTGTTCTCCATGATTGGTACTTTAATCTCCTTTGCCCTGTTATTTAAATGACATGCTTCTCTAGTTCAGTCAGTTTGTTTTGGTTACCTTGATATAGATTCTCAGTCACATGCTATAATACTCTTTCTTCCTTCCTTCCACCTTTTGAAACTCGATCTGTTGTCCTTTTTGAAACCGAAACCTTAATTTCTTGATCCATGTCTAACTATTTTCAGTGGAGGTTTATACCATGTTGTTAACATTTACACTTTTTAATTCTAGTAACGATTCAGACATCTGACATTTCTAAAATACGTAGTTGAGATCAAAATTAAAACATGGTGATATACCATTTACTTTTCCAATTACATCTGGCTTATAGTCTTCATAAGATTTTGTGAAGAATAGTTAATAGTTTCCTTAATAATTTTTATTTTCTATGGCTTGTAGGTGTGAGGCTTTTCCGACATACCCTAGAACCTATGACTTGGTGCATGCAGCAGGATTTCTCTCCCTTGAGACTGAGCAGCACAGATGTACCATGCTTGACATGTTCCTTGAAATTGACAGAATACTTCGCCCAGAGGTATGTCAATTTAGCACTCTTGAACCAAAACTGCTATAAGATTTCCTCACAAAGCACTGCATCAATATTTAATGCAGTTTGTTCAGTAAAATGCGTATAAACTTTGAATCAGGCAACCCTTTTATCATGTACATTGTTGATTGAATGTGATCAGTATTTTCATACAAAATATTCTTTTGAACGAGTAAAAATGTTTCTTTTGATATGCTGACATTGGTCATGTGTGCAGGGTTGGGTTATAATCCGTGACACAGTTCCCTTAATAGAATCAGCTAGAGCTTTAACAGCACAGCTGAAGTGGGATGCAAGAGTGGTAGAAATTGAAAGTGACAGTGATCAGAGACTCCTGATCTGCCAGAAACCTTTCTTTAAGAGACAGGCAAGCTAAAAAATTGAAGAACTGAAGAAATTAGACCAATATATATATACATATATATTCATTTCCATAATGACCATAAAGCTCCAACATACAAAGTGGGGGTTCAAAATTTTGGACAAAAGAACACAACATATAGAGGAAACTGTATCTTCCTCAATGATACCACCACATCACCTATGTAACCGTAAGGTTTACATAGGACCATGTAATTACCAAACAAGCCACAGAGCAGATGAGAGAGTAGTATACTGGTAGGTTAATTTACTTTTTCATGTGATGTCTGATTAGAGTTACACAGTGACAGAATCAATTTTAAGATTGGAACATGGTGAGATAATAAGTTATTGTTGTACAATGCTCAGTGGTTGATTGCCCCTTATAGAATATTTTTCTGCTACCCTTTATAAGTTATTGAATGTCTATTGTATAAGCTTTGGCAAAACAACACTTCATAGTTTGTCAATGTTTACAATGTTAAATCAAAATCATATTGTTGATCAGTCCATTACAGATTGTAACAAGACATCTAAATAAAGATGTTTGTTTGGCATTAGTAATTTAAGGAAAATTATAATGTCTAATTAATTGTTTTAGAATGAATGTAAAATGGTGAAAAAACTGAAGTGGAGATTATAGATTATTATGAATAATGACTTTCATGTCTATGAAAACTTAAACCCAACTTTTATTGATTTTGAGAAAAAATGTACTTTTAGGAGAAAATGTATGATTGAAAATTAAAATTAGTGTATATATTAATTTAAAGTAAAATGTTAAACAATAAGTTATATGAATGAATTTATCATTTTCTCTTAAAAATTTTATGGATAAATTTGTTCAAATATATCATATTAAAAAAAATCAACCATTCTTCAAAATAGTTTTATAAAAGTTGTACCAAATATTAAAGATTTTGAAAACACAATTGCATGAAAAGTATTATATCAGAAGTTGTTATGATGAGGGTCTTAATTAGAAGCAATTTTAAAATTTTAATTTTAATACTATCACATAATTTCTGAAAAATAAAAGATATTGTGGTAGATGTATAAAATGAATCACTGACTAAGAATGGAAATGTTCGAATATATTAGTTTCATAAAAATAAATTCAGAACCTTTGAATACACAAGCTTTATTAAAATAATGTAATTACATAATTCAAAATAAAACTCTTCATTCAAATTCTTGTAAACTAGAATTACAGAATAGAATACTTCTAACTAATGAAAAAACATCCGGAAGTGTGCGGAAAAGCAAACATTGGATACCCATTAGTTTTTATCATAATTAAGTGAAAATATCTTGACAATTTATTTTTTAATTTTATTTCTGGAGGAATTTATTTTACTTATTCTTTAATAATTAAATTAAAAAGAGTATATATATTTTTTTATTGTAATAAATATAAGCTCATCTTATTGGATGTAGAAGATTTTTCCTTCTAAACAGTTCAAAATCTTATCTGATGATAATGAGAAGGACATTTTTTGGTGGAGTAAATATGAGAAGGACTTTGCACCCATAAAAATTATGATCTTATTTAACAGGAATATGAAATGACATAGCTTCTCACTAATTCAAATCTAAATAAAACTGACATTGATTCCTTTAATATATAAAAAATTAGCACAGTATAATAATGTATACTTTTATTTCTTATTTCCGTTTTTTTTTTTCCTTTTCATATATAAGCATTTGATCAATAAAATCTAAACTTTTTAAACGAAAGCTTCTCAATTTTCTTGTTCACAGGACCGACCTTATGTTAAAATTGTTACAAAGGTGTGAAAATATTACAATTATATTTATATAAAACTTATATGTTAGAAACAAATATGATCTTGCTATAAGACAAATCAAAACCGACCTTAGCTCAGTTGGTAGAGCGGAGGACTGTAGTAGGTAAAGAACCTGAAAGCCATCCTTAGGTCGCTGGTTCGAATCCGGCAGGTCGGAATTATTTTTGCCCTCTTTACTTTTGTATTATAAATAAACTATTTGTACTCTTTAATTAATTAAAACTAATAAAAAACTCTATGCACTGTTCTGTTCAAAGAAAGCTTACTAAAACCATTGAAGAATTTCACTAATCAGTGGCCAAAAAATTTCCGAATCTACTTTAAATCTTCAATAGTGCAACTTTAATATGATTCTTTAAAAGAGCGCACACTCCTGGTAATGCTGGAATCATTTATATATAATCTAAAAGCAAATTAATTGATTGATATTAAAGAAATACTAATTAGTGAATTAGATGAAACTTGTACACCCTCTCTGACAAGGGGCTGTGGATTTTTGTGGTGTCCAACATCAGATACTTTATAGCATCTGAACTGAATTTCTTTATCATGCCTTATTCAGATAATTTAACAGTGATGATTGATACCAATGGGCCACCCTATTATTCAATTTGCATGATGTTCATAGAATTTCTGAAACCCAGATGATCATACATCATATCAAGTTCCACACACCAAAGTTGGGACAAGGAAGACTCCATTACTTCAAAACTTGACAATGTTACAATAAAAAAACATTGCAAAAGTTCAGTCTGTAGGATGAAAGCAAATAATGGCTTTCAAATATAAGTCTGACACACTCCCTCATGCTAGAGTCCTTTGGGCTTGAAGAGACAGCAACACCTATAACACATTTTCCTCTAGTGTAACATTGCAAAGAAAAGAACCAAAGAACCATATGAAACATGTTCCATTGAGGTGTTCCTTTTACATGCACTAAACACTGTTTTTCACCTCCTTGTTCGATTCGTGCTTTTGTGAGAAGCACTTGCACTTCTTCTATACCCTTTGGAAAGACTTGATCCACCATGACTAAGTCTTCTTATTGATCTTTTGTCACAGCTTATCGTGCTGTTCCCAAGGGCAGCTCTGGCAACACTGTCACTCAATATTTCGCGTGTTCTATGAGCCTTGAGGGGTTGCTTGTTCAGGTACACCAACTTTGGAAGAAGACCAGAGACTGCTTTACTCAGCTGGCCATGGCTGATGTTTCTTTCAATTGGATTTCCTAGCAGATTAAGAGCCTTAAGTGAGTTGTAGTTAGCCACAAGCTGGCCTAATGCTTTTGTTGTTGTGATCTTGTTGAAGCTCAAATCTAGAACTGTTAGCTTCAATAGCCTGTGTAGCCCTTCAGCATCACTTATCTTGTTTCCCACAAGATACAGTTCTTTGACAAGTGTGCAACTTGACAAACCTGACAAATCACATAATGAATGGAAAAAACTAAAATGAAGGCTAAACAAATTTGAAATGCAAACATCTTAGAGCATCAAGTTATGTCAAAAACTGACCTTGTCCAATTCTCGAGATGCGGTTGTAACTCAGGTCAATTACCCGCAACTTGGTCAATTCTCTGAGACCGTCAAGAGTGTTGATCTTGTTTCTTGACAAGTTAAGTGTTTGAATACCCTTTGGTAGAAATCCTGGTGAGATGTGAGCTGCATAGTCAACGAAGAATTGAATCAGTAATAGTTAGTCTTTGATTTATTGATATTGCATCAAGTGCTACATTCTAGTTCCAAGTTATACCTATGAAATTGTTTGAGAGGTTGATAGAGCGGAGATTGGATAAGTGTGAAATAGCAGGGATGGATTTTACACCAATACCAGATATGTGAGCAATAGATGAAGCTGGATTTAGAGACTGGACTACACTAATGGCAGTTAAAGTCTGTTTTGAAACATTGGCATCTGCATAAGTCAACTGAGATGTAGCTCTCATCATTGTTCGACCAGTATCGGGAGAAGGTGGGAAGGTTATGCTTTTATCATTGTCAACATCAAAATCATCCTCAGGAAGTAGTTGCTGAATTTCAAGACCTTTCACCCATGCATCCACTCTGGCAAAAGAGGACGATTCTTTGGAGAAAGCAAGCCATTGGTCCCTTTGAAACCTGCTCCCCCTTTTATTATCTATACCTTTACCAGTTCTTCTTTTGTTAAACGATTCTGCAGTAATTGAACCAGAGGATTTCACAGGCCTCAATGTCTTTCCTTGTTTTGGTTGTTCAAGGGTGTCTGTAGAGTACCCACTATTTAATGCAGCCGTGGCAGGAACTAATGTTGAATTCCCAGAGAAAGTTCTGTGTATGTTCCTGTGGCTCCGCAGGATCATTTTCCACCACAGGTTTTTCCTTCCAGAAGGAAGTAACTGACTTGAAGAATGCCTTTTCAGCACTACTCTATCAGCACTGTAGTGACTCTTCTCTGACCAAGGGCTTTCAAGATTAACCATTGCTGATAATTCCTTAAAATTCTCAAAAGACTTTGACTTTAAAGCTGACATATAATGAGTTTTCTTACCATGCTCATCAAACTTTTCAAGGTTAGAAAAGTGTCTCTTGAACTTTGGAGAAGTCCACGAATCAGCTTTGGCAATCCCAGGATCACTGACGTGTCCACTTTCGGTTGTTTCAACGCTCTTTTGGCTGTATTTATCGGTTCTGTCATCAAATTCTTCGGTGACTTGATTTTCATACAAAGTAGGATACTCTATTTCTTTATCAGTTGCACCATATCCTTTGTCTGCAACAGCTTCATGATGTTGGAGATGAAAATCAGAGATTTCTCTCTTGATCTTCGGTGAATCTTCATCCTCATCTTCCCCTTCATAAGCCTCATGTACTTCAGCCTCCACACAAGTATCAGGACTCATAACCCCCGAATTGAAACTTGAATTTCTGGGAATACCATCGGATACTGTGGCATCAAAAGTGGTTGGTACTGATGCAATTTTTGAAGATTGTAGTTTGGCAAGTAGAGTACTAAAGTTCTCCTTTGAAGACCTTCCACTCCCCTGAATAAATAAACAACAGTGATATAATAACAAGTCAATCACAATTCACAAGTTTCATAGAAACTCCATAAGACATAAATAAGAGAAACGAAAATCCTAATTGAGTTTCTTACCTTGTATTTCTCCTTCCTTACAGTCAAAAGAGAGAAGCACATAGCCATGGTTGCCACCAAAAGATAAGGCTTGTTCCAAATCCCTTCAACTTTATCTTCTCTGTGCAACAATTTTCTTCCTTTCACAATCAATTGCAGTGAAAAGTGGGAGTACAACAATAAAAACAAACACAGTAGCAGTTCAGCAATCAGCAGCAATCACATTGAACCAAATTTTAGCCATAATCAATGGGAAGGCGCTGGACAAGAGAAAACACTCTCTCTGAGAAAATCAGAAAACCGGAAAGAAGAAGACCAAAGCCTATTCCGGTTTGTGAAGATATCTCTAGAGAGTTGGCCAGAGTTCTGTGTATCCACAATATCTTCCTCTCCAAACAAGCCTATACCCAGTTGAAGAACAGTAATCAAATAACCAAATAAATGTGCCAAACATTCATCTCATGAAATTCCAAATGGAAGAATCAAAATCAGATAATAACTTGATGAAAACTCTAAACTAAACAAGAAAGTGACAAAATGAATACACACTCTAATGCCTCCTCCAGGTGATTCTAAAGCAGGCACAGGCACACGCAAATTGCGGCGAGAATTGGTGCAGAAAAGACGAACCTTGTAAAGCAGAATCGAGCCAGCTCTCAAAGACAACAATAACCTCTCAAACAGTATCTGTGCTTTTTCTCCGGAATCTTCAAAAGCTTTGGGATGCTAAATAGTTATAAAGTTAAGATTGTGCTATGTGGTGTCGTCACGTGATGTCGTGTAAGAAATGCAAATGCAAATGCAAAGCAAAGGAAGAAAAACACAAGACAAAGAGAAACAGAGAGAGGTAGTTAATATTTATCGTTAAGAATGAGAAAGAGAAAGAGAAAGAGGTGTTTTCTATCTTTCTAGTTTGTACATGTGAAATCACGGAAAGAGGACGTGTGATATTCTAATAATTTAGCCGACTCTATATATACCACACACATGTAGACCATGCATAACCCAGTATTTATATTCTTCAAAATTCTCTACCACCTTTCTTTCTCTCACTTCTGCAGTATAACACCAAAATTTAATTGGCTTTATTAATCAATTTTGAAGTCCGAGCAAATTTATGATCAACTTTAAAGTCTGTTGAAACTTAACATGTCATTACTACCTTATTTATATAAGTTTTATTCACTTTTTAGTTTTACTATATTAGGATTAAAATATTTTCTTTATGTATTTTTTAATATCAGATTGTTTATTTTATTCCTTAGTAAACATTTTGTGTGTCCAATTGCGTGTGATTATTGAAAAGGTATATTTTTTTCATGAGTTTTCTGTCTTCAATCGCTATTATACTAAGTTTTGTAACTTTTCATGTAGATCCTTTTCTGTGTGCAATTGTGTGTGAAAAATTAAATGGTGTGTATTTTTTCTCTTTGAGTTTTTCTCCTCTTCAGTCACTGATATGCTTAGATTTTTTTTTTCTGTGTGCAATTGTTTATGGGTAATAAAAAGGTGTATTTTTCTTTTCATGGTTTTTCTCCTCTTCAATCACTAATATACTACCTACTATCCCTTTTCATTTAGATGTACATATTATTCAGTGTGCATTTGTGTGATTAATAAAAAGGTGTTTTTTTCTTTTCATGATAGTAAGTATTATACCATTTAATGCAGACCTTTTACTCTATGCAATTAAGTGTCATTAATAAAAGTTTTAAATACCTTTTTCGTCCTCATTTTCGTAGTGTTGGTTATAGATGGTCCTCATTTTTATAAAATGTTTAAAATGGTCCTCATTTTCGTAGTGTTTGTTGCGGATGGTTCTCATTTTTACCAAATGTTTAAAATGATCCTCATTTTCGCAATTCGTGTTTAATTTAGTCATTTTCTGTGACGTCGTTTAAATCAGTAACGAAGCACAATGACAATGTTTGTACTACATTCTACTGGGGTGTATTACGTGTACGGTACAAGTGTAGTAATTAAATAATTGGGGATAAATAGGTAAGCTAGGGTTTTGAAAATGAATTGTTGGACAGTTGGTCAGTTGCTGCAATCTTCTTCCTCCATTTCCAATGTGTGTTGTTGCAATCTTCTTCTTACTACAATCCCATGTCACAGTCCAATCTTCTTCCTTTACCTCTGGTTGTAATCGTTGGAGGCAACAGTTTTGTAGCAATTCGTGCAATGTTGATGGTTCAACGATAAACCCTAGCTCACCTATTTATCCCCAAATATCTAATTACTACACTTGAACAATACACATAATATACCCCAATACAATGTAATACAGACAATGTCACATGTATAGTGCTCCGTTACTAATTTAAACAGTGTCACAGAAAAAGACTAAATTAAACACGAATTGCAAAAATGATGACCATTTTAAACATTTGGTAAAATTGAGAACCATCTGCAACAAACACTACAAAATTTTAAACATTTGGTAAAAATGAGGACCATCTACAACAAACACTACGAAAATGAGGGCGAAAAAGGTATTCAAGCCTTAATAAAAAAGTGTGTTCTCTTTATAGGTTATTTTTTCTCTTCAATCTCCAACACTTGGCAGGTATTGTTACAAATTTTTCTATTTTTGATATGTAAGTGTGACATGGTAAAAATTGAAAAGATTAAATATATTGCATTGAATATTTTAAATTACTACTTTAAAAAAGTAATTATATAATAAATATTAATAATTAATAATTTTATGTAAAATTTTGAGGTGTTTTAAACTTTTATTATTAAATGTTGAGATTAAAAACAATTTATTTTCGTTTATATTTATTAAAAACACTTAAGCATATATTTATTATAAAAACTGAAGTGTGGTGTATGAAATATTATTCCAAATAATATATTTAAGCTTGTTTTCTAGATGTAATCTAATAACAAATTAGTTAGGTCAATCGTTTATATTTATTCAAAAAGCCAAGAGTTGATTTAGCATCATAAACCATCTTCAATCTCAAGCATAATCAGAAGTGTCAAATTGCGACAAAAACCAATCATAGAGTCTTTAATTGTATCATATATATTCAATCGGTGTCATCTGAAAAAATCTTTAAATAGTTTTTCTTTTAAAAAAAGTACATTAAACTAAAGAGCAACAAATACAAAATTTATAATATATTAAGTGGTACTTTTTACTTTTACTAATAACATCGTGTTCTTAATTGATTATTTTTTGAACAAATTACAAAATTTACTTTCAACCAAATTTACTTATTTGATCAACATTCATAGGCACCAAATTTTATTTGGTTGACATTTAGATCAATGAAGTTTTACTTGGTGAACATTTACTTTATATCAATCAAGTCTCATTTACTTGATTCACCTCCAGACCAATAGAAAAGAAGCATGTTTCTAAAGGATTAAACCTCTTCTAGCTAGAGTAAGCTCTTACCAGTGAGGTATAAACGCTGAGAGCATAAAAAAAGTGGTTATAAGTCTCTACCAACAATTGTTTGGTATAACACTAATATATATATATATATATATATATATATATATATATATATATATATATATATATATATATATATATATATATATATATTATATCAGTGAAAACACTTGTATATGTGTGTTTAATTTTTTGAATGGTGATAAAATTTAATAAAATTATTATTACTATAGTTATTA
This sequence comes from Vigna unguiculata, assembly GCF_037176805.1. Taxonomy (NCBI): domain Eukaryota; kingdom Viridiplantae; phylum Streptophyta; class Magnoliopsida; order Fabales; family Fabaceae; genus Vigna; species Vigna unguiculata. Next base: position 28,600,727 of record NC_140799.1, on the reverse strand, counting down.
CTATAATTATAAAAATATAAATAATTTCTTATAATTTTATTGTAAATCATATTATTTATTTTGTAGATAATTTTATAATTAAAAAATGATTAAGTTTAAAATAACGGTCAAATTAAAAAAATGGTTAAATTAAAAAAAATCATTTAAAGAGTAAAATTAATAAAATAATTATTTGAATTAAAAAAATCATTTAAAGGATAAAATTGAAAAACAAATATGTACTTTAAAAAGAAGATTTTTTATATTTAAATATAGATTATAAGAAAATATAAAACTAAATTTAGTTAAATTGTGTGATGTCACTAGAGTTCATTAAGAAGATTTTAATATGATGCAAAATGCTATTATTTTAAAACAAATGTTAAAAGTATAAAAGATTTGTGTTAGTGTTAGATTAGTATTAGCTTAGCCGGCATTATAATGGAGTTTACTTATGGAGTTAGATTAATCGACTCTAAGATGACACAAAATTTTAAATTTTAAAAAAAATTAAAAAGTGAAAAACTATTTATATTTTTTCAATAAATAAACATTTGTTTTAGTATTGGTAGAGTCTGCTTAGTGTTAGACATTAACAGAGCTAGCATAACCGGCTTTATGACGGCACTGACTATTGTTCAATTTTTTTTAATGAGTATAAATATTTATCGTAATGTTGAATTATTGTAATTAAAATAAATATTAAAAATAAATAAGTTTAATAACTTTAAAGTTGCAGTTAATTTTATTTATTCTTTTAATGTTTATATTTTTAAGTTAATGTTGGTTATACTAACATTAATTTATATACTATTATCAATCCACATGTCTTTGTAATAACAAATAATCATAGGTTATTTTTAATTTAAAGACCCGAATTTGCAGATAACAAATTTTTTCACTCACAATTTTTTTCTTGTTCACAATATATAAATCTTCTCATACTTATATCCTTTGTTCACATTCATAAACTCCTCACACTGACACTCATCTTTTTCATCTACACTTATTTTCATCATTCATACTCATTTCTTTCATCCACTCTCGCACTCATTCTTTATCCATACTATTTCCTTCATCCATACTCATTTCCTTCACACACTCATTCGCTTCATCCACACTCGTTTCATTCGTCCACACTTTTCTTCCCATCCTATTCATCCACACTCTTCTCCCCATCGCATTCATCCACGCTCTTCTCCTCATCTCTTTCATTCACATTCATCTTTTTCAGTGGCGGATCTTGACCTATATCTTTGGGGGAGCTAAAATAATATATTTAAAATTTGTATTATTAATACAATAAAAAAACGAGTATAATTGTAACTATAAAAGAATTCACACACATACATAAAATATATAAGTATATAAATAATTGTCCTTAGTTTCTTAAGATCCTTAACCAATAGTTAAGTTTCTTAAGATCTTTCAGCAATAATTAAAACAAAACTAAAAGTAATTGAATCAGAGCTAAAATTGTCTATAATAAATTCATCTTTCATTTTATTTTACAATATATATATATATATATATATATATATATATATATATATATATATATATATATAAACTTAAGACTGAAAAATAATTTATCATAAACTAATAAAAATTAAAATATGTAATTACTAGAAACAAAATATATGATAATCAAGTCACAATTAAAAATCGGTTATGAAAATCATATAATACATTACATTTTTCTTCTATATTATAAACAATGAATAAACCAAAGACTTATATTTCTTCAAGTGAGACAATACACTTACCTTTTTTTCTTCGATAATGGAAGAGAATAAAGGAGAGAGATGAGAACAAAAATAATGAGTTTGTATCTAATTGTTTTTGTTTTCATAAACAAACGAAAGAAACATGAGTAAGGAGAGAGATGAGAGAAAAAATAACGAGTTTGTGTCTAATTTTTTTTTCATAAACAGAAGAAAAACACACACAAATGAGTGTGAGAAATCACTACAATATATAAAAAATTAAAAAAATAATTGGAAAAAAATAAAAAATAAAAAATAAAAAATAAAAAATAAAAAATATTTTAATATTTTAATATTTTTTTATTCTTTATTATATTTAATTTATGTTTTATTATTTATTAATATTAAATATTATACTTTATAAAATAAATAATACATAATTAATTTTCATGAATTTTCAACATTTCCAATATATATAATACATAATTTAAAACATTTTAAAATAAAATACATAGTTAATTTTTTGGTTAAAATACTCTGTTGGTCCTCGTTTTTGTAGCAAAATCTCAATTTGATCCTCGTATTTTTATTAGTCTCAATTAGGTCCTCATTTTTGTAAATTAGTATCAATTAGGTCCTTTCCGTTAGTAGAGAACTAACACCATTAAGTAGGTGCCACTTGTCAACTTCTCATTTTTTTGAATTTTTTAAATTTTTTTAAATTTTTTTTTAAATTTTTTTAAAAAATATATTTATGCCACGTGTCAAGTTTGTAGTGTGCCATGTGTCAATCTAATATGGTGACACGTGTCAAATTATTGTATGAATCTCAATTTGGTCATCATATTTGTTAATTTGATTTGATTTCAGTCCCAAATTTTTTTAAAATAATTTTAATTTCATGTGCTCCAAATTTAGAACAAATTTAATTTTTTTATAAATGTAATGATGATACTTTTATTACAAGTGATATTTCTATTACATATTTTTAACAACATTTAATTTATTTAAATTTATATTTTACATTAAACTTTATTTAAATTTTATTTTAAAATTATAAATATATAGATTAATAAATTTATATTCAAAATATTTGTATAATATTCAATATCAACAATATTTTAGAGTTGGCTTAAAAATAACAATTTTATAAATTCAAATGTAAAATTTTAAAATAATTTTATAAAAAATTAAAATAAATATATTTAAAATTTTAATATTAAATATAATTAATATTATTAAAATATTTAATAAAAATATCAATTTTAATAAAAATAATCATAACATTAAAAGTAAAATTTGGTCTAAATTTGGAGTGCCTGAAATTGAATTTTTTTTTAAAAAATTGGGACTTAAATCAAATCAATTTAACAAATATGAGGACCAAATTGAGATTCATACATTAATTTGACACGTGTCACCATATTAGATTGACATGTGGCACACTACAGAAGTGACACGTGGCATAAATATTTTAAAAAATAAATAAAAAAAATTTTAAAAAAATTTTTAAAATTAAAAAATATTAAAAGAAAATTAAAAAAAATTAAAAAAAAAGTAAAAAAAATTCAAAAAAACGAGGAGCTGACACGTGACACCTACTTAACGGTGCTAATTATCTACTAACGGAAAGGACCTAATTGATATTAATTTACAAAAATGTGGACCTAATTGAAACTAATAAAAATACGAGGACCAAATTGAGATTCTGCAACAAAAACGATGACTAACGGAGTATTTTAACCTAATTTTTTTTAAATAAAATACATAACTAAAAAAATTTTAAAAAAATTAGGGGGGGCTATGGCCCCCGCCTCCCCTCTTATAATCCGCCATCGATCTTTTTCACCTATATTCATTTCCTTCATCTACACTCACCTCTTTCAACTATTACATTTTCTTTTAATTTTGTTTTCAGTTGTATTATATTTTGTTGAACATAGAGGTATTGTACGAGAAACTTTTTTTTTAATTAGTGTCATTAGAATCACTCAAACTGATGCAAAATAAATAATATTAAAATGAAATTTTATTTAGCGTTATTTTAATTGACACTAAATTAAATAAATTTTAAAATAAAAATGCATCAATGTTGGTGTAGCTGAAACTAAACTATTTTAATATGAAGATCAATTTAAAAAATTAATGATGAATTAGAACTTGCTAAGAGAATGCTACTTAAAATTAATCTTAAAAAATCGACACTAATTCATTAGCATCAATGATTTTAGAGTAGCATGTACGATGCTACTCGCTAATTAGTATCAAATTTTCTTGTATCATTGACCAAAAGCTAACCTAAATTGGTATTTTCAAGTAGCTGTAAGAAAATGATTTTTGTTAGTACAGGTTAAGTGTATTATTGGCAAATTTATCCATAAATAAAGTTAAATATAGAAAAATACTTTCTCAAGATTGGGGGTTGATGTGTCATATATGCCCAAGATGATCTGGACAACCTTGATCAATTCCATGTTGGCAAAGACATCTCGGTCATAACAACTTGACAACCCAGAATGAAACAATATGGTAGGGACATCTCAGTTGTAGTAGCATCGTACCTCAACTCTGATTGAATGCCTGGATGAGGGTCAAGCATGACAAATTAGGAGATTAAGGCATAAAGTGGATTAACAAATCCTAAACTTAAGAAACATAATTACTTAGATGACCAAGGCCCAACCAGGTAAAAGATCATAAAACTACTATAAATAACATTGTTCACGAGGTAAATATTACGCATTCATTTCTAACATTTACTGTTGTCTGATGCACATTTCTGACTTGAATGTCAGAATGTCTTTGCATGCACACCCTCCACACTCGAACATTGAAGACATCTTTGTCCGATACATCTCAGACTACACTAATGTTTGGAGGATTACATCTCAGACTGAAGGAAGAGAGTAAGTTTAATAGTGTTTCTTATGGAACCCTTCTAGGATATATCTTGGCCTTGCAAGAGTAGTAGTGTAGTTTTTTTTTGTTAAACATAAAACCAACCAAGAAATGAAAAGCTTGTTACAAAGGTAAATTTTACATTTTTCATTACATTAGACAACCATGGCTAACATATGTCTTCACTTTAATTAGAGTTGTGGTTAGCATAAATTATTTAAATGGAATTGGTAGAACAAGGTTACTTCAATTCACATATCTTAAGGTTAGACATCTTTTAATACATAGAATAATTAGTTTATGTACAAATTGCATCAAATTAATTTGTTTCACTTTATCATTAGTTTAATAGAAATAAGAGAACAATGGACAATATTTCTTGTATAATATACAGAGTAGTTTAGGTTATTTTCTTGTTTAGCTTGTTTGTAGGCTAGATTAGATTTTTTTTTATTGAAATAGTTGAAAGTTACATTTATTGGAAAGTTTTTTCTTATTATTATTTTATTTAAGGTCTGGGTTTAAAGTTAAAACCAAATGTTGAAGGGCAGATCAACTACAAGATCGCAAAAGTTGTCATGGTTATCATTCAAGGCCAGTTATTTTTGTCTAATTATAATTTTTTATTACTAAATTAAAAGTCATCATAATTGTGTTGGTATTCATTTGTAGTCTAATAAAAAAAATCAATTCCTATGAGCATGGATACCATGTTATGCAATGGATAGAAACCATTGTTCAAGTGAGAATTCAAAGAGATTGGAACCCGATAATGATCTACCTAATTAATAATTAAAGAAGTTTGTCCTTTTTATGTACCAATTGAATTTATTGTGTTTTTTTAGTATTCTAATGATGCTCAACCATTATATTCTGAATTAATGAACTACATCAGGAATATTTAGGCAACATATTTTAAAATTTGTACAGCACATTACGATAAACAACTTGTAATTTTCTTTTGTATTTAAATACACATTCTTGACAAGTGTAAAGTCAATGATATATATATGTAATTGTTCATTGTTTTTAACTATGGTTGTTTTTGGTTCTGTTTTTGCTTTTATTTCTAGTTGTCTTTCTGTCTAGGTTGCTGGAAAGAAACTAAAATGAAACAAATATTAAAAAACAATTCCAAAAGAACTACATTTAAGTGTAAAATCTTACTTTTGTTCATCGTCATACACTATAGTTTCTATAAAAATCGTAGCCTATATATCATCATAAACTACGGTTTGTATACTACAAAAGTTTTATATATTAGCTACGGAACATTTCGTAGCTGATCCGTAGCTAATTCGTAGCTAAACTGTTTTGCGACATATTACCTATCAAATTGCTAGGGAATTTTTCGTAACTAAATACAGGTAGCTAATTAGAGAGGGAAAAATTCGTAGCTAATTTGTAGCTGATTCATAACTAATCCCTCTCTATTCCCTCTCTAATTGAAATGAAAAAGTTTTAAAATTTTTAGCTAATTCGTAGCTAATTCATAGCTAATCTCTCTCTATTCCATCTTTAATTGAAGTGAAAAAGTTTTAAAATTTATAGCTAATCCGTAGCTAATCTGTCGCAATTCTGTTGTCGCTAATTCGTAGCTAATCTGTCGCAATTCTGTTGTCGCTAATTCGTAGCTAATCTGTCGCAATTCTGTTGTCGCTAATCTATAGCTAATCTGTCACAATTTTGTTCTCATTAATTGGTAGCTAATCTGTCACAATTTTTTTCCTGCTAATGCGTAGCTAATCTGTTGCAATTCTTTTCTCGTTAATCCGTAGCTAATTTGTAACTAATTTGTTGCGATTTTTTTCTCGTTAATCCATAGCTAATTTGTCGCAATTCTTTTATCACTAATTTGTATCACAAATGATTAGTTAATTTATTTAAATTCTATTAATCTCCTATAAATATTATTTTGTTAATTGCAATTACTTAATTGTTAATCACTATCTATTATGAGCCATGTCCATAAACCTATGCCCATAATAAAAAAAGAAGATAGAAAATAAATTATTCACAAAAAGTGTCTAAATACCTCTGATATTTGCAATACCTATTTAAAAAGGATTGATAATTAATCCTACAATGATCAAAGTATATCCATCCAACAGTACAAAATAACATAAAATTTTCCACCAATGTATAATAGTTTTAGGACACAAAAGCATTCGAGGGTATCAACAAAAAGTAATGCATTAACACAATTAAAAGAAAAACAAAGTTTTGGGTTCTTTGAGGCATATGTCTTCATTCTTGTTTCTTCAAAACAGACAACAATTCTATCTTAAAAGATTGCATTTGCTCTTGCATCTATTGTTGCATAAATGCTTGCATTTTTGTTTGTGCCTTCATTTGTGCTTGCATTAATGCTTGCATATCAGTCTGTGCTTGTAATTGTGTTTTCACCTACTCTTGCAAATTAGATATTTGTGTAGTCAATGTAGTGATTTCTTCAGCTGTTGGATTTAGATTTTGGGAAGAGGGGCCTTCAACTGTTGAGGATGAAACATGTGGACCAATGCCAAGATCCAAACTATGACCAATTCCATAGATTCTACCTTTCCTATTTTCACCACCTGTTTTTATCCAAACACCAGAGTCAACTATAGGATGCTTTGATGTGTCTTCCCTATATTTTTCAGTCATAGCATTTTCATATGATTCCTACATCAAATCAATATGTTAGCAATATTATAAATAAGTAGTTTAACATTTATAAAATAAACACATTCTTACAATGAAGCTTTTTGCTTTGTTAGACACATATTGACCATCTTTTCTTTTGTGAACTTTGTTGTATAATTCACCATAAGAAATTGGGCGTTTGTATTCTTCTTCCTGTAAAAAAAAGGCAATTTATGTATAAAAACTCATTACTTTCCTTAATAACAGTAAAAAAGACATATTCATCTTACTTTCTGCCATGTTAGTGTGGAAGTTGGTTTATATCAAACATGTACAATATAACTCCAACTCTCCATATCATATCTGCTTTTAGAAAGTTATCTGCTAACCATTTTCAAAATATTTGTTTCTTTCTATCAAGTGACCAACTCATTTCTATCTTATAGACAATTGCTATCTGATATTGCATTTTGAATGTGACAAATTACAATGCATTATATTTGACTTATAAATTCAAATGTGAAAAGTAAGAATACCATTTTTTTCAAGTGTTGTCCAAAGCTTCGTGATCCTGCTGTGTGAATCATGGCATCAGGCTTGGCAGCCTTATTGCTCTTACTTGCAGTAGACTTTTTTTTTTCATTCTTCTGTTGCCCATATGTCTACTAATCCATCCTACATCTAAGTCCTAATACCTCTTGCTCCAAAACCTTTTAAGTCTTGAATATTGTTTGAATTTGTCCTTTCTTTCGCCTTTTTCCTTGCCTTAGATAAAGAGTTAGAATATCGATCCATGCATGTTAAATTCCAAACCTTTCTTGCCATACAACGATCATAAGTTGATGAAAAACGCTACTTCTCCTACATCAATATAATGATTAATTTATAATACAATAATTGATACAAAAATATTTCATTACATTAACTAAATGATTACTAACCATAAACTCATTGAACAAAATTTCTTTCATATCAGCAGAATATTTTTTCCAATTTGGTGCTGGATTAGGCATCCTTATGAGCAACTCAGATATAATATCTCGAGTCACTCAATGACAGCACAGTTACTTTACCAAACAAAAATCAAATGTGAATAAATAAAGCACCTGCGTATCAGAAAAATCTCCAACTGCTATCACTACCATATTGCATAAATGGTACCACTTCTTGTAAAAATGCTTCACAGTCTCTGAAGAAACCATTTGAATTACTTTCTCTAGGCCAATTGGCAGTCGTTCAGCATACTGCAATACATTCAAAACTTCATGAAATAACACCAATCGATATAAAACAATTCCTCAAACTTCCATCATCAACATCCAATGAGCATCCTGTAGCCGCCCCGTGGCATTTGTGCTTCCTCTGTACTCTTCCAAGACAACTTGTCTCTCTTTTGCCAAGTCATCCTTCGAAACTCGAATCTACAAACACAGAACAATCCAATTACAAAAAACTAGAACAACAAAACAGAGTTATCCAAATAGAGCATAACACAATTCTAATCGAGACCTCTGAACTGAACTCCGCTAAGACCGAAATGGCCTTAGACAGCAGCTCCGACTTGTCGACCGGAACCAAGAGCTCGTAAAGTGTGTCGTCGGCAAAGGTCATGGCGTTCTAACAGGCCCCTAATTCGGCTTCAATACTCTCGAGGAATTTTACGATGTCGTGATTGGTGTATTTCTTGGTGGCACTAAACGCGAGGTGTTCAACAATGTGAGCAATTCTGCGTTCATCCTCCACTTCGAGAGCTGATCTGCCATAATCGATTTCACAATCAGCAATTCAGCATTGAATGATTCATAATACACGACATATATGAATGGATAATTAGGTTACCCAGCCTTGACGGCGAGAGCGAGAGTGGCTCTCATGCGAGGCTTGGAATTGCAATGAACATAGTAGCGAAGGCCATTGTCGAGAGTAAGTTACCGATTAGGAGGAAGTGAACCCACAGTGAACAATAGTGAGATTCATATCCAGAATGAGAAAATGGCGAAGGAAGGAAAAGTTGGGAGTAGAAGAAGCAATGTATGAGCGGATTCAAATGGAGGAAATTTGAATCGAAAAATGTCACAGAGGGTTTGAATGTCGTATTTGATGAGTTTGGAAGAAGCAAAAACAACCACTCTTTGAGATATTTCACTGCTGCTTATTCCACCAATTATCCCATACTTTTTTTTATTTGGAAATTATTTGGAAAGCCTAAAGCGAGGGAATATTGTTGTTGATATTATCGTATGAATTGCAAGTTTTCATATATTTCTAATTTTTAATTTCTAAAAATATTGTATTAGGTAAATGTTATTTTTCATTTAAAAAATGATATTTATAAATAAAAGTTTAACTTATATAATAAAGTATATCTTGATAATCTGTTAGTATATTAGTTTTTTATTGTTTTTCGTAAATTTATTTTCCTCAGAATAATATTTTAAATATAATTTCTATTTTTTAGTTATGAATTAATGACAAAATCATTTTCTGTGTTATTTTATTATATATTTTAATTAATTTATTAATATTTATATTTATCATTTAAATTTTAATATATAATACTATATTTTAAAAAATAATTTTAAAATATTTAAATTAAAAGTAATTCAAAATATTTAAATTAAAAATAATTTATAATAATTAAATTAAAAATAATTTTGCAATATTTAAATTAGAAGTAATTTTAAAATATTTAAATTTAAAATAATTTTTAAATGTTCAAATTTAAAATAACTTTTAAATAATTAATTTGAAAATAATTAAAAATATTTAAAATAAAAATAATTTTAATATTTAAATTAAAAAATATATTTTTATACTAAAATTTAAAATAATTTTAATTGAGAAAGATTAGTTACAAATATATTTTCTAGTAAATTTGTAGTTATTTTGTTACAAATTGACTACAGTTTTATTTCTTCACTATTTCATCGCAAATTAGTGAGGAATTAATTACAAATAGATGTTTAGGTGAATTTGTAGCTATTTTGCTACAGACACGCTACTGTTTATTTTTTTCGTTATTTCCTCGCAAATTAGTGAGGAATTAGTTACAAATAGATGTTTAGGTGAATTTGTAGCTATTTTGCTACAGACACGCTACAATTTTTTTTTTCGTTATTTCCTCGCAAATTAGAGAGGGATTAGCTACTAATATTTTTTTTCTCACTAATTTCTGTAGCTAAATAGAATTTTTCTTGTTGTGATACAATAACCAAAGTCTATGTGAATCCATACTCTATTTAAAGATATTTAAATATTAATAGACTACGTTTTTATTTTTCAGAAAATCTTACTCTATTAATACTAAATAGACTATGATTTCTACCAAGTTCCACAGTCTATTTGAGTTATATGATATTTGAATGCTAATGGACTATGTTTTTAGGAAAGTTGTAGTATGTTGGCATTCAAAAATAAATTATGGTTTCTACTAAAAAAAATTGTAGTCTATAGTGATGTTTATACTATGGTTAGAACTCTAGTTTATAATGATTTTTTTTAGACTACAGTATGATAGATTACAATTTTTTAATCGTAGTGTAAGCCTTGAAATAATCATAGTGTAAGGTCTTCTTTGTGTTAGTGTATATATTGGTGTGACTAGTAAAAATTTATTATCATTTTTGTTCTTATATTTAATAGGTATATAATTTTTGTATTACATCACTATTCCAAATGTTATTACGTAATTATTTTTAGGAAAAAAAAATCACATCAAATAAAGTATGATCTTATCAAGTATTCAATTTTAAAAGGATACACATTTTCTTTTCTCCAACATCAAATATTAATAAAAGAAAAATTATAATTGTATAAACTTAAAATGTATGTAATAAATGTTATTGGATAAAGGTAAAATAATTAAAGAAAAGAGTAAGAATGATGAATTGTGTTGTAAAAATAAGTTACAAAATTGTGTATAAAAAAAATTAATATAGGTTTCTAGGATTTGTTACCTAGTAAATTAAAAATGTTTTATCACGTATAAAATGTGTTGTTTTGATTTTAGTTCTTTGATTTAAACCCTTTCAAATCTTAAATAGTAATTTTTAGTTATTAGTATTTATTTTAAAATAGATGAGTAACTTTTGTTTCAAAATAATTTTTTTAATACATATGAATCGTTTATCACTTTATGCAAGACTAGTATTACTGGGGAGATACAACATCAATGAGACCTGAGCCCGAGCCGGTTTAACCATCGGCTCTGATACCACTTGTTAGGTTTTTAAGGAGGGGGTATCACTGGGAAGATACAACACCAATGAGACCTGAGCCCAACCACATAAGGCATTGACACCACTCTCAATCCAAAACTTTAAGGCAATGAGTTTATGGGTATTTATCATTATATAGTGCCCTACTTTCTCATTTATAACCAATGTGGGACTTTGACTGTAACACCCCATTTAATTAATACCCTAATTAAAAGAAGCGTCATATAGAATAACATGGTAAGCATAGTCCTGGAGTATAAATGTTACTCCTTACAATTGTCCAAAAGCAAAAGGAAGAAAACCCAAGCATGCCACGATGCTGGTAACATAATATCATAATGTATAGACAATATTTCAAAAGAAAACCCAAAGACAGGGCAATACATGGCCGTAACCCTAAAAGAAAAGTCCAAGCAAAAGGAATCCAGCCTAAGCAGGCTACGTAGCGGAGTCACCATTTCCCCGTTGGTCACGAGGATGTCTCGCATATGTTCACATCAATAAATTGATGATCGTTGCAAAAAGAGAGAACCACACAAGCAAGACATACAACAAACAAAAGGGTAAGCTAGAGTAGAAAATAGTTTATCATACTATCACATACACTTTCATATTCCAACATGTGTGTGTGTATATATATATATATATATATATATATATATATATATATATATATATATATATATATATATATATATATATATATATATATATATATATATATATCAACCAATCATATTATGACTTGCACACAATATACTAAGACTCAGACACAACTCATCCGGATACATATAATTAGTCGGATTCAACGGATATTTGCACTTGTGGTGGACTTCCCTGCTCTACCGAGCTAAGTGTTACAATGTTTCATCCCCCACACACAAGGTTAGCCCTTAATGGGTTTCAGGCCTCCTGCTACTCTCACCACTAGAGTCAGTATGCTCTATGTGAGACTAACTGACTCTTTAGAGTGTCAAGATGCAACCTTACCTTGAATCCCTACTAAATTATATAGATGGGGCACCACCATATGAACTCCCACTAATAGGGGTCATGGAATTACGTCCCAACCAACTGAGGCACCACCATGAGGTCTCACCTAGAGACTCATGGAATTACGTCCTAACCAATGAGGCACCACCACCACGAAACTATCGTGGAATTACGTCCTAACCAAACCAAAACCACGCTTCCAACAATCAATATAGAATCATTTATCATACCAAAACCATGCCACTTTGGTAACCAACCATCCCATACAAGCCACATGCCAAGATCACGTTAAACTTATCATTCACAACCCATAAACCATTTCACTCATGCGTATTTGTTCACCTCATGCTTTTAACATAATAATCCAATCAATCATGTGCCAAACATCCAAGACAGAGAAGAAACCAAAACAAGAACGCATTCTTGCCCAACTCTCGCTTAGGCTAAAGGTTCTCGCTCAAGCGAGAGGTTTCTCTCGCTCAAGCGAGCTCCCTTCGCTTAGGCGAGAGCTCGAGGAGTGGGAATAGTGGCTTTCTGCGAGATCTCGCTTAGACGAGCCCTCCTCGCCTGAGCGAGATTGCATCTCGCTCAAAACGGGGACTTGTCGCTTAAGCGACCTCTCGAGTAGGAAGCTTGGGCGAACCTCGGTTAGTCTCGCCTAGGCGAGACAAGCTCGCTTGGGCGAGATTATCAATTCTCGCAACTGTTCGTACCTGCATCAGCCATACTTGCATACCCAGAACACAGAACATAGCATTTTATTTAACCACAACAACATACACTTCATACAAGCTCAAGGCAAATCAAAAACAGACAACAAATTAGAAAATACGAGGAACCCTAGCTTCCCTTACCTGGAAAGTGCTAGCCAAGAACTTCGACACCCAAACCGTGGAGCACAATAGCTCAAGGAATAACTTCAAGAGGTAAACAAAAAATAATGGAGTTGAGCGAACTCGATAAGGAAGGAAGTCCAAACCCTAACAGAGCTTCTGGGGGAAACAAAGAGAGGAGAAAGACACTATTTTTGGCAAGTGAGAGCAGAAAGGAGAGATTAGGATGCTTTAGGAGCCTTGGCACCCTATAGACCAGTCTTTAGGCCCATCTGCTTAGGATGAGCCCTTAAAAATTGTGGCAAAAAATAAAGGAATAAAGTGGACCTTACATAGACTCACACTTGATCCTAATATATATATATATATATATATATATATATATATATTGAAAAAGTAGAAGAAAAAACTGATGAGCCAATATCCACTAATCTGTTGTATGAAGGAAGGCTTGAGAACTTTGAAGTTGTGGCAACTATGGTAGGTACGTCTGTCCTCACTCGTATCAATTCGTGAGACCTCTATCCCTAAAAAAAGGTATTAAATAAACATTAATAATATTAATAGCCTCCAACAACCATCCTTAAATGTACATTCATGAAAAGGACCTATGCTACTAATAGCTAAGCCATTTTTTTCCTTTCTGGTAGAAAAAAAAAAAAACAGGGAAACAACGTTTATTTCATTTTTCCACTGAGTGTATGAGTAATATCATTAACATTATGAAGTCAAAGTAACCCAGGTTTTTGTTAAAAACAATAAGTTTACTAATTGCTCCTCTGCCTACGAGTCTTCGTTGAGATTTTCAATCATCTAATTGGAACATTTAAGTATTAGTGTGTATTTAACTAAGTTGGAATCTCGGAGAAACCTTATAAATTGTTAAAACTATCCAAAATATGAAAAAGAAGATCAGATTCTCTTGGGATTTTTACATACATGGACTCATAATTATGTGTGTAAATACATAAAAAGGTAAAGTCCGGAGGAAGGATAACGATTTTTTTTTTTGTAAACAATTTAAATTGAAGTTATCATGATACGTGATGACTTTTGATTGTGTTACAGAAATAAGAAATCGTTATGAATTATGACGATTTTACTTTTTTATATATTTACACATTTTTGTGAATCGTTATAAGGAAATTGTCATTAATCCTCACGATTTTACCCTTTTGTATATTTTTATTCAGAAGTCGTCACGAATCATTATAAATCAACGTAACTTATTTTTGAAGTCAACACTCAACACGACTTACCTGATAACTTTTTTTTTTTTACCTTTCCATTTACATAATAACTAAGCAAATATGCTCCATGTATGTAAACAAACCAATTCTCATTATTTCTTAGGTTTTCGTTATTTTCTTTTTGGGTAAGTCAAAATTCATGTATTTGAATAATACGTTGAAATATTATTTAGAGATAAAGGAAATTAACTGAATTTCATATTGCGAATGAAGTGGTCATAATATGTTTTTGCATTTTTTTTAATGTTAAGATGCAGTTCTAATAAACGATTATTAGTTGAGATACTTGATAATTTAATCATTTGAGAAACGATAAATATATAAGATGATAATTTAGCTTGGGCTTTGTTTTGTAGAGTTGAATATTTTAACCTATTAATAAATAAAGATATATTAGCTATTACATTTCATTAAAATACTATGAATGAGACAACAAACTTTTAAATGGATCATGTATACATATGTATTTTCTTTATGATCAACTAAATTTAAATTTATATTAGTATAGTTATGTAATGTTGTCTTAAGAAATAAATGTTATGATTCTTTTTTTTTTTGTAAGAGTAAATAGTTGTAAGTTGGCTTTAAGAAAATATGGGTATCTTATTTTAAGAAAATAGAGTAACTATTATGTTTTAAAAACTCAATAATATAAACTTTTCATTTCAATCCATATCAGGTACATGTAAATTTTACAAAAAAATAAAAAGTATTTTTTGAAGACAATGACTAAGGATCTAAAAGTAATATTTGAAATAAATAGTTAAGAAAATTAATGTTAAAAACATATATAAAAATAAGGATAAAAATACTAATTTAGTCCTAATTTTCATTCAGTTTTTTTCAATTTGGTCATAATATATTTTTTTGTTTGATTTAGTCCTAATTTTTGTCAATTTTGTTTAATTTATTTCTTTTTTATAATTTTTTCTAACTTTTGTAATTTTTTTTAGTTTAAAAAAAAATGTCCACGTGTCTAGCCAGTATCGTGCCATTTGTTAGAGTTAGTACCACGTGTTAAGGTCAATTTTTTTATATTTAATTTGGTTCTGATATTGATATTCATTATTTTTGTTTTATTCATTCCCATCTTTTTTTTTAAATTGAGTCATTTTGTCCCTTCCCAAATTGAGACCAAATTTAATATTTATATATATGTTATACTGATATTTTTATTAAATATTTTTTGTTTAGGATTACATATAGTTTAAAATTAGAAAGAGGCAGACTTATTGTCTCCACCTACGAAGGCCATCAAACAACACATGAAAGGATATGTTATTGAAAATAGTTTTTTAACATAGGAAAAGGATATAAAAGGAATAATTTCATTAGCAATCCATAAACAAATCTATATCAATCAAACTTAATTATACACCAATTATGTATACCAAACATGGATGTAATACATTATAAATATTCAATGGTAAAATACAAAAGATGCCTTTTGGAAGACACAAATGAAATATGTCATACTAGAGACCCATGACTTAGATTTACAAGCAAATCTAAGTGTAAGGATGAAGGTAAGTTCAATACAACACAAGCCATGGATCTACACATGTCACTGTGTTCAAGAACTCATTCCTTAGTATCTTACCACATTATATCTTAGCTTATGTGACTTAGATTACAATGAAGCTAAAGTATCTCTATTACAACATAGGTATCAATACTCAATATTCATCAAATCAAACAATAATTAACATATCAACCTAGATATGTGACCATAACTTAACATAATTCTCATCAATCTTAACAATCATTTTCATATAGCATACAAATTTCATCAATCTAAATACACATTGTTATATAATATAGCTCAATTAACTAAAATCATAAATCAATCATACATATCAATTGATATTCAATTTGCATATATAAGAACAATCCCAATAAATGAGTTTATGATAAAAAAGAAAAAAAAATTAGCTTGAGCGAAAATTGGGTAGAAATTGGGTTGAGTCATAGAGTTATCTTCTCTTGGGTGAAAATAAGTTATTTTTAACTCAAGTTTTACTTGAGTGAAAATAGAACCGAGAGTAAGGGTTGAGTCTCTATTCTATTTTTGTTTGAGAGAAAATCCTTCGTTAAGAAAAAAGTTTTAGAGAAATTAGCCTTAACAACACAATTAAACCAGATTTCAAGAGCAATTCAAAAGGCATTTTAATAATATAACTTATAAATAATTAAAAGGATTAATCCAAAAATAACTTGCTCAAGCATCATTTACTAATTTAAAATATATTTTGGTATCTTAACTCAAAGTATGCATGCTTAAGTTCATATCAATTTCATAAACTATCATAAGGAAAGATATACAAATTTAGTCTACTAATATAAATCATATTCAAAACTCAATTCCTGAAAGTTTTATATCACACATAATATGGGCATCAGATCAACATAGCAATAAGAGTATCCAATTCGAAACATGTTAAAGAATCATTTGTTAGGAGAAACTCAATAATATTCAAGTTCAAGCATTCCAATTTCTTTTCAATCAGACACAATTATTGTATAGAAATGTTTTAGAGTAAATAGGAACTTACTCTATTTGAAAATATGATCAGGTAGAAATGTTTTCAAACTCTTCAACTATGATGAGGTGTGATAAGATTTTGAAAGTGATGGGATATAGAAGAAAAATGTAGAGAGAAGTTAGGAAAAAAAGATGACAAAAAGAAAAGAAAAAGTAAGAGAAAGAGAAAAGAAGAAAAGAAACCATTACTGGGTGGTTCAACATCACAAGTTTTATTATTTACATATTTTATTATATGATAAAATTTAAGATTTGATTTTATCATATTATATATTTTATTATGTATTTTATTATCATTGTAATGTTATATATATATATATATATATATATATATATATATATATATATATATATATATATATATATATATATATATATATATATATATATATATATATATATATATGGAGAGAGAGGTTATGTTTGGGGGCAAATGATAAAGAACTTTGGTTGTATAATACAATTATTAACAAAAATATTTGTCACTAATTCAGCTATTACTGATAGTACATATGTCATCGGTAATTATAGAGGTATTTACTAAATTTATTTGTAATTTTTACAAACGAGCAATTATCGATGAAATTTATGTGGTCCGTATTCTATCGAAAAATATGTGTTATTGATGGATTTCACTTGTTATTGGCTGATACTTGATATTGGTAGTCGATAGTACTGAATTTTTTTTGTAATGCATGTTGTTCTAAGAAATATTTAATTCTCTTAAATGACTGACTTATTTAGCAAATTTGTCCATCATAATAACAACATATCATGCTCC
This sequence comes from Vigna unguiculata, assembly GCF_037176805.1. Lineage (NCBI taxonomy): Eukaryota > Viridiplantae > Streptophyta > Magnoliopsida > Fabales > Fabaceae > Vigna > Vigna unguiculata. The sequence continues at coordinate 28,582,903 of NC_140799.1, read as the reverse complement.
TTTCTTAACTATGTTTGTAAAAAGTAATAAAGTTTTATGTCATGTTTAACATCATAACCTATAACAAAGTCATTCTTTTTGTTATAAAATTTATTGTGATGCTTATTTCTATATCAAATCAAATATTGTTATAATTCTTTTTCACAAAATTTTGTTTGATAAGTTTAGAATGTTTTGTAATAAAGTGATGTTGTCACTATAAGAAAATATTTTCTTTGTATAGCATAATATGCTGAGATATCACCTAGTGTAAAATTCATAATCAACAATGTTAATAAAATTTAGAAAAAAACCAAAAAAATAAAAATAAAAATTATCAAGCACCCTAGTATGAGGAAATTGGATCGAAGAGCATATGCAAAAACTCCATAAGCTTGCTTAAGTTTTTATTTTATATTAACTTGTTTCCTTTACATTTTTCTTTCTTTATTTTTTTTATTTGCATGAATGTTTATTTTTATGTTGTGTCATGAAACATTTTTTAATACATTTTTATTGCCTAAAATTTTTGGATTTTCATAAAGTAACACAACTTTGTAAAAAAAATAGAGAATGAAACTAATTACATAAAAAAATAAATAAACTTGACTTATTAAATGACTTTTGCATAACTTTCAAGTATCAACTAACTAAATATATGTTTTGGAGTTTAATATTCATTTACAATTGCATCCCAAATACGTTGGTCAATTGATTCAATGAAAACTTTCATTCAATTTTTCCAAAACTGGTAATTAACCCCACTAAACATAGGTGACCTATGTATAGAAGCACCTTATGCAAAATGAAGTTTTGTTTTCAACCATTTCAAAATAGTTTTAGGATCAAACTTGAATAACTTTCAAGAACCTTGCTCTAGGTACCAATTGTAGGTTTAGAAGATCTTTCTAAGCCAAATATGTCCAATTAAAACTTATGAAAACCTTTTAAAAACAAATTCAATTGACCAGTAAACCAGATATGTATTAATGCGGAATCACACTTTTCAGTCGATTAAAAACATAAACAACAAATTAATTTGTTCATACAATACGATTCAACAGATTAAAAGATAAAATCAATCAACTGATATTCTGGAAAATTATGCAGAAACGCAGAAAGCACCAAACTCACTCAAACAACATTCTTTTTCAAACAAGATAGTTCCAAATAATATATCTAACTTAGTTGTATTACTATATAATGTAAAAACACATGCACACCTTACATTGATTGATTTAATGAGTTTTCTTGAGATTTAAATGATGAAAAGATAAGGGAGAGAGGATCACACAATAATTTTTATATTGGTTCACTCAATACCTGAGCTACATTTAGTTTATCAGGACAACCTGAGCATGACCATGCACTATATCAAAATTTTTAGAAAATCCCTCAAAGATTACACTTTTGAATAAAGCAAAACACCAAGATTCTTAAATCTTACAAAAATCTTATCCCCTATACTGTAAGAATCCCACTTACATACTTGGAATCACATTAGGAACCACACAAAAGCATAAGAACAACCAAACCTAATGGAGGCTCTCCTTAGCCAACCAAACATGTGTTCTTATAGCTTCAAGCAAGCAAAACTTTGCTCAAAGATCTCAAGATATTTAATCAACAGTTGCACACCATGTACTCCAGAGAGAGAGCTTTTCCAAACCCGTGTCACCGTTTTCGTGCTAAAAAATCTCAAGTGTTACTCAACTCTCTAAAAACCAACTTATGTAGCTTGGTCATATGTAAATTCAACAAGTTCATTCGTCCGTACAATCTACTAATTTCACTTGACTTAAGTGAAATCAATCGATTTAATAACAATTTAATTGATTAAATACATTCACATCAAAACTATATGCAACAAGCCTTTGAACCTATTAAAACCCTTTTTAATAGATTGAAAAGGGCACACATAAGACAAAATACAACTATCATATGTCATATAGTCTACAAATACAATACAATCATCAAGTTTCTTGATCTTTACGTCATTTCCAGATTCAACAAACTAGAAGCTTGATCAACAACAAATCTCCATCAATTTTTCATCAACCACACATGATCATATGCACTTGCTTCATCAAATCCATGCTCCAAGACCACTTGTGCTAAAATGATAAACCCAGAACCTTTTATTCATCCTAAGGACGAACTGCTTTAATACCATTAATGTAATATCCCATCTTAGTAATATAAAACTAATAAAATAAGATATTTCATAATAAAAGTCAAAGGCAAATTTTACGAAATAAAAAGTATATTAATATAGTCCTTTAAGAGTTCAAACTAAAAAAATAATGCCATTTATACAACACCACCAAAACTTTAAAGGTATCCCTATTGATGAACTTTTATTTAACAGTCTTGTTTACAGCAAGTGTACTATTGCATTGTAGTATAAAGTCATCTCCATAGGGATTTGCAAAGGTTTAACAACAATTAGATCATAACTATTTTACTTTTAAGATTTAAGTTTTAACGTGAGATTTTATGCGTTAAATATTGAATTAGAGAACAAGGTTGATTTCCCTTGCCTTTCCTTTCTCATCAAATTACAATTTCCCTCTTTTCTATCTTGAACTATTCAAGACCATTGCTCTCGAAACACTCTCTTTGGTAGATCTAGATGAATCTCTGCTATCTAGAACCTAGGGAAATTAAGCCCAAGGTGATCTCTAAACTCTTGGCAACCTAAACCCCCTGCATTACTCTCGAGCCTTTCCCCCTTTTCCAGCATCCCCTCTAGACACTTAATTCAGCACCAATATAGGATTGGCAAGCTTGTTGGACCATAATTTAAACTAATTTCTCAACTTAGCTTAAATCAATTAAATGATCACAATGTAATTAAACAACTTGCAACATCTCTTCTCCCCTATACAAATGATTTATGAAAATTTTAGGAAGAAAGAGTGCAAGAGAGACCTATTCTCTACATAATTGCTTGCCTGTAGCAGAAGGGGGGTCACTATTTTATAGCCTGGTATAGGCGGTGCTCAACCAATTTTCCCAGACTCAACCACACAATCTTCATGTCCTGGATTCCTTTTTTGTTTGAGGTCAGCCCAAGTTTAGCTAGTATGGAGATGCTTCTGTCATTAAGTTTATTGAGTTCTTTTTACTTTTGGTCCTCTTTCAAGTTTGAGGCTTAGTAGCATTCCTTGGTCTTAGCAGTAGGATTTCTGATTGTGTTCTGTATCTTCAACTATTATGGCGGAGCTGGGTTGGTGTGGCTCAACCACTTGATACCTTTTTCCTCTATGTTTCTATAAAAGAGTGACATGTGAGTTAAGATTCTCATTTATTATCCAAAAAGTGTGGAGGCATGATGTTTGAAAAAAAGAAGGCATGTTTTGTTTTCTTGAGAAAAGTGCCTTTTCACCTAAGATAAGTGTCTAATTTGTTATGCAAATGGATGTTATGCAGACACTTATCTCCTATATTGAACGTACAACCACTCATATATCTACTACAATCTCACAACTCTAATTACAAACGTCTCATCCCTTAGAGATGTCTTTAAACCTGCATCTTCATCTGCTCCCACAAAATGGTGATCATCGTAAAAGAAGAAAATAACATAAGACCACATAATGCAAGGGTAAGCTAGTATACAAAAGAGTTATCCTAAGAACATTAAAACATATCAATTATAAGCCATACATAGACAAACTTCCATAATTCACATAATTGCACACAAACAGTTGACAATAAACTCAATTATCCAGATACATGCATTTGGAATTGAAATCACTAGAGACTTGCACTTGTTTTGGGTTCTACTACTTTGCAGAGTCATTGCAAATGTGTTTCACCCTACCACACACAAGGTTAATCCATGATCATCTAAGGTCATTATCCTGCCTTAGACTAGAACCTCCTACTACTTTCACCACATGAACCATTATACTCTATTTGAGTGTGAATGATCATTAGATTTTCAGGATGTCACCTTATACTTGAATCCATAGTCCAATGCATACATTAAAATAACACTACCATAAAATCTCCCAATGAGACCCATGGAATTACGTCAAACACATACAATGCTCGTGTGTGTGTGTGTGTGTGTGTATATATATATATATATATATATATATATATATATATATATTCAAAAACCCATTATCATCATAGTTCCACAATAATACTTTCATAATAAAATTCATCCTTAATCATATTTTCATATTCACATATCAATAATTCCATCTCAAAATCCATATATCAAACGATCACATATTTTCCAACAACATACCAAGTCAAGTATCAAAAATACCATATCATTCATGCATAGCTTTATACATCATATTTTTTAAATTAACTCAGTCAATCACAGTTTGAAAATAAGGAATTAAAATTCTACAGCATTCTCGCTAGAGCTAGAAATTCTCACTTGAGCGATAGGGGCTCTCGCTTAAGCGACAAGGACTCTCGCTTATGCTAAAATTCGTACAGAGAGCAAAGTGAATTCTGGCTAGTTTTGCTTGAACTAGATTTCTCTCGCTTGAGTGATAAGGGCTCTCGTGTAAGCTAAAGATTCTCACTTAAGGCCAAGATTAAAACAACAAAACCCCAAAGACAATTTTGAGCACCAAAATCTCAAATCAACCTCGAGAAGCCAAAGCGAAGGAATCACAAAGAAGAATGAAGCTCTGATTAGAATTCAAGAAGAAACAAAAATCCCAAACTAAAAGAAGAAGAAGAAGAATGTTAGATTTTTAGCTGACACGAAGAAAGAAATTTTCACGTGGATTCGAAGAAGACTCTTTTACAAACCCAAAAATTGTCTCTGATTCAAGAAAGGATGAAAATTCAGATGAGAGAGAAGTAGAACAGGGTTGGGTTGAAATGGAAAAATAAATTGGAGTAGAGAGAAAAGAGAGAGGATGCGTTTTTAGAAACTAAATAGTTGAGATTGTGTTTTAAAAGAATGAGTTTTTATCATTTAAGATTTTATTTTTTGTTTTTATCAAATCATATTATTTTATTATTTTATTTTCATTTAAGATTTTATTCAAATTCACTTTAATTTTCTCTTTTCACAGTGACGTGTGTTAGAAGTGGGCTTTAAGCCTAACTCAACCCCACAAAATCGGCTTGTAAGGTGAGGTTTGCACCTCACTTATATATTGTGAATTGGCTTTATCTCTAGTCGATGTGGGACTTCCAACACCCCCCCTCGTATATTCATCTCGTGCGTAGGATAAGAAATTAGTGGGTGGTCCGTTAGCGGTCTGATATCGGGTGGAATATCCAAGAAAGTTCGCTAGGATAGGCTTTAACTTGGCTCTGATACCATGTTAGAAGTGGGCTTTAAGCCTAACTTAACCCCACAAAACCGGTTTGTAAGGTGAGGTTTGCACCTCACTTATATATTGTGAATTGGCCTTATCTCTAGTCGATGTGAGACTTCCAACGTGTAACCACTGGTTTATAAAAATGGTAGCAGCATAATAGTATTGATCCATGTTTTTATATATGTATTTGTGTTTTGTGTCGATGCCATTCGTGGTGAATAATACTGCTATTTTAAAAGATGAGGATACTTATTTATTTTCTAAACTAAGAAAACCATTATAAATGAATGAAAATTATTTTAAAATTATTTATAAAATTAATGAATATAAAAATATTAATTTTTGGTTATACAAAATTAGTAAAAATAATTTAACATTGTTCACGGCTTAATTATAATCAAAATAATTGATTACATTTTATTTTTAAAAATTTTTATTTTAAATTTAAATGGTTGTTATTTTATCAAAATGAAAAAATTATTGTTGATAATTTTAAATAGTAAATAATGAATATATTATTTTAAGAAGTAAATTAGTTCATACTAAATTTTAATTTACACCTCAATAATATATATCTACTATTAAGAATAAGAAAAAAACTTTTTTTTTACGTCATAGTATTTAATGATATTTAACTACTCTGCAATATCAACCTATTCATTAATACAGCCTGAAAATAAAATAGTCTTCTATTAAATATTTATGTTAACCGAAGTATTATTGACTTTCTAAAACCTTTTGACTTTGATAGACATGAGTATTTAACATTTCCGAAAAATACCTTAATGCCATGTTTGAATGAAATAATTTCATAGAGTAATTTATTTATTTGAAAAATTTGAAATTTTTTCAAGAAAAATAACATGTTTAGATAAGAAAATTTAAATTGAAGAATTTTAAGAAGGTATTTCAAATAACTAAAATATTAGAATTTGGACTTCACCAAAGAAAAAAGAAATTGAAATTTCTCAAGTTGTGGAATTGATTATTGCCTAGGACAAAAAGAGTCTGCAGATACAAAAAGTCGGGTTGGGTCGGGTAGAATGTTGAGATGACTCAGTTTGGACCAAAGGTCGAGTTGAGCTCGCCCGCCCGAGTTGAAGGATGAGCTGAAGAATGAACTAGAGGTTAAGCTGAGCTGGGGCAAAAGTTGAGTTGAGCCGACCTAAGCCGAAAGTTGAGTCGAGTCAACCTTGGCCGGCCTTGGTCGAAGGTCGATACGAGATGGCTCTAAGTCAAGTTGACTTCGGATAAAGGTCGAGCTGGGTCGGGATTGGTCAAATGTCGAGTCGAGTTGACCCTAATCGAAGGTTGAAACGAGTCGATCCAGACCAAAGATTTAGTTGAGTTAGCTCGGGCCAAAGTTCGAGCTTAGTTAGCTCGGGATGAAGGTCGAGTTGAGTTTGCCTAAACATAACTTTTAAACAAATATATTCTAGTTGAGGTTGAGTTAAGTCAACTCGGGCTAAATTAGTTTGAATTGGCTAAGGTCGAATCAATTTAAATTGTACCGAGGTTGAAAATCGACTTAGATTGTACCAACTAAGGTCGAACTAAGTTAAGTTATATTCAAGGTTGAAATTGAGTTTACAATAAAATAGAAATTAAATTATTTTATCTAAACAAAATAATTAAAATATAAGATATTTCAATTACTTTATTCAAGTAATTATTTAAATAATGGAAAGAACTCAATTATAAATAATTTAATTACTAATTATTTCAATTTCTAAATTATTGAAATCCTTCGTCCAAGTAAATGTTAAAAGCATATTAAAATGTATAGTTTGGATAATAAGTATGATTAAGACACGAGATGAAATATAGTTTGACATGTCAATATCATAAATTACTTTTTAGAAAGTTAAGACACAAAAAGTGTGGATCGAGAATTATGAAAATGAGTGTAAGAAAAGACATCGAGTAAAACAACTTTTTTATGCATTAATATGTTTAATGTTTAAAGCTACTAATAAATGATAAAGATACACTAAATTACTTTATGTAAGTTAATAAAATTCATTAAACGCCATTTAATGTTTCGTGATGATCATCTTTTATCCGATCAAATTTCTCTCCATTAAAAAATATTTATTTTTCAAGAGAATGCTAACCATAACAATAAAGACACCCTTTAAGGGGGGTAACTAATAAATAATGAATGTTGTAAGAGTTTATAATTAATCATAATATGAAATAAATTATGACCCTATTATTAGTAATTTTTACTTAATTTAGAAGACAAAAATGTTCATAAATATTATATATATATATATATATATATATATATAATTGGTAATTTATTTGATACAAAAAAATGTTAAAAAAAAAATTAAACAATAAAATAATTATATTTTAATGTTAATAAAAATTAAAATATAATTAAACGTAAACAAAAGTAATTAAGAGAAAATAATTGTTTGTTTTTTAACCTTTTTTTAGTGGATAACAAATAAAGTATCAATTACAGTGGTATAATAATTATGAACAATTTTATCCTCTAAATATTGTATTAATAATTATTAGAAAGTTAAAATTCATTTAATATCGTAATTAACTATTAATTTTTACAAAATTCAATGTTAATTAATTACACCATAAACAATACCTTATAGTACTGATTAACAACATCCATACTTTTAATTTCTAAAAGAGAACTAGTAATCCTTCTTTGAAACTAAATCTTTATTAAAATGTGCCATATTTTATTTTTGAGTGATATGCTACAAGATTACGCTTGATCTTGGCATTAGTATGTTTAAGATGGTTTGCTTTGTATTACTCTCTTATTTATTTGGGAGAGGGTACACATTTGAAAATATTTAAAGAATATATACTTGGAAAGTCTTATACAGAAGAATATTTATTTAGACGCTTAGAAACTGTAAAAATAGCAATTCGTTTTGTAATATTATGAGATAACCATATCTATTTCAATATCTAGTAACAGATGCAACAAATTCATTACTTTAGATTTAATATTTAGAAACATATAGCTGTAAAAAAATCGATAAAATGTAGTGAAATACAATTAAATATTTAAAAATAGTTAGAAACTATTAAGATCAGTAAAATGTTATGGAATGAAAATAAAGATGGGAGACTAGTTTAGAATTCTAAAGCTAAAAATATATTAAAGAAAGGAAATAAAATAAAATTTCATAATTTTTAATTTAAATATTAAAAGACGTATTTATGCCAACTCTTTTTTATTTTCTTTTTTTCATGAAAAAAAAGTGAAAATATAATGAAATATTTTCTTTAGTGAAGATATAATAACTGAGTTTTCACATCACACTATAAAGAAAGTGCTTAATTTCTTATCTCCTGTCCTTTTTTTTTTTGGAAAACAATTACTTTTGGTGGTCCTCTAATAATGTCATTACTTTTTTATTAATATATGTTCAGTAACAAAGTTGTTCTTTAAACACCGGCCTAACTCCTCCGTATCACTAGACATAAATGTTGAAGTATGCAATCTTGAAGTTGACAATACAATTTTTTTGACATGTATTGAGTGAGTTATTTGTTCATGGTTGAGCTCGTAAAAAGCGGTCCCAGGAACTGGGCAAGCCAAGGCAGGCTAAGCGAATATGAAATATTGAAAACTAGAGAGCAAAGTGTGCTTGCCTCACCGACCGAGAGAGTCTCGTTGACTTTTTTATTTTTTATTTTTTTTCTTCAGAATTTAGTCCCAATATTTTTCATTGGGTGGGCTTGTAAGCGATAAGGTTTTAAGCAAAGTCAGAGAGCATTAGGATAATTTTCTTGTTGGACAAATACTATGATTGTTGGGCAAGTATTCTCTTACGGGACACTTGCTCAGTAAGACATGAATTCGCTAAGTGAAAATGTACTGCTATGCAATGGTATAAGTAGCTTAAATATGATAGATTTTGTTATGATTTGATGTGAACTATGTCAAATTTGATTGTAGTTATTCAAGAGGAGAAATAGTATATGTGTGGTGATTTATGAAGTGTATTGGTGATAGACACTCATATTAGATTATTCTAACTCTAGTAAGTATTAGACTCACATAAAAAAAGATATTTAGTTGTGTGAGTCGAAGGAAGATTTTATATCAATATTTGATAAGAGAATGAATGTATCTGATAAGAATTTATCTTGTCATACATTATCTCATAGTCTACTTAATACACCAATTCTTCAAAAATTATCTTAGAGGTTTTGATTTTGAAATATTCTAAATGTGATGTGAGATTTGTGAAGTGATGTATGCATTTTATAGAGTTAATGTTTAAATCTTGTAGTATGATTTTAATTTATTCTAGTTTACTACCCTGTGTTCTTCTCTGTGGTGTTTGCTATCTACCTAGCATGACCGTGAACTTAACAAGAGCAAAAGATAATATAGATTTTGAAGAGGAGCAACTCTGAGACGGCCATGGAATGGTAGATGATGGATAGTTTTATAGATATAGACACTAGTATGATGTTGTAGTCTATTCCTCTTTTCATTTGAAATACAACTAATATGTTTTTATGTTGAGGACTATACAGGATGTTATAAACTCTATATCATACTTGTTTGTCCACGAGATATAATTACGTAATATGTTTGATTGGGTCGTTATATCTTTCATGTGCATATTAATTTTAATCTAATATGTTGAATAGATGTTTATAAATATAAATAAAAAAATGTTCATTTTTATTGTGTTTATTTCATTACTATAACTATATACTTTATCTTTTATGGACACAACAAAAGTATAAAAAAGTATGTATAATACTTTTGTTTATTATAAGATGATGGATGGAGATTTCAAAGGATATTATTATAAACAATATTAGATTCAAAAGTTGAAGGTAAATATTAAGTACTGAATTTAAGATGAAAAATATGTAAGTTGTTTGGTGTAATTTTGGGTATAGAGATAAACATATTTATTGTTTGGTGTAATTTTGGGTATAGAGATAAACATATTTTTCTTAAAAGGGTCTCGTTTTATGTCAAACTTTCATATTTAAAAGACCATGGACCGTTTTGGTATAAGTGATGTCTAGTGTATTGTTAGTCATTTACCATCGTCTATTCATATGTTTGTAATCAATATTGTTTTATCAAAGCTATAAAACAAAACTTCAATGACTCGATTTTCTTATAGTAGTCTATAGAGGAGGCTAATGTATATGACAATATGTATTATGTGATGAGACCTTTTTCGAATAGTCATTCTATGGTTGATCCTAATAAAGAGTAACTTACACTAAAACATATATTGAGGTATATGAAGATTATGTTCGACTTAAGTCTCATCTATAAGGGTGACACTCCATGTAATCTTGTTAAATATTAAACATATATTGATCAATTAGATGACCTTTTACTAGACATGCTTTCTATAACACCCCATTTAATTAATAACGCTAATTAAAGGAAATGTCACAGAGAATAATATAAGAAGTAAGATCAATGGAGTAAAACATCACTCCTACAGATATCCAAAGTACTTAGAGGACAATACTCGAGGCACATCACGATGCCGATACAAAACAAGGTAAAAGGTCTAAAGTATTCAAAATATGATGCCAAATAATTCAATACATGGGGCAACACCCCAACAGAAGACATAACCAGCAGAGCCCAAATCCAGATGACTAAGCAATGGAACCTCTATCACCCTGATGACCACGGGGAGCCCTCGCATCTGCTTACATCAATAAATTGATGATCATCGCAAAAGGAGAAAATCACACACATAACAATCAAACAAGCGAAAGGGTAAGCTAGAGCAGAAAAATGTTTTATCATACGGTTACATACAATTTTATAGTTCAAGATGCATACGTCAACCAATCATGTTATGACTTGCACACGATACACTAAGACTCAGACACGACTCATCCGGATACATATAATTTAGTCGGATTCAACGGATGTGTGCACTTGTGGTGGCCTTTACTGCTCTACCGAGCTAAATGTTACTGTGTTTCTTTCCCCCACACATAAGGTTAGCCCTTAATGGGTTCACGGCCTCCTGCTACTCTCACCACTCGAGTCTGTACACTCTACGTGAGACTAACTGACTCTTTAGAGTGTCAGGATGCAATCCTTACCTTGAATCCTTACTTAATTATATAAATGGGGCACCACCATGAACTCCCACTGATAGGGGTCATGGAATTACGTCCTGACCAACTGAGGCGCCAACATGAGGTCTCACCTAGAGGCTCATGGAATTATGCCCTAACCAATGAGGCACCACCACGAAACTATCGTGGAACTACGTCCTATGAAGACTACGACAAACTTATCCAAGAAAGGCCTTAAAATCATGTTCATGTAGTCCATAAACACAGCTGAAGCATTGGTCACACCAAAAGTCATAACTACGTACTCGTAGTGTCCATATCGGGACCTGAAGGCTGTCTTCTGTACATTGTCTGCCTTCACTAAAGTCTGATGGTATCCCGACCACAAATCAATCTTTGAGAACACCGATGACCCATGCAACTGATCCATCAAGTCGTCAATCCTCAAGAGGGGGTAGTTGTTCTTGATGGTCATCTTATTTAACTTTCTATAGTCTACACACAGACGTGAACTTCCATCATTTTTCTTCCCAACAACACAGGTGCTCCCCAAGGTGAAGTACTAGGCCTTATGAACTGTTTCCCAATAGCTCCTGTATTTGACTATTGAGCTCTACCAATTCCGCCGGAGCCATACGGTATGGAGCCATCGACACTGGACTGGTTCTTGGCACCAGGTCAATAGAGAACTCCACCTCTCTATTGGGAGGCAACCCTGACACTTCCTCCGGGAACACATCTCCAAACTTGTGCACCATAAGTATAACCGACGTCTTTTCCTCCTCATCCACCTCTAGATGGGTGAATATAATGAAGCACTACGCGCTGCCTTGAATCTCCTTCATCACGCCTTGAGACAATACAAACTCAGGCTCCTCTGAGTTGGAGAACAACACCCTATTCTCTCGACAATCTATAAGAATGTGATTGGTAGAGAGCCAATCCATCCCCAAGATCACCTCCAACTCTTGTAAAGGTAAGCAGATCAGATTCACTTTATACTTGCGCCTCTCTACCTCTATTGGACATCTAACACACAATGACGATGTCCTGACCAAACCCGATGTCGTAGTAGATACCACAAGCTCACACTACAGCTCACACACTGGCAGACCCAATCATTTTACATAAGCATCTAACACAAAAGAGTGTGTCACTCCAGAGTCATACAACATACAACATTTCATCCCAACAATCACACAACAATCCATAATAAGGTTACCTGAGCTTGCAGCCTCTACTCCTATCATGGCGTAAACGTGACCTGTCGCTTGAGGCCTATTGCCTCTGTTCCTATGAACGGGAGGTCGTGTCACTGCCCTAGCAAGGGAGGGATAATCCTTGCCGAAATGGCCTTCCTTGCCACAATGGTTACATCTGGGGTAACCTTCCATATGTGGGCAAACACTCCTCAAATGAGGGCCTTCACACCTGAAACACTGGACCCTACCCTGTTGTGATGGAAAACTCCTAGGCCCTTGAGACTGATGATGAGGTCTATCATACGATTTCCTCCTCTCCTCATGTCTCGGTTTGGACCCATATGGTCCACCAATCTTCTGGTTGAGCCTCTACCTCGCCCTTCATCTTCTCCATAACTTTGGCCTTCTTCACCAAGGCAGCAAAATCCTTGATGGACAGTGGGGCAACCATCCGACGGATGTCTCCCCTAAGGCTGTTCTCGAACTTACGACATCTCCATTCTTCATCGAGTGGCAAAGTGTAGAAGCAGCTGAGATGCTTAAACTTCTCAGCATACTCTGCAACTGACTTACTCTCCAAAGTCAACTGGAGGAATTCCACTTCCTTAGCATACCTCATGCTATCGGGGAAGTACTCGAAGAGGAACTTCCCGCTGAAGTCCTCCCAAGTAACTGGTTCCTCCCTTTCTTCCATAATGGATTTCATGTTGATCCACCAATGCTTTGCCTCACCGGTGAGCATGTACACCACAAATGCCAAATAGTTCTCCATCGGGCACGACTTCACATTAAAGATCCTCTTCATATCCTTCAGCCATTGGTCTACAACATCAGGACTAGTCTTTCCGTTGAATTTTACCGGGTGATGCTTCAAGAAGTCTTCCAAACTCCACTCTTTGACTGGAGGTCGTGGCTCGAGACAAAAGACATGGGCAACTATCCTGTTCTCCTCCAATTGGCGGAGGGCCTCCATATGCTTGTTGTGGGCATCCTCAGCAACTACCCTAGCAGCCTCTATCTATTGCATCACCAGTTGTTGCTGTTCCAATGATGCTGCCTGTCGCTGCATCGATGCTTCATGTTGTTGCATCATGGTAGTACTCTGCTGAGTCATGGCTGCCACCATTTCTTCTATCGTCCTGGCGATATGTGGTACATCACCCTGAGAAGATTGAGGAGTTTTACGCGTACGTGCCATAATCGCTGACACATAGGAAAACCATTATTTAGACTTAATAAGACATGAACTTAACTGCTCTACCAAGCTGCTCTACTGAGCTAATTATTATAGTGTTTCATCCCCCCACACACAAGGTTAGCCCTTAAAGTGTTTCAGGCCTCCTAATACTCTCACCACTCGAGTCAATATGCTCTATGTAAGACTAACTAACTCTTTAGAGTGTCAGGATGCAATCCTTACCTTGAATCCTTACTAAATTATATAAATGAGGCACCACCATGAACTCCCACTAACAGGGGTCATGGAATTACGTCCTGACCAACTATGGCACCACCATGAGATCTCACCTAGAGATTCATGGAATTATGTCCTAACTAATGATGCACCACCACGAAACTATCATGAAATTACGTCTTAACCAAATCAAAACCATGTTTTCATCCATCAATATAACATTATTGCTCATACCAAATCCATGACCACATATATAACCAACCATTCATTTATATTCCATACTGAGATCATGCCAAACTCATCATTCACCACTTATAAATCATCTTTACTCATGCATATTCACACACTTCATGCTTTAACATAGTGATTCAATCAATCAGGTGCCAAACATCCAAGAACAGAGAACTAACAAAACAAGAATGCATTCTTGCCCAACTCCTCGCTCAGGTAGAAAGGTCTCGCTCAGGAGAGAGGGTTTCTCGCTCGAGCGAGCTCCTTTCGCCTAGGTGAGAGCTCGAGAAGTGAGGAACAATGGCTTGCACGTTCTCTCGCTTAGTCGAGACCTCCTCACCTGAGCGAGATAGACTCTCGCTCAAAACAGAGCTCGTCGCCTGAGCGACAACTTGCGCAAACAACCTGGGCAAGTTGCTGCTAATCTCACCTAGGCGAGATACGCTCGCTTGGGCGAGAAAACCAGAACCCTCCACTGTTCACACAAGCTGTAAGACCCGTAGAATTTAATTAATTAAATAAATAATTAATTAATAAATGGGGGTGGGGAAATGATTATGACATTAAATTATGGTTGATATGATGTGGAAAAGTACTAGCTCAAGTGGTTAAGAGTACTTTGATTGTGTGAGAGGACTTGGGTTCGAGTCCTATGTATGCTAACTTTTGTGGTTGTTTTATTATTTAAATATATGTAATCATGTCCTGGTATGATATGATGTCTGAATTGGATTTGTTAAGCATGAAACATGATTGGTTGAATTGGTTGTGCAATTGTTTGGTGAATGAATGGGTATGGGTTCAAACCTTGGAGAACAAAACTAAAAACTTTATTTTTGGCATTTTTGGCATTTTGGCTTTGAATTGAATATGAAAGGTTGGGAAAAACCCTAGATAGTTGAGAGGTAGCCTTGGGTAGTTGAAAAACAGATCCTAAAGGTAAATTTAATGGTAATTAATAGTACCATTAGGTAAATTTTCGTGTTGGATAATTAAACTCTACTAAAAGCCAAGTTTAAAAGGGTAAAAAGTGGTCATAGGGAAGGTTTTGGCAAGCTGGAATAGCAACCTAAATTAGAGCACGAAAATCAGAGAGATTGGTGAGGTTTGAGTGAGATTCTGGTGAGGATTGAGGGAGCATATCAAGAAGGGGGAAACGTGGTGATCATTAGAGTCCTTCAAAGCAAACCAAATTTTAGCAAAAGGATCCAGGTTAGGGGAGCTGAACTCCGTTTATTTTTGTGCTTATATTAAACTCCATGAATGATATGATGATGTGAATGCATGAATCTCATTTTGATTATGAAATTTTGATTTCTGGAAATTTTTCAGAAACCGCCTGACGGGCCACACATAGCCGCCAGGCGGCTCATGCCTATTATATGAGTTTTGGGGTGTTTCTAAGGGCAGGGCCTGGCGGTGAAACCCTGTACCGCCAGGCGACGCAAATGGATGGCTAAATTCTGGGCTTATTTCATGATCTGCCTGGCGGTGATTAATTTCCGCTAGGCAACGCAAGTCTGTTGACGCGATTTTTGATTCTATGCTTCCTGGGATGATTCTAATCAGGGGAAAATTTGGAGATTTGTGGTTATAACATAATTGAGGTGGTATTTTGTTGATTTTCGGCTTGAGTGATCTGCATAAGTAATGGAACAGTGTTAGGGTTGGAAGGAAAGGAGACCTTGTTATTAGACCAATTGACGTTGAAATTGTAAGGGAGAAAGTGGTAAAGATTGAGGGGGGAACTACACATGAGTCTACCTGCGAGTGAGTGAGAGTGTGAACTCAGAGAATATTTGACAGGAAACACAGCAAGAGAATGGGAGAAAATGTGATAGGCTGTAACAGAACCTGGAATTTCCCAAGTCTGATGTACCACCTGGCGGGCTAGAGGATACCGCTAGGTGGCAGCGTGGAAATCAGGGGCATGTGGGAGAGTTTGGAGTGCGTTAAGTTGGGTTAGATGCGATGATAATCTGGTCATGAAATAATAAAGGGTAATTCAATGAAAAGGCTTCTCTTTGATATATTTTGAGTGGGATAACACGTTGTGAACGATAAAGAATGGAAAATCACGAGTGGGTCGTGAGGTTTGAAAATAGGTTTTAATTCGGAATGAAGTATAAAGCACAACTAAGGTTGGATGGGTATCGAACATAAACCAGTTAGAGTCTAAGATAGTAGATTGAGATGATTAATCACATGCATAACATGACCAATAGTATATTATGAGGAACAATTTCTGTTTTGTGTGGGTAGGAGTGGATTAAATATGATGATAACAGGTAATATTGACCTTAATCTTAAGCTTCGGTGTGGAGTAAGGGATGGCGAGGTCCGTGGAAGGGAATGAAGGATCATTATAGGTATTAAACCAGAAACAAGCTGTTCTGGTATAGCGCTTGGCGGGAGGGAACGACTCCGCCAGGCGGTAGAGAGGAAATCAGAGAGAACCTGATAGTGCAGCGCCTGGCGGTCGGGTCTGTGGCTCCAGGCGATATTTGTGTAAACAGTGAGCCACTGTTACGTAGGCGCCTGACGGTGAGAGTAATACCGCCAGGTGATACCTGTAGCGACGGGAGTTTTTGAGGCGTTGTGCGCTTGGCGGTACGCGACACACGTCAAGCGGTCTAGGAGCTGGCAGCGCCTGGTGGCACGTGTCCCCTACCAGGCGATTTGTACTGTTGCAGCTTGGAGTTGTGGTTTTGTACTTGTGATCTACAACGCGACTAGTGGTGCTTTAAAGGTGGGATTGCTGATGTTCCTTGAGTTGTGGCTCAGAACGTATCCCTTAAGTTGTAGCTCGGGATAGGGGTTAAGCACGTGGTATTCCTTGAGTTGTGGCTCGGAATAGCATCTCTTGAGTTGTGGCTCGGGATGACGGATGAACACGAGGAACCCTTGAGTTGTGGCTTGGGTTGGCGAGTGTTGTCGGTACGAGTGTGCTGGTTGTGGCCAGTACGGATGGGTCCAGATAGATTGTCCTCCTTAGTTGTTGGCTGACGAGTTAGGTAGTCTTGGGACAATACGGACTATGTTCATATATGGAAACTCTACCAGGCGTTACAGTGTATGATCCGTAGCATGTTTTCCGGCACGTGCTCTATCGGTTGTGGCCGATAGGTATGGCAGCAAGTCACCTTGAAGTAATCATTTCGACGGAGTAGAACACGAATGTTCTGATTGGGGGTCAGATGGTAGGAGTCAAAGTATAAAACATGTGGGATGTTAAGTTATGTACCGTGATATGTGTGTATGTAGATATATATTTATGTGAACATTATATATATGATTTATCTGTTAAGCTCACCCTATCTGTGTGTGTTTGATAATGATCGTGTACGCGGTACACGGGAGCAAATGTTGTTGATACAGGTGGCTCAGGTGACGCTTAGTCGCGGAGAGGGGTTCGACTTAGGGAATTCTTATGTTTTCTTTATTGCTTTTGGAAACAGTTGTAAACCCTGATGGGTGATTTTATAACATTGTTCTTTTGGTTCTATAACGGATGGTTATGAATGTTATTTGCTTATTTAATGAATTTTAAATTTTCCCGCGTTTTGGGAAAATGAGGTATTATTAAATGCGCTGATTATTTTATTTTCTTTATTTTATTTATAAATCCGTAATATCCTAACGGGATGTTACACACGCCAACACCAATAATCAACCATAGCAAAGCACATATCACGTTCATAACTTTTTACATACCACCCAAACATCGAAAATACGAAACAGACCCAAAAATAGGTAAAGATCGATTTAAACTAAGAAAACCTAGCTTCCCTTACCTAGAAAGAGCTAGTAAAAAGAGTTTGACACCAAACAGCGGAGCATATCAGCTCTAGGGACAAGTCAGTGAGCTGGAAATTAGTGGAACATAGAGGGAACAAGGTCAAATAGAGAAACCTTAGTTGGAACCCAGACCACAGAGCTAGAACAGTGGGAACATTAGTTAGGAGGTTAACTTACATGGAATAAACAGAGTTCTTCTAGCTTAACGGAAAGCGGAAGCAAAACCCTAACGGAGCCTTTGTGGAGAAAAGGGAGAGTGTGAGAGTACTATTTTTGTAAGAATGATAGAAGCGAGAGGGGTTTGGCTGTCTTAGGGACCTTGGACACCCTATGGGCCAGCGCTTAGGCCCATTAGATTTTGGCGCAACCTTTAAATATTGGTGCTGAAATAAGAGGGCCTTACATTCCGTTCAACGAGTTGTCAGAAAAATCCAGATATGCTAAATTAGAAAGTCTACTGGTTTTATCAGGTATTTCCCCAACCAATTTATTCTCCGCAAGGATTAAATCACTAAGCTGAGTGAGCCCAAACAACAATGATGGCAATCAGCCCACTATGTATGATTCAATACATTAGAATTTAACATGTTTGCTTTGTGGATGAGGTCGGTTGGTATAAGGTGAACCCATTTCAATATATAGTTGTGTCACGCCTCATCCTGGATTTAAGTGCAAACCAAGGTGGGCAATTTTGCTAACCTACGTTAAATGATTTGAACAAAATCTTTCCCATTGTTCACTTGGCTTATAAGTATCCCGTTGATAGCATAATAAAGTTAACTCACACCAAGTACTAAGGAATTATATTTATAAATTTTGCAGATTGTGCCATACGTATTGCATAATAAAAACTTCCAGTTTAAGTGCAAGGCGTGTTAACGTAAGTGCAAACCTGCACTTTTCTGCATTACATTGTTTTCCCTCACCCTTATGAAAGTAGTAGCCCCTTATGTTTTGAAAATTTAACATGTTTGCTTTGTGGATGAGGTGGATTGGTATAAGGTGAACCCATTTCAATAGATGGTTGTGTCACTCCTAATCCTATATTTAAGTTCAAACCAAGGCGTGCAGTTATGCTAACCTACGTTAAATGATTTGAACAAAATCTTTCCCATTCTTTACGTGGCTTATAAGTATCTTGTTGGTGGCATAATAAAGTTAACTCACACCAAGTACTAAGGAATTATATTTATAAATTTTGCAGATTGTGCCATACGTATTGCATAATATAAACTTTCAATTTAAGTGCAAAGTCGTGTTAGAGTAAGTGCGAACCTACACTTTTCTGCATTACATTGTTTTCCCTCACCCTTATGAAAGTAGTAGTCCTAAAGTTTTGAATATTTAACATGTTTGCTTTGTGGATGAGGTGGGTTGGTATAAGGTGAACCCATTTCAATAGATGATTGTGTCACTCCTCATCCTGGATTTAAGTACAAATCAAAGCGTGCAATTCTGCTAACCTACGTTAAATGATTTGAACAAAATCTTTCCCATTTTTCACTTGCCTTATCAGTATCCCGTTGGTGGCGTGAGTAATTTATACACTTCATTAATAAAGTTAACTCACACCAAGTACTAAGGAATTATATTTATAAATTTTTCAGATTGTGCCATACATATTGCATATTAAAAACTTCTAGTTTAAGTGCAAAGTCATGTTAGCGTAAATGCGAACCTGCACTTTTCTGCATTACATTGTTTTCCCTCACCCTTATGAAAGTAGTTGCACTTAAGTTTTGAGAATTTAACATGTTTGCTTTGTGGATGAGGTGGGTTGGTATAAGGTGTACCCATTTCAATAGATGGTTGTGTCACTCCTCATCCTGGATTTAGGTGCAAACCAAGGTGTGCAGTTCTGCTAACATACGTTAAATGATTTGAACAAAATCTTTCTCATTCTTCACTTGGCTTATAAGTATCCCATTGGTGGCATGAGTAATTTATACACTTCATTAATAAAGTTAACCCACACCAAGTACTAAGGAATTTTATTTTTAAATTTTGCAGATTGTGCCATACGTATTGCATAATAAAAACTTCCAGTTTAAGTGCAAAATTGTGTTATCGTAAGTGTGAACCTGCAGTTTTCTACATTACTTTGTTTTCCCTCACTCTTATGAAATTAGTAGCCCTTAAGTTTTGAAAATTTAACAGGTTTGCTTCGTGGATGAGGTGGGTTGGTATAAGGTGAACCCATTTTCAATAAATGGTTGTGTCACTTCTCATCCTGAATTTAAGTGCAAACCAAGGTGTGCAGTTATGCTAACCTACGTTAAATAATTGGAACAAAATCTTTCTCATTCTTCACTTGGCTTATAAGTATCCCGTTGGTGGTGTGAGTAATTTTCACGCCTCCGTAGTTAGAGTCTCCACAAGTCATTTGCAGAGATGTTGAAAGACCCCTACTATCCAAATTATATTGCGGAGGTTTTAACTTAACCTTTTCTATTATTGACTATTATCTTGTCTATTATTTTGTGGGAGTTTGAAGCCTCCTTTATTTATAATTACCCATCTACATTTATAATTTATTAATTTAATGAAATTATTTTTATAATAAAAGATAAATAAAATATATAAATTCATAAAGTACACAAAAAATTACAAAAATAATTTTATTGATGATTTGATAAAGTATTGAGGAATACAAAGTAAATATAAAAAAAGAAAATACACCATGTTGACAAAACGAATTTTCTTCTTTCACATTAGGCCTGGGAACTTGAACTTGAATTACTCAAATGACCAAGGGCCTATTCAAAAGAAAAGAATATATACAAGTTATATTCAAGCTTGATGCAAATAGAAACCACATTACACTAAAAGTAATGTTCTTATAATTTGAAACGTGAATAACTAGTCTTGTTTATAGCTTTGTTATTGAACTCCCTTCCATGAATGAATTTAATAATATTTTTCCAAGGAAAAAAGATACTAGACTATTTACATTCTACTAAAAAGAAATCTAGCCATTTTAATGAAAATGATAAATTCAATTCTACATACCAATCTATAAAGAGAAATTAAGAAGAAGAATGTCATAAATTAGAATAACTCATGTACTCCTAATTCTACCATTCTGTATTGAAGAAAGATTAAGATGTAAAAGTATTTGTACCTCTTCTTTTGTCCACAACAGAATTAAGATCAGTTTCTTCATGATGGCTAAAATATGCTAAAGAAATTCAACTAAATATGATAAATAGAAACAATATTATGAGGGAGATATTGAAGGTTGGTGAGGAAGCTAAATTATATTATCTAGAACAACGCTAGACATCTATTTTAACACTCGGTTGCTTGGTCACTAGTTGTTGAGTTCATCACTCCAAATATCTCCTTTTTCCTTGACCAAGTGAGAAACTCATGAATTTTGGCATGAAGCCAACTATATAGCATGAACCCATGTTCCACCACATATTGGACAACCATGAACAGAACATAAATTTCATCATACCATAAACAATGCCTAATATATCCTATCATAAAACAAAGCACAAAAAATAAAAAAGTATAAGGTGAGTTAGAGGTTAGATGGTTTCAAAACAATCATTGGAAAAGGTGGATTTGGTGAAGTTTACCTTGGCACTTTGCAAAGTGGTGAACAAGTTGCTAT
Source organism: Vigna unguiculata (assembly GCF_037176805.1). NCBI lineage: Eukaryota > Viridiplantae > Streptophyta > Magnoliopsida > Fabales > Fabaceae > Vigna > Vigna unguiculata. The sequence continues at coordinate 28,561,297 of NC_140799.1, read as the reverse complement.
AAAGAAACTCTCTCTGTCATCAAATCAAGGTTATAAAGAGTTTAAGTCAAAGGTTAGATGGAACAATTGATTAAATAGTCCTATTTTTTTCTTCTTTTCTTGAATTTGCATAACAAATATATTTTTCATTAAGTTAAGATATTAAACATTTCTAAAATGCAGGCAAAGTTTGTAACACTTGTTCATCATAGAAATGTGGTTTCTCTTGTCGGGTATTGTGATGAAGGTGATGTTAAAGCACTTATTTACGAATGTCTTTTAAAAGGAAACCTCCAAGAACATTTGTCAAGTTTGTTAAGTTACATTTTCTTTATGATAACATGTTAATTAACATCGTAAGACCTTTCCATTTTGCTCTCAAACAAATAGGATCACATATAATTACTATAACTAAGGAGAATTGATCATTTTTTTTTCTCATTAATCATTGGGATGATCAATATCTACTTTCACTTATGGAGTGTGTCAATAAATAAACAATAAAATCAATAAATAATTATCGTTAAAACCTATGTTCATAACTACTTAATTATTTCTAGTTTTCAAATTGTGAATCACATTTAAAAATGAAGAAAAGTTTCCATTCCATGAAAGGAGACTAAAATATTTTTTTCCATTTAATTAATCTACTAGATTAATGTCAAAGTAAGCAAGTTTATGTGAAGAGTGAATACCACTAACCCATTTCAATATCACCAAACCCACAAACAAAAACATCCTCTGCTTCATGCCTCCACAATTCTTGCTTCTTTGGCTCATTATCAATAGAAACAAAAACACAAATGCAACTAAAAGGGTTGTTCACATGAACTTTAAGCATGAAAACAACACTTCAAGAGAGTATAGTTGGAGGGAAAGAAGAGAATGGAAACTAGTATATGCTTGTGGGGGAGAGGAGAAAACAAAGGCAAACATTTCACCATAGGCTGTCAGATTGTAAAAGTTGAATCACAATATGGAAACGGTAGATAATATAAATAAGCAAATTTTTTGTTTGGGTAATAGATTAACCATGAATGCAACAATAATAGATGCAAGAAAACACATAAGGGTTAAATAGAAAACATACAAAAGTATATACAAAAGTAGGACACACTTTTAGGATTGAAAAGAAATTGGGAAATGATAAATAAGCAACCAGCAAAGAACGAATGAAATGTATTCAAATATCCACATTTTACTATTTAAATTCTGTAACTATGTTCTTGTTTTTTTAATTAAAGATTTGGATTTCACATAAATGTAACATTGAAGTGTCCAAATCTATGCTGAGCAGTTTAAACTTTACATTGTTATCCAATCACCAATCGACTATGCATGTTAATTGTGTTTCACTTTTATAATAAAATTCCTAAAAGTCTATCCGAAGATAATATTGCCTATAAAACCACCTGTTAACTAAACTCTTGAGACGAATAACAAACAATTTTACATCTAATATAAACAAGAAAAAGGAAAACAAGAGACTAACCAAAGGTTTTGTACTGTGTTTATCCAAAAGCTTCACGACGTCATGGTTTTTATAGTACATTGGATCTACAAGAGGCTATTAAACAATCTAATCCAAAAATCAGTGACAACATACAAGACGAATAATGAAAGAGGACGGGAAGTGAAATTACGATGCTGCCCTAGTGGTCTCGTGGATCAACTTCAGCGTTTTGTCGTAGCAACAAGTCAACAACGTCGGTGCGTTCCTAGCAGGCAGCGATGTGGAGCGTAGTGCGGCTGTCAAAGTTGGTGAAATTGGCGTCACTCCTGTGTCCAACAGTTCCTCAATCCCGTCTAAGTCTCCTTCGTTGGTCAGATACATCAACCGAACCGTCGGATCCAGCACCTCCGACATGTCGCGCTGTCGGTGAGCGAGAAACGAAGCTGAAACTTCTTGGTTTCCATTGTGGCGGGATGGTTTTGTGAGAGAGAGAAAATGTAATGGTATTGTGAGCATACGAATGAAAAATGAGTTGCAAATTATTTAACCTAACTGCTGCCACCGTGAATTTTTATAAAACAAATTAAAAAATCAAATATGAAATACCAAGTCAGGTAGTAAGATAAGTAGTCAAATTTGGGTCGTTAACATATCATTTTCCATTTAAATTTGCGGATTGGACTTGTTGTAGTCAAATTCGTGAATCACACTGTAAGATCCGAGAAATTTAAATAATTAATTAAATAATTATTTAATAAATGCGGGTAGTAGAAGTCTTTAAGACATTTAATGCAGATTGTTATGATGTGCAAAAGTACTAGTTTAAGTGGTTGAGACTACTTTAATTGTGTGAGAGGACTTGGGTTCAAGTCTTATGTATGTCATTTATGTGCTATTTAATTTATTATTATTTTAAATATGTGCGGGATCATGATGAATGATAATATAATCATAAAATTATATAAATTATCACGAAACATGAATTAGTTGAATGGTTATGCATTAATATAAATTTTGGTATGGTTTGGGGTTTGAGTGAATCCAAATTAAACTTTTTTTTTTTGCCAAAATTTCCTTTGGCATGAATGTGAAAGGACAAGGAAACCCTAGTAGCCAGGGGGGCTGGAAAACCATCATAGAATTGCCAATGAGTGGCATTAAACTCAAGTTTAATGGTATTTTCGTTTTATACCATTTACCTCTCATTAAGACCATAATTAATGACCAATTAAGAGAAAGAAAGAGTGGTTTAGGGAATGTTATTGTTGCATAACCTTAGGTATACAAAAATTGAGAGTGTAAGGGAGAATTGAGGGAAGCAAGGAACTGCATTGAGACAGAGTCAAAGGAACATCGTTGGTGATCAAGATGGAACTCACAACAAGTCCAAATAATAAGCTAAGGAATCCAGGTTAGGGGAGCTGGACCCTGCGTTTTACTTCACGTCATTAATTGTATGAATTGTATATTGAATTGGATGCATATACACCGCTTATTTCATGTATTCTTTGTGTTTCTGGAATTTTCCAGAAATCACCTGGCGGGTGATGAACCACGCCAGGCGACGCATCCCAATTATATGAAATTTTGGGTTCCTACAAAGGAACCACCTGGCGGCACGTCCCTAACTGCCAAGCGATGCAAGCCACGAAACCCAGTTTTGGGTTTTCCTATGAACGACCTGGCGATTGAAATTGACCCGCCAGGCGACGCGAACCAATTTTGGTTCGATTTTGATGTTCTGGATGTTTTGGGATGACTCTAATAGGAGGGAAAACAAATTTTAATGGTTAAGTGGTGATTGGATGTCAAACATCATTGAAATTCATTTAATTGATGGCTAAATTGGATGAAACAATAGGAATATTATCTTAGGGTTGATGAATTGGGAATTTCTATAGTGGCAGTAATCTAAGGGGAAAATGTGAATGAATTCGTGAATGGGAAGTGTTAGGGATGAACCGTAATCCCAATAACTGGGATTGTATCTTATGGAGTTAGAAATTGATGGAAATCAGAGTTGTTGTGAAGGGGTAAGGTTCGCAAGTGCAGGAACCGCTTGACGACACCCATTTTGCCACCAGGCGCCATACCAGAGAGGCATGGTGTTCTGATTCACGAAAAATCCTGTAGTTTTTCGTATTTTTGTAGAACAGGAACCACCCGACGTTGGGTTTGTACCGTCAGGCACTAGGCTACTGATTCTGGGTGCTAAGCGCCACCAATTTTTCTGGTTCTTGCAGTTGTTGTAAAATTGCATTTTCCGATTCGTTAACCGTTTGATTTAGGTGAAAGTTTGACAGGTCGTCCATAACACGTGGTTCTTCACTTTGAACGGTGGAGATTGGATTTGAAGATCAGTAGCTAGAGATACACATTACTTAATATTGTTGATTTTGGAGTCTGTAAAATACATGAATAAGCTATGGATAAGTTCAAGTAACTTCTAATGAAGCATGATTGGGTTATGTGGTAAGTCTCTATCATTTTGAATGTTTCTTTGGGTTAGTCACATATGGAGAATTGATTTAATGAAGGCATGGGTGTCAATATTAAATTGCATTGGTGCATAAGATCATGTGCTTAAAATTGTTAGAGTGTTGCTGCTTATATTTTGTTTGAGCATGCTTGGGATGGTCTATATGACTAGGGGATGAATGCACATGTGAGATGCTATAAGGCCTAGAATATTATAGATGGCAATGCTTTTCATTAGGGGTACCCTAGAATGAGAGCAAATGAGAGCAACCTGTGTGAAGTGTGCTTGAACCTGAACGAAAACCAGTACTGCGCAAGTACTGGTGTAGCGCCTGGCGGTGGTGATCGACCTGCCAGGCGACAACGTAGAAATAAGGGGTTCTGGATCACGGTGGCGCCTAGCGGTAAGGAGGGGTGCGCCAGACGGAGTCTGTAGTTCAGTGAATACTAAGGCGCGTGGTAGTGAATACTAAGTCCCGCCAGACGATAGTTGCAGTGGTAGTGAAGACTAAGGCACTTAGCGCCTGGCGATATGTGTCACCCGCCAGGCGATCTGGAAGCAGCAGACCTGGTGGTACGTGTCCCCCGTCAGGCGATTTTGCTACAACAGATTGGTGTTATGCTTGCTATGATGTGCGTGATCTACAAGGCTTCTAGGATATCTTAAAGGTGGGTTTGCTGGTGTTCCTTGAGTTGAGCTTGGAACGTATCCCTTGAGTTGTGGCTCGGGATAGGGGTTAAGCATGTGGCATTCCTTGAGTTGTGGCTCAGAATGACATCCCTCGAGTTGTGGCTTAGGATGACGGATGAACACGAGGAACTCTTGAGTTGTGGCTCAGGTTGGCGAGTGTTACCGATGTGAGTGTGCTAATTGTGGACAGTACGGATGGGTCTAGATAGATTGCCCCCCTTAGTAGTAATTGACGAGTTTGATAGTCTTAGAATGTTACGGACTATGTTTGTATATGGGAACTCCATCTGGCGTTACGGTGTATGATCCGTAGCATGGTTTTTCGCACGTGCTCTATCGGTTGTGGCCGATAGGTATGACAGCAAGACACCTTAAGGTACTCATTAGAAGACGTAGAACACGATTAACATGGTGGTGACCATGTGATGGGATATCAAGGGATGGATTTCCTTTGGTGTGATTGTGTGATTGTATAATTTTGCCATAAATATATATATATATATATATATATATATATATATATATATATATATATATATATATATATGTTTATTTCACCGTATCTGCTTGTGTTTGGCGATGATCGTGTACGCGGTACACGGAAGCAGATGATGTTGCTGGTGGATCTGGTGAGCCTTAGCAGCGGAGCGGGAAAAAACTCATGGGAACAGTTTTATTGAAGTTTTATCACTTATGGTTTTGGAATAAAGTTGTAAACTATTATATGACTATTTTTGGTATTTTATTGAATTTTGAAAAATTTGAATTTAAAGTTATCTTTATTATGAAATAAATTATTTTAAATTTCCCTCTTTTTTGGAATGAATTTATAATTAATGAGATTTTATTTTCTTATTTTATTTTATTATTTAAACTCGTAATATCCGATCGGATGTTTTACAGATACAATATCTTGACTTGCAGTATTACCTAATAAGAAAACAAACAACTCTTTCCAGAAAATGTACAGGATAAGAAACAAACCAATGAGAAGAAAAAATAGAACAAACATGACTTAAAGACTCCAACCATAGTATAATTATTGTAAGGATGTATGTAAAACATTTAGTTGCTGCCAACCTTATCACGCCTAAGTCACGGTCTTGTTTACAAAATAGGTTTACAACACAAGTTAAAATTTACAATTACTTCAGAAAAATCTGAGAAAATAAATTAAACATATTCCTTACATATTCACAACCTAAGGTACTTAATTACCTGTCAATTTTAAACCAAAGTTTTCTGTTGTTTTGTATGTTGATTTAACTTTTTACTCTGGATTATGATATAAGAATTCTTATCAAGGTTTTTGGAATTACAACAAGAATCTTTTTAGACGTGAATATGATAATGCCTGTGATATCCTTCTGTCATTCTATTTCACATTTTGGATTCGAAAATGCATTTTGAAAATCCAAAATCCAAAACATATATTTTATCTTTTAGATCATTCAATCCCAAACTTTTCGAATTACTCAATCCAAAGTATTTTAGATGAAACCCATGGAGGAATATTTTCTTTATATTTCTTATTATCCATAAAAGTATATGAACAAAACATAGAGAAGCATAAAGTAAATCCTATACAAAAGCGTGTGATAATAACAAATAATTGCTTAATTTTTCTTCAAAGTAGAAATTAAGCTCAAATTAAGTTTGCCTATCCTTGTCCTAAATAAAGGTTAAGTCAAACTTTTTTACAAACTAATTAGTTAAATATAACGAGTTTTCTTCAAATATTAACAATTTATTAACTTTATATTATGATTTATTAATATACTTGTTTTTTATATTCTAATTTTATAAAATATATTATCTAATTGTAGACCATTGCAACACAATGCTAACATTAATTTTGGTGGAGAGAAAATAGTTGGCACAAAAGATATCAACATTATCGTCCTAAGATAGTTGGTGCAAACACTAGTGCAGGAAAGGATTTTGACATCTTTTGACATTGTACTTCGATTCAACAACAAAAGAATATCTAGGAAGGTAAAAACGTGTGGCTTCTTGACTTCGGCTATGAAGTGAAGTATAAAATCATAAGTAATTAATGAAAAATAATTAAAAAATGATTAGGCTTCGGTTCTAGTAATAATCGAAGCCTAATCCCTTTCTGATTTAAAATATTATTTAAATTTAAGGCTATTAGAGTTTGGTCCTAATACCCCTTTTATGCTTCGATTTTTGTTATAATCGAAGTCCAGTGTAGACACTTTTTCTTTTTAAATAATTTTTTTTGTTTGTCTTTGCCTACATATCAAACTTGGATAGAATCAAACAGAACCAACACATTATGTATCACACCCAAAATCAGTCAAAATCTATATACACAACAATATGTTATCCTTATAACAAGTAAATGTGCTATATATTGTTGTACATTTGTATTATATATTTTGCACGAACTATCCTAACATACTTTATGGACTTCTTGGGAATTGGTGTAAGACTCTTGAATTTTCGCACAAAAGACAATAACTTTAATTGGTATATAAAAAGAAAAAGTTACAAAGTATTTGATTTAATGCAATTATTATTGTTTCTCAACTAGTTTTAATACGAGCACGAACAACGGTTGCCATCCATTGTATTACATAATAATCGCACTTATATGAGTCGATTTGTTTATTACGCTACAATATATAAACACAATTATAAATAATTAAGGAAGAAATGGAATCAAACAGTTATATATGGACCAAAATAAAAAACCTGGAGGGACAACCATGCAACTCTATGAGAAAGTAAATGTTTTAGGATACACTTATATAACAAAAAAAGTTCATAACATCAAGGTTATTACCAATCTATTACTAGTTTGTGATGGTTGGGGGAAGACTTGTGCAAGGAACAAAACCACACAACAATGTTGTCCTTTAGGGAAGCCGCAAGTAGCTTTTAATGACGTCTAAATTTAAAATAACTTCATTGTTATACCTTAAAATGATTTATTATAATTACAAGTCGACAAACTACACTTACGCAACAATATAAGGGACAAAATATATTTATTTCCTCCATTCAAAGCATTTGATGACGTATCATTGGATTTCATCAAACTTATTACCTACATGATTGAGTGAGGGGTCTATGGGAACCGAAGTCTATTCGCAAACTAATATCACACAGGAGCACCACCAATACGAACCTCTTCGTCCGTATTTATCATGCATCTGATTCTTACTTACGAACCTTCCCACTCGTAACATTCAAGCATAACATATTCATAACCCAACATGAAGAACCCATCAGATTCATACTTCATCATTTTATTTAACATACATCAATCATTAGGCCTAACATCCAATGTACTACAACCAGAGCATATCATAATTTATCGCAACAAAATATCAACACAGTGTAACCATGAAAAACCAGCAATCATGCGCAACATATATCTCCAACTACAAACATTCAAACTAATATCACACCATTCAAACTACAAAACATGTTATGGACGAGCTATCACAATTTCACTCTAATCCAACGGTTAACGAATCGGGAAACACAATTTTACCGAAACTACGCAGATAAAAAAAAGACGTAGTCGCCCAACGACTAGAGCTTGGCGCCCAGCGAGACCAAAACTCGAGACTTGGCGCCTACCGATAGGAAACCACCGATTGACGGTCCCTAATGCGTGAAAAGTACAAAAGTAGTGTAATTGTTCCTACTTTGGTCAATTTAAAGACACAAACCATCAAGTAACATAAAAACTCATTCATCATGCACTAAACTTCATAAAATCCCATTCCTAGCTTTCCCAACCTATATCACTTTATACTTCATATCCACATGACAAATTAAATCTTTACCTCATGGTATAGTCCCTGCAATAATCACACCAACAAAACAATACATCCACTAAATGCAAGGAAAAGAGAAACACTTCAAGTACCATGAATCATGCATATAATACACTTCTTTAGACACCAACTCCCCAAAATTGTAGCACTTTAACCACTTTTATATCAATATAACACGCAATCAAAGGTGCACATTAAAACAGAAACCACAATGCACCATCACGCAACAACCTAAAGCGATTCCAAACTGCCGCTCAGTATTGCACTAGAGGTTCATGTGCAATCGCACGAAAATTCAATCAATCATGCGTCCAACATTCATACACGCTTAATTTTATCCATTAGACTACGTTCACACACTTTTCATTCCAACATTGGCACCAAACATCATACTCATCATGAAAACGAGAATCAATTGGCTTTCTCACAAACCAGGCAACATGAAAAAACAAGGTAATCACGAAATACAGCTCCCCTACCTTTTTTACCACTTCTCCAGCCTTGCTCACACTAAGGATGGCCTTCTACATGCTTCTTCTTGCCCAGAACAAGCTTCCACCTTCAACTCTAACTCTAAGTCTCTTCTTAACCCTCTTAGTTCTCCTTAGGTCTCTCTTTTTGGTGTTCTTAAAAATCTACCCTAGTAGCCACACAAAAATTCTTTTTCCCCCTTCATTAATTCCCTCATTAACTTATGTTTCAACTCTAAAATAAATTCATAAAATAATTAAAATGAAAATAAGGTTAAATTCCATTCAATTGGCATTATCATGGAGGGTTTCTACCCTTAAAATTCCATAAGTCCCACTTGTCTAACTCCCCTAAAGACGACTAGGGTTCATAGATCATCCACCAACATAGCAAAAATAACGAGTAAAAGAACTATTTAGCATTAAACAAAGTTCAAACTCTCATCCACACAATTACCAAACATATGCACAACCAATGTCATTCCATGTTTCCACAATCTTAATTTAAAATATGTTCTTATTTACTATTTTCTATTCTTACTCCTTTAATTAAAAATAATATTAATTATAACAGGTAAAAAAAGCACTAAAAAGTTCTTAGATATTTATCGGTAACAAAAACTTATTTAAATTTATCTTTTGATATTAATTTAATATATCATACAAGTATATTTTTGAGATAATACTACTACTAATATAGCATAAAAATTTAATACAGCATCAAAATACTATTTTTTGATTTTTAATAAGGTACATAAAATATAACAATTTCATCAATTTTAATGTAGGACAATGATAACAATGAAAGTATTGAATTTTATAATCTTGTTCTGAGTTGAATGACAAAAATTTAGCTGTGGTTTTTGGTCTATTTGTGTGAGAGTTAACCAAGTCATAATTTTCATATAAGAGAAGTATTGGAAATATTGGAACTAGTCAATTAGTTACACTTGAATAATTTGCACAATCTCAATACCTTATCCAACTGTGTTTAAATTATCCAGTTTATTTAAAAAAAATTATGTTTTTAATCAACTGATTACTTTTGCTCTGAATGAGGTATTTCTTCCTCAAATGTTGATTCTAAAGGATACTTAATATATAAAAAAAGTTCTACTGGAAAGAGAGAAAATGATGCTCAATTTTTTTATTCAATTATTGGATACTCTCATTCGCTAAAAAGAGTTCAACTATAGAGTGATTAATTATAAATGAGTTATAATTAACAACTTATAGTAAGCAGAAGATTATGTTTATACATTAATTGAAGAACACTCTGATTCCTAAACAAACTGAAACTGCGCAGGAGATAACAAGTGCGACACTCATTATGTTTGTGAAATACAAAATGATATACGTAAGGACGTTTTTATAGCAAGAATAATCTTCAAAGCACAAACTGGAAATATACTCTGTAATATTATAATTGGGATAGGATTAATAGAAATTTTATATAATGTAAAATTTCGCTTACTCTGCAATAGAAGAGGTGGACCAAGTTCAGATTCTTTAACGACCCTTATTGTGTGGTCTTCTGTTTGAATTGGAGTTGTAGCTCTTCTTTCTCACTCTTTGATTGAGAATGCCTTGAATCAAATGGATTGACCATTCTGGTTTTCGAATGAAGAATGTGAGATATCCCAATACCATTCCAAATACCCCTCCACAACCATATCCAATAGCTACGGGTTTCCAACCAAACCCAAATTGTTCTTCTTGCTGAGATTGAGAGGTTGCTAAATCTATCCAATAGCATGGTTTTGACAATGGTAACCCACATAGCCCTGAATTCCCCTGATAGGAATCACTTTGGAATGTGTTGAATTGTTTACCTGTTGGAATCTTTCCTTCCAGCTGGTTTTGTGAAAGGTTTAAGAAAGAGAGGAAGGGAAGATTGGCCAATGCAGTTCGAATCTCACCCGTCAGCATGTTTGAGGAGAGGTCTAACCATTCTAAATTTTCCAAACCGTTGAGGCTTTGTGGAATTAAACCACTGAGTCTGTTATTAGAAAGGTTAAGGCCTATTAATGACTTCAAATCTCCAATGATTGTTGGAATCTCTCCCTCAAAATTGTTATTCGCTAAATCAACAACTGTGAAAGTAGTTAAGATCCTCTCTAGCTCAAAGTTGTTGCCTTTCATTGTGACTTCAATTGAATCATTGTATGTAGACTCAGTAGGACGTATATACTGCAAAACACTATGGACATTGATCATCATTCCCTTGAAATTTTTTATGAAAGCTATTGGCAAGTTGCCACGAAAATTATTGTTGGAGATGTCAAAAACCGTCAGCTTGGAAAATGTATCGTTCTTGGATTGGAAACAATTGACGGTACCATTGAACCTATTAGCACGTAAAACAAGGATTCGCAGCTCTTGAAGTGAGTCTAACCAACTTGGAAATGTATCTTGTATGTCATTCTCTCCAAGGTTCAGAACTCTTAGTCGTTTGCATTTTATCACAGGCCGAGGTAATGGTCCCTCCAAGTGATTGCCATTAAAATTCATAGTTTCCAATGTTTCTATCTCAAGATAGCTCTTGGGTATGATCCCTCGAAGGTTGTTCTTTTGCAGATCCAAAACTAAAAGTTTACTCAAGTTTCCAACGCATTGTGGGATTTTGCCTGTCAAGTTGTTGTGAGACAAGTCGAGTATCATAAGGGAGCTTGCGTTGCAAAGAGATGAAGAGATGTCTCCGGTCACTTTATTGTGTGAGATAGAAAAGAATTTAGCGGTAGATGGAGGAACAGGAATATCTCCTTCCAACATATTGAAGCGTAGGTCAATGTAACCAATATTCTTCCACGAGATTGAGAGGTTCCCAACCGATGTTAGAAAGTTATGAGAAAGATCCAAATAACCCAAAGTATCTGCCAAATGATTAAATCCTTCTGGAATCCTTCCATGAATTTGGTTCATAGAAAGATCTAATTCAACAAGATTGAATGGGTCAAGGGATATTGGAAAACTTTTAACATTGCCACCAGTAAAACCAAGAGACTGAAAATTGTTGTCAGAAAGATCAAGAGCCTTTAGCCTTTGAAGATTTGAAAACTTATGAAAATCTAGGACGCCACTCAGGTTATTTGATGATAGTATCAAGTAAGAGAGATTTTGGTGAAGAAATATTGACTCAGGGATATCACCTTGTAGCTTGTTATAAGAAAGGTCACAATCATACAATGAAAAGGCAGAGAATTCGCCAATTGGGCCAGTAAGCTGGTTCCCACAAAGGCGTAAGTTAAGTAACGATGACAAAGAAAAACACCAATGCGGAATTGTTCCGTTCAACGAATTATCAGACAAATCCATAAGTTCTAAATTAGAAAGTCCACTGGTTTTATCAGGTATTTCTCCAACCAGTTTATTCTTCGAAAGACATAAACCACTAAGCTGAGTGAGCTCAAACAACGATGATGGCAATCGGCCCACTAGGTTGTTTCGAGTAACATCTAAACCTTCTAATTTGCTTAGCTTGCTAAACAAATTGGGGATCTCACCATCAAAATTATTATATGAAAGATCTAAGTAAATAAGATGCTGAAGGTCGAAAAGAGATGATGGAATCTCACCACTGAAGTTATTCGTACGAAGGTACAGATAGTTTAATTGTGAGATGCTGTCCATGCATTGAGGAATGGGTCCTGTGAAATTATTATATGAAAGATCAATGTGAGTGAGATGTTGAAGATTTGAAAGTGATAATGGAATCTCACCACTGAATTTGTTTTGACGAAGGTCCAAGTGTTTTAGTTGCGTGAGATTAGATAAAAACTGAATATGTCCTGAAAAAGCATTACCACCGAGATCCAAGAGTCTAAGAGGACTTCTCGGATTCAGCTGGGAAAGCTCACCTTCCAGATTCAAATTCCAAGACAAACTAAGTTGTTGAAGATTGGGTAAATAGAATATGTTATTTGGTAACTTCCCTTGCAAGATGGTATTTGAAAGTCCAAGAGAGACCAAGGAGGATGAAAAATTGAGCAACAAAGACAGAGAACGGGGTTTAATCAAAGACATATCTAGGCCATCAAGAGTGAGCTCCCTTAAATGAGTTGCATTTACAATTAATTTTTCCAGAGATGCTGGTTGAATCCTCATCCAACCTTGGGACAGTGAGAGGTCAAGTGAAACTAATTTTGAGAGATGAGATATTTTGGAAGGAATGACACCACTAAATGCAACGTTAGATAGGTTGAGATGAGTAAGAGCTAGAAGATGACCAAACCCAGAAGGCATTGGAGAAGAGGAAAAGTTATTGAGAGCAAGGTTGAGTTTTTGAAGGTGAGAGAGTTTGAAGAGAGTGTTGTTGGGATGAAATGGACCTTGAAGGCAACTGCTGCTGAGGTCTAAGCCAATGACGTGCCCTGAGTTAGTTTCACAACTCACTCCATCCCACAAACAGCAATGAGAACCATTTTTCCAAGATTCTGTCTTTGGATAAGAGCCATCATCTCCACACCAGCTGTTGAAGGAGGTCTTGAAGCCAAGCAAGGCAGAGGCTTCATCATGGTTGCATAATGGCACCAATGAAGACGTGCATGAAGGAAAATCAGAAACCAACAAACTCAGAACAACAAACACGAACCACCCCATACTTTTCTAAAAGCTTTTGCTCAATACATTCCAACTTCCAACCCTTGCTTCACTCTGATTTTCTTATTACAATTTCTTGACTTGCACTATTACCTTATTCCAAAACATCTTTTTGCAGAAAATGTACAGGATGAGAAACAGACCGAAGAAAAGAAAAATTAGAACAAAAGCAATCACGTTCATGACTTAAAGGCTCCAATAATACTACAATTATTCTAAGGATGTATTTAAAACATTTAGTGGCAGACCAACTTTTACCACGTCTAAGTCACGGTCTCTTTTATAAGATGGGTTCACAACTCTAGTCAAAATTTAAAATTGATTCAGAAAATTCCAGAAAAAATGAATTGAACAATAAAAGAATCATATAATTCTTACTATTCCTTACATATTCACAACCTAAGGTACTTAATTACCTGTCAATTTTAAACCAAAGTTTTCTGTTGTTTTGTATGTTGATTTAACTTTTTTACTCTGGATTATGTTATAAGAATTCTTATCAAGGTTTTTGGAATTATAACAAGAATCTTAATTAGACGTGAATACGATAAATGTTTTGTGCTATCCTGGATTTGCTTTTGAAATAAGGTTTTATTATTATATTTGCATGTTTTATATTTTCACTGATTAATTAACAATACCACTAGAAGGTGCTTAACATTCCACATCCAACATCCTTCTGTCCTTCTTATATCACATTTTGGATTCGAAATGCATTTTGAAGTTGTAGAATCCAAAATACAAATATAATATTTTAACTTTTAGATCATTCAATCCCAAGCTTTTCGAATTACTCAATCTAAAGTTTTATAGATGAACGTAAAAAGCCTATATTAAAGCATGTGATGAGAACAAATAATTGTATGGTAGGCTCAAGTTTTGCTTTAAAGTAAAATTAAGCTCAAATTAAGTTTGCGTAAACTTACCCTAAATAAGGGTTAAATCAAAACTTTTTTTTAAAACTAATTAGTTAAATAGACGAGTTTTCTACAAATATTAACAATTTATAAACTTTATATTATGACTTATTAATATATTTGTTCTTTATATTCTAATTTTATAAAGTATGTGTCAGTTAAAAGTATATCCTATTTAAAGGATTAAAAAATATATATTGCCCGTTCTTTGTTTTTTTTTTCTTAAAAAGTCTCAAGATAAAAAAATTTAATGTCTCTTTATTTGTAAGAGATAAGGTGTAGTTATAACAACATGGTCAATAATATCAAGAAGAGTTATGCAAAATGTCAGATTAGAGAGCTTGCTTGAGGAGAATAATGAAATCTTTTAGCTTTCTGGAGGAGTCATGCAAAAAAGATTAATACATAGGAAGACGCAATAAATGAAAATGCATAGAATTACAATTACTTACTACATTTTTTTCTAACAAATTATTGGGTATTGGGCTCCCTTCCTAAGTAGAGAAAAGTCCCAAAACTTGAGAAACCAATGTCTCACTTAACCTAATGGAGAGAGGGGGCTGCAAAATAAATAGAGAAGCAAAACAATAGAGTCAGAATACACTGAAAATCCTAACACATAGAGGGAGAGATAGAGAGAAAAATATGTTCACATTTTTTATAGAGCTGCCACCCTAAAATCGACACTACAGATTCGTTTACCATTGGATCGGGCTTAAACTTTTACAGCAGGTTCGGAACACATTATTCTCCATTCTAAGTCGGATCGTTGATACGAGGTCTAAGTTGGGAGATATTAATTTCGCACTGCAGCAATGATTTTATAGGTTTTTCTTCTCTTGTTCTTCTCTATTTGAAAGCTTTGTTGCTTTGCTATTTGGTTGGGTATTGGCATTAATTTATGCTATTGATTGAGACTCTTTTGTACTTTTGTTGATCATAGTGTAGCTATTTCTTTGGTCTGAACGACTTGTGCTTTTTATCCTTGATTTGAAGGGTTTTCCACGTTAAAAATCTTGGTGCCTTTATTTGTGATTGTGGTGGTTTATTGTTGCTGCTCTTTGATTATTGCTCCTCATATATTCTTGAAAGTTATGGCAAATTATATCCACTGCATTCTCTCGTATATTGTTTATGTTGTTGTTTTCACCATCAGAGTGGCATCAGAGCTCTTGGTTCAGTTATATTTACTTGCTTGAATGATGGAGGCAAATGCAAAGATGGTTGCATTGAATGGTTCAAATTATCACTTGTGGAAGGTCAAGATAAAAGACTTGTTTTTTATGAAGAAGTTGTATCGTCCCATATTTGTTACACAAAAGCGAGATTTTATGTCTAATGAAGAATATGACTTTGAGCACCAACAGGTACGTGGTTTTATTCGGCAATATGTTGAAGATAATGTTTATAATCACATTTCTAATGAGACACGTGCTAGACCTTTGTGGGAGAAGATTGAGTCTTTGTATGCTTCTAAGTCGAGCAATAATAAACTATATTTGTTGAATTGCTTGATGAATTTGAGGTACAGGGAGAATTCTCCTATTTCTGATCATTTAAATGAGTTCCTAGGGGTCCTAGATCAAGTATCAGGAATGGGTATAAACTTTCATGATGAAGTCTTGGGACTATGGCTATTGAATACTCTACCAAAGTCTTGGGAAATATTTCGGGTTTCAATTACAAACTCTGCACCGAATGGCATTGTTTCTTTACAGATGGCAAAGAGCGGTACTCTTAATGAAGAGATGAGAAGGAAGGCACATGGTTTTTCATCTCAATATGATATGCTTGTTACAGAAATTAGGGGATAGAGAGAAAAGCAGGAGCAAGTACAAGTCAAGATACAAGAATATATAGTGCCATTATTGTAATAAAATAGGGCACATTCAGAAATACTATTTTAAGTGGAAAAAGGACAATGCAGACAAGAAAGGCAAGTAGAAAAAGAATGATCGTGTCGCTACTACTACATGTGGTAATCTTGTTCTTCTTCGTGACTTTGAGTCCGTTAATCTTGTATCTGATGAGAGCATGTGGATTATTGATAGTGGTGCTACACTTGTTATACCTAGGAAGGAGTTCCTCACATCTTACGCTTCTGGTGATTTTGGAGTGTTGAAGATGGGTAATAATGGTGAGTCTAAAGTGATTGGTGTTGGTGATGTTTGTCTGTAAACCAACATAGGAGTGCATTTGTTGCTTAAAAGAGTCAAACATGCTCCGGATGTCCGTTTAATTTAATCTTTGTGCAGATGCTTGGTAATGGTGGTTATGATAGTCACTTTGGTTCTGGAAAGTGGAAACTCACCAAAGGTAACTTGGTTAGGGCTAGAGGAGAAAAATCAGCCAAACTATATTGGACAAAAGCTTTGGTTGCTAAAGACACTGTGAATGCCATGGATATGGAGGCATCTTTGTGGCACCGGAGGCTTAATCATATAAGTGAAAAAGGGCTGAATTGTTTAGCTAAAAAGGATGTTCTTCAAGGGCTAAAAAGTGTAGAATTGGAGAGATGTTCTCATTGCATGGATGACAAGCAAACCAGAGTGTCCTTCAAGAAGTATCCTACCTCAAGGAAGTCAGAGTTGTTACAATTGGTGCATTCTGATGTTTGTGGCCCATTGAAGGTAAAGTCATTTAGTGGTGCACTTTACTTTGTTACCTTTATTGATGATTGTTCCAAGAAGCTATGGGTTTATGCACTTAAGCGAAAGGATCAAGTACTTGATAAGTTCAAGGAATTTCATGACTTGGTTAAGAGGCAATCAAGGAAGAAGCTAAAATGTATCTATTATGACAATGGTGGTGAGTATTGTGGACCCTTCGATGCTTATTGCAAACAGCATGGTGTTGCACATGAGAAGACTCCTCCTAAAACTCCTCAATTGAATGGTTTAGTTGAGAGGATGAATAGGACATTACTTAAGAAGGTGAGATGTATGCTCTCAAATGCTAAATTACCCAAGCATTTTTGGGGTGAGGCATTATACACGGCGATGCACGTTATCAATCTCACTCCTACTGTGATTCTGGACAGTGAAGTGCCAAATAAAATTTGGTTTGGCAAGAATGTAAGTTATGATCATTTGCATGTCTTCGGTTGCAAGGCATTTTTTCATATTCCAAGGGATGAAAGATCCAAGTTGGATGCGAAGACAAGGCAATGTCTCTTTATTGGGTATGGTGAAGATGAATTTGGCTACATGTTTTATGATCTTGTTGAGAAGAAGCTTGTTAGAAGTCGTGATATACAATTCATGGAAGACCATACCATTGAAGACATTGATAAGGTGGAGAAGACCACACCAGAGAAAGATAGTAATCTCACTTATGGTAATCCGATGAGGTTTCCCGCTCACAATCTAGAGAATGTTGAAACGGAAGCTCAAGATGATGAGCAACATGGTGATGTTGATGATCAACAGGTTGGAAGTGGAATAGAGGTTCCAATTGATGATGCTCAAGATGAACATGATGATGATCTTGGTGATATACCTGAACCACCTCAAGTCCAACTCAGGACGTCTAATAGATAAAAACAACCTTCTATAAGGTATTCTTGTGATGAGTACATAACCTTAACTGACAATGGAGAACCTAAGTGTTTTAAAGAGGCTTTGGAGAGTGAAGAAAAACAAAAGTGGTTGGATGGAATGCAAGATGAAATGAAATCTTTGCATGATAATCACACTTATGGTTAGAAAACGGGTGGATCTTCAAGATGAAACAAGATGCTAATTCTACATTTCCAAAGTACAAGGCTAGATTGGTGGTGAAAGGTTTCAGACAAAAAAAGGGTGTTGATTTCAATGAGATTTTCTCACTTGTGGTGAAAATGTCATGCATTAGAACTGTGCTAATTTTAGCTACTACTCTTGATTTAGAGGTTGAGCATATGGATCTTAAGACAACTTTCCTTCATGGTAATTTGGAGGAAAAGATATACATGAAGCAACCTAGTGGTTTTCTTGTTGAAGGCAAGGAAGATTATGTGTCTAGGCTAAGGAATAGTCTATATGGTTTGAAGCAGGCTCCAAGGCAGTGGTATAAGAAGTTTGAGTCTTTTATGTGTCAGCAAGGCTACAAGAAGACTACTTTTATCATTGTGTCTTTGTTAAAAGTTTTTCTAATGATGACTTTATTATCCTGTTATTATATGTTCATGACATGCTTATTGTTGGGAGAGAAATTTCCAAAATTAACAGGTTGAAGAAGCAATTGGGCGAGTCATTTGCTATGAAGGACTTAGGAGCTGTTAAATAGATTCTTGGAATAAGAATCATTCGAGAAAGAAAAGAAAGGAAGCTTTAGCTGTCATAAAAGGGTGTTGTAGAGATTTCAGATGGAAAATGCGAAAGTCGTAAGCACTCCTCTTGCTACTCATTTTAAACTGGGTGTTAAATATAGTCCTTCAAATGAAGCTAAGAAGGCATATATGAGTAGAGTTCCTTATGCGTCTGTGGTGGGCAATTTGATGTATGCAATGGTGTGCACAAGACCAGATCTTGCACATGTTGTTCGTACAATCAGTCAATTTTTGTCAAACCCAGGTAGAGAGCATTGAAATGTTGTGAAGTGGATTTTGAGATATATTCATGGTACTGTTGATATGAAGCTTTGTTTTGTAGGTGATAAGCCTAATTTGGTGGGATACTCAAATTCAGATATGGCTGCAGACATTGATTCCAGGAAGTCCACCTCAGGCTATTTGATTAATTTTGTAGGGGGAGCTGTGGCTTGGGAATCAAGACTACAAAGGTGTGTAGCATTGTATACTACAAAGGCGGAGTTCATTGTCATCACTAAAGCATGCAAGGAGTTGCTATGATTGAAGAAATTCTTTCAGGAGCTTGGTTTTAGGCAAGATAACTATTCATTGCTCATTGATAGCCAGAGTGTTTTCCATCTTGGTAAATATCCAACTTTCCATTCTAGATCCAAACATATTGATGTGAGGTATCATTGGACACGTGATGCTTTGGATGCTAAGTTGTTGGCGTTAGAAAAAGTTCATATAGATGATAATGGTGCTGATATGATGACTGAAGTGTTGCCAAGAGAGAAGTTTGAAGTTTGTTGTGAGATCGCCGGTTTGGCAAGTATCTCGACATAGTTGTGAAGGCGAAATTTGTTAGGTATTGGGCTCCCTTCCTATGTGGAGAAAAGGCCCAAAACTTGAGAAGCTCATGTCTCACTTAACCTAGTGGAGAGGGGACTGCAAAATAAATAGAGAGGCAAATCAATAGAGTCAAAATACATTGAAAACCCTAACACATAGAGGGAGAGATAGAGAGAAAAATCTGTTCACATTTTTCACAGAGCTGCCACCGTAAACTCGACACTGTCGATTCGTTCACCGTTGGATCGGGTTGAAACCTTTACAGCAGGTTCAGAACACATTGCTCTTCATTCTAATCAGTTAGATCATTGATACGAGGCCTGAGTTGGGAGATATTAATTTCGCATTGTAGCAGTGATTTTACAAGTTTTTCTTCTCTTGTTCTTCTCTATTTGAAAGGTTTGTTGCTTTTCTATTTGGTTGGGTGTTGGCACTAATTTGTGCTATTAATTGAGACTCTTTTTTACTCTTGTTGATCATAGTGGAGCTATTTCTTTGGTCTGAATGACTCGTGGTTTTTATTCTTGATTTGAGGGTTTTCCACGTTAAAAATCTTGCTGCCTTTATTTGTGATTGTGGTGATTTATTATTGCTGCTCTTTGATTATTGCTCCTCATAGATTCTTGCAAGTTAGGGGAAATTATATCCCCTGCATTCTCTGGAATATTATTTGTGTTGTTGTTTTCCCCTTCACAAATTGAATACTTAGATAGTCATAGTCCCTTTGAAATGCTTGGTTGGCTACATCTCGTTGCATTAGCAACAACAAAATCCCCACACTTTTGGTGGGTTTGGTGGAGTGTTACACAGTAAAGATCAATTGTGTTTAAATAAATAGTATCTTTGCAATTCCTTCATATTAATTAATGATTACACCGTTGAAATTTTATTAAATTTTAGAAACTACACATAATTAAAAGGTTTACAAATTTGAGACAACAGTGTGTTCATAGTCTAAATATAGCAAACACAAGTAAAAATATATACTTCTTTGACTAGTAGTTTACTTGAACGTCAATTGTTGACTATCAGTTAAAAAATTATGCTTGATATTGAAATGAATATTTTATGTGATATTGTATAGAGTTTGAAATGTCTGTGATCCAAATCCAATGAGTTTCAAATGCTAATGATTTATTGAGCAAACAAAAATCAAGATGCTTTCATTAAATAAAGATAGAGAGTTTATTTATCAATATGATTTGGAAATATTACAACTTTGTTTTGGAAAAGGTATGCCAACAAACAATTAAAATACTTGTTCAAAAAGTGTAGCGCAGGTCCCCAATTAATTACACGTTGCTTTCCACTTATTTATGAAAGCAGAAACCAATTCATTTTTAGTAAAGACTAATCACGGCAAAGTAAATGTTTCTTTTATGTTGAAGCTGAAGTTTGAATGAAACAAAAAACAATGGAAGTATGTTGTCAAAAATATTTGTGTAGCAAAACTTGAAAAACTTTTTCAAAAAGTGTAGCGCAGGTCCCCCCTTAGTTACACGACTATATCTAAGTTTGAATTGTTCGAGTTTTTGGAAGCAGTGATGAAATAAAAGTACTTCATGCATTTTAGTTACGGTATCCAAGTTTCTTAAATAGTAGTCTTAGTTATGGTTTACATTCATAGAAAATAAGCACACACAAAAATACATAAAAGCATAAAGATAATTAGATAAGTTTCCAACCACAAAACAATATAACAGTGTCATTGTTAAATTCAATTGTCTTCATCATAAAGATAATTATACAAAGATTTTTGACAACACACATGCACAATTTTTTGTTTCATTCAAAGTTCAGCTTCAACATAAAAGCACCAATTCAAACTTCACCTCAATTGTTTGCTGGTTCCATCAAAGTTGAATTGCAACATAAACCACCATTAACTTTGCCTTCAGCAATCATTACCATAAATGAACTAGTTTTTGCTGTCATAATTAAGTGGAACGCACAGTGTAATTAAACGGGGAGCTACATTAGACTTTTCCAACAAGTTTTGAACTTTGTAAACCCAAAGTTTTTCACAATACAATTACATATTAAACAACACAGAACTAATTGTACAGTTGCACCAAAAAGGTAGTAATACCCTACAAAATCTCTAGGAAGCCAAAGGAATGAAAGCAGGAATGAAAAATGAGTTCTCTGTGTTCGTAAAAATGAGTTCTCTCAACCAAAGGTTTAAACTTTGGGTGGTTCTCTCTACCGAAACCTTTTGTCACTTTTCCCTTTTTTTTCCCACACATGTGACAGTTTCTCAAAGAAAAAAAAACTTTTTAAATAAAAAATAGGGGACACATCATCGATGTCAAATGTA
This sequence comes from Vigna unguiculata, assembly GCF_037176805.1. Lineage (NCBI taxonomy): Eukaryota > Viridiplantae > Streptophyta > Magnoliopsida > Fabales > Fabaceae > Vigna > Vigna unguiculata. The sequence goes on along the minus strand of NC_140799.1, from coordinate 28,539,459 downwards.
AGTCAAAAAAATATGTTAATAAATCGTTTTAGTTGTCTTAAATGCTAATAACAAAGAACCAAATTGAAGTTAAGTTTTACATATGCACCAAAAGCTAAAATAAGATAAGAAACTTTGTGCATAGACCTCATCACGTAAGTTAATTCATGGAATCAAATAACTTGATGCATGGTCTAGGCAAAGAAATAAGGCTGCCATAAGAAAGCGAGAAATGGCTAGGGTAAAAATGTGCATAAATGTCCCATCAAAGTGAAATGCACTAGACCTTTAGTTAATACCTATGGCCCCCACAACAATCATAATTTTGTTTCATATCTTCATGTAACTCGTGGTCCCTTCCAAGCACCCTAACATGGTATATAAAACACAATATTTTTTTCTAAACTAGGCATATCTGCCTCCATAATTACAAAAATGGATAAATTTTAAAAACAATTCAAAATTGGGCAAATTGTGCGCCCTTACACGATTTCATATGAAGAAATGGTGTCCCTCCTAACCGATTTTCCTATGTCAAATGGTCAACTCTGAAATCGTGTGGGGCTAAGATGATTTTCGACTTAAAATCGTGTGGGGCTCAGACGATTTTCATTGTAATTGATTACATAGGGGCGTAATCGATTACAAAAGGCTATGGTATGCCTTTGAGATTATGTAATCAACTACAGATTCCATGTAATCGATTACCATAGAGGTCAATTTTTAAAGCATCTATAAATCTCACTTTCTTTATCTCTACCTTTACCTTTATCTTTCTTTTATTCTTTTTCCCTCCCACCTTAACTGCATACCACATACTTTTGCATATTTATAACCTTTCCATGCCTTTATCTCACACACTCACAATCTATTAAAGCTTTATTATTGTCTTTCATTCAAAATTGAAATAAGAAAAATAAAAGTCTTAACTAAATTGTCACTTGATTATCATAGATCTTTCTTTTAACTAATTACATCTCTAAATTTTTTATTACCTTTTGATAAATCATTTTTATTCTTAAACTTTTTTTAAATAATTATTTTTATTCTTAAACATTCTTTTAATTAGGTATATAGATAAATGATAAAAAAAAAAGGATTCATTTATTTAGATATTTATCACAACTAAAACACGAAATAGAAGAGAACATATTATTTTGACCCCTCCAAAATTTACAATCAACCACTGCACATAACATGAAAGAGAAGTGTGAAAGAGAAGCGTGAAAGAGAAGCGTAGGTTATGATCGTAGAGTTCATTGTCAATGATGTCCCTTCAACATCAAAACACTCAGTCTCAATAGATGCAGTTACAGTAAATGCTTTAGCTATTGGGTTGTCTGGTAATCGATTACATGGAGTCTATACTCGATTACAAAATGTCAGGAGCACATCATAGCCTTTTGTAATCAATTACACTCCCTTAGTAATCGATTACAATGAAAATCTTTTGATCCCTAAATGATTTCAAATTGAAAATCGTCATGGCCCCCACGATTTCAGAACTGACCATTTGACATAGGAAAATCGACTAGGGGGACACAATTTCTTCATATGAAATCGTGTGGGGGCGGCATTATTTGCCCAATTTCGAAATTTTTTTAAAATTTGCCTATTTTTGTAATTATGGAGGCAGGTTTGCCTAGGTTAGAAAAAAATCTAAAACACAAAAATAATGATGAAGGAAGAACTACATCACAATCCATTCTAACTACTGCACCACATAAAACATAATACTAAAAACATAAAAGCTTATTTGTAATATGCAAACAAAGTGGGTCATGACAAGCTTCAAGCACTCCCACACAAGTGATATAATAAGCCAATGAAAGTAGAGAGCTACACCATCCCTTTACGTAAAGCTAAACGTCCCACTATAAAACAAAGTGGCGAATGCACAAGCCTAAGATAAGGGAACGAATGAAGAAAAAGGATTCAAGAGTGCACTACTTCAACAAAACAAATGAAAAATGATACTTTGACAAAGTATCTTTTGACAAACAACATTTTTTTGTAAAAAAGAAACCATAAAACTTTATTATTTTATTCTCTTAACTGATATAAAAAAAGATATATTCTATTTGGTAACTTTGTCAACTTTGTCAACCAAATGTTTGTCAAAAAATTATTTTCCAAAACAAAACTCTATGCTAACCATGAATCTTCTGCAAGGTAACGTGGCTTAGTATAATAAGGAAAACCCACATTCATAACTATACATAACCCATGCAGACCACGAGAACCCATGTTGAGTGGGAAAATGTGAAAATTGCACCTATTTTGGTTCACTCAACTAGCAAAGAATTAGATAAAGACTTAAGAGAGAACCAACCCAAACCACTCCAACGCTGCAACCTCGGTGGAAAGGAACCCACAACCAACCCCAACCTCACGGATGGAAATTTCTGTACTCCTAACTATGCCCATTAATAACCAATGAAAACTTGAAAAAAGGTTAAACATGAAGCAAATCCTCAAACCTCGCTGCAAGACAACCTCCGACAAAGCAAAACGAGAAAGTAGGCCATACTAACAGAAAAACGAGCACAATAGAAATTCAGCAGGGATGCAAACAACACTCATCATCACTTCATACACTTCTGCATACTCTTCCAAACCTAATTCATCGAACAACAAAAGAAGACAAGAAGAAAAACAAGGTCAAACTTCCCCTACGTCTTATAGCAGCCCTTTAAGGTCTTACCACCTATGTTTTGATGCCCACTTCATTGCTCTCCACCTTTACTCACTACGCTCTCTCTCGATTCCCTTTTTACCTTGTCGTTTTCTCTCTTTTCTACACTTAAAGAACCTATAACTAAGGGTTTTATCTTCCCTACCCAAACCCTAGAATCAAAACCAACTAGAAAATATCTCTTTTTTCTCTTTTTCTCTTTTTTTTCTAAGATTTGGAAAGGAAAAATAAAAACGGATTTGAGTGGCTACAACGAAAAGACAAAACAAATGCACTATTGTGCTAACTGCAATAACGGAAAAACTAAAATATAAAACTGATATGGCCTCTTTAAATCTTCTAAGATTTGTGGCAATAAGGAAAACAAAATAAAAATTACATGTTCAAGCAACCAAAAGAGAGAGAAATTAACCTTGTGTTTGGATGAAGCATTTCAACAATGCTAAGAAATTGAAATGCATTGTATTTGAATTGTTTGTAATTAAATTCTCTTCATTTTCTAAATAACTTGTTTGGATAAAGAAATTAAAATACCTTACATTTCAATTTCTTGTTTAGATAAAACAATTGAATTTCTTGTGAGATAAAATTTCATTTTAACAAAATTTCTTTTAGGTTTAATTATGTTTTGATTTCATGAGAAATTTAGAAATGGGCTCGATTAGCCAAACGAGCTACGCCGACCAGGAAATCCAGACGGGTTGGTCAGTACCCCTCAAATCGTTAGGCCAATTGGTACCCTTGACATGGCTAGGTCATCGGGCTAGTCGATAGCTCCTAGGTTGTTGGGCTGGTTGGTACCTCCTAACACAACCAGGTCATCGGGCCAGTAATACCCCTCAGGTCGTTAGGCCGGTAAATACTTGACAGGTCGTCAAAAAGTCAGGCTCGTCTAGGTAATTTATCGGTAATTTGTCGGTCGGGTTCATCTGGGTTGTCGGGACGGTCAGGCCCATATATGTCATCGGACCCGCCCGACACCTCTAAGTCGTCTGACCCGTGTGGGTCGTCAAGCCTGTCGGGCCTTTATGGATCATCGGTTACGCTTGGTCCGTCTTGGTCGTTAGGTCTGTCCGACCCATCTTATTCGTCAAAACTGCCTGACCCATCTAGGTCGTCGGGTCCGTCTAGGTCGTTGGCCAATCAGGCTTGTGGGATCAACGGGCCAATCAAGTCTGTTTGAGTTATCAGGCCGGACAAACCCGTACAGGTCTTTAGCCCTACCCGACACCTCTACATCGTCAGCCTTGCCTAGACCGTTTGGGTTATCGAACCCGCTCGATCTACTTTGATCGTCGAGCACATCTGGCCCATCTTAGTCGTTGAGCCTGCCTGATCCGTCTTAATCGTTGAGCACATTCAACCCATGTGGGTTATCATGCCCACCTAACCTATTTATCTCATTGGGCCCTCACAATCTGTCTTTGTCCTCGAACCGTTTGAGCCATCTTAGTTGTCGAGCTCGTCCGACCCCTCTAAATCATCGAGCCCATTTGGGTCATCGTGTACATATAACCCGTTTGTGTCGTCGGGTCAGCCTAGCATGTATAGGTCATCAAACTCGCCCAACACATATGGTATCGAGCTTGCTCGACTCGTTTTGGGTGATTGGGCCTCCCTGACCTGTTTTGGTCATTGGAACCGCTTGACTTATTTGTGTTGTCGGGCCCATCTGACCCATTTGGCTCATCTGACCCATTTGGCTCATCTGACCCGTTGGCTTGAGTGTATTTGGGTCGTTTGACTAAGGTGCACGCCTGGATCGTCGGGTCCTCTTGGTCGTCAAGTCGGTTAGGCCCGACAATCTTAGTAGGTTCGCTCGAAGACCTAGTCCCATGTTCACAATCGAGACAGCCCGACCTTGGATGCTGGTCGAGTTTGGCCGGGGCGAGACCACCTTGGTGTTGGTGAGACTGTTTAATAACATATTTTTTATGTTTAAATAGAAAGTGTATGGGTTAGCCTTGGCCTACAAGACTTTTGAGGGGTTTTTGGCCTTGTGGGCTTCTTTAATGTGGGGTTTGTGGCCCTAACCCATGTAGGTCAAGGCCAAACCCTATGGATTGGGTGAAATTGACAATTCTACCAAAGGGTCTAGAGTGTGAGGTTGAGTGAGAAGAATTCCAAATTCCACCTATTTTGAGGGTATTTGGATTTCTACTAATTAAGCTAATTGAAATAATTCAAAAAAATATTTTCATTTTAAATGATTTTTAATTTCTCTATCCAAACAAAACATTTCATTACAAAGAAATATAAATACTTCAAAAAATGAATTGTTTCATTAAAATACTCTATCCAAACACACCATAAAGGAATTTACGTAAATGCTGCAACATAAATCCTTGTGCATGGCTTTTGAAAAAAAAAAGATATAGAAAGTACACGACCTACTAACCAGAAGAGAGAGAAATAAAAATTTAACATGCACCTTCATATGCAAAACACACACGAACCACTAAGCCATACAATTTCTAATATTATAATGCACACTATATTTATAAAGACACATATATTCAATATTTTAGAATCAAATATAATAATTAAATAAAACAACAACTTAAATCACTCAAATAATTTTTTCATATGTCATAATTTAATAAAATAATTAACTAAATGAAAAATCAACAATCTAAATTAAACAATCATTTTTTTCATGTGTTAATCTTTATTCTAATTTTTCTTGGGTCTTACAGTAGAGGCCAACGAGATCATTCGAACAACTCAGGAGTTGCGTACTCCAAATATGAGAAGTATGGTCATTTTGCTAAGGATTGCTACTGAAGAATCAAATGTTATAATTGTGGAAAGGTCGAGCATTTTGCGAAGGACTGTTGATCTGAGGGAAAAAAGGAAAACAAACTTCCTTTCTAAAGATGTTGAAGAAGATGCCGAGTAGTGATTTGAGTTGATAACAATTCAACCATTGAATTGGGGAGGAACTCGATCAATCATGAGAGATGTAAGCATATTGATGTTCTAATGAATCCACTTTATACCCAATCCATGGCCCACATGCAAATCAAGGCCTAAGAGCAATCAAAGGCCCAATACCAAGAAGCATGTTAAAGATTAAAATGGGCTTCTCTCAAGATGGCCAAAGCAATAGTGTAGACTTTAAAATTGGGCCAATTTTTTAGGCCTTGCTTTCATAAATAGTAGGATAAAAAAACTTGTTCCTTAGATTTTAATTGGGTTAATCCAAGCCCAATAGGGAGCCTTGGCCAAGACACTCCAATTACCACAAGGAAGGTGTGACTCTAGCTTGCAAAGGAGTGCCATGCCACAAGGTGCGGCTCTAGCTTGCAAAGGAGTGCCATGCCACATGTCACACATCCAAGGGCCAAGAGAGAGACTTCTTCTCCAAGCTTGCATTGCATTTCAAACGCAATTTCATGTGCATGTGATTTAGTGAACTTCTCTTCTATAAAAGAGAGTCCTATGGCACTTTGTAGATTTTACTCTTGAATTTTCTAATAGAATGCTTGTGTTGAGATCGCTCTACTCTTCTATTATTTTAATAGCACCTAAGCTAGAGATTTACAACATTTCCCCTCGGCACCTTCCACTAGTCTAGCTTCTAGTCTAGTTCTCCTTTCACCACTCCAAATACCATTGCTACAAGAGTCTTAAACATTTGTCTCCATTCCATTTTCGCTACCTATGGAGTTTCTACCATCCACCACACGTTGGATCTCCATCAAATTGGTATCAAGTGTCACCCATGCTTGGAGTCTCAAGTTTGAGTAAGGTTTTCGATCTCCTCTCTTTTTTTCTTGCAATTTCCATGTTGTTTGCTTCATTTTCATAACTTTTTTAAGTTTTCTTCCATTTCAACCGAACATCTATGAGTCTACATAAATTCTATGGATTCAAATTGTAGATCTCCATGATTTTTGGTTCATATTTGTTCTTAAGTTCCATTTAATTTTCCAATAACATCTTCTTTGATTCCTAGTGTTTGTTCTTCATTTTCATTCGGTGGTTTCCATTTATTTTCCGTTGAATCTTTGTAGTTTTGTCTTATGTTATGATTCATGCTTCGTTTATGCTTTCATCTGCAATTTGCATCGTTTAAATTTCCATTTTCTACAATTACTTGATGAGAACCAAGTCCTACAATTGTGATTTATTCTGAAGGAATGGTTCGACCAAAATTGTCTCTAATGTTTGCCTCTTGAAGCTAAGAGATAGACGAAAATAACAAAAAAAGAATCACTTAAAAATTTTGAGAAAAAAAGATATGAAAAATCTGTGAAGTTGAGGCATCAATCAGCGTTTTTGGATTGCCTGTTTCTGGAAAATTCATTTTTAGTGTTCGTTTTGTGTTCGTTTTGTAGTGTTTTTAAATGCTCTTTGTTGCTCTAATTCTTGACTTAGGTGTGTGCTCTATATTGCCTTGAGTTGCCTTACTTTAAAGTGGATTCTTTCCTTCATTTGACACAATTGCAATGAGTACTATAAACTTCATGTTTGAGCACTTCTTTTTCTGTTTCTAATCAACTCTAGTGTCATTATAAGTTCCTTTTGCTTGTGCTTTCTTTATTTCCAGCACTTAATTTCTTGATTGTCATTCCTTCATTACTCTTTCAGTCATGTTACATATTCATTCACTTTGGTTTAGCACTTCTAATTAGCTTTTCTTGCTTTCTTTTTGCCTTCTTTCAAGTATATCGGTCTCGGGTTTTGTGGTCTAATTTGGTGCTTGGTATGAATTTTAACTCGGTTGCTATTCTAGTGGTAGCATCTTAGGTGGTGGATGGAGTAAACTTTAGGATTTGTGCTTTCATTATAATTTCTTCCTCTTCCTCACCTTTGAGAGACTTGACCCTACAACCTTTGAGAGTGTGTGTACTAACAATTTTATTTTGGCATAGTTTTCTTGTTGTTTTTCTTCATTGTTTTGCAGATGTTGGGTGCTATTTTGGTACTCAATGAATGTCCAAATAATTGGGTGTGGTGCCTCCAAGTTGCCCCAATTGGTGCTCGAGGTTTTGGCCATCAACTAAGGCCTTAAAAGCTTCCAACAAAGCTCTCGACATTGGGTGTTTTGGCAGCACATTCTCCATTGTTCTTTACATTCTAAATATAGTGGCCATCAACTTTGCATGATAATTTTTAGGATCAAAATAGTTTGCATTCTAAATATAGTGAGCATTATTTACATCATAGGGTTATGCATGACATTCCCCAATTTGGTAGCAAAGTTAACACAATGTCATTGGGAGAAAAAGATTGAACAACTATGTTCGTTCATTATTAGGAGTAGTAAATATTCTATAGTTGACTTGTGTACTTCTAGGTTTATAGAACATGCATTTGAGTGGTGGCGTTCTAGGCAGTTTCGGGTTCAAATTGGTAGAAAATATGCCATTCGAAATTTGGAGGAATTAATGACATGCATGAGGTGACAATTTGTTCCAACTAATGTTGAGCGATATGAAGTTCTTAAACCTGAGTATAAAGAGCCACGTGACATGCTCTTGGGGGAGAAGAGAGAAAAAGAAAAGCTTGAAAAACTTAGATCATTTGAAAAACAAAAAGCAATTAGAAAGCTAAGAGAGTAAGCGGAAAAAGAGAAAAGAGAGCAAGGGAAAGAGAAAAATTTGAGAAAGAACTTAAAGAAGAACAGGAACAAAAGATAGAGGAGAAGTTAACAGAAGAGAATGAGGAAAAAGAGAGAAAAGAATATGAAGAAAAGGAGAGAGTAACACAAGAGGAAGAATTAAAACAAAAAGAGGAAGACTTAAAAAGAAACGTCAAAGAGATTAAGAGAAACGAAGCAACAAAACTAACACTACAAAAGTAATGGAATTATCAATGAAATTTTAACGACGGATATATTTTAGTCAGTAAAATTCGTCGGTAAAAGGAGCGAGAAATTTCCCATCCAAGTATGCAATATCGTCGAATTTTTCCATCGGTAAAATTCGTCGATACTTACATAACTTAAAATCCATCAGTAAAAGGTGGGGGAAATTTCCCGTCCAAAACTTACCTTAAGAGGTTGTGCCAACAGTAAATAAAAAGAAAAAAGAAGACTGTGACGGCGAGGAAAAGAAGAAGACGAAAAAAAATGAAAGAGGGAGGAGGAAGAATATGAACAGTGTGCATTATTTACAGACAGATTTTTTGGTAATTACCAACAGATTTATTGGTAACTACCGACGGATTTTTTGGTCGGTAACTACCTTTAGTCGGTAATTATCGACAAATTTTACTGACAAATTTTTCTGTCAGCAATTATCGATAGATTATACGATAAATTTTTTCGTCGATAATTACCAACAAAACATGATTTCGATTGTTAAAATTTTACCGACAAATTTTTTATCATCAGTAATCCGTCGATAATTCTGATTTAGTGATGGATTTTGACCATTACCAAGGGATTTTGACCATCGGTAATATCAATTTTTCTTATAGTGTAATGTTTAGGGAAGCAGAGATATAACATCCTTGCAATATACAAATCAAGCTTCCAAAAGAAGTGATCCCATCTTTACACTCTACCTCATATTCCATTAATTCTTTTGTCTTAGTTCTTCCTAAAAATGTTTTTCTACCTTTACCCATTATTTCAAACTCCTCAACATATCTTGCATCAACACACTTTGACTTAAATATTTTTTTTCAACAATCACTTAAGTCAAAGTGTAAGACACTCCTTTTGTGAAGTGGGTCGAATATGACATTTTTCAAAATTTAAAATCACATCTTCACACATCTCACATCCATCTTTACTGCATGGTCCCTATCATTTTAATGCAATTATGGATGATGATTTTTGCATATATATTTTTTACCCTGGTGGAACCAAGCTTTAGTTGTTGTGGGCCTTAAAGAACTTTTTTTATTTGAGGACAGATCCTCTTTAAGAGGGAATGGATGATGAATCCATTCTAGGCCCAATCAATGGCCCACATGCACTTCAAGGCCCAAGACCAATCAAAGGCCCAATACCAAGAAGCATGTTAAAGATTCAAATGGGCTTCTCTCAAGATGGTCAAAGCATTAACGTAGACTTCAAAATTGGGCTAATTGTTTAGGCCTTGCTTTCATAAATAGTAGGCAAAATAAACTTGTTCCTTGGAGTTTAATTGGGCTAATCCAAGCCCAATAGGGAGCCTTGGTCGAGACACTCCAATTACCACAAGGAAGGTGCGACTCTAGCTTGCAAATGAGTGTCATGCCACTTTTCACACATCCAAGCCATCATAAGCATCCAAGGGCTGAGAGAGAGACTTCTTCTCCAAGCTTGCATTGCATTTCAAACGCAATTTCATGTGCATGTGCATGTGCATTAGTGACCTTATCTTCTATAAAAGAGAGTCCTATGGCACGTTGTAGAGTTTACTCTTAAATTTTTCTAATAGAATGCTTGTGTTGAGATCACTCCACTCTTCTATTATTTTGAGAGCACCTAAGCTAGAGGTTTACAACATTTCCTCTAGCTACCTTCCACTAGCCTAGCTTCTAGTCTACTTCTCCTTTACCACTCCAAATACCATTGCTACAAGAGTCTTAAACACTTGTCTCTATTCCATTTTTGTTGCCTATGGAATTTCTACCATCCACCACACATTGGAGCTCCATCATAATTGATTTCACTTCATCCGAGACCAAGTGAAAGAAGGTAATGCGAAGTTAGAGCAAGTAGGATGTCAAGCACAAGCTGCATATATGTTCATAAAGTCATTACCAACTACTTTGTTCGAGAATAGCAAGAATATTATTGGAATGAAAGACAAAAAAAATCATTTAAGTTTACAGGAGGATTTTGTTAGCTAAACTTAAATGTTTGTAGTTGTATTTAATAATATTGGTAGAAGTGTCTTAGAAAATTACAAAGGTCAAGAGTCTTTCTAGAATGATTATGATATGCAATGGAGTTTATTAATTATGGTTTAGGTAAAGGTTGTATTATGGATGTAGTTGAAAGACATTCTGAAAAGTGCTTATAAATAGTCATTTTATTGTTCATTGTAAAATAGAACAAGTTATAATAGAGAGTTTTAACCAAAAAGACTTGTTTGTTAACCGTAGCTACAAAGTACTTCGAAATGTTTAATCTAAAAAAGACTTGTTTGTCAACCGTAGCTACAATGTGCTTCGAATGTTTTTAACACGTAGTTGCATGCTTTGAATTATTAAAGAAAACATTGTACTAGACATTGTAAATTATTAACTGCTTCATGATTGTAAACTTTAGAAGTTACATTTCCAATGAGATTCCCTATTGAAATAGCTTGACAGAATGGCATGGCTTTTACCATCACCTTTATTCCTTGTGTACTGTTTTAAATAGAATGTATTGGCCTGTTTAGGACAAAATTGTGGAGCTTGAATCCGTAATTGTTGATTTACATATTAATAGTAATTATTGAACTCGAAAAGGGCAATTATTAAACTCGTTAAATATTTCAACTACATCTCATCCATGAACTGTTATTTCACCTTAAACACTTGGATTTGTTGTCAGAGTTATTCTCATGGTTGATACATTTCTATTCTAGCTTTAATTAAATTGTCCCAAAAATTTTGATAAGCAATAAAACCACTCTTAAGCAACATTAATCGTAATTCATATGCCTGAGCATGATTTGCACAAACCTCATATGTAGCCAGAATTTGCACAAATCGTCGAGATGCATTAGAATCATTGCTTGAGTCAATGATGTCGGGGTTGTGAATGATACAAAGATGTCGGGGCCAATTAAGACTTCCATATACCAATGAAGTTCTTTGTGGAATCCTAGATCCAGAGCATTTCATCCCAATAATATGTGGAATAGCTTTGAAGCACTAGTCATATGAGCTATGGAAAAAAAAAACGAAAGGGAGAAAAGAAATACAAAGGTCAAAGGCAGCGGTAATGAAGAAGCTCAAAAATCTATTTGCTATAAAAAAAAAATTTAGAACAGAAAATGCTTATAAAAAATTTGTGACGGTTAATGTAGTGAAGTGAACTCAAGCGTGATTAAGTCTTCTGCCTCTGTCAAAGTTGTTTCTGTCATACCACGAGTCCTCTATATGATAGTACATTATTTCCTATTCCATTCTTCATTAACCAGAGAAATTTATATTTTTAACATATTGTTTGAAGCTTTTAACATATCCATTTTAATATTTATCACTAAATATTATTAATTTAGTATGAAAATTAAAAAAAATTTAAGATAATTAAATTACTTCTAACTATATAAGTCAATTAAGTATTATTTTTATTAATTTATTTAATAAGTTAATTATATATATTATTCTTAGTATAATTTTATTCATTATTTTACTTTTAATATGTATTTTTATTAAAAATATTATAATTTACTTATATGATTATTATTTATTTTCTATATATTACTTTATATGATAATTTCTAATGATGGTAATATAATTTATTTGTTAGTATATATAAGAAATAATTTTATCAGCAAAAATAAAAATTAAAAAAAAAGTAAAAGGTATGTTTTATACGTTCAGAATTACGGATTAAAATACATAAAAAAAATTATGTAATACAAAAAAATAATTACGAATTTTTATTTTTCTATCTTTACACAATTCAAAACTAGGATTAAATATTTTTTTATAATATATTAAATACATTTTGTCACTAATAATTATCACTTATAAAATGATAAATATATACAATTATCAAATAAAAATTAAATGCAATTACTTTATATAAAAAAATATTTTGGGAAAAAAGTTGTTATTATTCTGAAAAATAAAGGTTATTCTTCATACTATGACATCTCATTTCTAATAGAGTAATCTACTAAAATTTTGCATCACATAATTATAATATAAAAGAGCACACGACATGAAGCATACATGTTATAACTATTACAGTTATCCATCATATACTCGGAAAGAAAGTTTAGGCACACCACGATGGCATAAAGAATACAAAAGTACTATTGTCTTGTAAAAGACTGCTCATAGAGTAAAGAATTTAAAACTAAACACAGAGTTCTTCAAAAGGGACTGGACAATGAGTCACAACCCAGACCATGGGAACCACCCTACATCGCAGCATTGTCACCACCCTAAGAACCTCCAAGGGTTTCCACATATGCTCACACCAATAGTAATGGTGATCATTGCAAAAAGGAAAACCAAGCAAAGAAACATACACTAAGAGAAAGGGTAAGCTAGAGTAAAAATTGTTTTAACCATGTTATAGAGCAAATCAATAGTCAGATCATATTATGCACAGACAAAGTAGTAGGCACCCAAATCATGTGAAAGCAAACAATTTCAAAACTCTATGACTCAATATCCGGATCATACTCTTGATATAGAATTCTAAAGGAAGTATCCGCCTATGTTGGCTTTTAAACTCTACAGAGTCTAAACGCAAGGGGTTATCACCTAACCATACACAAGGTTAATCCTCTAATGTCTTGGGCCTAATATGTCCCAAGACTAGGATCTTCCGCCACTCTGACCACATAAATTATTCTACTCTATGTGAGCATGAATAATTTTTAGAGTTTAGGATACCTTCCTTTATCTAGACATCTCCTATATCAAGGTATACATTAACCACCATCACCAAGAGTTTCCCTTGAAACTTTTTTACCAACAAAATCCACATGTCATATCAAGCATTCAATTCTCATGCCAAACCACCACCACCCATAGAATCATGTTTTCCATTTCATACACAACATAACAAGATCCCATTCAATCTCATGCTTTATAAATGCATACCAATGTCCACTAGTGTAGGAAGGGCTTTTGGCAACAATTATTTTTGTCATTTTGCCCTGGTTCTAGAACCGAAGCATATTAGGACGAGGCCAAAAAGGTTAAGTTTTTGCCTTGGGTCTCAACCGAAGCAAAAGTTCCATATTCTGCCTCGATTTTGTTGAGAATCGAGGCCATATGTGCCTCTCTGCATTTTCAATATCCCATCTTCTCCACCAAAAAGCCTAGGCAGCCACCATGGTTCCACCACAACTTCGTCAAGCACCGCCACATCCGAAACTCAGAACCAAAGATCCACAACCACTACAATATTCTCCTTCATCGTAAGATCAATTTGTGAATCGTGCCACACCATGGAACCTCCATGTTCTTCATACATGAAAATGTAAACATCACACTTGCATAAATGCAAACAAAAATCAACCATCTGCAGCACATCACAAACCCTAAATCGCATCTCCTCCCCCAAATTGCGAAACCACTTCCGTCGCAACCAAAAGTTTCTTCATGTTGCCGCCACCTACACGTCTCGCCACCATCAACGACAAATCTCCATCCACGCACAAAATCAGTCTGCAACGCACCTGCAACACAATGAACTGATGCCCACTTCGCGAGCCCCAAATCGCACTTCGCCAAGCCAGAACACGAATAAGCCAAATGTCAAGTAGTCGCGAGTGGTCGGAGCGCAACAACAATAGTGGAGGTGGGTGGCTGAGAGAGAGTACGCGCACGCGAGGAAGAAGAAAAAAAGTGATTCGCGATTTTTGAACCCTAACGAACCTTTGGCCTCGGTTCAATTTTTAACCGAGGCATAAAACAGTTTTTGGCACCGGTTCAATTACACCTGAGGCAAAAATAATTTTTGGCCTCGATTCAATTTTTAACCGAGGCAGAAAACAGTTTTGGCAGCAGTTCAATTCCAACCGAGGCCAAATATCACTACTATAGTGGCATTTTTGAAATATTAGCCAACGTCTAGGCTTCGAGTCTTCAAAACTGAGGCATATCAGACCTTTTGGCATCGATTTTCTAAGAACCGAAGAAGAAAGGCGTTTTCTGCCTCGCGTATATAATGAACTGAGGCATAAAAGTTAGAAAATATTGCAAAAGTGCCACCGCGCCATTTTATGCTTCGGTTAAGCGACAACTGAGGCCTATAATGCGAGTTAAAAGGCCAAAATTGCACTAGTGGTCCAACCCAACCAAGTCATGGCTGATTACATAATAACACATTATGCAAAAAACGATTTGAGATTTTAGAAATAAAATTGCAACTTGTGTAAAGCTCCAAAAATTTTGTATTTATATTCAAATTAAAGATGATTGAATCAAGAACCAAATGCAACAAGAACCAACTTAATTGAATAACTATAGAGAAAGATATTCACCAAACAAGCAACGAAGGTCAATATTGTCAAAAACCAAACTACAAGGACCTTGCGATAAAAACTGCTCTCACTATAGAGCTCTGATTCAAGATCCGACCAGTCGAAGTCAAGAGCTAGGTGTTAGCGATCAACTGTTAAAATTTCAGCTTGATCCAACGGTTAACGAATTGGGAAAATCAATTTTACTAAAACTGCGCATATAAGAAAAAAGACATAGTCGCCCAGCGACCAAGGCACTCGCCTAGTGACCACCCGACACTTCCAGAATACGAAAAATAACGTCAAATATCACAGTTTCATGAATATTTGAACCTCTAACTTAGAAATACACCAAAAATTAACAATTTTCCCAATCTTATCTCATATTCCACAAAACACTAATCGCATAAAATAGAAAAAACGTGAATACAAGGTGTAAATCCCTTTACCTTGATAAAACTTAGCCAAACGAAAGAGGAACAAGCAAAACAACTTAAAAAAAGTGAAGCCCTAACTTCCCTTATCAGGAAAAGAGGACAAAAGAGGAAGAGAGTCCTAACAAAAGCTCACCACAGTTCAACAACGACTTAAGGTGGTAGAAGGAGGCTTCAACTGTTGGAATCGAGGAACTTGTGCAAGCCCTAGCAGAGCTACTGCTCAAGAGTTGAAGGGAGGAGAGGGAACTATTTTTCTGTAAAGGTGACACAATGAAGAGTAAGTGACTGTGAGAGGAGTCTTGGGAGTCCAAAGTGGGCTGATTTTTGGGCCCTCGAAAAGGCGAGGCCCAACCGCTCTTTAGGACAAGGTTTAAAATAAAAGGGGTCTCACACACTATGTTAGAAAAATAAATTATATGCAATTGTCTTATTTGTAGAATATATTAAGTGCATTACTTAATTATCTTAATTTAAAACATGTTACTTTTTTTTATCTCAAGTGATGTTTTCTGCTCTTGTTTTAGTTCTGAATTAAAGATTTGTAATTATAAGAGGTAATAAAAACCAATAAAAAAGGTTGGAGATTTATATGTAACAAAAAAGAATATAGAAACTAAAACAAGATTAATACTAATTAATATGTCATACTAATATCTTTTTGAGATCAATATACTACTATTAATATAACATAAATAAATATTAATGCATTTTTTTCGTTTTTATTCAAGTATATATATATATATATATATATATATATATATATATATATATATATATATATATATATATATATATATATATATATATATATATATATATAATGTTATACTTTTATCAATTTTAATGTAGGACGGTAAAACAATAAAAATATTATATAAGTAGAATTATAGTTTTATAATCTTGTTATGAGTTGAAAGACAATTAATTTATCTGTGGTGTGTGGTCTATTTTTGTGGCAATTAACCAAGTCATAAATTACAAATAAGAGAAGGTGGAATCTAAGTAAATGTAGGAACTAGTTAATTGGTTACACTTTTTATAACACCTTAACCAACTGTGTTTAAATTATGTAGGTTTTTTAAATACTTTTTTTGTTCTTTTGGGTGGTGAATCGATTCATTACTTTGCTCAGAAGGAGGTATTTATTCCTCAAACGTAGATTATGAAGGCTACATAATGTATAAAGAAAGTTCTACTAAAATGATGCTGAATTTTTTATTAAATTTGGATCCTCTCATTTGATACAAAAAGTTCAACTACATAGTAACCGAGTTGCTAATTATAAATGAGCAATAACTAACAACTGATAGTTGGCAGAAAGAAGATTACGTTTATGCATAACTGAAGAACACTCTGATCCTTTAGTCACTGGCAAGAACAATCTTCAAAAAACCAATTGCAAAAATATACTGTAATATCAGAATTGCGATAATTGGATTAAGGATTAATGGAAATTTTATATAATGTAAAATTTCACTTACCCTGCAATAGAAGGGGTGGACCGAGTCTAGTTTCTCAAAGGATCCTTATTGTGATTTGAATTGGATTTGTAGCTGTTGTTTCTCATTCTTTGATTAAGAATGCCTTCGATCAAATGGATTGACCATTCTGGTTTTCGAATGAAGAATGTGAAATATCCCAACACCATTCCGTATACCCCTCCACAACCATATCCTATAGCTACGGCTTTCCAACCAAACCCAAATTGTTCTTCTTGATGAGATTGAAAGGTTGCTAATTCTGTCCGCTTCTTTTTATCCTTGTGGCATGGTTTTGACAATGGCAACCCACATAGCCCGGGATTTCCCTGATAGGAATCGTTCTGAAATGTGTTGAACTGTTTACCTGTTGGTATCATACCCACCAGCTGGTTTTGTGAAAGGTTAAAGACAGAGAGAAAGTGAAGGTTGGTCAATGCATTCGGAATCTCACCCATAAGCATGTTTGAGGAGATGTCTAACCATTCCAGATTTTCCAAACCACCCAAGGTTTGTGGAATAAGACCAGTGATATTGTTGTGGGAAAGGTTAAGTCCTTTCAGTGACTTTAACTCTCCAATGATTGATGGAATCACTCCTTCAAATCCATTATTCGACAAATCAATAGTTGTGAAAGTGGTCAAGATTCTCTCCATGTGAATGGCATTTTTTTTCACCGTGACCACAACAGAATCGTTGTACATAAATGAATTTTGAAGAACTTCTACATATTCCAAATCATCATTCTCACCCTCTTTCATTGCCTTGAAGTTTTTTATGCATGTTGTTGGCAAAGTGCCACGAAAGCTGTTGTTGGAGACATCAAAAATCTTCAATTGGAGAAAGGTGCGCTTGGCTTTCAAACAATTGATAGTACCGTTGAAGTTATTGGCGCGTAAAACGAGGACTTGCAGCTCTGGAAGGGAGTGTAGCCAACTTGGAAATCCACCGCCTATGTTGTTTTGTCCAACATCAAAAACTCTCAATTGTTTGCACATGACCTTAGCCCCAGGCCAATCTAATGGTCCCTCCAGTTGATTGTCATTAAGATTCATCGTATGCAATGATTGTATCAGAAGATAGGTTGCGGGTATGGTTCCACAAAGGTTGTTCATTTGCACATCCAAAACTGAGAGGTATGTCAAGGTTCCGAGGCATTGTGGAAGCTTACCTGTCAAATTGTTGTGAGACAAAATGAGTAACTGGAGGAAGGTCGCATTGCAAAAAGCTGAAGAAAAGCCTCCAGTGAATTTGTTGTTTGAGACAGAAAAGAATTCAATGCCTTGTGGGGGAGCGGGGATATCTCCTTCAAGCATGTTGAAGCTAAGGTCAATGTAGTTTATGTTTCCCTGTGAGGGCGAGAGATAATGAACTGATGTGAAAAGGTTATGTGAAAGGTCCAACTTATCCAAAGACTTGTTTGCGATCTCGTTAAACCATTTTGGTATCCTTCCACTAATTTGGTTCCAAGATAGATCTAAATACTTAATAGATTTGAGCGGACTTCGGAATGTTTGGAAGGAAAAGGTGGACTCATCCCCATCATCAAAGAATCTAAGAGCCAGAAAATTGTTGTGAGAAAGATCAAGATTATATAGCACTTGAAGATTTGAAAATGTATAAAAATCGAGGGTGCCACTCAGGTTATTTGATGATAGTCTCAAATCAGAGAGATTTTGGAGAAGAGACATTGACTCCGGGATAGTACCTTGCAGCTTGTTATAAGAGAGATCACAAATTTCCAATGAAAAGGAAGAGAATTCACCAATTGGCCCGGTAAGTTGGTTCCCACCAAGGAGTAATTTAGTTAACGATGACAAAGAAAAACACCAACACGGAATTGTTCCGTTCAACGAGTTATCAGACAAATCCAGATAAGCTAAATTAGAAAGTTCAGTGTTGTTCTCTGGTATTGCTCCAACTAATTTATTCTTCGGAAATCTTAAATCACTAAGCTGAGTGAGCCCAAACAACGATGGTGGCAATTGGCCCACTAGGTTGTTTATAGAAAGATCTAAAACTTCTAATTTGCTTAACTTACCAAACAAATTGGGGATCTCACCGTCAAAATTATTATATGAAAGATCTATGTGAATAAGATGCTGAAGGTCAAAAAGAGATGATGGAATCTCACCAATGAAGTTATTTGAACCGAGGTCTAGATAATTTAATTGTGAGATGTTGGCCATGCATTGCGGAATGGGTCCTGTGAAATTATTGTATGAAAGATAAATATAAGTGAGATGTTTTGAAAGTGATAATGGAATCTCGCCACTGAATTCGTTATAAGCAAGGGCCAGGTATTTTAGTTGCGTAAGATTAGATAAAATCCGAATATTTCCCGACAAAGAAGTTGAAGTGAGATCCAAGTATCTAAGAGGAGTGCTGCAATTATATTGTGGAAGCTCACCTTCCAACTTCCCATTCTCCGACAGATCAAGTTGTTGAAGATTGGGTAAACAGAATATGTTATTTGCTAACTTCCCTTGCAAATTGGAATCTCCAAGTGCAAGAGAGACCAAGGAGGATGAAAAATTAAGCAACAAAGACAGAGAACGGGGTTTAATCAAAGACATATCTAGGCCATCAAGAGTGAGCTCCCTTAAATGAGTTGCATTTACAATGAGCTTTTCAAGGGTTGCTGGTTCAACTCTCATATCTTGTAACTTTGAGAGATCAAGTGAAACTAATTTTGAGAGGTGAGATATTTTGGAAGGAATGACACCACTAAATCCAACATCAGATAGGTTGAGATGAGTAAGAGCGATAAGATGACCAAACCCAGAAGGCATTGGAGAACCGGAAAAGTAATTGAAAGCAAGGTTGAGTTTTTGAAGGTGAGAGAGTTTGAAGAGAGTGTTGTTGGGATGAAATGGACCTTGAAGGCAACTGCTGCTGAGGTCTAAACCAGTGACGCGGCCTGAGTTTTTGTCACAACTCACCCCATCCCACAAACACCAATCAGTACCTTTTTTCCAAGATTCTGTCTTTGGATAATAACCACCATATCCACACCAGCTATCGAGACTGAAGGAGGTCTTGAAGTTAAGTAAGGCAGAGGCTTCATCATGGTTGCATAAGGGCACCAATGAAGACGTGCATGAAGGAAAATCAGAAACCAACAAACTCAGGACAACAAACACAAACCACCCCATACTTTTTTTTTTTTTTTCTAAATGCCTTTGCTCAACGGATTCAAATTACAATGATAATGATAATGTAATGTAAGACGTTAATTTAAGTCCTATTGAAATTGATGTACCAAAGCTAAATTTGCGGATTGGACTGGGAGCCAATCACGTCAATGACTGAAAGACTGCAACAATAATACAATTATTGCCTAAGTCACGGTCTTTTTTAAAAAAATAGGTTTACAACTCAAGTCAAAATTTAAAACTGATTCAGAAAAAATCCTGAGAAAATAAATTAAACAATAAAAAAAATCATATAAACAGTGATCATCTCCTTTATTCAATATCATGTTATTATTCCTTACATATTCACAACCTAAGGTACTTAATCACCTCTCAATTTTAAATCACAGTTTTCCGTTGTTTTGTATGTTGACTTAGCTTTTTACTCTGGATTATGTTATAAGAATTCTTATCAAGGTTTTTCGAATTATAACAAGAATCTAAGTTTTGCTTCAAAGTAGAAATTAAGCTCAAATTAAGTTTGCCAAACTTGAACTTAATATAGTAAACACGAGTAAAAATATATATTTCTTTGACCAGTAGTTTACTTGAACGCCAACTGTTGACCATCAGTTAAAAAATCATGCTTGGTATTGAAATGGATATTCTATGTGAGGATTGGATAGAGTTTGAAATGTCTGTGATCAAAATTCAATGAGTTTCAAGTGCTAATGATTTATTGGGCAAACAAAAATCAAGATGCTTTCATTAAATAAAGATAGAGAACTTATTTATCAACATGCCACTAACTCCTTTGCAATGAACTATTTAATGAGCCTCTGCTTTGGAGACAGTGGAAAAAGAATGCGTTTGTAGGGTTTGTTTCATATTTTGGGGTTTGAAGTCAAAGGATAGGATTATTGTTGTTTTGTACATTTGAAGGTGAGACCTCTGGAGGTAGCTGGAAATTCAAGAGAAAAGAGTTGAAGATGTTGAAGAACTCATTGGGCTTCTCCGCACAGAAAGCATGCCCTGCCTTCTTAATGACAACTAGTTGAGCATTGTGCCCTAAATGCCTGTCATCCAAATCCAATGAGTTCTAAATTCAAAACTGATGCAAACAACTACAGTGAGAGTGTTATTAACCTTTTCAATCTGTGTCCCAGTTCTAAAGGAAATACTTGATCATGCTCTCCCCAGATTATTAATGTTGGCTGCATGCAAAATTAAATGAAGCCTTTTAATGTAACTACTAGCACACAGAGACAGATTGAAGCCAACACACTCTTATTGATATAAATCTATTGAAACACACAAAATCATGAGTGAAGTACATTAAGAACCTGAGATATCTTGGGGATGTCAAAAAGTTTGCGGTCCTTTACAAGGGCTTTGATCAGTTCTCTCTTTTCTTGTTCATAGTCCCTGCACATTGTCTATCCAAAATCACCCATTTAAGCCCATTCTGGCTCCTTTACATTCACAAATATACACCGTTACATTCTAGTTAGCTAAAATGGTAGCTGAAACATCATCGTTTTTTGAATCATTACATAGACAACAACAACATGCTATTATTTCTCTTTTAAGTAAGCTTGAAGTCACATTGCTAGACTAAACCACTTATCACAGCCAAAACTAAACTGATAAGTTATATAAATGGTTTAACTATGATAAATTAATCAAATTGCTAAGTAATACTCTTAACTCATGATCAAAGAGGGTGGCCAAGTAGAAATTCAGCACATAAGATTTTAATAAATGTACATCAAATGTATGATAAAACTTTTATACTCGAACTAGTCTATCAACCCTGCACTATTTTCTACTATAAAATTACAAAGAGTTAAATATGTTTGTACGTAGCGCGGCCATGCCTCACAAATTATGTGTCTCGGTGTCCAACACCAAACACCAATATGCATATGACACTCATACGACAAATCATCTAATTGAAAGATATTTTTTTTCTTTTAACACAATTTTTATATGTCTCTACTTTAGAGCAGTGTTAATAAGGACAAATACAATGAGTTTTTAAAAACCCTATAAACTTACAAATTTATTTTATAAATTTCTATTATGATTAAATAAGGAACAAATATGATTACTACTTTTCACTTTTTAGATATTAGATAGATGGATTAAATTCATTTTTTCATTAAGTGACAATATGTTTTATATTTCACTAACCTTGTTTATAAATGATTTTGAGTATATAAATATTGTTTGTTAAATTAAATAATCATAATGATATAATATATAGATGTCCCATGTCCTACATTTTGGAGACTACACGTATCAAAGTGTTCGTGTCCATGTCGTATGTCGTATCCGTGTGAGTACTTGTGCTACATAGGTTTGTAGTCCCTAAACTTGGATGAGAAATTAAAATTTATTCATGTCTCAAACTTTGATATATTTTGGTTTCCAAATTTTAAAAATGAATTAGTATATTCATCTTAACCCATCGACATTATTTTCTTTTTCATATTACACAGTATTTTAAACCAGCATTTGAACTGGAACATGTCAAACAATATAAATAATTAAATGTTAGCTTGAAATGTCATTTCAAACGCTAAAAATATTTAACACAGTTAAGTTAGAAATACTATATCTATTCATTTCAAAATTTGAAAATCAAATTATATCAAAAATAAAAATAAATTTCAATTTCGTACTAAAATTTAGAAATTAAAAATATATTTAAACTAGTTAAAAATAATAATGATGACGGAAGAAAGAGCTTCCTAGAATTACAAAACTAAACCACCCCAATTTTTGAGCTATGAATAGAGCTAAAACTAAGTACATAATACTCGCAATAAATTAGCTAGATTGATCAAGTACTGTACAAGTCAAATCTTGGAAGTGACTAACAGGGGAAGCAGTGTCGGATTTACGTTATGACTGAGGAAGGTCGTCACTCTCCCAAATTTTTTTATACTTATATAATTTAAATATATTTTTTAAAAATTTAATATTTTTAATATATTTTATACATTTGATATTTCAAAACAATATTAAATATTTATTTTAATAAATAAGAAAAAGATTTTTTTATTCAAATTTATATTTTAATTTGACATTTTAAATTATTTTTTAAATAAAAATGATTATTTTCTTAATATTCTTTTAAATAATTATTTATTTAATTTAACCATCTTTTTATTTAATTATTTTTTAAACTTGATCGCTATAAATAAAAATTAATTAATAAAATTATAAAAATTATTTATATTTAATTTTGTAATTATAATAATAACAATAATTATAATTTTATTATTTTTTATTATCATAAAAAATACAATATTTTACTAGTTTATATAAAAAAATTGGAATTACTATTTTGGTTTTTATTTTAGTCCAAAAATATCAAGTTGGTCATCTAGTTTTTTTAGTTTAAATTTGATCCTAATTTTCAAAAAAAAATAATGTAATTTATTTTATTAAATTCATTAAATTGGATCATGATTTTTTCATAAACATTGAAATTGTGAATAATGATGGATTTTTTTGTTGATATAATTAACATAATTTTAGTGTCAATTTTGATGAAAAATTATTACTTCACTTCAAAAAATTTAACTAAAAAAATCAAATTGTACTAATTTTTAAAAATTCGAAATTAATTTAAAACTTAAAAAACTAAATAAACAATCTGAAGATCCGCCATTGAGAGGAAGGATAGAGTCCCAAAGACGCTACCATCATCTCTAATCACAGAGTTGTATTATTGATACTATAATCTTTTAACATTTTTTTCCATATTATTTCTTTGTTTTCTCTTCGTCTCATCGCTCGTCAAGTATCCAATAATTTGTACTCAAATCTATCATTAATATATGTCATTGTATTTTCCATTTCTTTCTTCTAATCACAATATATTGCAGATAGTTTTCTCTCACTTTTCTCTGCTTTTCTTTTATTAAATTAAAATATCAATGGACAACCAAATGTTATTCAAACACTTTAGAGAAAGGGCCGAAAAGAGAGAAATATAAATATGAAGGTGAAATGGAAGAACTGAAAAAAATATATAAATATTGATAAAAGTGTTTGTATATAAAGGTTTTTATATATTTATCAGGGTTAAATATATTTTTGGTCCTCAAATTTCAACGAAATTTAAAATTAGTCCCTCATCAAAACTTTTGACCAATTTAGTTCTTTATCTTTAAAAATGCGTGAATTTAATCTTTTTAACTAAATTTTGTTAAATTTATCGGACGTTTCAAGTACATTTCATGATAGTATTTAAATTATTTACACCGTTTAAAATATTTTTACTTCAATGTTAACTCAAATATTATCACAAAATATGTTTAAAATGTCAAATAAACTTTATAAAATTTGATAAAAATGACTAAATTCACGCATTTCTAAAGATGAAGGACTAAATTGGTATAAAATTTCAAAAAATGACTAATTCCAAAATTTACTGAGGACAAAAACATATTTAATCACATTTATTACTATTCTATCATACACTTTTCTCGTTATTCTTCATATCTCTCACTTCTTTATATAAATATTCAAAATTAATGTACAACAGCGGCAATATTTTCATCTATTTTAAGATTGGCCCTTTTAACAAAAAAAGCCTGAGTTTGTATAAGACAAAAAGTATGATAGAACTAAAGTTTTTTTTCCCTGTTTTCTCATCAAAATTTAAATTATCACAAACGTTCAACTGTAATACGTAAACTATCAAGAGAGATATCTAATTAAGGGAAAGAACATCATCAAAACTACCAAACTATTCTATTTTCTTTTAAAATACATAAATGTAAACTAAAAGATATATGCTATATACACAAAACATAAAATATAGTTTTGAGACGGATTACTCTCAAGCTGGGAAACCAAACATAAGTTGCTGTCTTTTTAAGTATAATATCAATATGAAGTATCTATCAACTTTATTCATAACTAACTTTATTGATTCCCAAGGACTTGTTGGTTATCTATTTTAAAACAATATATTTCCTTTATCTCGATAGTTATTTTTAGTTTTAGTATTTATGCCATAAAATTCCGAGGTTTTATTATTTTATATATATTTCACTATTATAAGAAAACTTATTTTATTTCTCCATTTCTGTAAAAACAATTCTAAAATACAGATTTAAAAAAGTAATACTTTCACTTTATTTATAATTCCTCCCCTTCTTTCACAAACTAATTTTCATTCTTTTTTTCTATTTTCTTCTTCACTAATTGAATGATAAGATTAAAGAGACGAAAACATGTACCTTCTAGACACAAAGAGTAAAACATGAAAATGATTGGATCTTACATTGAAACATGGAGAGTTGAGAAGGATTTTCTTACCTCGATGAAATCATGGAGGAAGCAAGAAGGCAACCAGCTGAAGAGAGTTGGTTTGAAAAAAGTGTAGCCAACAAGCTCCTTCAGTTTATTGGGCGTTTGCGGCACCAAAATACTCGCAGCCTCATCCAAATCCGTCACAGGGAAAAGCCCTTCCTTAACGTCTCTCTCCTCCATACACACCCCTGACCCACACACCACAACCTTCTCCACCACCACCGTCTCTCTCTCCATCGCCGCCATGCAGTACGCCACGAACCCGCCGTAGCTCAGCCCCGCTACACTCACCCGCCGCACCCCTTGCGCCTCCATCACCCGCATCACACACTCCGCCTGGAACCGCTCGCTGCGCTCGGGCCGGGTCGTGTAGGACCCGCCGAAGAAGACGAGGTCCGGCACGTATACGTTGAAGAGCGGCGCCAGGTGGCGTATGAAGTCCCCCCACTGCCACATCGCGTTGGCTCCGAGCCCGTGGATGAGGAGCAGGTTGGGCTTGGCCTCGGTTCGGGCCTTGGGGACCCAGCAATGCATTATGGTTCCGTCTTTTAAGTCTGTGATAGTGGACCGGAGGCCCGACCCGGTGAACGCTGACCGGTAGCAGCGGTTCCGGGTCTCCGTGAAGCTGAACAAACAGTGAGTCATGATTGAAGAAAAGGAGAATGGAAACAGAGGAATGAATGGATGGTGGTGACTGTTGTGTCATAAAAGTGTGTGGCCGGTAAAACTACATTTTGCAAATTCGTGTGGCACGTGCGGAAAATGATTGGAGGAAAATAAAATTATCCAGAAAGTAGGTAGGCGGGGGAATAAATCTGTTTCCAACGACACTCAACGTGCATCATCTATTCTCATCATGTGTAATGTTATGTGGTTGAATACATTGTTAAATAGTTGTTGGTTTTTTTTAATATCTGCCTATTTATTCAATCTAATTATTGAACAAATATATTAAGTTTTGTTTTTATTTACTTTTTATTCAATACTATATTTTATGAAATATTGATACAGATTAGATTTGTGTTAAAATTTTATCTCAAAACTATTTTCTGACAGTCGTGTTGCTTTGGACTCTCTTGTTTACGTTTAATATTGAATATAATATTAATAAGGTTTAAATCTTTTGTCGATCTTTATTTGTGTTTAGAGATCTCAATTAACTCTTTAGATTTTAAGTTATCTTAATTTTTAAGTTAATTGGGTTCTTTTGAAAGTATGTATCAAATAGGTCCAAATTGTTAATATTGTTTAAATTGTTAATGGTAGTGTACAGTAAATATGGTTATGTGGATTTTTTTTTCTGACTAGGAATATTAATTTTGGTATAGGTAAAATTAGGTAAAAATTTGATAGTACATTGCACTGCATTAGGTTAAAATTAAAGCATAAGTAAAGAATAAATTTAGGGCTTTGAAGCATATGCGAACGTTGACCGAAGGAGCAGTCGTAGGATTAGGGAAGGAGATTTAACTGAAAATTACATGGTCATGGTAGTGGTATGCTTTAATGTAACTGGCATGCTTATTGTGCTTACATGTTTGTTGTCAAGTCATGGCAGTTAAGAAAAATAATTGATGTTCATACTTGTAATAGAGATTTTAACGTCAAATTAATAAATGTCAAATGGTTAAGTAAGAACATAGAGAAAATTATCAGAGAAAACTCACAAATGACACTTACAGACTATCGAGACAAAGTTATCAATTTTGAGAAGCTAGTAGCATCGGGTTTTAGAAGCTGGTAGCACCAGGTTTCAGAAGTCGGGACTTATATGATGTTTCACCCTCCCTTACCGATTTTCAAAATTCGGTGTTTACGTCTTTTAGAATCCGTTAACACCAACTTCCACAAGGTGGTGAACCTAGTTTTCACAAGCCTAGTCATATCGGATGATTCTACACCCTTTCTTTCCTGGTTTTCAAAAGTCGATCATTACAACTTTTAGAATCCGATGTGGACAGTAGGAGTGAGCGGTGGTTGGGTTGGATTGGGTTCGGGTTCAATATGCTCAATCCAACATAACCCAAATTTAATATTTTAAAATTCAATCCGACCATTTTAGTTTTCGGATTTTGGATATGGATAATACCGATTACGGTTAAATACAGTCGGATTGTTCGAATTTAATTTTAATTTCAACAAATAATAAAAAAGATATCGAATTTAAATAAATATATTGACTGAATTTATAAAATTTAATAGTTTTTGTAAGTATATCAACCATTGTTGGAATAATGAATCTACAGTTACAAAAGAAAGAACATACATGCTTCGATCTAACCCTACACCTCCTCGCTTGGTTATGGCACATATATACCCTTGCCTATTAACTAAGATGGAAACTACAAAGCTCATTTTTTATTCCTCTACTTATATTTGCAACCACGAATAGTGCCTCCTAATCTGGAAAGCATAAATGATAAGAAATTATCACATGCATAGTCAATAAAAGAAGATAGAACATACTACCTTAGTGATTCTAATTATGGCAAGGACTCCAGATGTGTGATATACTTACTAATACTCTATAAACATCAAACAAAAATACCTATTCTTAATAGCTTAATTTAATGCACTTTCTTCCTAGAACATAAGTGGTGAACAAATAAATCACAAGGATGATTACTTGTTGAATGCACTTGTTGATCCAATATTAACACAGTTCACTTTTAAATCAACTTATTATCTAAAACTTTCCATGAATAGACCAAACAAATAGATTTTCACTTAGTACATTGTAACAGAGAAGGTGCTTTAAAAGGAAATCACAATTGACTTTGCCAACTCAGGCCAACATGTTTATTAAATACCTTAGAGGCTTTGATATTGACTATAAAGAGAAACATTTAAATACATCTCATAACATTCAAATATATTTCGTCTTTTTACAAATCAATAATCTCATAATTTAGTATTGAAAACCATGTGGACAAACGTTTTTCCTAATACAAAGTGCAAGTGACAACCCAATTAATTATTAGCAAGTTTTACTTTTGTAACTAGGATTGTATCAGATTGACAGACATGAGTTTGACCTACATCACAATTACTTAGCATGAGTCTTGTGCATTTATCTATAGTAAACTAATTTGAAAACCTTGACCTACTTGTTTTAAAGATTGGTCTAGCCTGAAAGTCTATTTTCGAGACTTGTTCTATAGAAGGCCAATGGTCCTTCATCATCTAAATCGTTTCATTTTGTTTAAGACTAATGTTAACATAATAAAAAAGAATAATAAGTCATTCAATTAAAGATAGACACGTTAGTTGTAGTCCTCTCCAAAAACTAAATAATTAAATTATATGAAGAGATCATCAGTACTACCAAACATATGAGAAAATTAAAAACCCCATAACTACTATTAATTAGAAATAGAAATCAAACAACCATTCCAACCTCAAAATTAAAAAACCCATAACTATACCATTAATTAGAAGATAGAACATGATACCTTAGTGATTGTAATTATGATAGGGACTCCAGATATATCACATTCCAGCCTCACACTTCATTAGTATTTAGAGTTTTGCTTCCAATTCCAATTCCAAAACCTAAAAATCATCTAATTATCATATTTCTTGAGTATGGTTTCCTTGCAATTTGTCTTTAATAATAAAAAAGAGAGTAACTTCTTCAAGCCAAAACAAGATGTTGCTCCAGGTCCTATAGACAGAGGAAGATGATAAAAACATGTCACTAAACTAAATCTTTCTCTTTTGTATATAATATCTCACCTTTAGAGTTTTCTTCACTACCAATGCTATTTTAATCCAAAAAAAGTAACTTCTTCAAGCCAAAATATAGCTCCTACAAGCAGAGGAAGATGATCAGAACATGTCACCAAACTAAATCTTTCTCTTTTATATATACTAGCTCACCTTTAGAGTTTTTTTTTTTCACTGTCAATGCTATTTTAATGCAAAAAAAGTAACTTCTTCAAGCCAAAATATAGCTTCTACAAGTAGAGGAAGACGATTAGAACATGTCACCAAACTAAATCTTTCTCTTTTATATATATAATAGCTCACCTTTACAATTTTCTTCACTGCCAATGCTATTTTAATCCAAAAAAAAGTAACTTCTTCAAGCCAAAATATAGCTCCTACAAGTAGATGAAGATGCATTTAACATCATATATGTGGAATTCCACCTTATGGGAACATCAAGACACAACAATTTTTTGCATTCAATTTTTGAAAACTCTATGCACTCTCTAAACTTAGCAAATCTTTATGGTGAAGACCTTGCAAATCTTACAGCATTCCTAATACTTGTGATTGAATTGTGCAACTCTTTTAAGCCATCACTCACAACTAAGTTTAGTATATGAGCACAACACCTCATATGGAAATATTGTCCATCCATTACTAATCCACCCATATTCTTCATCCTTTTTTTTTTTTTAAATATGTAACAGCCACATTATTAGATGATGCATTATCAACAGTGAGTGTTGACACATTCCTAATTCTCCATTCCCTTAAAATTTCTTCAACTTTTCTTCCAATGGTTTCCCCTTTATGATTAGGTATGACTGAAAAATTGATTATCCTTTTTTGATACCTCCAATCATTGTCTATGAAATGTGCAGTGAGTGTTAGGTAGCCTATGTTCTGAATTAATGTCCAATAATCGGTAGTGAGTGCTTCTCTAACACAATTTAACTTAAATAACTCCTTTAACCTAACTCTTTCATCCATATGCAACTGAAAAAAATCTCTAGCTATGGTGAATCTTGATAGGACAACAAACAAAGGTTGTAATTGTCTGCATAAGATCTTAAGACCCTCACCCTCCACCACCTTGAATGGTTGTTCATCCACAATAACAAACATAGCAATTTCCTTTCGACAAGCTTTAACATTATACTTTTTGGGTGTTGCAAGGAGACTGTTATTGTCACCACTTTTAAAGGTGAGACTTGTTTGGTTGGCGTCATTAATGGCAACAAATGGATATTTAGGACACACCCTTTTAAGGTGATTAAGAAGGTTAGATGTTCCTTGTATCTTTGGATCACATCTAAATCGCTTACCACAATGCTTACATGTTGCAATTGAATCTATGGATTCAAGAGATCTTGTCAAGTGGTCCCAAACAACAGAGGTTGTTTTCTTACCACTATCATTTGGTTTTCTCTTTTTTGTATTTTGGGAATGAGGAACATCATGTTCCCCTCCTACAGGTTCGGTTGTAGGGTTTGGCAGGTTAGATTGTTGTGAACTTGGAGGCAATTCTTAGCTATGTCTTTCCATTACAACTATAATGAAAAAATCATAATCAATAACTACCAATCATATATGTGTAATTTATTTTAGGAGACACGTATCAATTAGCAAAATAGAGAACACCACAAAAGCAACATGCTCTTTTTATTCAGAAAAAAAAAATTATATTCAATCAATCATGAGAAAGATAATAAAAAAATGTTTCACATTATAAAGGAAACGAAAAAATCATTAAAAAATAGTAACACATACATTAAAACTTCTTAAAATACATAATAACATCACATTAATTCTTAAAAATATTATTATTAAATATATCTAAACTTTCTCTTAAAACCGTATACTTTTATAACCGTATGCAAGCTATAATTTATTAAATAGAGATCTAAACTTTCTTAAATAAATAACTCTTAACATTATATTATCATTCAAGCTATAATTTATTAAATATGATCTAAACTTTCTTAAAATCATAAACTCTTCTCGGTGATAGCAATACATTTTAAAAATTTTACAAAAGATTTTAGCTTTAAAATAGAATTTTAGGATTAAAGTAATAATATAGTTGTTTAAAATAGAATTTTAGGATTAAAGTAATAATATAGTTGAAGAAAAGAGTGAGATTGATACCGTGAAAAATGCTGAAATGATGGAAACAATTGAGGAGCTGCAAAGTGCATAATAACAATATTATAGAATTGCAAGATATGAAAGTGAGGAAATGAATGAAAGCAATGTATAATTTACTCACCTGAAACCCTCAGTTTTTTCAAATGTTACAATTTTGTAGAGCAAGAAAAAAGAAAAAAACCCCACCAAACCAAGCAAACAAACTAGGGTTCTTTCTTCACTATGTGAAATAAGGAATAAAAAAGTTACTTTTTCTGAACATGAAATGGGAACCATGAGTAAAGATAGGGGAGGGGCTGTGGTGTGCGGTAACGTGAAGGTTCAGTAAAGGTGCACCAATGGTGTGCGATAACGTGAGGCATGGTGTGTGGTAATGTGAGGCACAATGGCAATAAAGGAGTCAATAGAAGAATTGGATTGTGCTTTTTACTTTTAACATAAGAGTATAACATATCTAATGGTCGGGTTAGGTATCTTTTAAAAAATAAATCTATACCCGAACCTGACCATATATACCCGTTAAACTCATTTTTTTATCCATTTTAATTTGTATCCATTAAAATCTGACCCATGTCCAATTTTATTTTTCAGGTTTTCTGGTTTCGATATGTCTCTCACATTTTGCTCACTCATAGTGGACATGTTTCATAATCTGGAATAATCGAATTTAGACCTAATGGTTTTTAGAATATTTTTATACCAACTTTAAAAAGTCGGTATTACCGGTTACCATTTTGTAAAATTCGAGGGAACACTTATACTACACCATTATATCCTGATCACTCAGAAACAAAATAAAGGTCTTAAGATGAAATGTAAATGTTAACAAAGTTGTTAAAATGAAATGAAAATCTTATGTGGAATCGGTAAGGTTAATAATGTAGACAAGCAGATTGATTTTGAATGAGTTATTTTTTTCTCAATTAGTTTTAAATTAAAAAAAATGATTAAAATATCAACATATTGATTTTGAATGAGTTATTTTTTTCTCAATTAGTTTTTTTTAAAAAAAATAAGTTCTTTGTAAACTGTCATTTAACCCTATTTAAATAGGTTATTTGGATTTTGTTTAAAATTTATGAATGTTATGTATTGTATTGTATTTGAATTTACGATTAAAGTATGTTGTTAAATATTTATTTTTATATTTTTGAAAATACCCATGGGTACCCGTGAATATCCGTGGATATTAAAAAATTATGCAGGTACCCGTATAACGGATACCCGATAGATATGGGTACGGGTATGGTACGGGGTAGTTACTACTCGTACCTTAACCGCCTCGTTGACATCCCTAGTTGGGGGTGCATGTTTAAGAAGGTCAAAGTTATTCAACAGTAAATAAAGGTTGGTAAACAATAATTACTGCTTACCTATTTATATAATAATTTAGGTTAAATTACTTTTTTGGTCCCTCTATTTGTCAAGAAATTTCAGTTTGGTCCTCAAGTTTTTCGTTGTCTCAATTTGGTCCTCATTTTCTTAAAAATGATTCAATTTGGTCCTTATCGTTAGTTTGACCAGACAGTGATAAACTCAACGCCACGTGTCAATTTCTGTTTTTTATTTTATTTTTTTAATTTTTTTAATTTTTTAATTTTTATTTTATTTTTTTAATGTGCCACTTCATAACTGTGTCATGTGTCAAAGTGACTCAATTTGGTCCCTATATTGTTTTTAGTTTCAATTTAGTCCCAATTTTTGTAAAAATGAAGTAATATTGTCATTCCTTAAATTGACACTAAATTTACTTTTTTTATAAATCTTATGGTGATATTCTTACTAAAATTAACGTTTTTATTAAATATTTCTATAAATATTTTAAATTAACTTAAAATTCTATACAAACCATTAGACTTTGGTTTTGTTTTGAACTTGAAATTTAGTTCCTAAACTTATGTGTGACAAGTTATTTGATTTTTAATGTTCACTAAGTTTGTATAATATGATACACTTGATGCCTTTATATATGATGACAAAATTGTTAATTTTTGAAATTAAGTTTGGGTTTAATTTTGTTTAATAATAAAACTAAAAAAAACTTGTTTAAAAATATTTCTACAAATATTTAATAAAAACGTAAATTTTATTAAAAATATCATCATAAGTTGTTTACAAAGATTAGATTGAGTGTCAATCTAAGGAGGGACAATATTGCTTCATTTTTACAAAAATTGGGACTAAATTGAAACTAAAAATAAATGTAGGGACCAAATTGAGTCATTTTGATACGTGGCATAACTGTGAAGTGACACGTGTAAAAAATAAAAATAAAAAAAGTTCAAAAAATTTAAAAAAACTCAAAAATTCAAAAAAACCAAAAATTGACACGCGACGTTGACTTTAACACCGTCTGGTCAAAATTAACGACAAAGACCAAATTGAATTATTTTTAAGAAAATGAGGACCAAATTGAGACAACGAAAAACTTGAGGACCAAACTGAAATTTCTTGACAAATAGAGAGATCAAAAGAGTAATTTAACCAATAATTTATATATCTTTTCTAGGGACATTATGGTTTGTGTAGAAAATTACATTATTAAAAGTTTTTTTTTTGTAAACTCTCTATAATCATGCTTAATGATAATATGAAACATCAATTATCAACGTACCCTCTTTGGAGTTATCAATATATTTGTATGTGTGAATACATGAGCGACTCAAAGATTTTGAAGATATAAAGTAAATTTAAGATTGAAGTATTTTTATTAACAATAAAACAATTTATGTGAAAATGTATCATAGTTTTATTTAAATTTATTTTTCAAAGTTTTTGAAATCTTTTTCTTTTTTGAACGCCTAAAGTAATTAGTATTAAAAAGTTTTAGGATTTTTTTCTTGAAGGTCTAAAACAATTAATATTTAAAAGAATAGTTTTTAAGATTTTTTTTCTTAATGGCTCAAAGTAATGACTTTACATTGAGTCAATATTGTGTGAACTAGATCGTTATCAACATACCTCATTTGAAGTTATCAATATATTTTATGCCTGAATTTACGGACGATTCAAAGATTTTGAATATATAAAACAAATTTAAGATTGAAGTATTTTTATTACCAATAAAACAATTTATGCAAAAATAAAATATCATAGTTTTATTTAAATTTAATTTTTCAAATATTTTGAAATTTTTTTTCTTAGAAACCTAAAGTAATTAATATTAAAAAAATTGAGACTTTTTTTCTTGAAGGTCCAAAGCAATTAATATTTAAAAAAAATAGATTTGTTTTCTTAATAGTCTAAAATAATGACTTTACTTATTTCGACATTGACTTATTTCGAAATAGCTAATTAAATAATTCGAATTTTGTATTAATTAAGAACTACTTCATCTAATGCACCTCAAAGAGTGAGGAGACATAACAGAAACATATATTATCTTTTTTTTTTCAAGACCACAATACTTTGGTTAAACTAGTACAATGTTTTAGTTAAATTAGTATATATATATATATATATATATATATATATATATATATATATATATATATATCCACGAAATTAATGTTAAGTTGGTGTATGTAACTTTTGTGTAGATGTCTACCGCTACTCCCAAAATAAGATCCTCTCCAACCACTAATTTGAAACAAATTCTCCATCTACGTATCGATGTTCTCCTATGCAAAATAAAATGACACAAATGAACAATATACGGCCGATTCCAAATACTTAACACTTAAAAAAATCAATAAACAATTAGAAACGACAAAAACTTTTACCAACAAAGAAATTTCAAAGATTCACATACGTTTACCTCTCCATTTGACAAATCACCTAAAGATGATTCACCTTCCAAAGTCCATCACTAGCAAGGATGAGAATATCAATATCAATATCTACCTCAGTAGTGTGCACATCAGGGTCTGATTGTAAATGTGACTTGAGGCTCTTGTCCCCAAATGCACGAGACACGGCAAGTTGCCCATTTACTCTAGGCACATCACCTAGATGAATCAAAGATCACTAGTATTATTGTCACCATAATTTAATACTTGAAAGTAGACAATATCAACTTTAGCGTAACTGGCATTTTGGAGACAAAGCCTCCTTTATTCTCAATGAAGTAAATTTGTTTGTTTTCATCACGGATATTTTCCTTTTCTATCATAAAAAAAAATACAAAAATCTTATAAGATAAAAAAATAATAACTATTAAAGTAATATTTAACTATCAAGATATAAAAGAGAGTTACATTTTCTATCTTAAAAAATGGAAGAGAACATATAAAAATGAGGACGTCAAGAATAAATTTGTGTCTAATTTATTTTTTTTTAAACAAAAGAAAAAATATAAGAATGGAAAATGAATAGAATATGTAAAAAACTTAAAAAGTCATGAAAAGAATATAAAAAATATGTCAAAAAAAAAAGAATATATATATATATATATATATATATATATATAAATAAAGAAATCACTTAAAAACAATTTATATTTTGAAATGAGTGAAGTTAATAAAAAAATATTTAAATGCTAACATTATTTGATTGTCAGATTAAAAAACATTGAGCTAATTTGAATTATAAAATATAAGTTTGAGATATATGAGATATCTTCATGAAAATATTAATTAATAAAATATAAATTTGAGGGTTTAGAATATTTTTTGTAAGGACCTATATTATTAATTTTGGATATGTTAATTTAAATAATTTTAAAAAACATATTCTCAATTATCACTACTAAAAAAATTCATATTTCCTGCCAATTTTGCAAGAAAATTTTCATGTAACATGAGAATTTTTAGTAGTGTATATTTCATGTTTAATAACATTATGTTTAGGCTTCCTATTTGTTTTGAAATTTTTTCATAATAAAAATTTAGGCTCATTGTGTTTTTATAAAAAAAATATATTAATTAATTAGTAAAATAAAAACTCAAGATGTTACATTTGATATCGAATAAGTTCGTATTCATTGACTTGAGGGGAAAAGTCTATAATATCGTAGACTTTTTATTATTATTATTATTATTATTATTATTATTAAAATATGTTAATTTTGTATATAAAAAAAAATAGTATTCTAAATAGTTTATGAATTATATATGACTTGTACTGTAAGGTCCATTAATTTTGGCTTATTACTTTCTGCCCTAAAGTAAAGGGCTGCCCTTTGTGTTTGGGCCTAGAGCTGGCCCAACTGATAAAACCTGCTCCAGTTACCCTAATGCCTCAATTTCCTTGCATTCACAGAACTTTCAGCCGTTTCCCTCACTGGTGCACTAGAGCTCTGCTAGGGTTTGTTCCCGCCTCGAACCAGTCTGTCCCAAAAGCTCAAGTAGTGATTTCTACTCCACATAAGTGATTCTAAACCTACTGTATTTACTTCCTAAAGCTTTATCTTCGTATTCCACCGATTAAGGTTCAAAAATAATCGTGTTTTCAGCCTGAGCGAGGGGTTGGGCGAGACAATATTGTGTTTGGTTGTGTGTTTACTCTCAGATGATTGGAATTGTTTGGGTATGATTGCTATGATGAGATACATGTACATATGTATGGATATATGCCTAATGGATTGCTATATATGCGTGACATGATTCATAAATGGTGAATGATGGGTATTGTGGGAACTTGGCATGTGAAATGAATGAGTGGGTTGGAACTAAAGTAACATGGTATTGATATGAGATGAGGCCCAAGACTAATGGGGTGGTGATGATCAATGGTATGGATTCAAAATGTGATGCGTATGAGGAATTAATCCCAGGGGTTGGTATGAAATTGTAAATGATTTAATGTTCTTGTATTGCTGATTTATGAATGTTGGTCCGTGTCAGCGTGTAATTCCTTGGGGTCTCTAGGTGAGATCTCCGGGGTTATGCTTCAGTGGTCGGGACGTAATCCCATGGCCCCTAGTAGTGGGTGTCCATGGTGGTGCCACATCTGTATAACCAGGTAAGAATTCAAGGTAAGGTTGCATCCTAACACTCTAAGGGGTCAGCTAGTCTCACCTAGAGTGGACTGACTCCTGTGGTGAGAGTAGCAGGAGGCCCGAAATTCATTAAGGGCTAACCTTGTGGTGAGGGAATGTTGATTCATTATAACACTTGTAACACATAGCTCGGGGGTGAGCAGAGGTATCCACCACAAGTGCAAGCATCCGCTGAATCCGACCAAGTTATATATATATATATATATATATCCGGATGAGTCGAGTAGAGTCGTAGTGTATTGTTTGGAAGGTCGTAACATGCTTGTGTGATGTATGTATGATGGACTGTGAAAATGTATCTGACTCCATTGATGAAATGATTTTATGCTCTAGCTTACCCTACTTTTGTTGTTGTGTGTTCTGCTGTGTGGTACTCTCTTTTGCGATGATCATCAACTTGTTGGTGTGAGCAGAGACGAGGAACACCCGTGGACAACAGGGAGGTGGTAATTCCGCTGCATAGTCCGCGTGGATTGGACTAGTTATATTTTCGTATGAGTTTATCTAGGGTTGCGACCCGCGTAATTGATGGTTTTAGATTTATATACTTTTAGTTAACTCTTTATCCAGTTTTCTCTTAGGCATCGTGGTGTGCCATGGGTTGTAAGGGGTTGAGTTTCGAACCCCCGGACTGCGCTTGTATGTTATATTTATGCGACACTACATTTAATTTCGCTTATAAATTAAATGGGGTGTTACATGTACAAACTCAACTATCTTAAGCTCAACATTTGATATAAGATAAGTAGTAAGAACTATAAAAGGATGATATCAGTCAATTGAATGTAGTTGTAATAGGGGTCATCAACATGCTCACTCTCGTGAGTATGTGGGTTTATTGGAATTCATATGAAACAATCCTCCACAAGTTTTTGACAATCAAAATCTAGATGTAGTTATATGATGAATTTGAGAATTGATGATTGTCAAGATCAATTGCATGGGTCGTCGGTATTCTCGAAGATAGATCTGCGATCGGGTTATCATCAGATTTTGGTGAAGACTGATGATGTACAGAAGACAGCCTTCAGGTCCAAATATGGCCACTATGAGTATGTGGTTATGCCGTTTGGTGTGACCAACGCTCCAGCGGTGTTCATGGACTATATGAACAGGATCATCCGGCCCTTCCTAGATAAGTTTGTCGTAGTCTTCATAGACGACATCCTTATCTATTCTAGGACTCGGGAGGAGCATGCAGAACACTTGAGGTTGGTGCTCGATGTCTTGAGAGAGAGGCAACTGTACGCCAAGTTGTCCAAGTGTGAGTTCTGGATGAGTGAGGTTCAGTTTTTGGGGCATGTGATATCCGCCCAAGGGATTGCAGTAGACCCGGCAAAGGTTGAGGCAGTGGTAAAGTGGGAAAGTCCTAAGTCGGCCACAAAGATCAGGAGTTTTGTGGGGTTAACGGGCTACTATAGGAGGTTCACAGAGGGATTCTCCAAGATAGTGGCACCTCTGACTTTGCTTACCCGGAAGGACCAACCTTTCACTTGGACGGACAAGTGTGAGGAGAGCTTTCAGGAACTAAAGAGGAGATTGACGATGCTCCTATATTGGTAATTTCGGATGTGGGGAAACCGTTTGAAGTTTACTGCGACGCGTCTCATCTCGGGCTTGGTTGTGTCTTGATGCAAGAAAAGAAGGTAGTGGCGTATGCTTCACGACAGCTTAAGGTGCATGAGCGTAATTACCCCACTCATGACCTAGAGTTGGTAGCGATAGTATTTGCCTTGAAGATCTGGAGGCACTATCTCTATGGTGCACAGTTCCGTGTGTTCAGCGATCATAAGAGCCTCAAGTATCTGTTTGACCAAAAGGAGTTGAACATGAGACAAAAAAGATGGATGGAATTCCTGAAGGACTATGATTTCGAGCTCACCCCGGGAAGGCGAATGTAGTGGCAGATGCCCTGAGTAGAAAGACTGTACATACGGCACACCTCATGATTAAGGAGGTGGAACTACTAGAGAAATTCAGAGACATGAGGCTACAGGTAGAGTTGGGGTCCGAGTCCATTAGGTGTAGTACCTTTACTATATCTAGTGACTTCTTGGACTCAATCAGGGAGAGGCAGTTAATTGATGCCGGTTTGAATAAGGTTAGAGAACAACTTGGATCGGATGAAGCTAGAGACTTTACTTTGGGTGATGATGGCATCCTGAGGTTCCAGGGCAGGATGTGTATACCTGATGACGTCGAGGTAAAACGGTTGATCCTTGAGGAGGGGCATAAGAGTCGTCTTAGTCTGCACCCTGGCATGACTAAGATGTACCAGGATCTCAAGGAAAACTTCTAGTGGCAGGGAATGAAGAAGGATGTGGCTCAGTTTGTATCAGCCTGTTTGACTTGTCAGAAGGCGAAGGCAGAGCACCAAAGGCCCGAGGGAATTCTATAGCCTTTGGAGATACCCGTGTGGAAATGGGACATCATCTCCATGGACTTTGTGACCCATCTGCCACGGACTTTTAGAGGACATGACACCATCTGGGTGATAGTGGATCGATTGACCAAGAGTGCCCACTTATTGGCGATGAACTTAAGGATGTCCATGGCCAAGTTAGCCCAGTTGTACGTTAAGGAGATTGTGAGATTGCATGGAGTACCTTCGAGCATAGTTTCCGACAAAGACCCACGTTTCACATCCCGATTCTAGCAAACCTTACAAGAGGCTTTGGGGACCAAGTTGACTATGAGCTCGGCCTACCATCCCCAAACTGATGGTCAATCAGAAAGGACCATTCAGTCACTTGAGGCCTTACTACGGACGTATATATTGGACCACCTAGAGGCTTGGGATGAGGTGTTGCCCTTGATTGAGTTTACCTACAACAACAGCTTTCATGCGAGCATTGGCATGGCGCCATACGAGGCTCTTTATGGCAGGAGGTGAGAACTCCTCTCTGTTGGTATCAGGATGGAGAGGCAGTATTGATTGGACCAAAATTGTTAGAGCAGACCACTGAGAAAGTGAAGATGGTGAGGAACAGAATGTAGGCTTCCCAGAGTAGGCAGAAGGCCTATGCAGACCGAAGGAGGAGGCCCTTGGAGTTTGCAGCCGGCGATCATGTGTTCTTGAGGGTGACCCGAACCACTGGTGTGGGAAAGGCTCTCCGCTCAAGGAAACTTTCCCCTAAATTTCTTGGCCCGTATCAGATCACGAGGAGGATTGGGCTGGTGGCCTATGAGATAGCCTTACCCCCACAGTTGGTGAACCTTCATCCGGTGTTTCATGTGTCACAGTTGAGGAAGTATGTATTCAATCTGGCCCACGTATTGGAAGCCGAGGATATACATATAAGGGAAGACCTCACGGTGGAAGTACCCCCAACAGCTCTTGAGGATAGCAACGTTGAAGAACGTCGAGGGAAGACGGTCAGTCTGGTTAAAGTCATTTGGGATCGGAGAACGAGTGACTCGACTTGGGAGTTAGAGGAGGACATGAGAAAATCACATCCACATCTGTTTATCTGGTGAGTCTTTATTTTCGAGGTCGAAAATTTTCTTGTTGGGGAGAATGTAAGGCCCATTAATTTTGGCTTATTACTTTCTACCCTAAAGTAAAGGGCTGCCCCTTGTGTTTGGGCTTAGAGCTGGCCCAACTGATAAAACCTGCTCCAGTTACCCTAATGCCTCCATTTCCTTGCATTCACAGAACTTTCAGCCGTTTCCCTCATTGGTGCACTAGAGCTCTGCTAGGGTTTGTTCCCGCCTCGAACCAGTCCGTCCCAAAAGCTCAAGTAGTGATTTCTACTCCACGTAAGTGATTCTAAACCTACTGTATTTACTTCCTAAAGCTTTATCTTCGTATTCCACCGATTAAGGTT
This sequence comes from Vigna unguiculata, assembly GCF_037176805.1. NCBI lineage: Eukaryota > Viridiplantae > Streptophyta > Magnoliopsida > Fabales > Fabaceae > Vigna > Vigna unguiculata. The sequence continues at coordinate 28,498,698 of NC_140799.1, read as the reverse complement.
TGAAAATAATCGTGTTTTTTGCGGTTCCGCTGTTCCGCTAGTTCTGCAAGTCCGTCACTCGAGCTGCTATGCTCCGAGGTCCCGTGTCGAAGTTCTGTTAGCCCTTTTCTAGGTATGGGAAGTTAGGGTTTCTAGTTTCGAGTTGTTTTGGCATTTGTGTGAGTTGGTTGTTGATTGTATGGATTGATCCTTCGTTTTGATGCGTGAGAATACCTTGCATGATTGGTTGGTTTGAAAAACATGGCTGCTGCAGCTGAAATAGTGGTGAGACCTGTTAATCTCGCCCAAGCGAGCCAGTCTCGCCTAGGCGAGACAAACAGGGACTCGCCCAGACCAGTTTACGCGAGAGGTTGCCCAAGCGACCCGCTCTTTATTTTGAGCGAGCGAGCATCTTGCCCAGGCGAGAGGGGTCTCGCCTAAGCGAGATCTCGCGTTGCTTCTTGATGCTCTTTTCGAGCCCTCGCCTAGGCGAAGGGGACTCGCCTGAGCGAGAATGTCTCGCCTAAGCGAGACCCTTCAGCCTGAGCGAGGGGTTGGGCGAGACAGTGTTGTTTTGGTTGTGTGTTTACTCTCGGATGATTGGAGTTGTTTGGGTATGATTGCTATGATGAGATACATGTACATATGTATGGATATATGCCTAATGGATTGCTATATATGTGTTACATGATTCATAAATGGTGAATGATGGGTATTGTGGGAACTTGGCATGTGAAATGAATGAGAGGATTGGAACTAAAATAACATGGTATTGATATGAGATGAGGCCCTAGACTCATGGGGTGGTGATGATCAGTGGTATGGATTCAAAATGTGATGCGTATGAGGAATTAATCCCAGGGGTTGGTATGAAATTGTAAATATGATTTAATGTTCTCGTATTGCTGATTTATGAATGTTGGTCCGTGTCAGCGTGTAATTCCTTGGGGTCTCTAGGTGAGATCTCCGGGGTTGTGCTTCAGTGGTCAGGACGTAATCCCATGGCCCCTGGTAGTGGGTGTCCATGGTGATGCCCCATCTGTATAACTAGGTAAGGATTCAAGGTAAGGTTGCATCCTGACACTCTAAGGGGCCAACTAGTCTCACCTAGAGCGGACTGACTCCTGTGGTGAGAGTAGCAAGAGGCCCGAAATTCATTAAGGGCTAACCTTGTGGTGAGGGAATGTTGATTCATTATAACACTTGTAACACATAGCTCGGGGGTGAGCAGAGGTATCCACCACAAGTGCAAGCATCCGCTGAATCCGACCAAGTTATATATATATATATATATATATATATATATATATATATATATATATATATATATATATATCCGGATGAGTCGAGTAGAGTCGTAGTGTATTGTTTGGAAGGTCGTAACATGCTTGTGTGATGTATGTATGATGGACTGTGAAAATGTATCTGACTCCATTGATGAAATGATTTTATGCTCTAGCTTACCCTACTTTTGTTGTTGTGTGTTCTGCTGTGTGGTACTCTCTTTTGCGATGATCATCAACTTGTTGGTGTGAGCAGAGACGAGGAACACCCGTGGACAACAGGGAGGTGGTAATTCCGCTGCATAGTCCGCGTGGATTGGACTAGTTATATTTTCGTATGAGTTTATCTAGGGTTGCGACCCGCGTAATTGATGGTTTTAGATTTATATACTTTTAGTTAACTCTTTATCCAGTTTTCTCTTGGGCATCGTGGTGTGCCATGGGTTGTAAGGGGTTGAGTTTCGAACCCCCGGACTGCGCTTGTATGTTATATTTATGCGACACTACATTTAATTTCGCTTATAAATTAAATGGGGTGTTACATGTACAAACTCAACTATCTTAAGCTCAACATTTGATATAAGATAAGTAGTAAGAACTATAAAAGGATGATATCAGTCAATTGAATGTAGTTGTAATAGGGGTCATCAACATGCTCACTCTCGTGAGTATGTGGGTTTATTGGAATTCATATGAAACAATCCTCCACAAGTTTTTGACAATCAAAATCTAGATGTAGTTATATGATGAATTTGAGAAATGGAGAACATCTTCAAGGCAATAAATGCTCTAAAGAGAGGGAAGTGGTATTTGCGCTATAATTGTTGAATATGATAAGACTAATTTGGTCGAATGAAACTTAACAAATAATGAAGCTAAAAAAGATAGGAAGATTTGAAAAAAATAATAGAAGAATCAAATTTGTAAGAACAAATTATTAAACTAGAATTTCAATTCATTGAGAATAAATTTATCTATTGATTTGATTCAGGTGTGAGACGAACTTCAATAAAACCTTATCGAATGACTCTAACCAAGCATGCATTAAGAAGTTAAAGAAGTATAGGCAAATAATTTATTAGAGAACAATTTTATTCGACAAAGTGTTTTCCTTTGTGGAGCATCAGTTCTATTGGTGAAGAAGAAAAGAATATTAGTTCTCATTTGTGTGTGGACTGCATGAATTTTTTTTTCTTTGTTTGAATAAGTTTGTAGTAACTTTGTAAAGAGCATGGAAAGCACTTGAGAGTTGCATAAGAGAAAAAGTTATATGTGAAATTATCAAAATGTGAGTTTTAGATAAAAATAAATATTGTTGGAGTAAATAAAGGAATTTTAATGGATCGTTCCAAAGAAGAGATAATAATGAGATGAGAACGTCGTAATGTTGAAATTCAAAGCTTTGTGAGATCAACTTATACTATTAGAGATTTATTGAGGGATTCTTGAAATTACCTTGATTGAATGATAAGTATCGGTATTTGGAAAGGATCACGTACCAATTACACAACACATTAAGGATGTGATTGAGGGTTCTAACATTTAGTGAAAATGTTTTAGTCTATATAGTTCATCAGAGATGTTGTGAGTGATTCCTTTATCTCAGTGACAATATACTAGTGTAACTTGCATTATATGTTGATAAACGTGTTATTAAGTTATGATATGAATATGTATGTGATATGTATCATGTGTTTGATATTTTAAATTAAGTTAAACTAACTCATCCTTGAATGTTTAATGTCGACTAGTATTATCATAAGTGGTATGGGGACATACGATGTTTTTGAACATATATTTTCGATATATTCTTTTATGGAGTATTGTTGTATCTAGGTTTTTATATTATTTATAGAGTTAAATATGTTTTTAGTCTCTGAATTTTGACGCGAAATTAGAATTCGTCCCTGTCTGAAACTTTGATATATTTTGGTCCACAAACTTTAGAAATGAATGAATATAGTCTTTTTATTTAATCTAATTAAGTTATTTTGTTTTGATTTGTCAAATGTGTTTCCTAACAAACATTGAAGTAAGAACATGTCAAACAATGTTAATAACTCCAAATGTTAATATGAAACACGCTTAACACGTAAAACTTTTTTAACGTAATTTGATTAAAATGACTATATTCATTCACTTTTAAATTTTGAAGATCAAAATATATCAAAATTTAAGATATATGAGAATTTTAATTTCGCGTCAAAGTTCATGTACTCAAAACATATTAACTCTTATTTATATCAACCATATGCCTTGTAGTTTTTGTACATCACACAAATAATAACTATTTATAATTCATCTAATAATTCGAGATTAATTAAATTTATTGACAAGTAAAACTAAAAAAAATGGTAGTGGGAAAATTAATGAGGGTGATTGTATTTACCTCATAAAAATCATAATGAATAGAACTCATATTGTCTAATGTTTAAAATAAAATTCCACTCACATCTATAGATGGTAACACAAGCCGACCACTCTTAGTCTGCCAAAAATGAGTTAGGATTGGATGTAGAGATGGCAAATAAACCTGTCCCTGTGGGTATTGTCCGAACCCGTCCCCATTTTGATAGGGAATCCCCGCATTGACTGGATATGGGTATGGGTATGGGGAATCTCCGATTTTTTCGATTTAGTATGGGGATGAATATATCCCCGCCATAATTCCCGTCCCCGCCATATCTTCATCCTCCTTTAAATTATTAAAATATTCACAATTAATTAAGTTACCCTATATATATATATATATATATATATATATATATATATATATATATATATATATATATATATTCTTTCCATTTTTTATTTCCTCTAAATATTTGGTTTGTCATGAAACTCATTCGCATCTCCAATATATTTTTTATCTTATCATAACCTTTATGTAATTATGTTAAAATGATGTATGTCAATTAAAAAAAATTTATGTGTAACATTTGAATATTTCTATTATTTTTTAATATTTTTATTTATTGTATATTTTCCTTTCACATGAGAATGTTTAATACTCTCAATTTAAGTGTTTAATAGGATAAACATTTCATTTACTAAGTAATATAAAAAAATTCTTTACTTATTATTATTAATTTTTGTTTCATTTGAAGAACTCTTTTATTTTGCTAAAACATTTTTTGTTATTTCTCAACCATTGAGTATATTTGTTGATATTTGAAAAGTTTTTTTAGATCTCTAAGATATTTTTCGTCTTATCATACCCTTAATTGTACATTTGTTTTTCTTTGTGCAATTCCTTCCAATAGTCTCCAAATTTTTATAAGACACATTTGTTAATTTTTTAATATTTTTATTTTTGTTTATTTTCATCATGTAGAATATTATTTCGATAAATTTTATCTAATTATTTTTTATTTTCTAACTCATTAGAATCATACTTTAATTTTTTTCTCTATAATTGTATAAATAATTTTTATTTACTACAATATAAAAATTTAATGTAATTACCATGAATATTCATTATCACCATCCAACATATATTGGAATTTAAAAGATACAAGATCTATGATAAAATTTTATTATGTTTATTATTTATTTTTTGCGTCATTTTTTTCTCAACCATTGAGTATATATGTTGATATTTGAAAAGTTTTCTTAAATCTTTAAGATATTTTTCATCTTATTATACCATTAATTATATATTTGTTTTCCTTTGTATGATTCCTTCCAATAGTCTCCAAATTGTTTATAAGACACACATTTGTTAATTTTTTAATATTTTTATTTTTTGTTTATTTTCATCATGTAGAATACTATTTCGATAAATTGTATCTAATTATTTTTTATTTTCTTACTCATTACAAGCATACTTTAATTTTTTCACTATAATTGTATAAATAATTTTTATTTACTATAATATAAAAATTTAATGTAATTGCCATGAATATTTTTTTACAGGGATGGGTATGGGATAGTGAAACCTGTCCCCGCCCCCGTTGCCATCCCTAATTGGATGACCTGCATATGTCTTCTAAATTAATAAATCTGATTCGTTCAACATAAGTGTGGGTTTGCAATTTTACAAATCTATCCTCATAAATTAAATAAAACGAAAAAATAAATCTAGAAAGGTCTTTTTAAGTTTTTAATACCAAATTAAAATTTGAATATCTTATAAAACAATGATTTACTTTAAGTACAATAATTATAATAAAAAACTAATAATTTACTATTTACTATAAATAAAGAAATTGTACCACACCTAGTCAAACTCAACCAAATAAGTAAACAATACATATACCAAGGCAGTCAAGTACTCAACCTAGACCGAGTTAGCCCAAGTTTTACCAATTCTAACCTAAACATCTAGAGGAACAACCTGCACCTCATATAACCAACATAAGCCGTCAAGGTAAGTAGCCGACTTAGACCGACTACTCCAGCAGACCCGGTAAGATTAAAGCCTAGGCCGACTGCTTTTCTCTGAAGATGGTTTCAACCCGTAGCAAAGCTGGAGTGAACAAGCAGGCGGATGCTGGTCCCTCAGGACCTGCTGGCATCACCCATGACCTGGCTGCCATCCTAGATGGCCAAGCGAAGATGCAACAAGAACTGGCAGATCTGAAGAAACGTAGCGCTGACGAGATGGAGGCGCTACGATAAGAGAACTCTCGCCTTAGGTGAAAGATCGAAGCTGATCCCAACCTGAAGGGAAAAGCCAAGGAAGCATCTGAAGCTGCAAGGTCCCCGGCCTTCCAGCCCACAGAGGAAGAAAGCGAATACAACCCCACTCCTCATACCTTCACCACCACTCAATAAACACCCATTCCCTCCACACATCCCACTCACTTCCCATCTACTAAACCAGGGCTTACCGCACCCCCAACCCCTGCCGCTACCCTCCCTACCACCCAGATCCCCTACAACATACCCACCACCCTACACACCACACATGTTCCACCATACAACCCACAATACCTTCCAACAACCCACATCCCCCCTCACAACCTTACCTCCACCTTCCCCGCTATGATCAACCATCCCGTCCCACCGCATCTGCTCCCTCCCCACCAACCCAGACGTCGCCACCCCTTCACCGACTTCATCGCCAACACCCCTCTTCCTACCCAGTGGGAACCCCTTCACCGTTATACTGGCGAAACCGACCCTGATGAGCACCTCAAAGTCTACATCACCCATGTCGCCCTGTACACGTCCCAAGACGTAGTATTCTGCAAAGCCTTCCCCACCACTCTCAAGGGCCTAGCCTTGGAATGGTTCACAACCCTTCCACCTTACTCCATTGACAGTTTCGACGTAATTTCTCACATGTTCTCCACCCATTTTGCTGGCAGCCGCCCACACCAAACTACCACAATCTCCCTCCTGGGCATTAGACAAGAACAAGGCGAACCCCTCAGAGTGTTCATAGATCGCTTCAGTAAGGCAGCTCTTCGCACACCACACCTCAACCAGGAGATGATCCTCCAGTGCATGGCCCTCACCCTACAACCCGACCCCTTCGCCAACAACGTCTACCTCCACCCACCTGCCTCTATGCACGAACTCAAATTGCGTGTAGTCGATTATGTCCGCATGGAGGAAATGCAAACCCTCTACACCAAATTCTGCAATGACTATGCAACCACCACCGCCAACCCTACCCCGCAACCTAACCCATGCCCTGATGCCCGCCCACGCGAGCCCTGCTAACCTCGCTTCACCAGATATGCCCCCTTACCGTAGCCCGCTCCCGCATCCTCGACGAGGCCCTACAAGCTGACCTAATCCCTCCACCACGCAAGACAACCACACCTCTCAACGCTGATATGACCAAATATTGCCGCTACCACCGCAACCATGGCCACACTACAGAAGAAGGCAAAGCACTTCAGGATAAAATAGAAGAACTGGTCCGTGCTGGCCACTTTCGCCGTTTCATCCGCAGAGATGACCATTCCTCTTCCTCTCGATCCCGCAACCCCCCTCGATCCGACCACAGACGCCCCACCCAACCCACCAACCAAGAACTCGAACCAGCTCACACCGACATCACCCCTGCTGGCCCTCCCCTACGTGGCACTATCAACACCATCTCTGGCGGCTTCGCTAGTGGAGGATCCACCTCTTCTGCCAGAAAGAGACACCTCCATCATATCCAATCCATCAACCATATCACCCATTTCCACCACAGATGCCGCATGCCTCCTATCATCTTCACAGATGACGACTTCCATGGCCTCGACCATCAACAAGATGACCCCATGGTTATCACGGTTGAAATCGAAAACCGCTGTTAAGAAAGTCCTTGTCGATCAGGGCAGCTCCGTTGATATCCTCTACTGGGCCACCTACCAAAAACTCCAAGTTTCGGATACCGCCATGGTCCCGTATGACGAGCCAATCTATGGCTTCTCTGGTGAATAAGTATCCTCCCGTGGCTACATCGACCTCCACACCATCTTTCGTGAGGGGACCCAAACCAAAACCATCCCAATTCGCTTCCTTATCGTCGACGCGCCAACATCCTACAATATCCTTCTAGGACGTCCTTCCCTCAACACCCTTGGCGCCATCGTCTCCACCCCTCACTTGGCCATGAAGTTCCCTTCCCCTTCCGGCGACATCCTTACCATCCACTACGACCAGCGCTTGGCACGCGAATGCTACATGGCCAACCTGCGACCACAACTCCCAATTCAACAAACCAACCACATTGAACGACCCCCTGGCTCCAACATCGCCTTGTCCGGTGAAGATCTGGACCCTAGAGTAGGGTGGGATGTTCGTCTTGAACCAGTTGAGGAAACCTCCCCTCTAGAGCTTCCCAACGGCCACTCTATCAACCTAGGCACCAGTTTAAACTCTGACGAGCGTGCCATCATCACACCCATTCTCATCAACAACACAGATCTTTTCGCCTGGTCAACCGTTGACCTCCCTGGGGTGGACCCTCTAGTGGCATCCCACAAACTATCCATCTATAAAGAAGCCCGCTACATATCCCAAAAAAAATGCAAACTTGGCGAAGAACGTCGGCTAGCAGCTAAGGTCGAAGCCGACAAGTTACTAAATGCAGGCTTCATAGAAGAAGCTCAATAGACCACTTGGATTTCTAATGTTGTCTTGGTGAAGAAAGTCAATGGCAAATGGCGGATGTGTGTAGACTACACAGATCTAAACAAAGCTTGCCCTCGCGATGCCTACCCCTTACCCAACATTGATCGACTCGTTGACGGCATGGCAGGAAATAAGGTGCTCAGTTTTTTGGATGCATATTCTGGGTACAACCAAATTCCCATGGCCTCATCTGACATGCACAAAACCGCCTTCATCACGGACGATGCCAACTCCTTCTATAAGGTCATGCCTTTTGGTCTCAAAAATGCTGGAGCAACTTACCAACGACTGATGGACAAGGTTTTCAATCATCTAATGGGACAATGTGTCGAAGTATACGTTGACGACATGGTTGTCAAGTCTCCAAGTCATCGCCAACATGCTGAGGACCTATCAGCAGTCTTCTCTGCACTACGCCAATATAACCTTCGCCTCAACCCAGGCAAGTGTGTATTCGGCGTTGACCGGGGTAAATTCTTGGTTTTATGTTAACCTAGTGCGGCATAGAAGCCGATCCTGAAAAATGCAAGGCCATCATCGAGATGCGCAGCCCCACTACTATCAAGGAGGTCCAACGTCTTATAGGTCGTCTCACAGCCATTTCTCGCTTCCTACCCAAACTAGCCGAACAAACCCAACCATATTCCAACTCTTAAAGAAATCCACTCGGTTCACGTGGACTGATGATTGTGAATAAATCTTCCAAAAACTGAAAACAACCCTAACCTCCCCACCTATCCTTCACAAGTCAGACACCCATCAACCCTTACTCGTATACATCACAGCCATCGACTACACCGTCAGCGCCGCGCTTATCCAAGAAATAGAAGGCACGCAGCACCCTGTCTATTTTGTGAGCAGAACGCTGCAAGACCCCGAGACCAGATATCAAATGGTATAGAAGTTGGCCCTATCTTTGGTCCACGCAACACGCCGCCTACGCCCATACTTCTAAAACCACAGCATAATCGTTAAAACCGAGTACCCAATCCAAAAGAAATTGCAAAAACCATATCTAGCCGGACGCATGTCATCATGGGTCGTCGAGCTGTCAGAATTCAACATCCGCTATGAACCCCATGGCCCCATTAAAGCCCAGTGTCTTTTAGACTTCGTCAACGACCTCCAGCACACACCCACAGAGGACCAGTGGACGCTTCATGTAGATGGTTCCTCAAATCCAAAAGGTGTCGGCGTTGGCATCGTCTTAGAAGGCCCCAACGACATCCTCATTGAAAAATCCCTTCACTTTGCCTTCAAAACGTCAAATAACCAAGCCGAGTACGAAACAATCCTCGCTGACCTTTCCCTGGCCCGCGAGGTAGGTGTCAAGAAATTAACGTGCAAAACCGACTCCAAGCTCACTGTAGGCCATCTAAATGACGAGTTCCAGATCAAAGACCCCATCCTTCTACAGTATTACCATCTGGTCCGTGTAGTCATTCAATCCGCCTTTGAACAAGTCCGCATCGAACACATCCCAAAGACCGACAACATCAGAGCTGATATCCTCTCCAAATTAGCCAGCACCAAGTTAAAAAACCGTCACCGATCCTTATTACAGCAAACACTATCTATGCCCTTCATCACACACACTTGTCAAAATTTAACCGACGCCCCAGCTGACAACGTCACCCCCTCCCAAAGCCATAACTGGACCACCCCCTATATCAAGTACCTCAAAACCGGCAACCACCCTCAAGATGCGGACAAAACTTGGCTGGCTAAGGTCTCTAGGTACACCATGATAGGCGATGACCTCTACAAACGCGGATACTGCCAACCCCTTCTCAAGTGTGTCACGGCAAAACAAGCACAATATATTATTAAAGAGCTACACGAAGGCATTTGTGGCTATCATTCCGGCGCACGCACCATGGCTACTAGAGTTCTTAGAGCCGGATATTTTTTGCCGACTATAGAAGCAGACTGCCAGGATTATGTCAGAAAGTGCAAACCATGCCAGAAACATAGCAACCTTATTCACCAAAAACAAGAACAACTACACCACATACTATCCCCATGGCCATTCGCTAAGTGGGAAATGGACATTCTCGGCCCCTTTTCACCCAGCAAAGGGCAGGTGAAATTCCTAATTGTAGCCGTCGATTACTTCACCAAATGGATAGAAGCCAAGCCGCTAACTACCATCACGACCCAGCAAGTTTAGCAATTTGTTTGGAAGGATATTATATGCAGATATGGTGTTCCACATAACATCATCACAGACAATGGCCGACAATTTATTGACAAAGAGCTAGCCAAGTTCTACACTGGCCTAGGCATCAAGCATATCACAAGTTATGTAGAACATCCACAAACCAATGGACAAGCAGAGGCGGCAAATAAAGTTATCCTCGTGGAGCTACACAAGAGATTAGATACCGCCAAAGGCCGATGGGCCGAAGAATTAGTAGAAGTGTTATGGGCTTACAGGTGCACCCCTCAATCATCAACAAACGAATCCCCATTCAGCCTAGTCTACGGTGCAGACGCCATGATACCAGTTGAAATTGGCGAACCATCCCTGCGCCGAGAACTATACGACCCAACCCACAACCACCAAAACATGGCCATACTTCTCGACCTTCTACCTGAACTCAGAGAAAAAGCCCAGATATGCAATTTAGTTGCCAAACAACGAGCTGCCAGAAAATATAATGCAAACCTATGTCCACGATCATTCGCCATCGGGGACCTAGTATGGAGAATGGCCAACAGTGCTAGAAAGAAGGATGGCAAGTTCTCCGCCAATTGGGACGGCCCATACCGCATGAAGATGCAGGAGGAGGAGCTTATCGCTTAGAACACTTATCGAGGGAAGAGATTCCCAACACTTGGAATGTATCGCACCTCAAATTCTATTTAGTTAAATGTATGTTGCACTAAGCCGAACACTTGTAACCCTGGGTGTACTCTTTTTCCTCACCTGGTCTTTTTTCCCTAAGGAGGGTTTTGGCCAGGGAGGTTTTAACGAGGCACCCCTATTCAATAAATAAAATGAAGGGTTCTCAACTATACAACTTTTCTACATTTTTACTCTCATATTCATTTAAGTTTCCAACCTTTACCCCAAGTAAGCGGCCTGGGTCGAACACCCTTATCTTTTGCTTAATTCGTTTATGTTCCCCACCCTTACCCCAAGTAAGCGGCCTAGGTCGAACACCCTTATCTTTTGCTTAATTCATTTAAGTTCCCCACCTTTACCCCAAGTAAGCGGCCTGGGTCGAACACCCTTATCTTTTGCTTAATTCGTTTAAGTTCCCCACCCTTACCCCAAGTAAGCGGCCTAGGTCGAACACCCTTATCTTTTGCTTAATTCGTTTAAGTTCCCCACCCTTACCCCAAGTAAGCGGCTTGGGTCAAACACCCTTATCTTTTGCTTAAATCGTTTAAGTTCCCCACCCTTACCCCAAGTAAGCGGCCTGAGTCGAACACCCTTATCTTTTGCTTAATTCGTTTAAGTTCCCCACCCTTACCCCAAGTAAGCGGCCTGGGTCGAACACCCTTATCTTTTGCTTAATTCGTTTAAGTTCCCCACCCTTACCCCAAGTAAGCGGATTGAGTCGAACACCCCTAACATACAATACATCGCGTCACACATACACCACATATCATCAAAACCCGACATACAAATAACATACAAAATATCAATCGCATTAAACATAAACGCAAAGTGTACCAACATAGCATAATGTATCAGCTATTACAAACATAGGCTCAATAATGTTTTCAAATCAATAAAGATTAAGGTCCTATTTTGCCACATTAGGAGTCACCTCCTCGGCATCAACCGCTTCATTCACCCCTTCAGCCGCCTTCTCCTCTGCCCTCTCCCCCGCCTCCTCACCAGCACTGCCTTCATCCTCATTCACAAGCCTCCCATCAATAACATCCTTGTTGACATCAAACTTCACATCCGTAACATCGACCTCCCCATGGAAAAAGGCCGCTTGGCGTAATCCTTTCTCAAAACCGTTAATGTGTTCTTGTATGATGCTATTCTTCAGATCATCGAGCTCACCGATAGCTCCGTCATACTTCTCCTTCAATTCGTCATAATCTTCCTCCAATTCCCCTATTCTCTTGTTCAATTTTTCCTCAGAATCCAAACAGCGGACCCTCCATGTTGCCAACCTCTTTCTCTCTACCTTCCAACTCTCTTTTGCCTTCTCCAGCGCAGCCTTCTCCTCCTCTAGCTTATCAACCTTCCCCTGCAACTCCTCCACTCTTTCCCGACCCCCCTCCTTCACCTCCCTCTTTTATAAAGACCCCATACGACGGCTCAATATTAAGGCCTTGCTTCCAAACTCGACCATCGTCCTCACAATATGGTCCGCATCCATGCCGTCAATGGAATTTATAATGGTATTTGGGAGGTTGATTGCAATATCCTTCCTCACAGATATTTCTGGCAATTCAATTAAACTAGATTCTGGTCCCTTCTCCCCACTAGCCGACCTTGCTCCACTGGCCGACCCCGTCCCGAGCAAAGCCGCTCTCACTCTCTTCACGTCTTTCCCCTTGCCGTGTCGAGGCGGGAACTCAGCCTTCCTCTTCGTCCCGCCGTGTACATGCACTTCCACCATAGACTCCTATAAGTTGGGAACATCAATCTTGCCAGCTGCCTTGGCCTTAGCGGCCATCTCCTTCCTCAGCGATTGGAAAAACGCCAAGTTTTTCTTTCCTGATTGTGCCATGTGCCCTACAATAATACATTACAACTCAGATTAAAACAACTTAGAATCATTAACATAGTTTAAGTGATAAACAGATACCTTAAATATCTATTATCGGATGCACCAAATTATAAACTCTAACTAGGCCCTTAGTGGGCAACTTATCAACAAACTTCAACAAGATCTTGACCACCTCCTTATCACCCATCGATAACTCATCCATCCCCATGTCCTTATACCGAGAAGGGATGCCCGTCCAACTAAATGGGAATTTTGTACTCCCATCTGCGTTCAAAAAATGAGCTTTGCCTTCTTCTTTAACAACAACCTTGAAGTACCAGTCCTTGAAATGCTTGAAAGACTGGGAAAATGCATCCAGTCTGCTAATACTGGGACGACTTATCAAAGACAGCCAAGTAGTCGGCCGACGGGGTCTGGTGTCGTAAAAGTACAAAAAAGCGTAAGGAGAGGGCTCCAAGTAAAAATATTGGCACAAGATGCGAAAAGCTTGCAAGTAGGCCCAACTATTCGGATGCAGCTGCGTAGGTGCCACATTCAGTGCGCGTAATACGCCTATAGTAAAACCGTCTAACGGTAGCCGCACATGAAGTTGAGAAAAATGACACATGTACATGTAGAAAAACTTCTCTGTAGCACCCTTCTGCCCATGACATACTCGGTCGATAGTGCTAACTCGCTCCATGGAAACGATGTCCCCACTTACACCCTTGGAGATGACAGACGTGCAGTTTAACCAGGAGTTCAATAGGCGAGACCACCGGAAGAAAGATGATTGGTTGCGGACGTCAGCACCCGCCCACCCATAATCGCCTTTAGTCGACCAGTTACTTTCTGCCAACTCCTCAGGGGGATCCTCTCGAACCTCCCTCACCGTCTCCATTGGAATCCCACTTACCATGCCTCCAGAACTTGTACCCTCTTCGTCAAATTGCCTACCCCTACTTCTCTCCGACTCCGTACTCTCACTACTACTAGATGTGGACAACGATATACTATCGCTACTAGACATACCTATTTTCGTGTTTATGGGAAGATGTCGGCTGAAATTGGGAACTAGTCGGACAGTATAATGCACACAAGACCTCTGAATTCAAAACTCTTGCAAATGAACCAAGTAACCCCTCACTCGGTTTGAAACCTATATTTATAGGCCAGGATCCCAAACGACGAAAACCCCTTCCCGCCAAAACAACAACCCATACCAATCGACACCATCATTGCGAAAGACATGACTTTTAAAAACGACGACGCCAGAACTTCCTGATTTGACCCATAACACCCCTTCACCTACCTTCAGACGATTACCACTTTTTAGCCTTAACATTGTTCATCACAGTTAAAGGCTGGGGGACTGGTGTATCACACCTAGCCGGTTCCGCTAGCATACCAACACTTATCACCCTTGACCGATAACTCATATCAGACAAGGCTGGGGGACTGGTGTACCACACCTAGCCAAACTCGACCAAATAAGTAAACAATACATATACCAAGGCAGTCAAGTACTCAGCCTAAACCGAGTTAGCCAAAGTTTTACCAATTCTAACCTAAACATCTAGAGGAACAACCTGCACCTCATATAACCAACATAAGCCGTCAAGGTAAGTAGCCGGCCTAGACCCACTACTCCAGCAAACCCGGTAAGATTAAAGCCTAGGCCAACCACTCCAATAAACTCAGTATAAATGAAAACCCCCAGTGTTCAATAAGTCCTAAGGGCCTGGGCTAGGGCCCAGGCCCACTTACAGCCAAAGCCCAAGCCAAGGCCCGGCCCATAGAATAACCAGACATAATTAATGCTCTATAAATAGGCGTGGACCCTAGTAATTAAAGGTACGCATTCATTAATCACAAATTTGACCTTCTGAGAGCTTTGACTTACTTGAGCTTCAGAGTCTCTTCTGCAGGTAACCCCTCCTGGGTTCAAGCTGACATGTACCAACCGGGAAGAGGCCAACCGAGGAGATAACGGACTACATGGTAAGGTGACGCTTGTCCCTAACTCATCTTATTTGTTCTCTGCAGGAACATAAATAAAATATTAAAGTGAACTAAATAAAATATAGATTTGTATTAATATATAATTTCAATGAAATAATGAACAAAAATATTTAATCATATACAAATAATAATAATAATAATAATGTATTAGAAAAAAATAATGCAGATTGTGACAGTGAGATGGATTATCTTGCACTTTATCCCGTTAGACTTTTGGTTATGCGTGAGGCCTACGTGGACTAAGAGAGTTAAATGTTATAGGAAAACTTATTTTCTAATGGTGCTTCTTTTTGCATCTCATAAAAGTAGTACTTCACAAACAATTTCTCCTAAAAAATATAATGAAAATTCCAGACGCATAATGCTATTCAAAACATCCAATCTCAAATATAAGAAAGTAATTTTTGTGAGAACCCCATTATCCCTTCCCCTATACTCTCCTTCTCTCTGCCACCAGTGTCACAGAACAACACACTCCACCCTCACTCTACAATTTTCCCTTTTTGTTTTCATTGCTTTCTCTCTAAAATAGAAAGCTTGAACTTCTATTCTGACCCATCCTCCATTTCTGTTACAACAATTGAACCTGGAACCAGAACAAAAATCTCTCCCCCAGCTGAGTCTTCTTCTCCTCCAAGTAAGTCAATTCGGTTTCCTCTATTTTCTTCAAATTTCAGAATTTTTGGAGCTCCATTCTTACCAAATCGAATTAGGGTCCTATCCTCACTCTGAGTTTATGCATTTCAGTTCCTTAGGTTGTGTAATTGAGGTGCCCTTGTTGAAAGAGTCCTTGCTAGTGGTAATTGCAAAGGTAAGGGAAGCTAACTGTCTTTCTTCTAATTTCAGTCCGTGAACCATGTTTGATGAGTTTGATCAAAGCATTGAGTGCTAAATTGATGTTTGAAATGCATGTTTGATTGCTTGATTGATTCTTGCCATGAATTCTGGGCTCCTGCATGTGGGAACATGTTCGTAATCTGGTATTTTCGCCTAGGCAAGTGGCTCTCACCTGAGCGAAAACACCAGAAAATCCACCTATGTTCCTGCACGAAGCCTCGCTTAGGCAAGCTGAGGTCGCTTGAGCGAGAGACACTCTCGTCTAAGCGAATCAGCTTAGCCTGAGCGAGAGTTCGTCCAGATTTTTATTTTTGCCACTGTTAGAGCCTCACTCAGATGAGACTAACTCGCCTAGACGAGATGACCTCTCGCTTGGGCTAGATCTTCTAGCTTGAGCGAGAATCACTGCAGTGGGGTGTATGATGTTCTCATTCAAGGGATGAAATTATATGTTTAAATGCGGTTTTGTGCAATTAGTCTATTATATGCTTGAAAAGTTGTGTTAATATTCTGTGTGGTGAAATTGAAGGAATATGAATTAAGAGAGGTTGTGGTTGAAATAGAATTTCAAGGAAAATTCAGATGAGTTTGTTAGTGTGTGTAAGGACGTGAGGAATCCATATTGGTTGGTATCCTGAAACTCCAATAATCATTCACGCTCAGATAAAGCAGAATGGATTACGTCGTGAGGAGTAGCAGGAGGTCCTAGTCTTTGGACTTGATCAAGTCTTAGACGCGAAGGGGACTTACCCTGGTAGTGGTTGGGTGATAACTCCTTGTGCTCAAACTATGCAGAGTTTGGGAACCTTCACAGGTGCAAGCCACCAAGAGATCCAATGTCGCTTACACAATCCAGATATTGAGTCTAGAATTATATAATTGAGCTATATTTTATGAATGACATTTATATTGTGAACTGCATGATTTTCTCTTATTTCAGTTAGCTTACCCTTTCTCGTTTATGTTGTTTCCCTTGTGTGTCTTTCCTTTGCAATGACTGCCTCTTTTTGATGTGAGCAGAGAAGAATCCAAATGATGATACCCCTCTCCTGGACAAGAGTTGATCCTTTGCTTGGATGTCCCGTGGTAGTTTTTGGGTTAGATGCTATGGAATTTTGAGATGTATAGATTAACCTTTTCTTGTATAACTATACTTGCCATCAGGGATTTATATGCTTATTTTGGATGACTGTATCAGCGCTCTATAACAGTTTATTCATACTATCTGCTTTGTTTGATCATGATGTAATACTTTATTTAGTAGCGTGAAAACTATTAAATGAGATGTTACAATTTTCAGAATGAATATTTTCAAAAATATTTTTATATTTCAAAACATCTAATTCAAAATATAAAAAAGTGTTCCAAAAGACTTTTTCAAATTTAGAAATACATTCCGAAATATTTATTCTTAATTTTTTTTTATATTACAGAATAACTATTTTGAAAAATATTTTCAAATTCATAAATATTTTCAGGAAAATTCAATTTAGATATTAAAAAAAATATTCATAAACGACATGTTATTCCAAATCCAGAAATAATTTTTGAAACACTTGTTTCAAAAACCTCTTTTCGTATTTCAAAATATATCTTTGAATGTTTTTTTTATCCAAAAACACCTTTCGAACCATCTTTCTGAAATATAGAAAAGAATTCTGAAGTGTTTACTGAAACATTTTCATAATTCAAAAATACTTTTTAAAATACTTATTTCAAAAGTTTTCTTAGATTCCGAATTCCAAAATATCTTTCTGAACCCTGAAATATAGAAATAAAAGAGTTTGTTTCAGCGAAATGATCTTATTTTTGTGTTTGAACCCTTAGGGTTTTCGGTTACAGTTGTTATAACCCCATAGGGTTTTCTGTTTCAGATGTTGGTTACCTAATAACTGATTCAGATCAGTTATTAGGGTTGTTGCCCCTTTTTCCCAAAACCTATTTAAGCATAGGTTTTGTTTTCCCCATTGTGTATTCAAAAAACATCACAGAAGAAATAAAAGTTTCAATTTTTCGTCTTACCTACATTTTGCTATGCTTGATCTCTCTTTCTTCTTTGCTTTCTCTGCACCACACCTCTGTTCCGCTGCTGCCCAGAGCTCGCACTCCATGGAGAAATAGGGAAGCCCTGTCCAGCGATCACAATATGGTATCAAAGCAGGTTTTTAACCTGCTCTGCCTCCGCTGCACTCTGTTACACACCAGGCTCAAGGTTTCTTGGAGCCTTTCTTGAAAATGGAAAATAAAGACGTGGTCAAGACTGAGAGCACCAACTGTGGGATGCAGAACACTAATCTTGATCAAGCCCTCATACCCACCAGCCCTTATTACCTTCATCCTGGAGAAAACCCAGGTTTGGCATTAGTTTCCACTAATCTAGATGATTCTAATTACTCCTCCTTGAGCAGGAATATGCAGCGTGCACTGCTGTCCAAAAACAAGCTAAAGTTTGTCAATGGGAGCATCAAGACTCCCCTTCCTAATGATCCCACATACGAAACATGGGAAAGATGCAATGTTATGATCTTGTCATGGATTATGAGGGTTCTTTCTCCTGATATTGCTGAGATTGTCCTATACATTGATTCTGCTAAAGATTTGTGGGAAGAACTTAAAGAAAGGTTCTCTCAAGGAGACTATTTTCAGATCTCTGATCTCCTCCAGGAAATTCACTCCATCAAGCAAGGAGAAAGGACCATAACCCAATACTTTACAGAATTGAAGAAGCTTTGGGAAGAGCTGGACTTCTTGCGTCCCTTGCCAACTTGCACATGTGGAAAACCCTGTGAGTGTGATCTTACTAAAGTCTTTTTGAAACAGAGAGATGTTGAACATTCTATTTGTTTTTTAAAGGGCCTAAATGATTGTTACAACAATGTAAAGACTCAAGTTTTGTTAATGGATCCCTTACCTAGTATAAACAAAGTGTTTTCTCTAATAATACAACAAGAAAGGAAATACGATGGTACTAGAACTTTAAGTGCTGAAAATAAAGTTCTTTTAAATACTGCTGAGAAAACCAACTACAAAGCTCAAGAACAGGGTTCTTGGAAAGGTCAAGGCAGAGGAAACAATTTCCGTGGCCAAGGAAGGGGCAGAAGAAGAAATCCCAATCAAGGGAAACAATGCACATATTGCCATAAAATGAACCATACAGCTGATGAATGCTACTCAAAGCATGGTTATCCCCCATGGTATAAACAAAAAGGGGATCAAGAAAGGAGTTACAACAGTGACAAAAATGGCAACACACAATAGACATGCAACCTAACTATCAAGACTGATGCACAAGACTCCACTAATTAGACTTCCATCAAAGAAGCTGACACAAGTACTTCCTTAAGTACAGAACAAATACAGAAACTGCTGAGGCTTTTGGAAGACAAGGGTGAATCCAATCATGCTATCAACCACATTCAAAGGTCTAGCAACAATATATCTACTCACAAAGATCAACAAGGTAAACTCTGGATCTTAGATACAGGAGCTACTGATCATGTAACACATGATCTAAATTAGTTTTCAACATTTTATAAAATCAAACCTGTAACTGTAAAAATTCCTAACAATTTTACTGTCATTGCTGAATATGCTGGGACAAAATACTTCACTAATGATTTCATAATCTACAATGTTCTCTATATTCCAGATTTTTCTTTTAATTTGATTTCTGTGCAGTCCCTTATCAAAGACCTAAACTGCAGACTAATTTTTTATAATGAGAATTGTCATATCCAGCACAATACTTCATACAAGACGATTGGGCGTGCTAGCATGCTAAAGGGTTTATACTACCTTGATAACTGCCCCTCCATCTCTGAAGAATATCTGCCTCTGAATATAGCTCTCAATTGTTCTAAAACTAGTGTAAATGTTTGACATCTCAGATTAGGACATCCATGTGACAATGTTATGAAAGAAATATGTAAAGTTTTTCCTTATGTGAATGATTCTTGTAAAAATATTTGTGATATCTGCCACTATTCTAAGCAACACAAACTTCCTTTCCAACATAGCACTACATCTTCTTTAAATTGCTTTGACATGATACATATTGATATATGGGGTCCTATTTTTCTCCCTTCTATACATGGTCATAGATATTTCCTTACTGTGGTTGATGATTTTTCTAGGCATACTTGGATCTTCCATATGCATTCTAAGAGTGAAACCAGAAAACTTTTGCTAAATTTTGTCATTTACATCAAAAATCAGTTTGAAAAGAGCATTAAAATCATAAGGTCTGACAATGGACCTGAGTTTGATTACACTGATTTATATAACAGTTATGGCATTGAGCATCAAAAAAGTTGTGTTGGAACTCCAGAACAGAATTCTGTTGTAGAAAGAAAGCATCAACACATTCTTAATGTTGCTAGAAGTCTTTTATTTCAGTCAAAATTGCCTAAATGTTATTGGTATTATGTTGTTAATCATGTTGTACACTTAATAAATAGGATGCCCTCTGCTATTCTGAAGAATAAATCTCCCTATGAAATTCTTAATCAAAAACCTCCTACTTATCTTAGTTTAAAGGCTTTTGGTTGTCTATGCTTTGCTTCCACCAGTGATGTTAACAAAAATAAGCTTGATCCTAGGGCTAGAAAATGCATTTTTATTGGTTTTAAACCTGGAATGAAAGGCTATGTTCTTCTGGATATTAAAAGTAGAGAGATTTTTGTTAGTAAAAATGTCATGTTTTATGAAAATATTTTTCCCTGCAATTTGTCTAACAATTGTGAACAGGAATAAAATATTGAATTCTTAGAACCAAGCAGTCTACATAATGATGTTCCCAACAATTATGTCAATGATCACAACATCACAGACAGTGATGATGAAGGGTTCAATGCTGATAATAACACTACAGATTCCAGTAGTGAGAGTGACAAAAGAGAAGATATCACTGAAAATCATGATCAGATTGATGTCCAGCCTGAACATGATCAAGAAAACCAGTAAAGTACTGACAATATTCAACAAGATCTCATTAGCACTGAAGATCAAGACCTAAGGCGATCAAAGAGGAGCAAAAAACTTCCTAGCTACCTAAAGAATTACCAGGTCAATGGTTCCTTTACTGTTAACAACTCTACTCTTTCTACATGCATAGATCATACTCATAAATCTGCCTATCCCATTAGCTCTGTTGTTTCCTATAAATCCCTGTCCAAAGATCACTTTAATTACACCCTAGCAATTTCGACTAATAAAGAACCTCACACCTATGCTAACTGCCATAAATAAAGAAATAAATGCTTTAGAATAGAACAAAACCTGGTACCTAACTGATCTCCCTAAAGGAAAGAAACCTATAGGGTGTAAATGGGTGTTTAAAATCAAATATAATGCAGATGGTATTATAGAAAGATATAAAGCTAGGCTAGTGGCTAAGGGGTATTCTCAACTAGAAGGGGTTGACTATTTTGACACTTTTTCTCCTGTTGCTAAACTAACCACTGTTAAAATTCTCCTAGCTCTCACTGCTGCTAAAAAATGGCACCTACATCAACTTGACGTAGATAATGCTTTCCTTCATGGAGAGCTGAATGAGGAGGTCTATATGTCACCCCGACCAGGACTGAGTATCTCAAAACCAGGACAAGTTTGTCACCTAACTAAATCTCTATATGGACTCAAGCAAGCAAGTCGACAGTGGTTTGCTAAACTGTCTTCATTCCTTATAAGTCTTGGTTTTTTTCAATCAAAGGCTGATTATTCTTTATTTGTTCAGAATACTACTAATGATTTTACTGCTTTGCTTGTTTATGTAGATGATGTGATACTAACTAGAAATTCTATGGAAGTTATCAATAGAACCAAAAATCTGCTACACCAAGCTTTCAGAATCTAGGCCTGACATTAGTTTCTCTGTTCATTTACTCAGTCAATTTGTGCAGGGACCAACTATACACCATCACCAAGCTGCCCAACATATTCTTAGATACATCAAAGCAGATCCAGGCTGTGGTCTTTTCTTCCCAGCCGAGACTGATATCCAAATCAAAGGTTTTAGTGATTCTGATTGGGCTGCTTGTCCAGAAACCAGAAAGAGTGTTACTAGATTTTGTATATTCCTTGGAAATTCCCTAGTTTCCTGGAAAACAAAAAAACAGAACACTGTCTCCAGATCCTCTTCAGAGGCAGAATATAGAGCACTCGCGACCACTACGTGCGAGATACAATGGATCACCTACATCCTACGCGATCTACAAATTCAGACCGATCTTCCCACTGTTCTTTACTGTGATAATCAGTCTGCAAGGCACATCGCGAACAACCCCACCTTCCACAAACACACCAAACACATAGACATTGACTGTCATGTTGTTCGAGAGCGACTTCAACACAACTTGTTTCGTCTTCTTCCAATCAGCTCGAACGATCAACTTGCAGACGTTTTCACCAAAGCTCTCCATCGCACTAACTTCAAAATCAACATCTCCAAGCTCGGAATGATAAGCATCCACCATCCAGCTTGAGGGGAGGATATTGAACCCTTAGGGTTTTCGGTTACATTTGTTGTAACCCCTTAGGGTTTTCTGTTTCAGATGTTGGTTACCTAATAACTGATTCAGATCAGTTATTAGGGTTGTTGCCCCTTTTTCCCCAAACCTATTTAAGCATAGGTTTTGTTTTCCCCATCGTGTATTCAGAAAACATCACAGAAGAAATAAAAGTTTCAATTTTTCGTCTTACCTGCATTTTGCTATGCTTGATCTCTCTTTCTTCTTTGCTTTCTCTGCACCACACCTCTGTTCCGCTGCTGCCCAGTGCTCGCGCTCCATGGAGAAACACGAAAGCCCTGTCCAGCGACCACAATATGGTCACTTTCTGCCCAGACTAAAGGAGAGTTATATGATAAAGGAAAAGGAGATTGAAATATTAGATATGATGCAGGTGCAACATTATTGGTGGGAAAAGGAGATTGGAGAAGCAGATGTGTAAGAGAGGGGCTGAATGTTGAATGACAGAGGAAAAATGAAGGTTCACTTTACTATTAATTTGAGGAGAATTAGTATTTTATAAATTAGGGGCTGCAGGAAGGTTCACTTTACTATTCTCATTAGGGCTGGGCAAAATAAACCAAACTGCACTGAACTGAAAAACAATTCAGACGAACTGAACTGAATTGTTTTTTTGAAAAATAAATTGGATTGAACTGCACTACACTGCACTATAATATGAATTGAACTGAACTGTTACAAACTGAATTGTTTTATGAACTACAATACATCAGAACTAAACTAAACTATTTTTTAACTGAACTGCACTATTTTTTAACTGAACTGCAATATTCTTGAACTGAACTGCACAAATTTTTAACTTAACTAAACTATTTTTGAACCATTTTTGAATCGAATTGCACTGATTTTGAATAAACTTCACAATTTTTGAACCGAATTGTACTATTTTTTAGCCGAATTACATTGATTTTGAACTGAATTGCACTATTTTTGAGGTTTTTTTTCCCAAACTGGTGCAATTTTTTTTCCAATTTCCTAAAATGGTGCAGATTTTTTTTTAATTCCCGGCAGAGGTAAGTCGTGAGAAAATGGAACGACTTCATCTTAAAGAAGTCGTGCCAAATTAAGGCAACTTTGATTAATTTGAGCTGAAGTCGTCTCAAATTGAAGAGACTTTAATATTTTTCATGAAGTCGTACCAAACGGAGACGACTTCACTTAAATTAATTACGAGAATAATCAAAGTCGTCCTATAATGGGACGACTTCATAACAAGGAAAGTCTTGCCATATTGGCACGACTTCAGTAATGGGTTTTAAGAAAGTCTTTCCATAATGGCACGACTTCAATATTAGGGTTTTAAGAAAGTCTTGCCATATTGGCACGACTTCAATATTGGGTTATTAAGAAAGTCTTGCCATAATGGCACGACTTCAGTATTAGGTTTTCAAGAAAGTCTTGCCATTATGGCACGACTTTAGTGTTTTCGGTATAAAGGAAGTCTGGTCATAATGGCGCGACTTCATAGTTATAAGTGAATAATGAAAGAAAAAGTTAAATTGAAAAGAGAAAAAATTATTGAATTATGATAAAATTAAATTGAATAAAAAAGTTAAAATTTGTATTGTATCGAGATATAAAAAAGTAAAGAAAAGAAAAAAAGAGTTTTTAATAACAAATATATAAGATCCAATAATTTTTTAGTTGATATATATTAAAATAAAAGTGAACAACAAAGTTGGTAAACCAAAGATACCAGAGTTACATAAAATAAAATTTCACTATTTATTTGGGCAGTTGCTTCTATTATGACCAATACTTCTGCAAAAAGAACATTTTTTTGGTTTGTTTGGCAACGAATGGTCCATTTCGTTGTGCATACGAGTTGTAGTTCGTCTTCCTGGTTTGTTGTGTCGCATGTGAGGGTCAGGCATTAAACTTGGACCAATATAAGTAGACCAATAATCTTCATTTTGAACAGGCTGAAATTGCACCTCATAGGCCTTGAAAATATTTTGGAGACTATAGACAGGGTCCACGAATGTTGAAGGCTGTAAATGGAAGGATGAGCAAATAGCCATTACATGAGTACAAGGTAGGTGAAGAGCTTAAAACTCCCCGCAGTCACACCACCACTCAGATAACTTAACAATGTATGACATTGGTTGACGTCCAAGTTGAGGAGTGGAAATCTCCTGCACATCAAACACTGAATTTTGGCGATCATATCTCTGGACAAGGCACATAGCAGATTATTGCTTATTTTTTATTAATAAAGCATATATATCCTCCGAATATTGGTGGCCAGCTCGTAACATGCATTCAATCTTTCATCAGGCTGATCGGGTCATGCGACAATTTGGATTTCGCCAAAATATTCCAACTAACCCTTTGAATTTGGATCAGCTTCACAGAGAAGATATGAGAGGTAGAATAGAAAGAAATTGGCCTCAATACCATGCCGCATGGATAGCAATGTGGAACGATCGCTATAATCGTCTAATTGAGGGTATTAACTTCACTAGCAATGGCCACTTGCGTGACACCACAACATATATGGAGTGGTACATCAACCATGTTATTCGTTATATTTCGCCTCTGCAATCATCATCCGACGATGATGTAAGTCACCTCACTTGAACAATTTAGTTGAAATTTTTTATCATCTTAACTTAATATTTTAATTTTATATTACAGTACGATATGCCACAAGAGTCTACCCAACCTCCACCACACACTCCTTATCAGCATGTTGGGTTTTCTTCATATGTTCAACAACCTCAATACCAGTCGTTTGGTCAATCGGGTTTTCAACCACTTCCTTTTCCACCATACTTGGATGCATCACAACCAATGTCTTCACATACTCCATTCCAGCAAGTTCCATATACATACATGTTTCCTCAATAACCAGACACTTTTTCTGGTTCTACACAAAATGTCTTTGCAACTTCTTCGTCAACACCTCCGTCTGCATATCCCACATCCTTCCAGCAATATTATCGGCCTACAATGCCGCCACAAATGGTGGAAGATATAAACCAAAGACAATAACATGAAGATAATGATGATGACGATCCAGTTCAGAGCCCTCAATTAAGACCTAGACGACACCGAAGAAGACCTCCTTGTGGCACAGGCTCTCATAGATAACTTTGATGCCCTATTATAACAAACCAAAACATCATGAACTTTTTAATTACTTATATGCATTATTATTTAACTAATTAATATGACTAAAAAATATTTAATTTTTATTCGAACAAAAGTCGTCCCAATATGGTACGACTTCTTCATTATCAATACAACACTGAAGTCTCTCCAATATGGGACGACTTATTCATTAACAATTTAATACTGAAGTCTTCCCATATTGGCACGACTTTGCTTAAAATGTTAATTAAAGTCGTCTGAATATGGCACGACTTCTTCATAACACAAAAGTCTCTCCATGTTGGCACGACTTCAACTCATTTTAATTAACATCGCCTCATTTTGGCACGACTTCTTCATATTGAAATCGCACCATCTTCGCACGACTTACCCTTCGCTGGAATTTAAAAAAAAATTGCACCATTTTGGGAAATACATAATTAAATTGCACCAGTTTGGGGAAAAAACCTATTTTTGAACTGAATTACACTATTTTGAACCGAATTGCACTAATTATATATGATTGTAATACGCAATAAAAATATAAAGTTTATAATTTGAAAGTGCTTAGGAAATAATACTTGAAATATGCATCATACTTCAATACACCAAAATCAAAATATTTATACATCTTAATACATAGGTTCTCCAGTAGGTTCTCTCATAAACAACATCAAAATGTTAATACATCTTAATACATCTTCAATCATCTAAATTAATTACACTTGAAGGTCCCACTTCGTCTTGAGAAGTTATATCTACAAAAAAAAAAATATTTTAGGCTTTCATATAAAGTATCAACTAAAAAGTATATAAAATTTTCATATAAACTCACCTTGCTCAAATTCATCAAGCTCTTTAGGATCCTCATTAAAAAGTATAGAGAAAGGTGTTCTTCTTATTAACCATAGTTCTTTTAGTATTAAAAAATGGAAAATATCATTTATGATAAAAGAATAAAAATATAAGTTTCAAATAAAAATAATTAAACCATTTTTAAACATCCCAATCAAATAAAATATTTATTACTTAATACAGATAAATAATTATATATGTTATTCTAAATTGCATTTTTCATCCAATCATGTATTAGAGAATATACGGGTATTATTAGTTAATCTGAATCAAAATATATTCTGGTTTTATTAATTTGATATCATAAAAACCATACCGGTAATAATTTATGTGATTATGCCTTAAAGTATATTATATATATATATATATATATATATATATATATATATATATATATATATAATAAACTTGAGTCAAAATATCAAATCTTAACAAAATATATTTATCGTAATTTCTCAATTATTACAATAACATATTTTATGAATTAAAATTTAAAAAGAAAAAGAATGAACACGTGAATCTTGCTTCATTAATAAATATAATAGATTTAAATTGTGAGTATAAAGAAAGAAAAAAAGGATTAATATGAATATATTATACAGGTTGAGTATATAAAGAAAGATGTTGAAGCAGAAGTGATTATTATTTTTTGCGTGTATTATTATATAAATAAATAATTAAATATATTATTTAGGTAAATAAAAAGGAAAAGTGTTGGTATATACAGAGAGAGCGGAGGAGAAAATGCATCCGTGAGCGTGATGGAGTGTGGGCCGTGGGATCTAGAGATTGAGGAGAGAGATCTAACTACAGTTCACTGGTATAAACAGTTAACTGTTTTCAGTACAATATTTTAAACTTTAACTTAAAAGTAGTATAGTTTAATTTTACTATTAATAATTTAGTTATTTTTAATTAAAAATAGTACAGTTAACTTAAGCACAGTTCAGTTAAGTTATTTTTGTCCAATCCTAATTCTCATCCCTACTCACATCTTTTATTTTAGAAACAAACATTTACTTTAGGTTAATTTTTCCTATATTTTAAACCCACCACTTTTTTTATATTAATTAATAAAGTAACAAACATCTCCATTATTTTATTCAACAATACTGTATTGATTAAACTAAAAGAAAAAATTATGAAAATTTAAAAATACAGAATAATTTTATATATAAATGAGTGAATAGTTTAATTTTTATATATTAAAATCATCATAAAAATTATATTGCCGTTAAATTATTACTTATTCTATAAAAGATGTCGTTATATTTTTTATATAGAAAATAAATAAATAGCCCTAAAATGTATGATTAAATTAATTAATTAACTTAATATTAATATTAATAATTTATATAATTTCAATGCCTGTCTTGTTCAACGAAATTAGAATTTCCAAAAGATCATTTTTCTCTAAAACTCTCTCCGTGAATGGAACCTATTGTTATAAAACAGAGTAGAAGTGAGGTTTTGTATTGCATAAGGATCTCCATAGGGCTATGCAAAAAATCTAATTTTTTTATCTGATCCATTTTTGTTTTGATCTTATCCATTTAAAATCTATTTTATTAAAAACTCAATCCATTTAAAATTCATTTCAATGGATTTGGATTTCAATCTAATCTAGATTTTATATATTTTATGAATTGGATATTCATTCTCTAAATCAAGATTTTCAAATATGGATAATTCAAAAAATTCAATCCAAATTTTCAATTTAAATCTGTAGCTGGGTTAGGCTAAAGGTTGAGGTGGACTAGGCTAAATCTAGACTCGGGCGGGTCATGCTCGACGACTTGTACGGACCGGGCAGACCCGATGTCCCTGAAGGGTCGAGTGGACTCGATAACCAGAACGGGTTGGGCAGGTCCGACGACTCAGACGAGTCGTTGGGCCTGAACACCTCAATGGGTCGAGCGGGCCCAAAGACACGAACCAACTGGGCGGGCCCGACGACCAGTCAGTCGGGTCGATGACTCGAATAGGTCAATCGGGCCCAAAGACCCAGATAGGCTGGACTGGCTTGATGACTTGGAGGGGTCATGCTCGACGACTTGTACGAATTGGGCAAGCCTGACGACCCTGATGAGCTGGGTAGACCCGACGACCCGAACAAGTTAAGTCGGCCAAACGAGTTGAACAAGTTGAGTCAGCCTAACGACTCAAACAGGCTGAGTCGGCCTGACGACCTTGACGGGTCAGGCAGGCTCGACGACCCGACAGTGTGAGGTTCGACCGACATGACGACTTGACCGTGTCGGGCCAATGACCTAGACGGGTCGACTTAGCCTGGCCTGACGACCTGGACAGGTCCTAGGCCTATTGACCTTAAGCTGACGACGAAAAGTTTAATAATATATTTTAAAAAATAATATATTTTTCATGTTTAAGAAGAAAGTCCGTGGGCGGGCCTTAACCCACAAGGCTTTTTTGTGTGGTTTTTGGCCCTATGAGTTTCTTTAATAGGGAGTTTTTTTTTTTTGCACTGTGGGCTTTTTTGGACATAGCCCTATGGGCTAGGGCCTAGCCTTGTGGGCTAGAACCTAGCCTTGTGGGTTTGGCCAAATTGATAGCTCTAACCAAATTGTATTGTGTTAGCCTTAAGGACACAAGTTTTAGAAAATTCAATTTAAATTTCTTTTATAAAAATGGATTATAGATTTTGAATTGATCCAAATATTTGGACTGGATTTAAATCTTGATCCAAATAATTTGATCTAGATTTAAAAAAAAATCCAAACTAGTTTTGTTGAAAAAATGGATTTGGATCGAAAATCTGATTCAATTATTTGGATCTAAAATAAATGTGGGTTGGATCATTTAAAATTCAGTCCATAACCACTCCTACCATAATCCACGCGCAAAATCTCAGCATCACTTCCTTCTTTGACGTTGCTTCTCCTTTGTCTCCAGGACATCACAGGTGGAGAAGAACGTTGCTAGGTAGGCTTAAAAACGTTTCAACCTTTTCCATTTCTAATCAATGTAAACCTATAATCATACTAGAATTTCTAACATTTTTTTGAATGTTTACTTGTGCTCTTATAAGGCAACCCTTAACACTAGTAAGTATGGCCATAGTACAATACTTAGGGCCCGTTCACTTGAAGAGATGAGTTTGAGGAAGAGAGAGTGGAGGAATTTGAGTGGATATGAAAGTGAATTATGTGTTGTTTTTTAAGGGATTTAGAGATAATTGTGAGTGATTTTGATAATAAAGTTTGTGATGATTTGATTGATGTGATAGATTAAAACGAATATTTTAATAGATATAAAAGATAGATTAGCATATTACTCTTTATGTGATTAGTATTTGTATGAGTTACAATTATTGTTATATTATTATTATTATTATTATTTATATAATTATTATTTTATTATTATTATTATTAAACTCCTCTCTCTTGATTCTCTTTCCATTTTCTCAATTTTTTCCTCATTTCATACTCTCGACACATAACTTCAATAAAATTTCAAATGACAATGGGTATTTGAGTAAATTAGATTTTATGAACAGTAAATACCTTCCAATCTTTACACTAGAGTAAAGATTCATCATATCCTCAATCCCTTAAATCCACTTCTTCGAATCTTGACAAATCAATGCAAATTATTACAGAAACAAGGAAAAAGTGTATTGAGATTGATGATGCAGAGAGTTTACAAACAGAGGATATAAAGACTACGGAGAAAGGCTAACTAAACAAACAAACTAAACCTAACTAAACTTAATATAAAGTAACCAGACCTAACTAAACTTAACATAAAGTAACCAGGGTTAAACTAATAGGCCCCCCTCAAGATGGGAGGAAAATGTTTTCTATGCCCATCTTGGAGAGAATGCTGAGAAAACTGGTTATGGGTAGAGATTTGATGAAACAATTAGCAAGTTGGTGATGTTTTCGTATATGGTTAAGCTTGATAGTTCCTTTCTCCACATGTTCACGAACAAAATGTAGGTCAATATCCATATGCTTGGTGTGCTCATGGTGGGAAGGATTAGCAGCAATTTGAATGGTGGCTTGATTATCACAATAGATCACTGCATGAGGAGTGGAAATATGAAAGTCAGTCAAAAGGTTCTTTAACCAAACAATTTCAGTAGATATAGAAGCTAATGCACGGTACTCAACTTCTGCAGAAGATTTACTGACAGTCTTTTGTCTCTTGGCTTTCCATGAGACTAAAGAATTGCCTAAGAAAATGCAGAATCTAGTGGTGGAGCGACGGGTGTCCATACAGGAGCCCCAATCAGCATCAACATAAGCATGAACACTACAATCATAAGCAGATTTAAACAAAATACCCTACCCAGGTGTATGCTTAAGATATCTTAATAAAAGATTAGC
Source organism: Vigna unguiculata (assembly GCF_037176805.1). Taxonomy (NCBI): domain Eukaryota; kingdom Viridiplantae; phylum Streptophyta; class Magnoliopsida; order Fabales; family Fabaceae; genus Vigna; species Vigna unguiculata. The sequence goes on along the minus strand of NC_140799.1, from coordinate 28,467,997 downwards.
AACTGCCATATGTTCAGTACAAGGTTTAGAAACAAACTGGCTTAATTTATGGACAATATAACAAATATATGGACGAGAAATAGTCAGATATAACAGCCTGCCAATAAGACGTCTATAAATAGCAGGATCAGCAATAGGAGTGCCATAATTATTATGTAAATGTAAGTTAGGAAGCATAGGAATAGCAAAAGGTTTACAAGCAAGCATTCCACAATATTCAAGCAGAGATAGAACATAATGGCGTTGGCACATAAATATACCAGTTTTTGATTTGGAAAGTTCAATGCCGAGAAAAAATTTTAAATCACCAAGATCTTTTAATTTGAATTTGTTTTTCAGTTGAATATTAACAACATCAATACAATCCGTGTTAAGGCCAGCAAGAATATATCATCTACATAAACAAGGAGAGCAACAAAAGTATTATCATGTCCTTTTTAAAAAAAAGAATAGTCATGTTTAGATTGACAAAAACCAAAAGAAAGAATAGTATCACGAAAAGTGTGAAACCAGCTGCGTGAAGCTTATTTTAAACCGTAGATGGATTTATGAAGATAACAAACCAAAGGAGCATTAGATGTGGGTGTAAAATTATGAGTACAACCGGGAGGAATATGCATGAAATATCTTCATTAAGATTACCATTTAGAAAAGCATTATTGATATCAAGTTGAGTTAAATGCCAATTATGAGAAGCAGCAAGGGATAAAATAATGCGCAGAGTAGTAATTTTTGCAACAGCAGAAAAAGTTTCATAAAAATCAGTACCATACTGCTGTGTAAACCCACGAGCAACCAACCTAGCTTTGTGTTTAGCTATAGTGCCATCAGAGTTAACCTTGAGTTTAAATAACCATTTGCAACTTATAGATTTCTTACCAGGAGGAAGGTGTGTGATAGACCAAGTGTTATTCACATCCATAGTAGCAAGTTCATCGTCAATGGCTTTTTGCCAATGTGGAAAATGAATAGCTTGCTTATAAGTTTGAGGCTCATAATTTTCAGAGATTTGACAAAGGTAGTGTATGTAGGGAGTGGACAACTTGGAATAGTTAACAAAATTTTGAATAGGATAGGGGATTTTTGAATTATGAGTCACATTGTAACAATGATATTCTGAAAGGTAGGTAGGAGGATTGGAAGACCTAGCTGACCTGCGAATAGGAACAACAGAATCTAAAGAAGAGGCTAGAGTGGGAGTGGAAGAATGAGGGTTATTATCACTAGGAGAGGCAGAGGTGGGTGTAGGCAGGTTGTGATCCAGAGAATAGGTATCATCATCAAGATTAGGTGGATGAAAAACAGGAGTAACAGGATGAAAAATGTCAGGAGCAGTAGAAATTGTATTTTCTTGGAAAGGAAAAATATGCTTGTTTTGATCATCAACTTTTTCGTTCTCCAATTTTTCCACTTTCACATCATTAGGAGATATCTCCTTGAGCTTTTCTAGTTGTCTAGTCACTTCCTCCATTTCCGCTTCCTCATCAAGGGTCAACTCATCACATGCCTCAATCAAAACCCTCTCAAGTGGGGACTTCACATGCAGTTGGCTCTTGGTAGTCTCAATCACTTCTTCTAGAACATCCACTCTAAAGCAGTTGCTATTATCACCAGGGTGTTGCATAGCTTCAAAAACATTGAAGGTGACAGTCTCATCTTCCACACGCACCTTGAGATGACCATTATCCACATCAATGAGCACCCTTGCAGTTTTCATGAATGACCTGCCCAATATAAGAGGAACTTCAGTGTCCTCTTCCATGTCTAGAATGACAAAATCCACTGGGAAAGTGAATTTGTCCACCTTCACTAGCACGTCCTTAATGACTCCATAGGGCACTTGATAGACCTATCTGCTAACTGGAATGTCATTCTTGTGGGCTTCAATTCCAAATCTCCAATCCTCATCATCACAGAAAGAGGCATCAAGTTTATGCTTGCTTCCATATCGATTAGTGCTTTCCCAATAGCCAACTCGCCAATAGTGCAAGGAATAGTGAAACTACCGGGATCTTTGAACTTTAGTGGAAGCAACTTTTGGATGATGGCACTACAATTTCCCTGGACTTCGATGGTCTCTTCTTCAATGTACTTCCTTTTCTTTGTGAGAAACTCCTTCATGAATCGAGCATATGAAGGCATTTGTTAGAGGGCCTCAGAGAAGGGAATATTAATCTCAAGCTTCTTGAATATGTCTAAAAATCGCCCAAATTGCTTCTCCTTCTCTTTTCTAGAATGGATTTTAGGGTAAGGTAGGGGCTTCTCAACACTTTTTCCTTTATTCTTCTCTCTCTCACCCATTTCTTTATGTCCTCCCTCAACATTCTCCTCATCTTCTTCAATGCTCTCTTCTTTTCTCTCATGTAACTCTCCACTCTCTTCTCTTTTTTCGTCATCTCTCTTTTCTTTTCTCTCTTCTAACACCTTTCCACTCCTTGTAGTAATAGCTTTAACATGCTCTTTTGGGTTAACTTCAGTGTTAGCCGCAAAATTTGTATCGGATTTCTCCTCCATCCTCTTACCTATTTGCCCCATTTGCACCTCCAAGTTACGGATAGTAGCTTCGGTGCTCTTGTGGTTGGATATTGACACTTGCATGAATTGATTGAGTGTGTCCTCAATCTTTGAAGTTCTATCTGCCAAAGAGGGATGTTGTTGAAATTGTTGAGGTGGTGGTCTATTTGAGGGTCCTGCTTGTCCCATGTTTGGGTGAGGTCTCCAACTTTGGTTGTAATTACCTTGGCGACTTGTATTACCCATGTAATTAACCTCTTCTTGAGATATGTTTTGCATGGCACATTGCCCATTGGTATGATCCCCACCACACAACTCACAATTTTGCAACTGTTATTGGTGTTGAGCTTGAGAAACATTTCGAAGATCTTGTGGAAGTTGAGAGAGCTTCTTCATGAGAGCTTCAAGCTGTTGTGTCATGATTTTGTTCTGTGCCAGTAGAGTGTCATGAGACTGAAGTTGTAGAACACCCTTCTGTTGAGATTGAGCTCTCTCATTGTGCACTTCATTGTCATTGGAGGCCATATTTTCAATCAATTCTCGTGCTTCAGTAGGTGTCCTCCACTTAATACTTCCTCCCGCTGATGCATCCAACATTAACTTTGAGTGAGATTTCAGCCTTGCCAAGAAAAGTGTAAGTTGTGTGGGCTCATCAAACCCATGAATGGGAGTTTTTCTGAGCAATCCCTTGAACTTGTCCCATGCTTGCCCCAAGGACTCATCCACGTCTTGCTAGAAAGCAGAGATTTCTTGTTTGCCTTTGTTAATCTTGGATTGAGGGAAATACTTGCTCAAGAATTTGGAAACCACATCCTCCCAGCTAGTGAGATTGTTTTCGGGGAAAGAATTTAGCCAAACCTTGGCATTTCCCGCCAATGAGAAAGGGAATAAACTCAAGCGAATGGCTTCATCAGGCACTTGATGGATTTTTACTGTATTACATATCTCTAAGAAGGTGGCCAGATGCGTGTATGGATTCTCATTAGCCAATCCATTAAACTGATTACTTTGCACCTTCTTAGAGTTCATTGAGTTCCACCCTACTAATGCAATTCTTCCTAATGAACTTTTTGTCAATGGGTGGCTGGAGGGAGAGGAGTACAGGAGTTTCAGCAATGATTCCCTTTTCCCTGCAAAGAGCTGTGATAAGTGCAGGAAAATCCAACTATACATTCTCCATGTCCACAATGTAGGTGATATCCTGAGAAATGTGGGTCCCCACGTTCATGTCCATACCTGTTACGAGCCCATAAATGAGATAAGATCTCATTAAGTTAAGATTTGAAGTATGAGTGTTGGGGCTTAGGTTGGTGTAGGAGAAGGCACTCCACATTTGTGCCAATGAGGTCAGATGCTTCCGGAGAATGCGGATAGGGTTGCCATTGACACCCAACATGTAAGTATGACCCGGGATGCACAAAGTTGAGGCAATTGCATCATGATCCTTGTGAGCACTTGAGAATTCACTAAATGGAGTTACGTGGCCCGTAGGAGGTGATGCCGTCCTAAAAAAGGTATTTATCGTCTTCCTGTCATATTTTATCAACTTCCCCCGCACCCTACATTGATGTGGGCCATCCCTCACTTGTTGGTATGCGTTTGCATAGAACTCTTTTACCAACACTTCATTAATTTCATTAGGAAGGTCTGCTAACACCTTATGCCAGTTTCTCCTCTCAAGCTCCAAACGAAACTCATCATACTCCCCAGGATTTAATTTGACCTTCCTCTCAGGTATCAAGCTCCTGGGCATTATCTCAGCAAAGCGGCCGGCAGCCGTCTTCGAAGAGAATTTATATTGATCAAAATTCTGCACCATGTCTGATTCCATGAAGTCTGGTTGGGGATTCTGAGAAGAAGAGCCTCGGGTAATTCTCTTCTTGTTAGCAACATGGGAAGTCTTAGAAGGAGTCATCTGCAAAAAGAAGAACACAAAGCATTACACTACATAAACTAGGATTACAACTAGAAGTAAAACAAAACAACATAAAGAACAAACAAGGTTGCTGAATAAAAACACAAGACTACAGGGGTGAACAATCAAAACCAGTGAAACAACAATAACAGGTGGATTCACTCGCTAGGCGAACAGGCTCGCTGGACGAGAGGTCCAAAAACTGGAACAGACAGTAACAGGGATCGTCACTCGTTGGGCGAGCATGCCCGCTGGGTGAGAGGATCTCGATGGACAGGGACTGCTCGCTGGACGACTCACAACGAATCAAAACAAACCAAAACACACAAGCACGCACCCGTTAGGCGAACGCAAAGCTAACCCAACTACAACTAACGAAAAGGGCACACAAAATGGACCAAATATCTAATACACACAAATTCAAGAAGCATGAACATGAAATCAACCAAAGCAGAACCCTGACACTAATCTTAAACATCAAAACAGCAGCAAAACAACAACAAAACGAGAATGGAAGCAAAAATCACTTACTTGATGGAAGAGACAAAGAGAAAAATGGAAGCTAAAGTGCAAAGTGTGAGCAAAGGTGAAGGTGGAGGCGCAACTGAGCGAGGGAGATGGAAGGGGAACGGCTAGGGTAAAAAGAAGAGGGAAAATTGGATTAAAAATGAAAAGTAATTAATGGGAATAACCGCAGTCGCTCGCTGGGCGGCCCAATACCACTCGTTGGGGGAGCTACTTCGGAAATTTAAAAAGCAGGCTTGACCCAACTAACCGCTGACAACATTTAATGTTGCGCAGTCGCTGGGCGAGTGGCACCGTTCACTGGGCGAGTGGTCAGGTTTCCCCCCAAAAATTCGAATTTCAAATTTTTTTTTTAAACAAAAGGAGTCGCTGGGCGAGTGTATGTGCTCAGCGAGGAGCTCCAGGGGCAAAAATTCGTTCAAAAAGGGCTGGGCAAGTAGTACTTGCCCAGCGATTTTATTGGACAAAAGATTTTGTTGGTGCATGGGTCATGCTCGCTGGGCAAGTGGGGGCTAGCTAGGCGAGTCTGCATAAGTTTGGAACTGTTTTTCTGTGAAAAACCAGACTCGCGAAGCTAGTGGTCACTCGCTGGGCGAACAGTGACAGACCTGATGCACCCAAAAATTGGTGAAATTGAATCTACTAACTAAGAAAAACTCAAAACACTGGGTTGCCTCCCAGTCAGCGCTTGTTTAACGTCGTTAGCTCGACGCCTGTAGGCTCATGCGTCATCTAGATGAATGACAGTGGTGAGGCGTTCAACCTCACCCCCCAAATAGTGCTTAAGTCGTTGTCCGTTCACAACCCAACTCCTTTGTGGATCTTCCGAGGAGGGATCCATCAGCTCTATTGCTCCATAGGGTTTGACTTCCATGATGGTGAAGGGTCCAGACCATTTAGACTTCAACTTACCCAGAAATAATTTGAGCCTTGAATTGTCAACAACACTTGTTGGCCGGGTTGAAATTCTTTCTTAAGTAGCTTTCTATCATGATACATTTTAACTCTCTCCTTGTAGCTTTTAGAGTTCTCATACGCATTCAACCTCATCTCTTCAAGCTCCAACAATTGGATCCTCCTCTTCTCAGTAGATAAAGAGGGCTCAAAATTCAAAAACTTCAAGGCCCAGTATGCCTTGTGCTCCATTTCCACAGGCAAGTGACATGATTTGCCATAGACCAACTGGTAAGGTGATAATCCAAGAGGAGTCTTCATGGCAGTCCTATATGCCCAGAGGGCATCATCAAGTTTTAAGGACCAGTCTTTTCTAGATGAAGCCACGGTCTTCTCTAAAATCCTCTTAATCTCCCGATTAGACACCTCGGCTTGACCATTAGTCTGTGGATGATAAGGTGAAGCAACCTTGTGCTTCACTTCATAGTGTTTCAAGACTTTGGCCAATTGGGCATTGCAGAAATGGGATCCTCCATCACTAATGAGAACCCTGGGGACTCCAAACTGAGAGAAGATTTGTCTCTTTAGAAATTTGATGACAGTCTTGGCATCATTTTTCTGACAAGCTGTTGCCTCCACCCACTTACTAACGTAACCGACTGCCACTAGAATATACTCATTGTTGAATGAAGAAGGGAGGGGACCAACGAAATCAATTCCCCAACAATCAAAGACCTCCACTTCCAAGATAGCTTGCAGTGGCATTTCATGCCTTCTCGAGATGCTTCCAATCCTTTGGCATTTATCACAGCTCTTGGCATGAGCATGAGCATCCTTGAACAAGGTGGCCAACAGAACCCGGATTGAAGCACTTTAGCAGTTGTCCTATCACCATTGAAGTGACCACCATATGGCGAGTTGTGGCAATGCCACAGGATCCCTGCAGCTTCCTCTACAGTAACACACCTCCTCAAGAGATTATCAGCGCCAAGCTTAAACAAGAAGGGATCATCCCAAATGAACTGCTTTGCATCATACAAGAATTTCTTCTTTTGATGCCATGTAAAATCATCTGGGAGAACTCCAACAGCTTTGAAATTAGCCATGTCAGCGAACCATGGCCTCTCCTGAATTAGCATAAGCTTTTCATCTGAAAAAGCTTCTTAGATCTCCTTCTCTTTGCATGTCACTTCCTCATTCACTAACCAAGAGAGATGATCAGCAATAACATTTTCACTCCCCTTCTTATCCCTAATCTCCAAATCAAACTCTTGAAGCAAGAGAACCCATCTAATCAACCGAGGTTTGGAGTCAGGTTTGGTCAACAAATATTTTATGGCAGCGTGGTCAGTGTAAATGGTAACTTTAGACCCAATGAGATATGGTCTAAACTTCTCAAGCGTATACACAATAGCCAGAAACTCCTTTTCAGTGGTGGCATAATTCAATTGAGCGCCATTCAAGACCTTGCTTGCATAATAAATGGCATGAAACAACTTTTCTCGCCTTTGGCCAAGAACAACTCCTATAGCATAGTCGATGGCATCACACATTATCTCAAAATCTTGTTTTGATCATCAATTTTTTCCTTCTCCAATTTTTCCACTTTCACATCATTAGGAGATATCTCCTTGAGCTTAAATTGTTGCCTGATCACCTCAAGTATGTGTTCCTGGAAGGGGAAGCAAGGAAGCCTGTGATAATTAGTAGCTCTCTATCTAAAGCTGAAGAAGAGAAACTGATTGAAGTTCTTAAGGCCAATCAAGGAGCTATAGGGTGGCACATTTCTGATCTGAAGGGGTTAAGCCCAACTTATTGTATGCACAAGATTATGTTGGAGAAAGATTACAAGCCCATAGCACAACCACAAAGAAGATTGAATCCCACTATGAAGGAGGTGGTGAGAAAGGAGGTGCTAAAACTCTTTGAAGCTGGAATGATATACTCGATCTCTGATAGTGCATGAGTTAGTCTTGTGCATGTGGTGCCAAAGAAAGGGGGTATGACAATTATTCAGAACGAGAAAAATGAGTTGATTCCAACTAGGACGGTCACCGGGTGGAGGATGTGGATTGACTACAGGAAACTTAATCAAGCCACTCGGAAGGACCATTTCCCCCTTCCCTTCATGGATCAGATGTTGGAACGTTTAGCAGGACAAGCGTACTATTGCTTCTCGCCAAAAACTTGTTAAGACTTTGGTAAGTGTACCAAGTCATGCAAGTAATAAAAATGGTAAGTCCAAGTATCGTTTTCCCACGGGAATTGCGTTTGTTTAGTTAACTAGGTGTACTTACTAATTTAAGCGTTGAATGTAACCATTGATTAATTCGAAACAAGTGAAAACATAAGGATTTCTAAACTTTAAAGTGATAAAATACCAAGGCAAAGACTCATTGGGGTTGGAATTCATTACCAAAACTCTAAGCAAGCACCTCACAATATAAATCTCTCATCTACTCAAGCATTGACATCAAAGGTATTCAATCCCTAATCCCTTAGGGGTATGTTTTGAACTTTTATGTAAAAATTACTAATCCCTTAGAGGTTTAAACACAAAAGACACATTAAAAACGATGTCTAGAATGACCAAAAGCTTTGGTCTATGTCTAGAACCAAACCTTTAGGTTGTTTTATCCATGTCTAGGGTTCCAAAACACTTTCCAATGATTAGATACCACCCAAAACGCATAGATATTCCATCATGCACGAAAATAATTTAGATAGAACACAAAAGCAGTGAAAGAGATTCTATTGCATAGATGAAACTATAATGAGTTTAGGTACATTACATCCAACCCCAATGAAATGGAGTTTAGCTACTCCTATACATCTAGAGCACAAATGGAGTTGGAATGATAGAATGGATGAAGAAAGATTGATCCTTTAAGCTCCAGAAATGTCTCTGCCTTCATCTTGAGTTCCAGCAGTGTTCCTCCCACCAAAAAACTACCTTTCTGTTCGAGTCTCGACACTTTTAATGTTTGAGCAAAAAGATAAACTCGCTGGGCCAACATTCCTTCTCGCTGGGCTAGAGAGCCTTCCTCGTTGGGCTAGTGAGTCTGGTTAGCTAGGCGAGTAGATCCAGCTAGCTGGGCTAGTGGCTCCAGGCAGCAACTAGTGAATTTTTCTCCAATCTTCCATTCTTTTCTACAAAAGTCCACAAACATCAAAGTAAACATGTTTTTGAAATAAATAACAAAATCTTAAATTCTTTCATGAGATTAACACAAAAATACATGAATAAAAGACAATTAAGAGGTTCTAAGAAGTGTAAACAATAGGTAATTATCACACTTATCAATGCTCATGAAATTTAACATCTCTAGAGATAAAAGTTTTCCTAGTTTTGATATCCAACAGTTTGTAACCCTTGTAACCTATGGGATACCCTATAAAGACAACAACGGTGGCTCTAGGACTGAACTTATGTCTAGAGGACAAAAGGGTATAAGCATAACAGAGGGAACCAAAAACTTTAAAATCAGAATATAGAGGGATTTTATCAAAAAGAATTTCATATGGGTACTTATTTCCTAAAACAGGGCTAGGGGTTCTATTCATGAGAAACACAGTTGTATGAATGCAATCACCCCAAACATTTATAGGAACATTAGACTACAAAAGCAAAGATCGAGCAATGTTAAGAATATGCAAATGCTTGCGTTCAACCACACTATTTTGCTCAGGTCTTTCAACACAAGAGAATTGATGAAGAACACCCTTATTAGTAAAAAAATCATGAAGAGACAACTCTTTAGCATTATTAGAATGAAAAACTTTGATGTTAACATGAAAATGATTTTCAATATATTGAAACATTTTTGGAATAAGCACAATGCAATCAGATTTGTTTTTAAGTAGATACACCCATGTAAAACGGATTTTATAATCAACCAAAGTTAAGAAATAACGAAAACCATCATAAGTAGGATAACGAAAAGGACCCCAAACATCTGAATGAATAATATCAAAGCAATGTGGACTAAAAATATTTTTAGAAATGAAAGGTAAACGTTGTTGTTTAGACAGAGGGCATATGCTACAATGATGGTTTTTATCAACAGCAGTTAAGGAAGTCTTGGCAGTAAGTAAGTTGTAAACAGGAACAGACAAATGGCCTAAGCGCCTATGCCAAACGTCATATGTCACAGAATTGCAAGAATTAAAATTGACAGAAGGTAAATAATGTTTATAGAAATCAAAAACTAGAAGGCCGTGACGCGACTTAGCAGTGCCAATCGTCTTCTGTGATTTGAGATCCTGCAAAATGAAAAAATTAGGTTGCATAATAAAGCGGAATTGATTCTGCTGAATTAAAGTAAGGAGAGATAATAGATTGAATCTAAATGAAGGAATGTAAAGGACATTGTGAAGAAATATGTCCTGAGTAAATTTAATACTATCAAGGCCTTCGACTTTAACTTTGAAGGAATTAAGAAGTAAAACATGTGAATTATTCATAGGCACATAAGAATCATACAAAGATTTGTAACAACAAATATGAGATGTGGCACCAGAATCAATAATCCATTGATATTAATTAATAGGTAAAATAGAGTTTAGGGTATTACCGATAACGTTGGTAGCAATGTCATCAGTGGGAGGAGTGGAAGGAGTAGCAGTTAATTGCGTGGTGAGGTATTGAATTAATTATTGACATTGAGCAGTGGTCAATGTAGAATTATGTGTGGGGTTTTGTTCAGAAGGACCATCAACATTATTAACAGATGAATTTGAACGATTCTTGAAATAATTGGGAGGGTACCCAACAATTTTATAACAAGTTTCTTTAGTATGACCCAAGATATCACAATGTGTGCACTTAGGATGAGGTTTCTTGGTAAATTTTTGTTTATCAATTGGGGGTTTTTGAGAAGAATTAACAGAGAAAGCTAAACTTTCAGAATTATTCGATGATTGAGTATCAATAATTTCTTGCTGAGATTCTTCTTGCAAAATTAAGGAGAAAACGTTACTGATGGATGGCAGAGGATCAAAGAGCAGGATTTGACCACGAATTTGGGAGAAGGAATCATGCAAACCCATCAAGAAGGTCATGACGTATTCTAAGGCGGCGTGTTGTTGAAGTTGATGCATCCCACCGCAAGAACAGTTGAAGGTGAGTTTGTATCCAGAAAGCTCTTCCCAAATTGATTTTAGTTTTGTATAATAGGTACTCACACTATCAGAACCCTGTTGTAGCGACAGAAGTTGATGTCGAAGTTGATAGATGCGCGGACCATTTTTGCGGGAGAACCTAGTTCGGAGATCCTCCCATATCTAATGAGCGGTGGAGGCGAAGAGGATGTTTGTCACAATCTCTTTCGAAACTGAGTTGTATAACCAAGAGATACAACGTTGTTCGCCCTTGACCAAGCAGCGAAAAAAGGATCGTCGTTTGAAGGTGCGGCTAGGGTTCCGTCAATGAGCGGTAATTTATTTTTGACAGATAAAGCAACCCGCATCGCACGGCTCCACGTTACGTAGTTGGTGTGATCTAAAAGGTTGGGAAGTGAGAAGAAGGTCGGGGCCATCGAAATGATGTAAGAAAAGAGGATGGGTGGGATCTTGATGGGGTTCTTTGATGGGGATGGTGGAAGAGTGGTTAGATGCGGCAGAGGAAGCCATGAAAACCGGCAAGAAAAAGAAAGGAAGATAAAGAACGGAAAGAGGGAACCCGAAGGGAAAAAGAGAGTTAATTCTCTACTGATACCATATTACAGAAACAAGAAAAAAGTGTATTGAGATTGATGATGCAGAGAGTTTACAAACAGAGGATATAAAGACTACGGAGAAAGGCTAACTAAACAAACAAACTAAACCTAACTAAACTTAATATAAAATAACCAGACCTAACTAAACTTAACATAAAGTAACCAGGGTTAAACTAATACAAATGAACAAAGAATATCTAACGTCCTTCCATCCGAAAAAAAGAATCAATTCCTGAAAATGGACATAGCGTTAATGTGTAACCAATATATCAAACAGTTGATCTGCACAACATTACTATCCTACAGGTACATCATAATCACCGCCGCCATCGTAATATATTTCTAAGATTGTTTAGAATGATACGTGTGGTCCCATGCAAAGCATCTCAACAAATTAACATTTTTTGGACCATGGATTTGGAACTCTAGTGTTTCTCTCTTCTTTTCCTGTTGTCAACTACCTAACCTTTAATTAAATGGGGTGTTATTATTTTTAACAAACTTTTCCTAACATTGCAAATTGAAATCTCATGTTGATTTCAGCCTATGAACCAAAGATCATAGATGACATATACCATGATACCCGTAATTTACTCCCAATTGCCTCCAAATGGTTTCAACCTTCATTGTTGTAGGAACGTGAATAAAAAACAAAGTTCTACTACTCCACATGGTTTTAATATGCAACACCCTTCATTTTTTCAAGTAAAGATTCCCTAAGAAATGCTTACTGAAAATTTCTAATTACACCCTCTACAGCATATTTTTCTATTATTGGTTGGTGTTTGCTAAAATAACAAAATTCAGCCTTACGTTTTATTTAACGAATTCCAGAATTAGTTTCTTTGTTTTCAATAAATTTTAAGACACATGTATTAGAAAGTGTGTTACTCGTAGTTCTGAATATTCATTTACCTGAAACAGACACGGCATGTCTGCATATACAAGAAAAAGACTGTGCAGTTTCGCATTCAAGAAGTGCTAGCTAGCTATAATGGCTGATTCACTATCAGTTAATGTTGATTCTTTATATTTGTTTCCTATGGAAAGATTTCTGCACAATGCATTTGGGAGAGAAAAGTAAAGAATTACAAAATAGTAAAAATACGAAAAAGAATGAATGTACAAATCTTACAAATCATTAATTTATTGAATACTTTTGGACAATTTTGCAATCAGTGGTTACAATTTAGCATCTTTATCTCCAAAGTGAATGGTTTAACTTTTACTTAGGAAGAACAAAATTGCTCCTATGTATAAATTTAACATTTGTTGCATGCTTGAGGTAGGAACTGATTTGGTGCCTTTATTGATTGGAACAGAGAAAAAATCTCTCTGAATAAAGAAGTCTTGCTCTTACACAAGGCAATATGTGCAATTTCAGTGAGGAGTCAGTGAACCTAGAATATATACTTGCAGGCAAATCATAATTATAATCATTTGGGATCTGTAATATTTACAGATCCCAACTTGAACCATGCTGTTGTAACATTAACATATCCAATCATAATCATTACCCTTTAAGATATAAATGATACACTTGCAGTCCATGGACTTGATTAAAAATAAACAATATGATAACTTTAGCTATATCCTTAGAAGTGCAAGTTCCGAATGTTTCATACAATTTAGATGAGGAGTAAGTTACTAAATTGTTGCAATTATTGACTTACCTTTACTCAACCATAGGAAACTTAAGGAATAAGCATCACAAGGACAGGAAAAACAAAACCAAAAGGAGTCTTGGGCACTGTCTTTTAGTTTGCCATATAGAGAAGTTTTGGAGATGTGAGCACCGAGATGAATGCACTTTCCAGCAGTCAAAATAAATGTACAGGATTACCGGACAGGAAACGTAAATAACTAACTACCTCAAATGATAAGCACAACCCTGAGTTTAAGAGAGGACCAAAGGTCCAATTCGAATAGTGGCTCTTTCTCCTCCACAACACAAATTATACTATACAGTAGGCCTAAAAATTTTGTACAAGAGAGCAAACGGCACTGCAGATGAAACTACTACCCGCATGAACTGAAATTTTCATGCACATTCGAGGTCAGCCGTTAATCATGTGTCAAGACATGTTTAAGGATGTAGGAAATGATCACATGTATGACCAATACGAGGTTCGCCATCCCACTTTTCCCAAAAGATGAGTGAGACTGCGTTTTCCATCTCCCTGATACTAATCACCACGTTCTAGCTCTGAATTACCTGTAATTAAAGTGTTAATTGTAACAAGATGAAAAGATCATAACATTAGATAAGAAACAACTGGAACGGTTATAAAAAGTATGCATGGTCAAGTGTTAAGATCCATATTTGTTCTTTCAAACCTCGATTATACACTATTTCCAAAATCACCAAATGGTCATGACCTAGTAAAGTTGTAATGAAAAAGTTTATCATGAAGCACAAAGTACACACATGTCATTTATCTTTTCTTGCTTTGGGAAATCTCACCCAGTCTGAGGTAGCCGCGTCCAGTTCATCAATTGATGGGACTGAGGATGCTGCCTCTGCAAGTATGATGAACTGGCTCCAATACCATTTTCATCATCTACAAATTGTTCCGAGAAGTTAGATGCTGGGGGAGACCAAACCGGAACCACACCCCCATCCCTTTCTCTCCTAGTACTACTTGACGATTCTGCTGTGGAATCTTCAGCCGCATTTCTCAGCCACATTTCAGTAGCATTATTCTGTACTCGAGTGTTTCTATTTACATTCGGCAGCCCTCCATGATTCACTGTCTCTCTTGCATTTTGCTCTGTGGTCACATTTGTAGGAACTTCGGCTCTGTTGTCTGCTGCTGAGTTTCGAAGGTCTGAGGAAGTTTCTTCCTCTTCCACTCTCACATGGGAAGAAGTCATACTTGGGACCATCTGATCCTCGTAGCGCCGTGTACCATGAGGTGGGTTGTTCCTAACAGGTTCAACAGGTCTTTCTTCCATGTGTGTGTCTTGAGGAAAAGCAATAGGGGCTGATTCAGATGAGTCTCCAAGACCTTCCTCGGTTCCATTTTCAATTGCAGCTCTTGAAGCTGCTTCTTGTTGCCACATTTGTATGAGTGCTTCCTGCAGTCTGACTTTTGCAGCATCTATTCCCACAATGGGAAGAGGATAATTTGAACCAAGTTCAATTCCAGCAGCTTGTAGTACATACTCTGGTGCATTCCACGGATGGTGTATCCATTCAGTTGGTAATCTAGCAAGTTCTGGAAGCCAGCGTCGAACATATTCTCCATTTGGGTCACATTTATACCCCTCAAACTGAAAAAACAAATAAACTCAAATGAGTTCATCAATCACAAGTTATTTATCATCTTTAAGCATTCAAATAGAAGACAGTAGCATAGCTCAAGTCTCAAAATGTCAAAGTCAAAGTTCATTATTCAATCAAAATCTTTGGAGTTTCAATCCAACTTCCCCCAAAATGGAAGAAACATAATCATGATTGAGTCAAATCTTAACTTATTAGTTATGATTGATCAACGGTTTTCGAATGATAACAATGACCATCTCAAATTTTCAACATGAACGAGTTCAGATAAGGCAAGGTAGGCCAGAATGTTGTCTTGTCATGCCTCGAAATTTTACTTTCAAACACTTAGCAGAGTTAACAGACAGCATTACTACAGATCAGACAAATGAAACCTCTCTCTACTCACTGAAATGTAATCAATATTGGGATAGACCTTTAACCTTCATCTAAAATTCAAACCATAAATATTTAAGGGAGTTCAGAGAAGAGGGTGGAAGTACATTTTGTTCCATTTCACTTGTACAAAACCTCAGTGGTGGACAAAAGAGTATTTGATTTGGCACAAATTGTTCAAACCAGAAAAGTAATAACAGTATTATGAAACTCGTGACATTGCTTCCCTTTTCAATATATATAAAAAAAATAACATGTACACAGATGATCATACAGAAAAAGTTACCCACACAAAGACATATTATGTAGTTTATACACAGAAGCAACTGCACCTGTGGATTATCTATTCGATCAAATTCGCGACCATCAGGGAGAGTACCAGATATGTACTGCCAACCAAGAGCATCACTCTCAAGATCTGCATCCAAAAGGGTATCCCAGAAATACTTCATTCCCCATCTCCAAGGAAGCTGCAGCACCTTCACAAAGAAACTTGAAACCACAACACGTATCCGATCATGCAACCAACCAGTTGCCCACAACTCTCTCATTCCAGCATCCACCAAAGGGTACCCTGTTCTGCCTTGTCTCCAAGCCTTGAAGTACCCTTCATTCACCACCCAAGGGAAAAACTTGAGGTGGCCCAGAAGGGGCCTCTCATGACTGTAGGGGTGGTTGAAACTGATGTACCTCGAATACTCTCTAAGACCAATAGACTTGAGAAACAAGTTCACACTCTCTTCACCAGCCTTGTTTCCTTCATTGGCCCAAAACACTTGCTTAATGCGGACAAGATGAAACACTTTCTTTACACTCACCTCACCAAAGTGCAGATGTGGAGAGAGAAATGAGGTTGTGGCACTATCAGCCTTCCTACGATTCTTTGAGTATTCAATCAGAGGACCATTTATGAATGCTGTCAATGCCTTGTCAGCATTGCTCCACCCCGGTGACCATGCTCGAGAAAGAAGAGCATTGCTTGCCTTCTCTAAATCGTCTTCAAACACCAATGTATCACAAGGGCACCTTGAAGCATCACCTGAAACAGAGAAACAATTATTAACATAGTGCAAATGAAATTCATGACAAATGACAGTGCTACATAGAAAACAAAATGTACAAACATACTGAAGTGCACTTGACATACTAGTAGAGTGTACAAAAATAGGATCATTGTCAATAATGAAAGTATCATGGCTTTCCTAAGTTTTTTGACAAAAACTTAGTCCATTAGTCACGAAAGTGCATGAATTAGCCATTAAATTAGACCTCCATTACATGCCTTCTTTCTGTTTAACAAAGAACTATCTGAATCACATTTTGCATGACTACAATAGAGAATATTTTTTCAGACCAAACTCATAAAGCTTCCATACATAACCAAAATATGTCAGCTGTAACAACTGAATACAGTATTTGCTTCATCTTTACTTTTATAATTTTACAATTAATGGTTGGAAGGACCTACTTTGGAAGCCTATTGGCAGAATGATCTATGAATTTTTCATTGCATTTAAAGTTCAAAACAAGTTCGATCTAGTTAAATAGTATGATTTTACTTTTTTGCCTTTTTCTATGTTAGATAGGAACTTTTTAAGCGGTTAAAAGCATAGATGTTCATTTCCCAATTTGGATAATTTGTTGAAGTGCCGACTTCAAACTAGAACCACAAAAGGAGAATGACTTGTGCAGCTGGCCCCCAATCAATATTAAATTAATAAAAACAAAAAATGTGAGGCTATGAAGAAAAATGAATAAAAGTAGACCTGGAATAATTCTTTTAGGTGGGAGAAGAGGTGCTTGTGGGTCATAAGGCATGCTGAGGCATCTTTCCCAAAAAGCAGAAAAAGTTGTGAATGGTTGGCCATGAGCGTCATTCACATCCCATGGTTCATACAATAAGTCTGAGTTGAATGAACGTACGGTAATGCCCTGTGCAGTCAGAACTTCCTTTGTTCGGTGATCCCTCACAAGTGACAATGGATCTGCAACACAGATAGTTACTTAATTTGATATCATCATGAAGCTGCAGTGACGAACTTCACTTTTCTTATCAAACTATGAAAAAGGAAATCCAACGATATAAGTAGAGATCACAAATGACAAGGCAGGCTATAGGAAGAAGAAAAACTCAGACAACCATAACACAAACTATATATGGAAAAAAAACATGACCAAATAATCAAAGAAACAACTAGAACTGATAGAATTAAGGATCCTACAATCTATAATGATGTTTGTCATTAGTAAGCAAAGAATCTGCTATAGTCATAGTATCATAGACCATCTCTAGGTAGCAATCTAGAGGCTTTCAAATAACCCCTCCAAAATAATTCAACAAAACAAAAAAGGAAGGAAGTTGCACTAGGAAACACAAGAACCATATATCATACATGGTAAGCATGAAAAGTAGGCCATGTAAGAAAAGGCAAAAACAGAAACTGACCATATAAATGGT
Source organism: Vigna unguiculata (assembly GCF_037176805.1). Taxonomy (NCBI): domain Eukaryota; kingdom Viridiplantae; phylum Streptophyta; class Magnoliopsida; order Fabales; family Fabaceae; genus Vigna; species Vigna unguiculata. The sequence continues at coordinate 28,450,316 of NC_140799.1, read as the reverse complement.
TGAAAAAGAGTTGAGTAGCCCCAGTGGACTTAACAACCTCCAATAGAGAAGAAACACTATTAGTGGAACGCTTGGTGATTAGGGGAGTGCCAAGGCTTCTCAAAGAGGAATCAAGGTGAGCCAAACTTTGTTTGAGCCACCACCTAGAGACCCTCCCAGGGTAGTATTGACCCTCTTCTTCTGGAGCCCAAATGAAAACAGCAACCACAGCTCCTGCTCTCACTCCTGCAGCAAGTGCAGGATTATCCTCTACCCTCAGATCTCTCCTAAACCACACTATGCTGCATCCTCCTCCTGACATCTTCACAAATATTCTTCACCAAAACCACAACCTCAAGCACTCTGTTATTCACACACACAACCATATACCAGATCTCTTTCCTTAATCCTTTCCCTTTCAGTACTGAGCCTTAACAACACCACCAACAAATGCTAGCTTACTATTCTTATCTTTTTCTCTTCTTCTCCCTCTCTCTCTCTCCCACTTTTTTTATTCCTTTTGGTGTTGGTTTTCTTTACCGAGAGAGATTATAGGCCATAAGAAGGTAAAAAGCACAATCTGATATTTGAGTAGACAACTTTGAGGCTTGGCACTTATCTTTTAATTCCCCTTTCTCCCACACTTTGGCATTTCTTTTGGGAGGGGGGATTGATTTCTTTTTCCAGAAAATTCGTATTTTGGTCCTTTCACACCCAAGTTGCAACCAGAGAGAAGAGACACTGAAGACGGGGTCCAAGTAGAGAGAGAAAGAGAGATGGGATGTGAGGAAGAACAAGTGAAGAGGATTGGCCAACGTTGTGGGGGATACAATGAATTGATAGGCAAACCGCAACCACACCTTTTTAGTGTCACGTAGATTTTCGTATTTCTATTATCCTATGCAACAAAAACAAATCACATCTACGTCTCTAGTTTCTTCTATTTCTATCCAAGTGACATGACGCGGAATCAGAAAATGATGGATACAGATACAGTGCTTGTGCCTATAACTGCCTCATCTCATCTCATGCCCTCTTCAAAATTTACGAACTTTTCTTTTTCAGCGTACTTACGTTACATTTTCTATCTCGTGACTCTCTCTGCTCACAACCCCACCAACCCTTTCATCATGCCACCACTCTCAAACTACGTTACCTTTTTTTCATCATTCCACGCTTCTAGCTCTGTTTCAACACCGAAGAAGATTCTTTTGTGTCATTGTAGAGTTGCAAATGTAGAACAAAACTAATAAGGAATTGTCAAACTCTTGCACCATACGTAGATTTTTTTCTTAAAGTCAATGTGATACTTTTGTTACCTTTTCTCAACGATTCGGGTTGGTATACTTGTGCTAATCAATTGTTTTTAGTCCATGTATGGTGTAAAAACTTACAACTAATAAATATTATTCAGTAGTTTGGAACTTTCTTAATTAATTGAGATGTAACCCACGGCTTTATATAATACTAGAACACTGTGTTAATGCGCTGAAAAAACTGATGAGGACATAATGAGGTAACGTACTATTTAATTTTCTGGCACCGGGTTTTTTATTTTGTACGGACAACGTATTTAATGTAACACTTAACTTTTACCAGGAATGGATGTAAAATGAAATTACAGCGCCAACAAAAAATTACTGTGACTGTCATTTTGTAAGAAAGATGTTATAATAAACGTACTCATTATAATGACTCGTTATACTTCTTGATAATTTACTCTAGAAACATTTTCTGTGCTTTATACCTTTCTTTGTCCGTTTTAGTTGTTGATTTTCGGAATGTTTAAACAAGTTAGAGTTTCAATTATCGGCGTTTTCTTATTGTTTGTGAGAGTTATGTTTAAAAAAAAAAATGATAACCTGGTGGTTGTAACAATCAAATGTCCTATATCACAGATTAGTTGGTGAAAAGCAGACCATTTATTCAATAAAATTTGTTTAAGTGACTGATACCGATTGCTCAAGGAAGAAGAGAAGACAACAACACGAAATTGTTATGCTTAAAAGAATGTTTGAATATCTCACATGGCCTAGATATATGATTAAATTATAGATATAGATAAATATAAATTTCACTTTATCAGCGAAACTATTAATATTATATTAAATTATATTTAAAGTTTATTTTCATAAAATAATATTCGAGTTGGTCCAAACGAAGTTTGTTAGTGTTAAAGTATTATTCTTTATCGAATTTTTACTAGACTATCACAAACATTTAATCTCATTTAAAATGTTTCAATATATAGGTTGGTTTAAATCTAATTTTATTCAAAAATGTTTTTTATTTGTGTAAATAAAAATATGTTTTATTTCAACACATAATTTATCAACATACATAAAAACACAGTTTAAATGAGTTATTTATTGTCTTGACAAACATAATTGAGTTTAGCAAATATTAAGGTTGAATTTCACCTATTTTATTCTATTCACAACATGAACTTAATCTACTCATTATTGATCAAACTATATTAAGGATCGAAAATTACATTTCTCTTGATAGTGTATATTTTGAACTTGTAACAAACTTTGCAATAATTGTTTATAGCTTTGATGTGTGTAATTCATGTATATAGAAAAATTTTCGTCTTACACTAAAAAGCGTGATCACCATTGGCCGTCATAATTCTTTAAAGGGTTCGAAAATCTTTTTAAAAGGCTTTCAAAACATATTAATGGATTAATATTTAAGATAATCAATATAATCTTAAGTTTCATAATCAATTATCATTAACAATAATAATCCATTAGATCAAATTGTTTCAAAAACATGTTTACGCTAATATTAAGCTTTGAAATAATTTATTATCTCGTGTTATAACTTGCACAATTAATCAATTCGGTGAGATTTAATCAATTAAAATTTTTCTGTTTTGTTTATTTATAAATTGTTCGCAAGGTTGTCTTGAAAAATCATTAAATTCTTTCACAGCTATTGATTTCATACGTCCAAGAAAAGTCTTCATAGCCTACAATGTGTTCACTATTCACTATGAGGCCACCGTGGGTTTCTTCCTATTTACCATCTTCTAATTTATAAAGATCAAGGTATCCAAATTTTTTTTATATTTTGACGATTTTAATGGCGTTTAATACCACCACTTTTTATTATATGACAGTTGGAGAATTATCATATTTTATAGAACAACTTTTCCATTTATAGAACATTTTCTTTTTTTTCCTTCATGTCATGTTATTACTGTACTACTACTTCTTCCTACTCCTTCCTCATCCCAACTACAACTTTCTCCTCCTCCGGCTCCGTTTCATTGTCGCCTTTGACTTCTCCTCCTCTCTCATCTCCTTTTTATCCTATATTTTCTTCTTTTTTTTCTTCTCATCCATCTTAAAATTTATTAATAAAACATATTTTGTTGGATTTAGTGTCCATTTTATCAATAAACTTATCGACAAATTAAAAAAAGATCAATTACCTACAATAGATTTTAAAAACCTTCAATTACCAATGATTTTGAACAAAATTTAATTGTCGACAGATTTGATCAATGATTTCTAAAAGAATTCCAATTATTGAAGATTTAAAGAAAAAAATTAATTACCGATAGATTTAAGAGTGAATTTTAATTGAATTACTAACGGAATTACCAACGAATTTAAACAAATTCAATTATCGGCATATTTTACCATGAAATAATTAAAGCTCAAAGATGAGAACTTTGACATCTATTTGATTGATAAATTTTATAGATAAAATTTATCAATGGATCCTTTGCATTCTAAATATTTTATTGACAAATTTATTATCAACAAAAATATCCATTAGTAATAAAAATTTAAAATACATGAATAAAATCTACTTTCTTGACATTTTTTTTGTTAGTAAAATTTCATTGGTAATTACTAAATTTCATGTAGTGTGTTGCCTCTATTAAGGAATTTTAAATGATATAACATGCAAATGTAGTAATAAAGCCTATACCTCAAGAGTTTATCAGTTTTAAATATACATAATGTTTATTAGTAGCTTCATTGGTTTTTCACGAACCAATTTGATGACCATGGTAAGGGCACTAAGGGTGAGAGGTGATTGCCATGGGAGCTAGAAAAGGTTAAGTTGACAAGGATGTTTAAGTGATAATAGTCTCTTAAGGAACTAATATTTTGAGAGTATAGTTTGGTAAGAATATGGAAGGGAATTATAGGAAGTAGGAAAAATGTGACACATTAAAATCTTCACATAAAATAACACGCGTTACACATATGATCATGAATATATACATCTTGATTAATTATCAAATGATCATATATATAAATATGTTGCATGAGTCATATCTTTTGACTATGACACTCACATGCATAAAGATAGATATAAGAATGCATTATGTAGGTAAGGGTGAGATTCTACTCTCTAGCATATCGTATAACTTTCTTTATGTTATATTTTAACATGGTTTCCTGGTTTAGTATTCTTCGATTGTTGACAATACTTATTATTTTTTTTTTTGTGTTGATATTCTTTATGTTTCTTCCTTGGCAATCAATCATAAAAGAGAAAACACTTTTGCTTTGATAATTTCTTATCAAGCTTTGTCTTTAGACGATTCTTGTAAATATTCATTTCCTCAAAGTATATATATCCTTTGGGATGTGTTTCCCAAGAATCACCATTAAATTCAATAATATTCATCATGTTGATGTAATAAGATTCAAATAATTTTATCATATCTAGTTTCCAAGGGTTGAAGCTCTCACCTTTGAATATAGGAGGTAAGCTTTAGTTTCTAGTGAAGTTACATGTTAGCTTTAAAATGGAGGTTGAATAAAACTATTTAAAATATATTTTGAAAACATTTTGCAGGTAACCTATTAATGGTACAGGTTGTCTAATGGTTTTATACTCTTTTCACAATACTTTTATAAGGGAATAACCAAACAATAATGCAAGAGTAAATGAAATAATAGTGCAAAACTTATATTGGTTCACCACAACAAGCTACGTTTAGTTCTCAGAAGCTTAACAACAATGAGTTTCATTATTTATTGTCACTTTTTAACTTACACCAAAGCACAAAAATCACTTATAGTTATCCGAGTACATAAGATATCTGAAGAAAAAAGTACACAAGTCTCTCTATATTTTCCACTAAACGTTTTTGGAATTTAGCTTTGAGTACATAATGCCTCTCTAGGCCTAATACACAAATTTTGTCTAGGTTACAACAACAAAGTCATTTTTACAAAGTTATACAACATTCACTCTCTATAACTTATTTGTTTGGAAGATGAATTTTTGTTCTAGTAGTTAAGGCTTTCAACATTTTATCTTATAGACATGTAATGTTGATGTTGTTTATCAAGACTTCTATTTTATTTTTTCTATCATTACTTGCATGATGGTGTTTTCTTTGTATAGTATCCAAAATGATCGTTGAAAAATGTGTTATAGAGCAATTGCTTGTCAAATCATTCCTATCATCACTTTCTTTTGACATCCTTTGGCTTGTCTTACTTTGAGGCGGTTGAAACACACATTTATTTTTATAATTGTCTCTATATTACGAAAAGGGATTTTCACACATTTATAGTTGACACTTTTGTTAATATGTTCATAAGATAGTTTTTGTGGATCAATTGTAGAAAATTAGATGATATGACATCCTAATTATGCTTCTAACATACTTTATAGGTTGTAACTATTCTAGTTGGTATAGTGGTCGAAAGTTTGATGTTTATATAGGAGACATATGTTGATAGGCACTACATTAGGATTCCTTCATCTTAGTTCTCCTTAGAAAGTCATATTCTTTATAACTTCGTGTCTTACAATACATTAAACTAGAGATAATTTAGAACACTTTCTCTTAATCTTCTTTTTGCTTTTTTAACTTGCGTTATTTTGACATTTTGACACTTCTTGTTAGAAGATTGTGTCATCGTCATTTCTACTTTTATTCCTTTTATCATGGAGGACACATGATTTCTATTATAAGAATAAACTTCTATTGTGTGAAGAGTATTTGGTAATATGTAAAAAGACATGGTAGTCTAATACTTTGTTACTCTTGAGTAGCATCTGATACTTTTGAAAGACTCTACTTGTGTATTTAATATGATATAAAGATTAAAATATACATTTAGTCCCCATTTTCGTTTAGTTTTTTCATTTTAACCCTAATATTGTTTTTTTTTTCAATTAGGTTCTAATTTTCGTCAATTTTGTTCAATTTGGTCTTTCTTTACTAATGTCATTTAAATAATTAACAGTAATGAACAATGACAATCATGTGTCACTTTGTGTTTTTTTTTTTAATTTTTAACTTGTCAATCCAACAGTGTGCCACATGTCAAAGTCAATGTTTTATATTCAATTTGGTCCCTATATTCATTATTTTTGTTCAATTTAATTCCAATTTTGTTTAAAATTGAGTAATTTTGTCTCTCTCGAAATTGATACAAAATTTAATTTTTCTATAAAACTTAGAATGACATTTTATTAAAATTCACATTTTTATTAAATATTTTTTGTTTAATAAGGTTATAATTAGTTAAAATTAGAACAAAAATTCTAAGGAGGACAACCAACACTGTAGATATAAAATTTTAAAATTAGACCTCATCTTTACAATTTCCATTCGAATTTTAAACTAATTGTAACCCTAAACCAAAAAATATATAATAAAAATGTGAATTTTAATAAAACATCGTTATAACATTTATGTAAAAAATAATTTGAGGAGGGACAAAAATTGCTTCATTTTAAATTAAATTGGGATTAAATTGAAAAAGAATAACGAATATAAGAACCAAATTAAATATAAAACATTGACTCTAATACGTGACAAGTTGTTAGATTAACACGAATACATTTTTTTTAAATTAAAAAAATTAAAAAAACCCAAAAAACACGAAAGTGATAGTCATTGTTCATTATCGTTAATTATTAAATGACGTTAGCAAAAAAATGACCAAATTGAACAAAATTGACGAAAATTGGGACGTGATTGAACAAAAAATTAATAATATGACTAAAATGATAAAACTGCAGAAAAATAGGGACCGAATTAGGAATGTAAAAAATATTTGTACCCATGGGTATTCGCGGATAATCCGCGATAGATAGGAAATGGATATTGAAGATGGATACCCGCGGGAATGGGTACGATTATTTTTTATACTCAAATGTTAACGGGACAGGTACGAATATTATAGTATTCATGCCCGTGGATACCCGTACCTGTTATACTCTAATTTAAATTAAAAAAATTAAAACATTAACACATTGATTTTGATTGAGTTATTTTTTATTAATTGGTTTTAAAAAATCTCTATTTATTTGTAAATTGTCATTCAACACTATTTAAATGAGTATT